>NC_134964.1:643250-1279000 GCF_965638725.1 Aptenodytes patagonicus | reverse complement strand
GGTATGGCTCTGGTCATGAATGAGGGGTAAAATGTGAATGAAAGGAGACAAGGTCCAGAAAAGGGCTATTAGTATTACCAGTATTACCTCTAGTATTACTACTAGAGGTAGTAGCCTCTAGTTTTATCAAACACAGTCTAGCCTGCCCTCGAACACAGTGCCTGATGCAGCCCTGTCTGAGTAATGATCGTGAGTCCCGCAGCTGGATTCATAACCACACTTGTGGTTCTTCATGCAGCGTCACGGCAATGTAAACTGGTGCCAGGAATCAGCTTCTAAGGAGGAGCTATTTACTGATGTTCCATAGTTGATCTGGAATCTGACTGGACAAGCAGTCACTGCTGTTCAATGTCTCGTTCTCAATGTCATCCAGGGCTTACAGTTCCGACTGGAAAGCACGTAAAAACAGTTTGAGTGAAGTGCTTGCAAATACTATACTTTTATATTGGTTAAATCCATGTTCTGCATCAGTGCCTCAATGTCTACTTTTTAAGAAGGTGTTTTAAGATATTTAAGAATTTGGCAGTACTCGCCTAAAGTATTCTTTCCATTCCTGTTTCTTTGCATATGCATATTCTTCAGTAAAACACAATTTTGGTGTTTGTTCTTTAGTTTATATGCCTAACTCTTCTAATAATACTTTAATTTGTGTTCATTTTTTTAATGGTAATGTTCAATTTTAGGATGAGCTTTCTGATGTTAGCCAAGCAGGCTCAAAATCTACTACTCCAGCATCCACAGCTGCTTCAGATGTACCTGTACTGCCTGCTGAAACTCCTCAAAAGGAAGATGTTGAAGGGCTTGCAAAGGACACAGATATGCCGAATGAGAAGCTGGACATAAGCAAGAATATTGAAGTACAGGTAGCTCAAGAGACAAGAAACGTGTCCACTGGTGAGCTGCTTTAACTTTTTAGTATATGGTTACTATGGGCCTCATATTTAATCTGTTATGAAATATCTTAGTTGTGCCACAAATGAGAAATGTCTTTTTACTCAATATTTTTAGGAGTACAGAATATTGGTAAGAGATACAAGTCTGTTGTTTATTGGTGGCTTTAGTCCTTATTTTTCTAGAATTGGAATTGTTTATGACATTTCCTTGTAAACAGCAGAAGTGGCACTCATCTAGACACAAAAAGTCATGAGAAGAGAGACATCTGCTTGGTTTCGATCGCAGAAATAGTGGGAAATAACTACTGTTGGATGACTTAAGTTAAATTCAGGAGAGACTTAAAAATTCCAGTGTCTGTACTAAAGTATCAAAATCCATAGGTCTTCTCATTTCATTACCTTGATAAGTCTTTGAACAGGAGTCTATTAATTTGGTGATCAATTAACAACTACTACATGTAGATAATGTCATATGTCACAGTGACTTTTGTTTTATGGAGACATACCACTTGCTTTTCCCTAGGTGGAAATGAAAATGAAGAAAAATCTGAAGTTCAGGCAATCATTGAGTCAACTCCAGAGTTGGATATGGATAAAGATCTCAGTGGATATAAGGGTTCCAGGTAAGTTGTGTGTTGTGATTGGAGTAGGAAGACCAATTTTAGAAGGTACCAGGCTTCGGTTTTGAACTCATGACTTGTTTAGAAACTTTACCGGACTGAGATCATGCATTATATAATGAATCTCCTACTTCTGTGACCCTACTTCCCCAAATTCCTCAGGAGTTTTTAAGTGCAACAGCAGTTCTTCATTCTGTTGCTATACCTGATGAATGTTCAGGGTACTTCGTATTACAGCAGACTTAAGAATGCTTAAATATTCTTTCCATGTTTCAAGCAAAGGGTCTATACCAAGAGGCCTTTTCTTCCTAGATGAAGGTTTCAAGGTACTGGCAGTTTCCAAGCTGGGCCCTTGTGTTTTCACCCATATCTTTAAAATCTGGATTTATGACTGGCTTTGCAAATGTTGCAGCATTTATTTATCACATTCTGGTGGTGGAATCCCAGTGTTGGCAGAATGCTTTTGCCTGAGTCTGCTTCTTTGCAGGCTTTTGCTTGTGAAGGATAACGTTTCTTTCAAAAGCTCTAAAGCCCCATAAAAAATAAACAGGTGCTGTTTTAGTAGCGGGAGGAGTACCTGATCTTCTAGGCAAGTCCTGAACAATTTAGGGTCTAGCCACAAGTCCTTCAAATACATTGTGTTTCATTCTTGTGATCAGATGGAAAAATGACCTTGTATAGTGAATGTTAATGGCGTAAGATCTTTGTGTGAAAGAAGCCCCCTTTCTGGCCAGAGGAATACTTTGATCTCTATTTGGTTCTCTTGCGTTCTTGTTATATTAAATGACTTCCAGTTTGGCTGAGCTGTCTGCTCTTTAAGTGTTTGGGCTGACTAAGTCCTGACGGGGCTGAATTTCTATACGCCAAAACTTGATATGCTTTAATTTATTAAAATCCTGACCAGCTCAAAATCAGCAGCTACCTCAAGTTTGGGATCTTGATGCCAAAGTAGTATTTGAAAATAGAATCTAGGACTCTAACTGAAAGCTCCTGAAAATTTTACTTCTGTTTTTTTTTGGGGGGGATAACAAATGAACTACTGGTAAAAACACAGAGAAAACTTTCTTCAATGTGGGAATGTTTTCTTTCTGCTTTTTTATGTCTTGTTTTAATCCTTTGAATAGCACTCCTACCAAAGGCATAGAGAACAAAGCATTTGACCGTAATACAGAGTCACTCTTTGAAGAGCTGTCATCTGCTGGTTCTGGCCTAATTGGAGATGTGGATGAAGGTGCAGATTTACTGGGTAAGAAAGGTTATTTAAAGAGGAATTTTCCTTGTTAGTGGAGTGCTTAATTATCCTTGCTGGATTTACTGTTAGGATTCATTTGCATTAAAATCTTTTGAGTATCATCGTAAGGTGGTTATTGGAATGCAAAAAACAGGAGAAGGTGTTTGTTCTTTCAATATAATGATATCGGCCTTAATCTTTTGGGGCTGTTCTTATGCTATTGTCTATTTCAGTGTTCCCTATTTGTTCTCTGACACAAGGATTTTTATCTTGAGCGAGGGTTTTTTATCTTGAACTAGTTTTAGGTAGTTTAATTCAGATTGTGCCCAATCTGTAATGGCCTGGCTTTATCACCTCTCTATGGAATTTAACTTGTAAGAGAGAATTGCAGCAGAATGCAATGGTGGTAATTTGAGAATCAAACCATTAATTGAAAGGGGAGGGAGAACCCACATTTCTCTTGCCCCGAAGCAGCTTGCTGCTACTTTCGTGCTGACTGAACAAAATGTAAGTTTTGGGAATATGAGTTGATCAGGAGCAAAAACGTCATTAAAAGAAGGATCTTTCTGTAACAAGATATTTTTGGCCATATCGGTGTTCAGGCCTCATTTTGAAATAATGAAAGCTGGTACTATGGAGTGTATAAAATGCAGATGCAACTCTTTTATGTTTTAGAAATGGGCTGTATACAGAAAATCAGCAGTTTCTTTGTTTCTGTTGTCTGACCTGGCAAAAATACAGATTTTTAGTAGTATTCCTTAGAAGTGTTGTGTGTGCAGTCTGGATTTCTGGTTGTTCAGTGTTCCACCAGAAGCTTTTTTTTTTACATCCAGTAGGTGACATTTCTGCAAACTATTACTCGCTGGGAGTAATGGGCCTATCTCCAGTCTGAGAGATGGTTTTTCTTTGTTGTCGCTCCCTGCTGCTTTGAATCCTGCGCAGTGAGGACCACCGCATCCTTGCTGGAACATACTTCATCCAAAACTCTTGCACTCTGTTGTCACAGGGACAACTAATGACACATTCTGCATGCAAAGATACAGATACTGGAGAAGTATTAACATATAGCAACTTCTGTCCCTTAGCTACATGATAAATTGTTTAAAGAAATCAAATTACACTCAGGACTTCCTGATAACAGATGCTTTGTTTTCCATGAGCAAAAATAATATACTTTTTAGTATACCGTATCAAAAGTTTGTCACTGACTTCATTACCATTTTCTGTAAAACTACTGCTAGAAACACCGGTGTGTGCAAAATGAACACATTGTTATAACTGCATTTGTTACGCAGAATGCATTGGTCTAAAAGTTTTACTATAGAATCGTGATTTCACTTTGAGCACAACCATAGTCCAAATTACTCTGTTATGTAAAAGCCACATCTGCATCCAGGATAGTCGGTATGTTTCAAGCCTTTGGATCTGTTCTAAGTGAGCATTAAATTTTAGTTTGGAGTTCTGTAAAAGTAGTTAATTGGGATTCTCTAATCTGTTTTCTCTTGGGCTGCATACCCAGGGGAATATTCTGGTGTGTATGCTTTTTTAAAAAAAATTCTTTGAAATCTGTTGCTTCTACGGTTAGGCGTTCTTGGCTGCTGCTCTCATAAAATACATTCTCTGCATTTTTTTTCCCTGCTTGATAACTTTTTTTCTTTGCCTTTGCACTCTTGGCTTTCTAGTTTTTGTTCTTGCATTATAAAGGATCCTGAAACCTGTTGGAAGTGATCCTAGGTACTTTTACCTGTGAATACTGAAAACATTTAAAAAGCAATAGCCGCTTGAATAAAACCTCTTGATGACTGTAGTGTAGGCGATTTCTCCAGATATTGATAAAGTAACAATAGCTGATTTAAGTTCCTTCACTTTTAAATGTCATTTACTTTTAATCCAAAACCCAGAGAGAGAAGTTCCAAAAGAGGGAACTTTGACTTGCATGTCTATTTTTAGATACTTTTTTTGTTATCCAAATATCTTCTAAGTCTTCTGTTACCAGAGTTGCTTAGAAGATTGTGGTCTTAGAGTATTATAAAAGGTCTCCACCATTAAGATACCTTTTTCATTTGCTGTGTTAATCTTGAATTAGCATAACTTCTGCCATTATCAGTGTGGTAATTATTTTGCTGTGCAAGATGTAAAATAATTATTTTCTGCCTGAAAGTTTATCTTTTTAAAATCCTGCAAATTATATTATTTTAGGCATGCAAACAATAGGGTGAGAAATTATTTTCCAGAAATTTAAATAATATTGAAGTGGTTACATGGAGAGTTAAGATCACTTTTTTCCATAGTAGCATATTAATTTGAAACTTTTACTGAATGGCTTAGCATTTCTTCCAAGTACTGTGCTTCTAAATTATTTCACAGAAAATGAGATAGACTTTTATTGTTACTGATTTTATAAGAGGTCTAACCAATAGGAATGGTTGTGACAAACTTAACTTTTTTAACATCTGTCTTTCGTATAAATCCTGCTTCTAATCACATCACATTCCACTTCAAATTTTTGGTGATGGCTTTGTTTTAATTCACTCTTACTTCATAAGTCTAAATATTTTATTGCTCTTCACTCATACCACACCTTACATGAAATGTTTCTTGTTCTTGTTTTTGCTCTACATGGAATGCATGGGCTTTAAAGACCATAATTTCTTTGGTAAGGTATCATTTGCTCTGGGGAAATCTGCAGGGCTTTCGCAATCTGAGCTTTATAATTCAGCATGTCTTGTGTCTATAACTGATAACTTTTGTTTCTAACACTGTATAAAAGTCCAGCATTTTAAACTTAACTTCTTGTGGACTAATACTTCCCCAGTAAATGCCATGTTTGGTTTTTGACTTAGTGGTACTGTAACCTCTTCGAAATGTATAGAATAGGTGGAGGTAGCACTAGCCTGTGGTTAGCCAGGGTCGCCTTTAGGCTTTAACTGAAGGCAGATTGGGAACAAGGTGGAGGGGAAAGCTAACTGTAGAAGGTAGGTCCTGAAACTTCAGATAGCTTACAGTTTTTCTGACAAGTTTGTCATACTTAAAATTCAGCTGTTTTTAGAAAATGGCAAAACATAAGTTTTGTAAAAACATCCATTTTTATCTGCTAATTTCGTGTGTTTGTTTCCTTTGGAAAGGAATGGGTCGTGAGGTTGAAAACCTTATTTTGGAAAACACTCAGCTGTTGGAGACAAAGTAAGTGAGAATGTGTATGTAAAAAATACTGACCTTCTCTGTTATTGTAATGTCTTCGTACACAAAGTTGAAATTATACAAATATGCTTTCAGTTCTAAGAGTAGTGGTGGTATAAGTATTTTGAATTTGTAGGTATATTTGGCTAAATGTATAGCTTAGTTGGTATTCTTCTAGAAATTAAGGACCTGAGAAGCAAAAGCTGCTATTATCCTTGTAAGGCTACAAGAAATACAGTGCTATGTCCCAATGAGATCAACTCCCTGCCTTTTCTGTCAGAAACACAGCTGTAACTGCAGAAGTTAATCCATTGGAGCGCTGTTGAGGAATTCAACCTCTAAGCAAACTGTTCTGATTTATCACTACTTTTTTCTAATACAGAGGTGTGAATGTGTTTGAGCATTTGAGATTTGGGGGGAAAGGGTTGTTTGCCCTGTTTTAGAGAGCTCTATCTCTTTACGGCAGCTCTATGTAAGAAATTGGTAGGTCTTCAAATTCAAGAATAAAATTGGGCTGAAGCTAAACTGTGACACCATAGTCATCCTTGTAATGGTGTATTTTAAATGTTTGTGTAGAAATGCACTGAATGTAGTGAAGAATGATTTGATAGCAAAGGTGGATGAACTGACCTGTGAGAAGGATGTACTACAAGGTGAATTAGAGGCTGTAAAACAAGCAAAACAAAAGCTTGAAGAGAAGAACAAGGAACTAGAAGAAGAGCTGAGAAAGTAAGTTTAATTCCATGGTTGTGAAAAAGAAAGGGGGAAAAAAAAAAACCCCACTGTGGTCTCTAATGCAGCTATTTTTTATTTTGTATTTAGAGCTCGTGCAGAAGCAGAGGAAGCAAGACAGAAAGCTAAAGAGGATGATGATGTAGGTGTATGTGTGTTTTTGTATGTATAATCCACAATGGGACATTAGAAGCTCACATGTGTTTAGTGAGTGCTACTAAACTTTACTGCTTAATAAGTAGTGGTGAACTTCCTCCATGTATAGAAAAGATAGAAAATCTAAAGAGCACAAGTGAACTTAAACTGACCATGTCTAGTTTTCTTTCTTTCCTCTCTGCCCATTATTGTACGTCACATTCTTTTTGAAGAACTGTTTTTTATTCAGATTATACTACATACAAAGGATGTGAGGAGAGGAAGGTAAAATTGAGTTAGTTTTACAAAGCCCCAAATGATTTGGAATCTGGAATTGTGCCCTAAACTGACTCTTATCAGAAGGCAGAGGCTGACTCTGCAAGGCCCTACTGTGCTCCTTTGTTTGTCCTATGTTTGCTTTTTTGTGCGTTCAGAGTGATGTCCCCACCGCTCAACGGAAGCGTTTTACTCGTGTTGAAATGGCCCGTGTTCTGATGGAAAGAAATCAGTATAAAGAGAGGTTGATGGAGCTTCAGGAAGCTGTCCGATGGACTGAGATGATAAGGTAAAATGCTCTTTTAAAAATCTTTGACAGAACTCCTTGGATTTTATAAGCTTTTTAATTTTAGCTACAGAATGATCTGGTCAGTAGTTTGAGGCCTTAATTGCCCTTCTGCTTGTCTCCCCACATGCCCATGAATAAGTTTGTTTTCAAGTTATGTGCACAGAACTTAACTTATCAAAATGGGTTCTTGGTGAGGCCTCGGTGAAGATGTGTTACTTCATATGATGTGAAATAAGCATCCTTTGAAGAATGTATGTATTTTGGAATGGTTACGAAACTTGGTAATCGTAAATAACATTAGTTTGGTCGGCAGGAAAAATTACTGTGTGTATGCGTGCAAAGCAGTGGGCCCAGTTGTCAGCTGACAATTCCATGTCAAAACAGGAATAACACGGTCTTCAGACTGAGTGTAATCCATTTGTAAGGACTTGGGTTGTTGAGGAAAAAACACAATTTTAAAACTGTGCAAGGTTTGTTAAAGATAAGCAGTAAAGACGGTGATCTGGTCTAATGTGCATCCTGAATATTGAGTTGTCTGGAAGGTATGATTTAAAAAAAAAAAAGCCTTCTGCCTCGGACCTCAGCCCAGCTGGTCACTGTCACCCCCCAGCCGTGCCTGTGTCCAGAGGTAACGGTGTCATTTGGTGCCGCCTGCCGGTCAGGTATGACAGTGGCATCCAACTTCTTCTGTTGTCCTCGATACCTGTGGGCCATTTTGACTCTGAGCCTGAGAGGGGAAAAATGCATATGGCCAAGCAGATGTGACTTGCTTTTCTATAGCTGTTTCTCCTGTAGAAATCCTCTCCTATCTCTGTTAATGCATCTATGGCTTCAGGGATGATCACTTTATCATTTATTTACTGATGTGTTGAAGAATAAGAGGTTTTAAAATAAAAGGCAATGGTTGAAATATTAAAAAACAGGAGGCAGAAGAATTTAAAATTGCTTGCTGCTTTCTTCTAGCTGTTTCCATTGCAAAGTGTTACACAGACTTGTCTCTTCTGTCTGAAAGGCACTCACCAGTTGTGTTTGTGATGCAAATAAATGTGGATGATGTTTACTATGTAACTTCAGTTCATCTAGTGAGAATTTCAATATTGTGCTCTGATCAGAAGTGGCAATGTGAAGAAACAGGCTTTGATACTTTCAATATGTTATCTTGGTTTTTTAAATAAAAGGTACACACTGTTCTGTTCCTTTCCTTTTTTTAATTAATGCTTACTCAGTAAACTTGGATTTCGTTTCTTGTAGAGCATCAAGAGAAAATCCAGCCATGCAAGAAAAGAAGAGATCAAGCATTTGGCAGTTGTAAGTATTGAAACACAACTCACTGGCAAAAATAAAAAAAAAGACCCTAACCAGTTAGCTGGCACATTTTTGTATGTTAGCTAATTATCTTTTGGCAGATGAAGATGTCTTAACTGTTCTCCTCTTGTTACCTAGCATGCCAGCTCGGTAAGACTGTTCTTGAAGACAAAATGTATCGTAAGCTGCATCACGTAGTGAATGGCTGTGCACTTTGTGAAGTTAAATGCCAAAGTGCTGTAACTTTTGTCTAGCTGAATATGCACTGGGACTCTTGTTCTGAACATTTTTCTGGATTCTTTTTTATGATGAAAAATAGAAACCTGAATAGCTAGTGTGGATTGCATTTATTTCAGCTTCCTTTTCCTCTATGGAGTACGGCTTACTGATTGTTAAATTTTCCTTTCTAACTTTAAGCTCTTTAAATCTAAACCAGTGTTAATCACAACAAGATATTTGTCAAATAATCCTTTTGATGTTGTGGTTTGATAACTATTCTGTCTTTTAGCTTAGAAAATGGTGGGGTTCTTAAAGTGCTTTGTGCATGAACTAATATGCTTCATAAAACTGTCTTCTAGGTGTGATGTTCACATTCTAATTTTGTTGGTTCCCTGTAGACCTTCATTTGAGACGAAGACCCCATTAAATTTGATAAACGAGTGGGATAATAATTCTTTAAGAACTTTTCCTACTGACATGAATTTCTGTGCTTTGAGAGTGCTGCTGAGTGTGTGGTGGCTGCTGCTATGTTGGGCTCCAGTTTCTTAGTCTAACTGGCTTGAGCAGGCTAGCACATGCAGTGTTTTGCCTGCACTGTCAAATTTGGATGTGTCTTACAAATCTTAACTCTCATCTATCTTTTTTTTTTCTTCTAGTTTTAGCAGGCTCTTCAGTTCATCTAGCAATACAGCTAAGAAACCAGAACCTCCTGTCAATGTTAAATATAATGCTCCAACATCACATATTACGCCCTCAGTCAAGAAAAGAAGCAGCACCTTATCTCAATTACCTAGTGACAAATCTAAAGCCTTTGAATTCCTCAGTGAAGAGTAAGTCATTTTGGTTTTCTAATACTAGATATGTTCTATCAAGTATTTACTCTTTTAATCCTCTGAAATAAATGGCACACTGCTAAGTGAAGTATAATGTTCTCCTGAAGTGAATGTTGATACATACGAAATCAACATAGTGCAGACTGAAATGCACAGCAGTGGATGAGTATTCTGGGTACCTGGCAGTAGTATTCAGTTTGGCAAATATCATTGCCTTTCATAAAAGTGCATTTAGGCACAGGAGGCAGCACTCGGTACACTTTTATATGCAAGTGTTGTAGCTAAGCAGTAACGGTACAGATACTTTCACTTTAAGTTCAATGGAAAAATAGAACAACATGAGTCAGGCTAACGAGTATCTGTAAACTTTTTTTTTTCCTCCTGTCCTTTTTGGCAATACATCCTCTTGGTTTACAACTTCTAAAGCTTCTAGTAGAGGTGCATAAGCCAAGTTCATTGTCTTTAAGGATACTGACAATAGACTTTCTGGTTTTGCCTGTCTTTCCCAGGTCCCTTAGAAATAGCTCGCAGGAAACCTGGTGTTCTATAGGTGATGTGTGAAAAACTAGTGATCTCTTTGGTAGCCCAATGCTTCCACACAGATCTTGCCTATTGAGTTTAATAGCAACTCTAATTACACAAAGAATTCTAAAGAGCATAAATAACAGGTTCTTTAATAATGATTCTTCCCTAGAACTGAAGCCAGTTTAGCCTCACGCAGAGAGCAGAAAAGAGAGCAGTATCGCCAAGTGAAAGCACATGTTCAGAAAGAGGATGGTAGAGTGCAAGCATTTGGCTGGAGTCTACCTCAGAAGTACAAACAGGTATTATGCTTATGTTTTCAAATGCAGTGGTAACAACTCCATGTTTTGTGACATTCGAACAGCGTGTTTGTTCACACAAACACACAGCTTGTGTTTGAGTGATTTCAGTATTTTTTTGTTGAACTTTTGCAGTTAAAAGAGTCTTTCTAAGTAAAACCACAATGCAAAACTCTTAATTGTGTTTAACAAAGTCTGATCAACTGATTCCAAAGACTGTAAACCTCTATTAAAGGGGAAAGCTTTTCTGTTGGTTTTTTTTTTTGCCTAGGTGGCAAATGGTGGCCAGGGTGACAATAAGATGAAGAACTTGCCTGTACCTGTTTACCTGAGACCTTTAGATGAGAAGGATACCTCTATGAAGGTAGATATTTACAGTGATGATATAAAGAACTGGACAACCTACAGCTTGAATATTTCTATTTTAGACCCAATTATTTTCTTTTTGAAATAAAGTTGTTTCTTTTTAAAGCATAGGTGAATCAATATTTAAGCTTCAGTAGAAATGTACATGACTTTAATCTTAATGAATTCCTTAAAATGGACTGTAGATATATAATAATTTTGTTAAATATGCTAAGTTATATCAGTGGGTGTCTCTTTTTTTAGTTTAACATTTAAGTGAAGTATTTACTTTTCTTTCAAGCTGTGGTGTGCTGTAGGGGTAAACCTATCAGGAGGGAAAACACGAGATGGCGGGTCTGTGGTTGGTGCTAGCGTATTCTACAATGATGTGACTGGTATGGACGCAGATGGCAACAAGCAGCAAACAGGATCTCAAAGTAGCTTAGATAGACTAGACCAAGAGCTCAAGGTAAGATCACAGTAAGGCATGTTGAATAGTTTATATAGTTAAACATCTTTACTATATATCTGTAGATTAATAACATATTTTGTAATCAGACTTATTGGTAATTAATAGTTTTTTTCTCGGATAGTCATCAACCCAAGATATTTAGGTTACTGAATCCATCTACAAAAATACTGTGATTCTTTCCTGTGTGCCGTCTTCTTGGCAAATCTGAGGAGCAAATCAATTTTACATCAAAATGATGCACTATTTATACCAATGCTGCCTGCTTTAAAAAAACATTTGTGACAGAATTACTCATGTTCTGACTGCCATAAAAAGTTGTGGGGTTTTTTTAGGTCTGTGCCATTGTTTAAAAATGTGTTAGTCTTCATGTTTGCATGACGAAGTAGTGAATGGAATTCATATTAAGGGCACAGAAACAAAGGCTTAATTTTAAAGTGCTTTGGGAAATCACATTAATCTGTGGCGATACTGAGTATGGTAGCTGGCACGTAAATAGTATTCTTATGTAGCTTTATACTTGTCTAACTGTATAATTGTGCAGTATAATTATTTTCTATAGTTTCCTACACAAGTATGAAGTATGAGGGGTTTTTATATTCCAAATACATAGAGGACAAGTAAATACATGTAACTTTACAGTGGCATTAAAGATATTTAACTTATCACATATTTATGTATATTTCTGTAGCTGATAATGTAAGAACATTCAAGATCAAAGGCAATAGTTCTATTCTAGTCCACCGTCCTGTTGTTGTTCACTTCTGTTCTGCCTTTATTCTCCCTCAGGACCAGCAGAAGGAGCTGAAACATCAGGAAGAATTATCCAGTCTAGTCTGGATCTGCACTAGCACACATTCTGCTACAAAAGTTATCATTATTGATGCTAATCAGCCAGGAAATATTCTGGACAGTTTCATTGTTTGCAATTCTCATGTGCTTTGTATTGCTAGTGTACCAGGTAAAGACTTGCGATGTTTTAGCTCCTGCTTTTTTAACTGTGTCTTACTCAGATTTTCTTATGCAATGAAAAACCAAAGATTTGTTAATTAGTGTGATAAAATGTTACTGTAACACAGCAATAAAAAGTGTTTAGTTGGAGGGAAAACTACTGGATTTCTACTCTACTGTTCCACTCTTCAGTTGGCTCTTGACCTAAATTAACTCAAAGGTAAAGACGTCAGTAACCAGGAACAAGTATTTTGTCTGCTGTATTATAAATTGTGCAATAGTGACAATGTCTTATGGAACTGTGAACATCACAAAAGAAAAATGTTGGCTTTTTAGACCTCTTCAACCTCTTGAAGATAAATAGCAAGTCTTGGAGCTTCCTGTAGAGGGAATCCTTGTTACATTGAGAGTGTATGTGAAGAGTGTACTGAGGGAAGTTTAATGGGAGGATATTATGATTCTGGAGAAGAACTAATTGTGCTTTTGGATTTCTTGTTTCTTGGCTTACACTTATAGAAGTCTGTAGCATTAGTTCCAGTGAAGTAGTTTTGTTTAATAGGCTCAGAAGAAATCTCTTTCCAGTGAAGTTTGAGGTTTTGCTCCATTGAAACTATGTATAACTTGTAAAATCAAACCAGCATAAAGTATAGTAACATACGATAAAAATTTCAAGAAACCAAGAATAAAATATAAGACTTGAAGTATTAAGTCTTAAGTATTTGAGGGGGTTGTATGAGAGAAAGGTACTTGTTCTTCCAGAACAAAGGATCTACTGCAGTTAATTCTTCATAAAGATGTAGATAGGTATCCCTGCATATATGCACTGTTATGAAATCTAATTTTAATGGAAAATTTATTTGAAATAGAAATAAACTATTGGAAAAAATCTGCAGGTTGCAATATAGCTTATGACATTCAGATGTGCAGCATGTGTAGATACTGCTTTTGCTTTTTGAGCTTTGTGACAGCATCTTTAATGTCTGCTGATCATGTTAAATAAGCTTGTAGATAGGTATCTGCATGTTAAATCCCGGTTGCTGGAGAGTTCATTCAGTTTGAAAGCTTAGTTTGTTATTAAATAGAAAAGTGACTCCCCTTTATGCCCACAAGAAACATGTGAGTTTAATCTCCTCTTTCAGGGGCAAGGGAAACAGACTATCCTGCAGGAGAAGAAGGGTCTCAAGAAGCAGATCCCAGTCAAGTGGACAAGTCGTCTCTGTGTGGAAGTATGACTAGCAACAGCTCTGCAGAAACCGATAGCTTGCTAGGAGGAATAACAGTGGTTGGCTGTACTGCAGAGGGTGTCACAGGAGCACCTGTAGCTCATGATGCAAATGGTGGCTCACCAATGACGGATAAACAGTCAGGTATGAAAATCTTACGAGTATGCCAGGGATGGCGAAACACCATTAGGTCTAACTGAGAAATGAATGGTACAAGTATTTAATGTAATAGCTTGTCTGTAAGCGGTGATAACATAAAACAAGTACTCTGTGGGAAGTGACTTCTAAATCTGACATACTTGCACTGTATAATTGTAGCTGAAAACTTCGTGGAGGTGATATTAAATGGGTATAGACAATTGCTTCTTTCAGATACTTTTGAGAGAACTCTTCCTTGTGCATGGTCTAAAGAGAGCTTTTAAGTTATTTAGTATTTGAAATGCAGACCTTGCTGACAGATAACTAGAGAGAATGTGGATATATGTCTTAAATCTTGGAAAGTCTTAATAGAGATTTAAGTGAAGCTGTTTACTTTATAGGCATTCTTAATATTTTCTGTCATATACCCTTCAGAGCTGTATGGTGATATGATTGTTAATGGATATGTGGTTATTGGACTTGAACATAATTTATTTTCTTATGGCATATAATACTGCTGCCACAGTTGTGGTTTTTAATTGGATTTCACTGCTATTCTAGGTAATCACTTAAAGGGCAATCTGCGCCATCAGTCACTGCGTTGATACTTAAAGTGCATTTGACACTTACTGATACCCAAACTTGAGCAGGTTGCACTCTTTCTGATCTGATTTTTTTTTTAGATGAGATATAAAAATCTGGATTGTGACTGTCTGGTTATTACAGCTATTCACTTAAGTTTTAAGTATCAAGTTCTGGCTGTTTTAAGCAATTGAGAATTCTCTTGGAGTTGTTAAGTTTTTCAAATTTTTTGTTCCATAGATATTGCAAATGAAAGTAATTCAGTGGATGAGAACATTCCAACAGCAGAGGAGGCAACAGAAGCAACAGAAGTCAATGCAGGGACAGGAGAAGACACAGCTGATACTGCACAAACTGGAGTCTACACAGAGCATGTCTTTACAGATCCTCTGGGAGTGCAGAATACAACAGAGGCATCTCCAGTGTACCAGCCTAGGTACATAGTCCTCATACCTCTTAAAATGTATTTAAAAAGAAAAACATAATGTTTGCAGGAACACAACATGGGGACGAAACAACTACTTTTTTTTTCTTGTTAAGTATGTTGAGGTTTATATAAGTAGTCTTGGTACAAGACGCTCTACGCTTCGCTTGCATGAAAGGGGCACCTATGTACAAAGAGTCTTTTGTCTGTGAGCTCATATCCCTTGAGTACCGACACCTCCAGAATGGAGTAGTGGGTGTCTACCAGTTTGTAACTAAGTCCTCTCACAGACTTAATGTGAATGGCACTGATCTAGAGACGCCTGTTTAAATTCTCTGTTCTGATGTCAAAATAAATAAGAATTACACTCCTCTCTTCCAATCAACTGGTTGTTCAAATGCATGTTTCTTTCTTCAGAATAGTCAATCTGTGAGTAGTTACAGGAGTGGAGAAGCAGCTTGAAAGTAATCAGTATTTCAAATCTTCAGGAATCTTCACTCTCCACATACAGGCGCAAAAGTATCATGCAGCTTTTTTTATAAGTGTTTCTCTTAACAGGTGCCTCTGACATTGCAACGCTCTTCTGCCATTCCCCAGAGATACCAGCAATACTGATATATCAGGCTTGAATGGAACCTAAATTTCCTTGTATAAGTAAATGGCCACTTGAAGAAATTCATTGTTATTGAGGTTTTCATCTGTAGCATTGTACTTTCATGCACAGTTACTGTTTTTTTGAAATTCCTTATGTGCTTCTAAAGCCAGTGTAGAAACTAGCAGCAATGAAGTAAATACCTAGGTTATAATCTGAGTAATCTGTGCACTTTATTCAATGTATTTTACCTGGGGTTTTGGTTTGGTTTTTTTTAGTACTGAGTCAGAGTTATATAAAGATGTTGCAGTTTTGCCAAATGAGCAAGATCTAGTGAGAGAAGAAGCACAGAAAATGAGTAGCCTTTTGCCGACAATGTGGCTTGGAGCACAGAATGGATGGTAAGAAAATACTAATCTCATTACGTTTAGTGGGAAAAATTATTTTAAACTTGCTTCTTGTGCCTACAGGCCTGATAACTGTCTCAAGTCAAGATTAAGTGCAAGAAGACCTCAAGGGAGCCTAAACTTTGTACACTTTGCTACAGTTAGGCATTATAGAAGTCAAAAAGTATTGTAGGTGATTAACAAGCTCTTTTTGGTAGCTAACACTTTTATCTGCAGAAAAGTTTTGGTTGTTTTTTGTAGTCAAAGAAATTGTTATGGTCTGATAATGCCATAACTTTCAGTATTTTATTATGCTAGAAAATATATTGCCCTTTTTACTGCAAATGTATCTGCAAAGGAGTTGGTAAAGTTTTAGGCCTCTCAAAAAACATTCTGCCTACTCATGTAGTTCTTTCTTTCAGTCTATACATAGTTTTCGGTGGAAGATGAAAACTTATTTTCCCTTTGATTGTGGATTTCAATTATAGGGGTTTTGCTTGAGTTTTTTCCTGTCTGGAAGACCTTTCCTAGTGCTTTTAATCCCTCCTGATTTGTCTTTGCAGCCTGTATGTTCATTCGTCAGTGGCCCAGTGGAGGAAATGTGTTCATGCCATTAAACTTAAAGATTCTATTCTCAGTATTGTGTAAGTCCTGAAAGAATGTCATGTAAATCATAATGAACTTTTGTTAAAATACTTGCAAAGTAGTTTTATATTTCCTCCTCAGATATTGGGAATGTCAGTTGCCATAAATGCATGCATATTCTTTGAGGGGCCGTGGAAAACATTTGGGGAGTAAGGAAAATAAGAGGAATCTTGTATCTGTTGGAAATACTGTAGCTCAAATGATGAGCTGTAGCTGTATACTTGGTATTCTTGGTAGTTGTATACTCAAAACAGTTCTAGGTTGCTATTCTCGATGCTTTCTTCAGGCATTGTAGCTAGATATATTTTAAGCTTTCCGAACTGGATTTTGATGCCTTGTTACTGTCCCTTGAGCTATATTGTAGAAATCAAAACACTAGGGCTAATGTGAATATAAAAAGTATGCTGAAATATAAAAAGTATGCTGAAATATAAAATGTTTATACCTTACTTTAAACTTGCAGTTTGAGAAAAGCAGTCTAACGGTGTATATTCTTGTGCCTCCTTTTTTTCCCCAGACATGTAAAAGGAATAGTATTAGTTGCACTAGCTGATGGAACACTAGCAATATTTCACCGAGGAGTTGGTAAGCATTCTGTTAGATCTTGAAACCAGTGAAGTAACAGTATTTAGGAAAGAAACGTGCCAGTTATTTATAACGTTTTGAAAATGTATTCCCCAATGGCCTTTTTACAGGTTGTCTTGAGAAATCTTTCTAGTATTTCAGTTGCAGTTTCAAGTACCATTTTTGCACTGTCCTGGTGCATTCCTGGAATTTTTTCTTACTCTGAGAGGAGAATGGGATATATCTGAGCTAAATAGCAAAAAGCCAGGTGATAGTCTGCTTTGATGATCATCTCTTGCTTTTTCATCATGCTCAATAGTCATGTCTTCTGTTTTGTTATTAGTGTTAATAATTGTCTGTGGCCAAGTCCTTCAATGAGAATTCTGTAAGCATCCCTTCAGAATTTCTGCCCAAACCACTCCTGGATGAGCTCCATTCTTCAGCCTCCAGAATAAGGACCTGGAGGGGAAGGTCTTACTATGAGTAACTGGAACTTACCTGTTGGCTTGTTTCCACAGACTCCCTATTCATTTCTTCTTTTCCTTGTGGAATTTAAATCTCGGTGCTCAGCATTTAGAAGAATTAAAGAGATTGCACAGCACTAATGCAAATATTGGGAAAGATGCATCTGGGATGAAGTTATGTTTTTAGTGTTCTCTTTTTTTTTTTAAACTCAAACTCTAGTGACTTACGATCCTTAAGGATCTCAAGTAAATGTCAATGATGATCTGTGTCTTAGCTCAGTCTACAGAAGACTTTTACTTGGTGTTGAATGACCAAAGTTAGTATGCTTTTAGTAGATTTCAGGTGCCTTTCTTAAGATCTTGCAGCATATTTAAAAAAGCCTTGATGTACTGGCCAGCATTTCTATGTTCAGTCAAGCAGCAAGTGCCTAGTGCTGTGTGGGTAGTCGCTTGTTGTAATGTAGACTGATGCATATCCAAGTAAAACATTTAGCACTAGGTAACTTGCTGTTTTTAAAAATCTTTTGATGTGTTTTGAACATGAGTCACTGTACAACCTTATTATATTAAAAACAAAGTAGCGTTTGGGATGTTGGTAGTTAGTATAACTAGTTGCTGGTTTTCTTTAATGAGAAGCATAGCCATAAATTTATATTGACTTATCCGGATTATTACAGTGCTTTTAAAAAATTAGACTGTTAAGATATTTGCCTGTACTTTTAAATGATTTTTAAACTCATAGGAACCTATGTTTTGTTTTGTTTTTTCTTTTCCTTCTGTTTTTAAAGATGGTCAGTGGGATTTGACGAACTATCACCTCTTAGACCTGGGCCGGCCGCATCATTCAATAAGATGCATGACAGTGGTACATGACAAAGTCTGGTGTGGCTACAGGAACAAAATCTATGTTGTTCAACCAAAGGCCATGAAAATAGAGGCAAGTTAAACTGGTGTTTAAAATAATTCAATGTTAAGTTTTAATGCCATCTCATGTTACAACTCAAACTCCAGAGAACAGTTATTTGTTCATCAGTACAGAAACAAGCAACCAAACAAATTTATCTTGGGAAATACTATTACATTTTCTTAAGATGTTTTCATTGTTTTGGAAGATTTTAAGACATGATGAGACAGTTCTTACTTACTGAAACCAATTTTTGGGGGGTTTAGTTCTCTACTTCTAGCTGGCCAGGAACTGGAAAGTGTCTTTGTGCAGAGCTTGTAAGGCTAGCTCCCAGTTTATTCTCTATGTGCATGCCTCGTTATGTTCTCCACCCACCTGTAACCTTCTCTATAATCTCTCTTTGCATGCTTTAGAAGTTTCTAAGTGTTAATCTTGAATGTACTCTCCCTCCGGTTATAGAATAGTTTGTTTATAAGGTGTGTAAGCTGGTGTTTCTGCGGCGTTGTATGTGTACCTGACATCTCAAGTACAGAAAGGTTTCTGAAAGCCATTAGCAGTATTAATACTTCAGCTTCTCCGAATTGGCCTGAGACATGGGCCAGACCTGTTGAGGGTGACTGCTCAGCTCTTCTGAAAATACCAAGCACCCAAGTAATAATCTATTTCTGTGAAGACGACTATATATATGGGAAAACTGAAATGAAGGAATTCATACAACAGTGAAATTAATTGTTTTGCGGGTGGACAGTGTCTTTTTGCACGAGTGGGTTTGTATGCGAGAGCAAGGCTTGACAGAACTAGGAAGAAAAACACTTTTTGGGCGTATGTATCTTGTGCTGTGACAGGAGGACCTCATACCAAAAAGGCTCTAGGTTAGATGGAGACAGAAGCCAGAGCGGGTTGGGATATGATATGTAAATGAAGACACAGTCGGAAATTATAGCTTTGAGATCACAATTCAGGGAAGGGAATCAGCATTTTTACTATTACTTTACCAGCATCATATGGTAATTGTAACTAAGCTAAACACTGTATCTGCTAGTGATCTTGCAAATCAGAGGGTCGTAGATGACTTAAGAAAATTGCCAGTATTGACAGTGTAAGAGTAACAGAGAAGTCTTTCTTACTCTTTCCTTTGTTTCATCTACTAATTTAAAATCCAATGTTTCGTAGAAGTCATTTGATGCACACCCAAGAAGAGAAAGCCAAGTGAGACAGCTGGCATGGGTGGGTGATGGGGTATGGGTGTCTATTCGTTTAGACTCCACCCTGCGTCTCTATCATGCGCACACGTATCAGCATCTACAAGATGTGGACATTGAACCTTATGTAAGCAAAATGCTAGGTAAGTTGATAAGAAAAACTGTTGTATTCTTACACCTCTTGCTGCCTGGAGCTTTCTTTTCCTGTTATAGATCAGGCAATTCTCACTGCAAACTAGGGGGAAGGGTGGGTGGAAGGCTGGTCGAATCCTGTTTGTGAAAACTTGAATCTGGAAGTAGAAGCCCAAGTCAGTCTGTAAAGCATGATGAGGATGGTGGGTCTTCTGATGCAGTCTGTTGATCCTACCTGATGTCTAAGGTGTCCCTAAAAACTCAGAACTAATGAGGAAAATGGTGGTTGGGTTTGGCAGGCATCAATAGAGACACTAAAATCTTTCTCTTTTTTACTCTACTGATGCCTTTTTTTCTAAATCTAAGAGTGGGAAGAATCCATTACTCGTCTGGAAAAATTGCCTCTCTTTCAAGAAAATGCAAATGCAAAATAGCAAATTTTTATTGCTATTGAAGCTAATAAGCTTTCTGATTTTTTTATTAACGTTTATATAAGAGCAGTTTGACCCCCTATGTAACACAACAAATACAGGTAATTGGGCCATGGGAAATCCTTCACAAGTAATTACTGTGCCATTGCGCTTAGCTGGTCAGCCGCCTTCTGCTCCCCTCATAGTGCTAATGGATGAGAAATTAATTTTAATGGATGAGAAACCATTATCTTACATCTGTAAACTCACCTTTTTTTTTTTTTCTCCCCTCATTTGAAAAGCTGCCCTGGTGCTGTAAGCCCCAAAAGATTTTATTGTGCAGCATTATGGAGCCCGTTACACCTTTTGTGCTTTCTCACAGTTAATGTTAGTCTCTTTCTGTATAGGTTCACGACTTAATTAACAGTCTTCTAGCCTTTTAGGTTATCTTTACAACTTAAATGTACTCTTCTACCTTGTTTCTGTTTGAAGTGGGAGGGAATTACTTGTCTGCGTGGTTTGGGAGTTGGAGTTAAGATTCTCTGTTGTGGAACTAAAATTATTCTTGCTCATAATTTTTGATGAAAAGCATCTTTTGTTTTTAGGTACTGGTAAACTGGGATTCTCATTTGTGAGAATCACAGCTCTTATGGTGTCTTGTAATCGTTTATGGGTAGGAACAGGAAATGGTGTCATCATCTCCATTCCATTAACAGAAAGTAAGTAAAATATAAATGAATAGCACTGTGCAATATGCTGTAGACACAAAAAGAGAGTATTAAACTCCATTCAGATGCTTGCTAATGGATAGAAAGCTTTGCTGCCAGGTCTGAATCTTTCAGGTTTGTAACAGATTGGGCCTGTGTGATGTTTAGCACCTAATCTGTGTACATGGTTACAATTACTCTGAGCAAAAAAGCACATCTCCAAAATCTCCTATACTTCAATTTGAGCAGAGTTGCTGTGGCTTGAATGAAAGAGACACTTTGAAGCCTTAGAGGTGTTATGAGCATTAGCAGCATTTATAGAAGTTTATTGCTTGTAAGAGATGGCTTTAGTTTTCTAATTAATGTTATTTTTGATTGCCATATGATCACCAAAGTAGACTTTTGTTTGATTTGAGCAAGTTGGTATTGTTGCTAATACAATTTGATTGGCTTTAGTTCTTGAGAATTCATCACAAAGCTGGTATAAAAGGACTGGAACAGCGGTAGTACTGACTGCTTTAAAGGACATGTTCAAAGCTATAGGAGTTGTAAACATGTTCTACAAATAGGGCACTGACTTCTAGGTAAAATTCCAATAATGCAAATCCAGCTATCTGCTTAATAACAGACCCCAAACTGTTGTCATAGGCTGAAACTACTTGGGAGTGGGAGGGGAAGCATTCAGACGTGGGCAGTTGAACCTCGGGAGAAGGGAACAGTCCAGTTCAAGGGCAAAACAAATCTTAAATAGGTAAAGCTGGGGAAGAATCTGTGTGTAAACTGATTGCATTTAAAACAACAACAAAAAAACCCCAACACTTGTGCCTGAGACTAATGTTAAAACACACGGACAGAAGTTTCAGAAAAGAACATACAGAACTTTGATAGTCCTAACTGTGATGTTATATAGAAAGTAGTACAGTCTGACAGGTGAAATTTTAGGGTAATTTAATAGTAAAAACTCTTCATATGTTGTATCTGCTTTGTTGAACAGCACATACATGCATTGTTTCTCATACTGTTCCATTACATTGTCCATCCATTCAGTAAATGTCTCTTTTTGCATTGCATGAATGTACTAAGGAAGGACAGACTTCCTATCATGAATTTGACATAGTTTAAATCATGCTTTCAAAAATTATAGCTCTTAATTTGCGTCAAGCTTAATTTAATGTTTCCAGAGGAGTTTGTTTTAAAACAGTAGTGAACATGAAAAAATCCCTATTAAAGCTGTTCAGTTTAATTTCAGTTTTGTTAGTTGTTCATGAATCAGAATAACCGTTTGTGGGTAGCCTGATAGTGGGTTTGGGAACCCTTGTTACAAATATTCATGGTTTTCAAAAACAGTCGCATCCTTGCATAAGCAATTGCATCTCTCGATTCCCTGGGTCTCAATAGCAGGGCATCTTCCAGATCTGCAGCTGATGTTTCGAAAGGACACTTGAAAACATGAGTTGTTGATATTATTTTGGTAGCCTCCTACCAAGGAAAGAGAGAAAGGGGAAACGTTGCTAATCAATAATAAACTTTATAGTGATAAAGCACGTGAAAGTGGCAGTGCTTTCGTTGTCCATTTTGTACTGAAACTTTTAGAACAAGATGCTGTTCTTTGTGACTTTATTGAACCTTCTGTAACTAGACATTTACTGTTTTTAGGAGCTAAAATTTTAAGCTCTACCTTATCAAAAACCAAAATACGAGTGGTGGGTTCTCATTAATCCTTCTCCTCTACTGTCATACCTATCCATTTCCCCTTTCCTCCTTTCTCACTTTAGCTGTAATCCTCCACCAGGGACGTTTACTGGGGCTGAGGGGTAAGTGCAGATCCTGAACAAAAATCTATTTTCAGGCTTCTAATAGCCACTTCGAGGCTGTTTCCCACTCCTTATAGATTTACCCTTTGTATGTTCCTCAATGTTTTTCCACTTGCAGTTACTGCATTGCAGCAGTTTTGTTTGCTAAATGGCCACCAATCTGCTCAGCAGTTTAGTATATCATCCTGTGTTGCAGCTGAACTTTCATACAGACTTTGTTTTTCTTCCAGCCAATGTGATACCATATCTTATAACTTTGTCATTAATCCACATCATTTACTGTCTTGTTACAAATCACTGTTTCTTTCACTCCTTTGATAGTCTTTGGAATGGAGATGGCTTGTATGTCTAGCATGAGTACTTCTCTGTTTTAATGGATTTTAAAACTTCTCAGTAAAAACTAGATGTAGAATTATAATAGGGTAGCTCCTTTGTGCCCACAGGTGGCTATTTTTAGAGAATTTTTGCTGGCAAGGGGATACCCTATGATTAGTTGGAATGAAACTGTCTTTAATTTTTTAAGTACGTTGAATTTGCTCATACTGAAACACATTAGAGGTACTTATTTTTCTATGAAAGATACAGTCCTTCCACAAATTATTTTTTTCCAAAAGTAGGATATTAAAATCTGGTGTTTATGCTAGACTAATAAGAATCCTGCTCCATTTTCTGATGTACTTAAAATAACGAAGCATGCAATCTTTTTTCTTTCCAGCTCTGTCTTGAATTGGCATTGCTGCCCTCCTGTTTCATTTTTATCTAAGTTGGCTTTAGCTTTTAGATGGTACCGTAAGGTTTCTTAACAAATAACCATTTCTGTAATTTGTATTTTCAAGTAGAAAACACTTCTCTTCTTTTACAGCTAATAAAGCAGCAGCAGGCTCCGGAAACCGTCCGGGGAGTGTCATACGTGTATATGGTGATGAAAACAGCGACAAAGTGACTCCGGGAACATTCATACCATATTGTTCAATGGCACATGCACAGCTTTGCTTCCATGGGCACCGTGATGCTGTTAAATTCTTTGTCGCAGTACCTGGTGAGGTTTTATTACTGTTCTTCAAATGAAGTTTCTTTTTCGCCCTCATTT
This sequence comes from Aptenodytes patagonicus, assembly GCF_965638725.1. NCBI lineage: Eukaryota > Metazoa > Chordata > Aves > Sphenisciformes > Spheniscidae > Aptenodytes > Aptenodytes patagonicus. Next base: position 1,255,424 of record NC_134964.1, on the reverse strand, counting down.
GCTTGGTTAAACATAGTCTTTAGGTTAAGATAGCAAGTGTATGAAATTGTACATTCAGAAACAATTTATTATATTTTATTTACAAGGCTTATCTGATTCCTAAGCACATTATTGTTTAATGGGAGGAAAAGGGTTTGGTCACAAAGAAAGAAGTGCTTTGCTGCCATCTGGGGAAAAAGGTACTGCGGTAAGTGAGTACTCGCCTATTAAGAAGGCAGTCAACTGCTAATTGATGTAAGGTCCAATTTAAGAGCCTGACATCCTGCAGGAAGGATGAGCTAGTAAGGGAGAAGCCCCCAAAGGAAAGAATCTCAGCTGAAAAAGCTGAGAGTTTCCTAGAAGCTGCAGTGCTTGTTGAATAACCTCTCAGTGCTTGTATGCACCTCGTGTGCTGGAAGTAAATGACAGAAGTTTGCTTAATGGGCTGACATGCGCTGAATCGTTTCAGTTGTGTGTCTGAAAGTCTTTAAGTCTGTTTCAATGTCATTCTCTAGATCTGCATGCCTGTGCTGTGAAATCTGTCAAGAGGCATTTAATTCTCTGATTTCCATTGAACTGACCTGAACAGATTCCTCATCTCTTTAGAGAGATGAAATCGGAGCAAAGCTAGCTTTCTGTCCCTCGCTGAAGAGATACTAGAATCCAAAGTTAAGTGTATCATTAGGCATTAAGTATGTCATCCAGTGACCAAATACAGGTGGTATTACTCTGTGAGATGTGCCATAAAAATGTATTCTGTTTTTAATCCAGGTCAGGTTGTTTGCCCACAGAGTAGTGGTGGAACAGAGCTAACGGCTGATAAACCGGCCCAAGAATCCTTCAACCAGAGTCCCTTAAAATCGATGTTGGTGATAAGTGGTGGAGAAGGATACATTGACTTCAGAATGGGTAAGAAAACTGAGCTTAAAATCAGTTGTAACCTCTTCATACTGAAAGGTCATTAACCATATAAAACTTCCGTTGTGATTGCAGAGTGCATTTGTGTGGTCAGTCGGTATATAGTCTTTACTCAGCAAGTGCAAGGATAGAAGTATCTTTATTCTCCCCTTCACACACACCTTCAGTTTCTCCTCCCAGTAAACCATGACCTCTGAGATGACTGTGTAATAATGTTTTTTTGAAACTCTGCTTTGGAGTCATGTACCACCTTACTGCTTATGCTTTCAGTCTTACTTTGACAGGTTAGTCTTCTATCTCAAACTGCTAGAAAACATGTCCTTAGTTACTTAATATGCAGACTGACTATAAAAAAAGTCATGTATTACTTGAAGAACACTCAAACAAAAATGAGTAAATTTTAGAGTGAAAAGGGAAAAAGTAATTCACTGTTATCTTTGCGTGCCCTTCTTATTTTGATCACTGCTTTTCTTGGATAGCACTTTTGCATGATCTAGCCCACAAAAGATTTCTTGTGTAAACACTTTTTTTTAATTGAAGCTTTTGGGGAACTATAACAAGATGAGAGTGGTTGTGGTTCTATGCTTAGAATCTGCAGCTGGAGACCTTGACAAAAAGTGCATAAAAAAGTCACAACTCCTAGACCTGGTTTTGACCTTTTACCTAAATCTGTCTATAGTGTTTTTCAAAAAACAAACAAACAACAAAAAAAACCCCACAAAAACCACTACAAAGAAAAACCCATGAAGGCCAGCCCAAATTCTGTCATCCCACTAGTCAATGCAAAACAAGTTCCTGCTGGTAACCCCAGTGGCATTACGCGGGAGGCAGGGCTTGAGGCAATTCTGTGCCACGCTGTGGTGAGTATTTAAAAACTCTGCACTTACTCCAAGCGAGCTGGTATAGCCACATACCAAATGCGCGTTTTGCTGTCCTTGTGGCATGATGCAGAGCCATGAACTTGTCAGCACTGTAGCTGCATTAGCTCAGCTATTACCACATGAGTGCAGCAAACTAGCTCAAGAGCGAGTTCAGGCCATTCTATGTTTAGATTCCTCAGACCTCCAGAGTAGTCTAACCAGAAAACCAGCCAAACTGTGGCTTGAAACCTTCCTGAAGTTGTAGGTCAGTTCCCGTTTCATCTGGTTAAGCTGACGTTCCTCTGTACCACAAGACTGCCTCTGTATTGATGTTTATTACTGTCTACGTGCAGTTTTGTTTAATGGTTAGTCTGACACCTTTGATCAAGTCAGCTCATGTCATCAAGAGTTTAGAGGCAGTTACAAAACTGCTCTTCTCTTTTGACAAGCATTAATGGAGAATAAGCTTAAGGCTGTCTTGTGCCAGCGTGTGTGGAGTTGTGACAAGCTAGGATAACTAGAACAAGAGGAAAGAAGGGGAAAGGTTCATTGTAGACACGAACGTTGCATTGTTTTACTTGTGCTCAATTACTGCTCTTATTTCCAGAGCACTTTATATGGTTTATGTGTTTATGCTAGCACACTTTTTCATAGCATAACCATCTCCACTTCTGCCGGGGAGGAACTGCAAGTTTGCAGATTAGATGTTTGTTTCTCTGCCTCAAAGAGTCATAAGTAATGAAATGTGTAGGATATGGATACTTACAAAACTACAGTTAATTTTGGGGGCTAGAACTGAAGAATATGACCATCAGAATACTAGGCTGTGAAATAATTATGCAACAGACTTTCAGGTTGTAATGTATATATTCACAATCTTGAATATGCTTTTATACGAGCATATGGGAACTACTGTCTTTCATAGCGTTTTTCTTGTAAACCTAGACGTCACTGGTCTTGCTGCATTTGGTGTGAATACTGTTTTTTATTGTCTGCCTGAATCAAAGCTGTTGTTTTTCAGGTGATGAAGGTGGAGAATCTGAACTCCTTGGAGAAGCTCTACAACTTGAACCTTCTGTAGCCAAAGCTGAGAGGAGTCACTTGATAGTGTGGCAAGTAATGTGTGGCAGTGAGTGAGCCTGTAGGATGCAGCTGGAGACCTTAAAAAAGAAAAAAAAAAAGGAGAAAAAAAAAAGCTTCTGCATGTTTTTTTTATTTTGTGAAACCTGTTTCACTACATGATGTTGAAGCATTTCTTTGCTGTTTAACTTTATATTGCAAATCTGTCATACCTTTAACTATACAGGAATTAGCTTGTGCTGTTTTACTGCACCCGTGTTACATGGAAGAGTATAATGAAATCGGATCTTTCTCAAAACTGGTGTGCACACCACAGTAAGCAACTGAGACATTAGTTTTACTGTACCACAGCAATCTAATGTAGTTCACTTCTTTGGTAGTCTCACTTGAGTTTGGCTTTATTACAACTGAGCTTCATTTCACTGTATAATGCATTGAGTAAAACAGCAAAGTTATTCCCAGAGTATTAAAAAATTGACAAATTATAAGATGGATTATTAAGACTCATCCAAATATTCAGTGAGGGCTAAAGCAAACTGTAAATTTCAGCTTTTGTTTCCAAACCTGGAAAATCTTGCTTACATAGTGTATACGGTTTAATTTGTTACGTTCATCAGAATTTCTGGGGGGAAGAGGGGATTGTATAGGAATTAAGATGACAATATTTAAATAAAATTACATGTTTTCACTATTGAACCTTAAAGTTTGAGAACTGCTGCCCTCAATAATAAGTAATTTTGAGCATAGCGTTTTCCCATTTCCCTGACATGGAACAACTTGGTTTCCAAAGGGTATTCTTAGGATGATTTAAATTTTGAAAATAACTGTAAAATTCTTGAACAGGGGATGTGTTTTGTTCTTTTCTTGTCTTAACTCTTTATGTCCTAAGCACTAGAATGATCTTCTCTGCCTAGCTGGTCAAACTCATGAGGCACTACATGTGTGAAGGTTAGAGACCTCGATTAGAGCATGAGAAAAGACTGAGAGTGTACAGGAAAAATGCATTCTACCCAAGTGAGATTGTAAAGGAACTTTAGTGCCAGATAATTAGGTACAAAATGTATTTTTTTTGTAGCTGCATACCCCAATTTAGTAAAAAAAAAAAAAAAAAAAAATAGCAACAATGTTAGCAGGTAACACTAAGATTGAGTAAATTAATGAAAGTCAGGAGACTAATACTAGGCTGACATTCTGTCTACTCACCATCTATTTTTTTAACCATAAGTGTGAGTTGAAGACTGTCTTCCTTTTACATTGAATTTCCTACATTAGTATCAGACCTAAGTTAAACGCTTCGTGATTTCTGTACTTCAGAATATTTTAAAACCCAGCTTTGTCCTTTCATTTAGTCTCTGGAAAGTAAAAGTTTTGAGGGGTTTGAATAAACATCCAGCACTTACCCCCAAAAGACTGGGACTGTTCTGTTCGGATTAGCAGAGCAATTTAGTAACTTGATTATGTGAGAGAACCGAACAGTTTCAGAGGAGTAAATATAGAAACACTTTTTTAAAACTGCCTAAACATTTTTATGCAATAGGAGCAGTTCTGGTCTATCAGGCAAACATGTGTTTATATATTTTCTTAATTTTTTAAATGAACACATTTAGCTGAGGTCTATTGTGTAAATATATATTTAGGCAGCTTTTTCAAATGCATATCATAGCTGATAAACCAGAAAAACTCCATTCAGGTCTATTGGTTAGATTTATATGTATAAATACTTTTTAAGCGACATATTTTGTACACAGCTGTTCCTCTCGTAAATATGTATTTAGGACATGAACTATGTAGTAAAAATCCTTATTAAAGATGTCTGATATCTTGGTAGTATTTTTCTCTTCAGAATGCTAAAATTGATGAGAGCATGTTGTTCGTAATTTGCTTTCTAAATTCATCTTTAACGTCACTCTTAAAGTACTTTGGCTTAAATATAAAGTCTTGGAGCTTTTTAAAAATTATACAAATACAGAAAGTAAACTGACTAAACATTCTTAGAAAGACCTATTTAAAGCTTACATAGTCATGTATGCTGAACCTGAAGCACATCTGAATTAACTTACGAAATTGGATGTCTAAGAAAAATGCTGTCTAAACTTTTACTGTTGTGCAGAATCTTCACTGTGAGTGGTGCAGTTTCATTGCTTCTCCTGCCATTTTCTTAAATTTATTGGTTTTTCTCTTTGGAAAACACAGTTTCCAAAGCTTTTACTCACTGCTTGATTGTCACATTCTCATGTTCTCAGAAAAAAAGCGCACAATTCTGTTCCTTCGTTCTTGTATAGCATTTTATTTGTAATCAGTGATGAGCCGTTTTCTCTGAACGGCTTTACTGCTATCAAATAGAGCAGTTCAATCTGGCAAGTGTGTACCTGGTCTTTTGCCAAATGTATCTGGTCCACCGTGCCGTTTTAGTCACCTCAGTGGGCCAGCTCTTGCAAATTTTTCAGAGAATGATTGTTTCTGTCCAAAAGTGGAAGGGTTTTAAAGAAAACAGTAGGTTAACTATGTACCACTGTGGGTGTAGATAAAAGGCATGTGCACTTCTCTGTATTTCTCATTTTAAAACTTTATCCCCTGTCCTAAGGTACAGTAGATTAAATGGGTCCCTATTGTCATCACAGTGCACTGGGATTTATAAACTCTACTTAAGGTCGCTTTGAATGGTGAATAAAGCACGTAAAACCCCAGGCGTTGAGATGACAATACACTCCTACAAATCCGTCTCAAGAATGTGTTTATGCATACACTCATGTGATTAAAGCATCATATAAATAGGAGCTAATCTCTTGATAGCTACAGCTTGTTAATAGTTTGGAAACATTTCGAGCACAAAATATGCAGCACATTACTTGCCTGGGTAAGGGTGTTTGCATGGTAAAGGTGAAATGCGTTGTATAAGCTGCTGCGTTGTCCATTTCTTGTAAAGGTCTTCCTGCGTTGGATCAGATAGAGCTGGCAGAGCGTAGACACTTTATCATAGGCTGCCTTAGTAACAAACAAATGTTAAATCTGTTTTATTATACTAACTGTTCTAAAGAACGTGTGTCTTTTAAAATGCTGTGTAACTGCATATTTATTTCCATGTGAGTATTATAAAAGTTACCAAAGGATTAAACCTGACTTAGCACTCTTGTAAGTGACCCTGTTGAGACAGGGTCTTGTGAAGGCCCTGCTCTGTAAAACAAGACACGGTAAACTCAAATACAGTTCTCTAAGGAAATTAAATGTTTTTTCTAACAGGGTTATGCCATATTGTAACAACCTATGTTGCACCTCAGAGCATTTTTCTATAAACTAAATGTCTCTCCCGCCCTCTAACAAGATTAAGTTTCCTTTATTAATTTTGTTGATGCACATTTCTCAATCTTTTAAACATATATTTTAAACATTTTATGGTCTGTAATTTTTGAAAGTTTTGTCTGTTGGACACTTTACGCTGAATTTTACTTGCCTCTGTAATCCGAGATGGATACTACAGCGTTAAACTTGCTGTCTGTTAAAACTTGAGGCTTCTTTTCTGTGAGCAGAAAAGCTCATATAGCAGTGTAGTTATTTCAGTATTTATTTCTATTATTGAATCCATGGGGTTCAGAATGTAACTTTGTACATGAAATATATATAAATATGTATATGAAACATGCATCGGATTGGTGTGTTCTTTGTAGTCTCATGTTAAGTTCAAAGGTGTTTGATGCTACCAGAAGGCAAAATAATTGGGTATTTTACACTAGCAGCCAAATACTGCCATCATAAACGCAGGTAGTAATACATTTGAGTCAGCCCACAGCTAATGTAATCCTGCTATCTCATCCTGGGCCTAAGCAAAAACTCTGAAGGAAAACTTTGTTCGCTGACTGGCTCCCAAATGATGCCATGCTGTCTTCACCTCTACGTGGCCCACAAACCCGCTGATTCACGAGATAGGAGTCTGGAGGAGATCCGCCTAACTGCAGCTCCGATGAAACAGGCATTGGCACTGGAATTTATTTTTCAAGTTTTCTTAACACCTTACCAAAGATTCATCTAAGCTGAAACGCACGTCGGTTACTTACCGCACAGCAAAGGAAATGGTGTAAGGCAGAAGAATGAGAACTCGGTGACGAGAGATTCATTTCTACTGCAGAAACAGAACACTCGGCTAGAGCCAGGTTTTAATTTTTTTCCTGGCTCATCTGCCACTCTCTAACCACATTCGTCCCAGCAATTTCTCTTGATTAGTATGTACCAAGTGGCCATGCCACTGAAAGTATTTGGTTAACCTTTGTTATAATGGATTGGGGTGCAATGAAAACGTTCTGTCCTCTGGTGTGCTAGGGGCATGATGCCGTCTAGTCCCTTGTCTCACCTGGGCGAATGTGCAAGCATATGTTACTCTTGCTTCTCTCCGGCGGTAGTGAAGGGCCTGCATAAAGTTTTTGCTTTTGAATACTTCTAGGATGCAAATGCTTCATATTTGCACGTGCAAACATAAGAATCATCCATGGTTCAGAAAACAGTGTCCTGTTACCAGTGTTGTACCAACTTGAAATTTTATCATCTTGGTGCTTTAAAAAAAAAAAAATATCTTTATGCTCATTTCCTGGAGTTTTCTCACAAGATTTTTGCCTCTCCGGAACAGATGTAATGACAAACTTCCCTCTCCTCAACAGTGTTTCTTCGCAGGATGCGTCCATTCACATGCACGTCACATCATTGCACTCTGCTAAGGCAGTGTGTGTACGTATTAAATGGGAAGAAGCATCATAAATCTTGACTCTGGAAATGTTTAAGCTCTTCTGGCAGCCCTGACAGCACCTCAGGTCTGTGGGTAAGTAATTGAATTTTTCAGATCCTGTATCAAAAGAGAAGTGCTAATAGGATAGTGAACTAGGTTAAGGTGTTACTAATTATATTTGGAGACTGAAGTTTTAAGCCATTGTAAGTATCCAGGCCCTTCTGCAATGAACATGGTGATAATAGAAAAAGCACTCACAGTTTCTGTAGCAGGCTTTAAAAACATTCTCTCAGTTGTATCAGTCTCCTACAAAAAGAGGTATTCAAATCAGAATACATAAAATGTTAATAAGCATCCAGGAAGTGAAAATGTCTCAGTGTGAATGCTCCTTATTGGAAAATACTTGTTTGCTGGAAATTAAACCTCAAACTTACTGAGAGACTGAGATGATAACTTCTCTCTTTATACAACGGAATAGCAAACCGAAATGAGGGATTCTTTTTGCCATCGCCTCCCTCTTTCTCATCCTGTAATCTATTTGAAAGCAGTTTGAGCAATACAGTCTGTAAATGTTATTTAGCATTGTGATGATCTCTGATGCACAAGCGCCCCGTAAGTCTACTGTAAAAGAAGCTTTGAGGAGGTCTTTTGGCCTTGGACCGTACCCCGATTCATGGCGTGGCATTCAGGACTTGTTGCAGTTTTGCATGGTTATAGTAAACTTCTCAAAAAGCTATTTTGAGATGACAAACCCAAGTATGAGACTTTGTTTTCCTGCTTGTCAAAACATTCTGTAAAGTGATGGTGAGAAGGGAGCTGATGAGAAGTGATGTGGATTGTTGCTTGTTATTATCTGCTTGCGACTGTAAATATGGATGGAAACCCCCGGGACGGGGTGCAGCCTGTGTTGTGTTTAGACACAAGATGGTGCTCTTACAATTCAAGGACAACGTGGAGACCAAGAGGGAAAACTCACGCTGGAGTATTCTCTTCTCCCTGCCTTTCTCTCAACATCCACGTTTCAGGTTTCCTCTAACAGCTCTTCAAGGTGAAGCTGTTGTGTCAGCAGTCAAAGGAAGGAAAGGAGAATCCGAGCATTTGATCATCAAAGCGTTCAGAAGATGGCTCTCCCCTGCCTTCACCTCTCTGCGGTGGTTAAGTCACGTTGTGGGGATTTGTCTGCCTCCGGTACGGCCCCAGCCAAGAGGCCAGGCTGGAGGTGGCTGCTCCGCAGCTGGGACGTCTTCAGCCCATTGCATCTGATGCTTAGAAAAAGGAAAGGAAAAGGGTTTACTTCTTTAAAAAAGATCATTCTGGGGAGCCCCTGTGCCCCAGCCAGCGGGAAGGAGCCGGGCAGGGTGGGTGCTGCCTGCAGCATGTGCTGGGGCTGAGCAGCTGCTTTGCAGCATCCCCCTGCCTGCTGCTTCTCCAGCTTCAGGGAAGTCCTGCTCCAGTTTGCAGGTGGGACATTAACGACCCCCTTAATTCATACCCTGCCTGGAGAGCAGCCATTTAAAAGCTGCACACAAGCAGCAGGTCTGGCTGCAATGGTGAGGGGGCTGGTGCTTCTCACATCTGGTCAAGGACCTTCCCCTTCTCTCCTCCACCCCACAGGCCAAGGGCTTTGGGACATGCAGGTGGCTTCTGCAGCGAAAGGGAGGGTTGCTGCCATCACCCACTGCTGCTGCCACCTCTGCACAAAATGTCACTGTGCCCAGGGGCTCCTGCTTTGTAGGCTGTCTCGGGTCTGGAGCTTAAATGAGGAAAAAAAGGAAAAAACCAAACAAAAAAACCCCATGTTGGAAACCTTTCCAGACCTCACATCTGCTTTTCACTTCCACCTTTCAGCCTGCAGGGCCGAGATGGGGAGCACTGCGTCCTGGGACCCTGCCCTGGCTCTGCGCTGGCAGGGATGGAGCTGCCACCAGCTGGGTCCCACATCTGGACCAGCACGGTGGCAGTGGCAGCACTTCGTTATGGTGTCATTGTTATGCTATCTCAGGGCCTGGTTTGCAGACACGGTTCTTAGGGTCTCCCTTTAAAATAAAATTAGGTTGATGCTTGCTTTGAGTTTAAGGAAAAGAAAAAGCTGATAGGTGCTGCACTGGGTCAGACCACGCATCCTGGTGTCCTGTCTGATGGTGGCTGAAAGCAACCTCCTGGAGGAGAGAGCAAGAACGGGCAGACCCGTAGGTCACCCTGCAGCCTGCTACGCCTTCAGGCTTGAAGACTCAGCTTCTTCTTCGTGGAAACAACTGGGTTGATGGAAAATGGTGCAGCTGTCTGCATCCCAGCAGGAATAAAAAGCAGGAAAACAGAGAGCTTGTTGGTTTGCGAAGGCGGATGGAATACCTCTGGATGCTCCTCTAGATGTGGTAAATACTGAGAATGAGATAAAGCTTTACATTTCTTCCACCACTTAAATTTCTTGTGCCACTGCACAGGTGCTCCTGGTAGATGCTGTTGCAGGGATGTGGGTGCCATGTGCAGCTCTGTCCCTGCTCCCCTGGGACACTTGGTTTCTGCTCCCCAGGATGGCAGACACATCTGCGGAGATGAGAAGCATGTGGATCAGGTGTGAAGAGTTTCAGTCTTTCAGGCCAGACCTGGCAGTGGTTTGGGGTGGGTAATTGCACTGGGAAATGGTGTTAGAAGCTGATGGGGGAGGCTGAATCCAGGAGAGAAAAGATGCTGAGGACTTTTTTGGCTGCTAATTGATGTGTTCAATGAGAGAACAGCAGGATGTGTGCGTGGGCAGGGAAAACTGAATTCTTGTCAAAATTGCCCAAAAGGTAATGAAAATCCCTGAGATAGAGAGGTGAATTGCGCGGCATCCACAAAACCATTAGAGTCTGGTTGACTCACTTGCAAATAAACACTGTGTGGGTGCTCACTAGCAAAAAAAGCTCTTCTGCCCTTTGCAGATGTGCCTGTATCTCATTCCTCCTGGGAAGGAAGGATGCTGTAGCCGGGGTCCCTGTGCCCAGCCAGACCTCGGAGGTGCAGGGGGAGGAGGATCAGCCCCCCGCAGCAGCGCTGCAAACCAGAGCGCCAGACACGAGGTACCCATCCTTGGCTTGCTGCAGGGGGCTGTTGTTTTCCCCGTGTGGGAAGAGAAAATCAGACAGGACATCTCAAGAGGGGGAGGTGGCACCAGGAACATCCCTGGCAATGTCTGACTAGCAGTACCATCGCTATAAAACACCAGGACAGAGTAAAGACTTTGAAACAGGGGTGAGGAAACAGTTTTGGGTGACGACGTGCTGTCAAACTGACCTGCCATCAGCTCGACACAGCAAGTCAGATGACCGGCCTTTGCAAGTGTTTTTAAGAGTCATTTCTCAGCCAAATCTTTGAACTTGTCAGGGTGCTTGGAAGGTCATTTCACCATAGCAACCCATGTCTGCAATAAAGCCCAAAACATCAACTTTGGGACAAAGCCATGGTTGAACTGCTGCAGTGAACTGTGAACGGAGAGGTGGGCATGTAGCGTGTGCTCGGGTGCTCGAGGTGGAGCTTGTACCATGATCCCTTCAGGGTTGGTCCTCTGGGGAAAAGTTAAGGCTCTTCAGACCCTTCCAGTCTGGGCTCTGCTACGGTCCCGGTTTGTAAGAAGCTCAGGACTCCGATGGTCAAAAGCTATTTGGCATCAGGAAGGCGAAATGCCTGCAACTGGCCCGTTCTCGTGAAAAGGAGTAGTTGTGACTGCTGTGGGGCTTATCGGAGAGGCCGGAGCCATCCGAGCTCCTCTCGTGTGGCGGCAGCAGAGAGGGCAGGAAAGGTGGTTCGTTACCATACCGGGTCCCCAGAGGAGATCAGGGCAGCCGGCCTCGCCCTGGACGTGCCCTCGCTAGTCATCTGGGAATCGTACAAATGGGTCAGAAACACTGCAAAAGGAAGCACGGAGGAAACTTTTTGGAGGGATGAAGGATTTTAACAAGGCTCTGCCTGAGCCGGCAGCAGTGTTTCAGGCTGACAGCAGCACTTGGGTCTTGAAAGCGTTCCCATTTTGTGAGCTGGGTTTTGCAAGCACCGTAAGGTGTGATCTTACATGAGCCAAAGGAAGGAGAAGTAAATCAGAGTAGATCTTAAGGAGCGTTTTCAGCTCGTGAAGAAGGAAGGCCAGCAGCACTGGCTGGGCTTGCCCTGCTGATGAAGTGACAATTTGCTTCCATATTCCTCCCACAGTTAAAGCAGACTTTGCTGGGCTCCTTGTGCCTCGAGCAGCTGCGTTGCATGATCCCAAGCTGGACCACACTTCTTACTGCTTGCTTAGTGTTGCTTTAGGCTGGTATCTACACGCCATAAAATACAGGTTCATTCTCAGGCTGGTCCCCAAAAGAGAAAATCTCCGTAGCTGCTGCAGTTTCCTCTTTTGTTTGTACAAATTCAATTTTTTAAGTATATCTCACACCCTGCATGTGCTGAACTTGGGCAGCTCTTGTCACTAAATAAATCACTGATGCTGCAAATCCTGCCTTCCCTTCCAGCCATGAATCACCCTGCACAATGGCAGCGACTTTCTCAAGGGTACTGAAGTTACTCACTGAGCAATTGGGATTAAGACATCCTGGCCTGCAGCTGGTTCAGGTGTATTTGGGATTATTCAAACTTGGGCTGCTTTGGCCCAGAGGTGTGAGCTGCTGCGTGGAGGCAGCCGGGTCCCAGTGTGGGTGCTGATGTTTGCCTGCACGCGTGCTGCCTGCAGAGTTTCAGCAGTTGGGGCCAAACCAGCCTGGAGGGTTAATAAGCCTTGGGACTTGTAGATTTGGGGTGGAGTAGTCCTGAGGGAGAGGGCACTGATTTGTATCATGGGTATGGTCCAACTAGCTGCATGCCCTGGTGCTGTGGTACTGCTCGGAGCTCCCGGACAGGGCTGGGAAGGACCGGTGGCAAATCTGGGCTAATTCCTGGCAGATGGAGCAACACCCTGTGGGTCGAAGCTGCCAATGCTGGCTGTAATCAGGGGACGTTGCTCCTTAATGGAAGAACGTGTCAGTGCTGTACAAGAAACCAATCTGCAGGGAAACCTCCAAGGTGATGCTGGCATCACAGCAGCTTGTGATGGAGAGATGCTCTGGGGTCATCCCCGCAGCTCCGGCATCGCAGCAGAGAAGCTGCGAAGCTCAGGGTCACCTCCTCTCCAGGACCAGCTCCTCCTGCAAGCAAAGAGGCGCATGCAACCTCCCCTGTTGAATCTACCCATTCAAAGATTTCAACTCGCCTTCACCTAAAAGGATGGGCAAGGGTGCTAAGAAAGGAGTACTCTCACTATCCCTCCTGGCAAACACCTTGCATCCAGGGCAAATACCAAGGGCCAAGACTGGGGTGGGTTTTTTCCGCTCAGCACAACCATGCTCCTTGTGAGAAGCTGAACGTTGGTGCTGCCCGGCTCTCCTGCGCCTTGGAGCAGACGCCCACCCACCCTCTAAGCCCCCGTCTCTGAACCCTCCCACTGACCAACATCTCTGCATCTTCAACGGAGCCCAAATAAAGAAGTGCTACAAAATGAGCTTAGCGGGTCACTGGAATGACTAGGAGCCCCATCCAAGGCCGGTAGTAAATAAAGTTACATAAGCTGGTAGGTCATAGGTCAAACTAAGCCTTTTATAGGCCACAAATCCACATTTCCTGGATTTTATAGCTTCTGGTTAAAAATATAAAAAATACTATGTGATTGGAATAAGCCAGTTGATCGTCTCTTAACACAAATACTGTGCTGGGAAAAGCTCCTCATCCTGCGAGCACGTGGGTGCGCTCTGCCGGCCCGGGGATGCTCCGAGAGAAAAGCTGGATGCAGGCAAAAAATGAGCCATTGCCATGTATGTGCTGTGATCAAGGGACTCGGCCAGCGCCACATCACCATGCGGTGACACGATGTTGTGCCCTCCCTTTAAATAGCGTCAGCATCCAGCATCTTTATTTCTGCAGGTTTTATGGCTGTGGAGGCTGCAAGAATCTATTGGCTTTTAATAGCTTGGAGTTGTTTAGAGATTTTATTTGCCCGACAGCACTGTGCTTTCTGGGATGCTTTAAGAAGTGTAGTACTTAAATGTTTTTATCAAATGTACCCACTTGGGGAACATTAAACATTTTCTATTGGTCACTGCGATTCAGGGATCGTCCTGGTCCGTTCGGAGCTGTGACAAGCGCTGGAGCTGAGCAAAATGCCAAGAGCTGAGCTGGTGGCCCAAGGATGGACACCCAGACTGGGCTGTGCACCGAGCCTCCTGGAGCAGGCTTCAAATTTAATGTACCTGTTAGATGAGTGGCTTTGAAACCATGGTCTGCATACGTTTGGTTTCTGTGTGTGCTTGGGGCATCAGGGACCCCCCTCCCAAAAATGACCCCTGGGCTCGACAGCCTCAATCCTGCAAACTTCTAAGCACACATGTAAAGTCACAGCACATGACTTCAATGGGGTTATTCATGTGCCCACGGAAATAGTCTGCTTCGCTTCTTGTGGGATTAAGAACGCTGCAAGCCTTAGATTGAGGGCATGAGAAGGGAGGAGAGAAATCAGATTTGCCCAAAAAATACCACGAGTTCCTTTATTGCCACAGAGGAAGGACAAAGGCGGCAATGACGACTTTAGACTTCAGGAACTTTGGCAAATGGAGGAAACGTCTGTCTTTCCTCCTCCTCAATGAAATGGCTTATTCACAAGCCAGTGCTTTTTCATTTCCCAGCAGATGAACATTAGATTGGTTCTTTCTCACTGCACGTGAGCACGCTGGGCTGGGTCACTGCCCTGTGCAGGAGCGAGGGGGCATTACCCGGCATGATACACTACTCTGCAAACGCCGAGGTGGTCCACAAGGTTTCTAAGCCATTTTTCTCCTGCCTCTGCTGCCAACTTTGTTATAATCCTGGTTTGCCATCTTCTCCACTCGACTGGCCTCTGCACAAACCATGAGACATCTGCTGCTTCATTTTAGCCTGTTCCATGGTCTGATCGATCCCTCTAACATTTGGCTCATTTTTATTTCCCATCTTCCCCACTTTGTTCATGAAGTTTTTGTATTCCCCCAGGCCGGTGCTGTATCCTGCACTGCCCCGTAGCTCCTGCCATTAAACCCAGTTACAGTACTCCATGCTCAAACATCTGGCTCAAGAGCAGAGCCTTTAAACGGATCACTCAGCACGAACATATATTTTTCTATAGCTAAGGCTCTGTGCCCTAACGAAGATAACTGTGATTGTTAACAAGATCGCTTTAGTTTGGAAGCTGCAAATGGTTCGCCTCCTCCCCAAACCCATTCCTGCTGAGGGATCAGCATGAAGCAAATGAGCATTTCCCAGCTTGTTGGTTCCTTTCTTCCTCTGGTTGCTCTCCCCAGAAATCCAGTCCTGGCTTGCTCTCCCTGGGTACCACAGCTGGGCTTTATTTGGGTCAGTTCACCACAGTACCAGAAGACACATTAAAAGCAGCAGGAGCTGGCTGAAAGGCCTCTGTGTCTTTGCCGGAGGAGAATTAAGCTGGAAGAGGGACCCACGGAGGCTCCGGAGGGATCTGTGTTACGCCTGAGGCAGTTCACCTTTTTCCACCGCTGACTTGGGAGTAGATTTAAATGTCACAGACAAGGCATCCCTTCATCCGGGGCTTTTCAGGAGGTCACACAAAGCAAGTCCGGACAGTCTTACTCTTTTCACAGCGTATATGGAAACCAGTTTTATTCCCTTCTTATTTGCAGTATCTTCTGGAGACTGTTACTATATCTCCCCTGGTCTTCCGCAGCCTACGAATGACTTTCTCCCTCCTCACAGCCCATGTTTTCTGACCATTTCCCTCTCTCTCTGGACTTTGCCTCCTCGGTTGTTCAGCCTGAGCAGAGCACACCTTATGTGTGACAGTCCCCACAAGGCTCCTAAACCGTGCAGCACAGTGGACCCTGCTGAGCCTGCGATCCTCCCTTGCTCCCTGGTCTTTTCCCGAGGATCTCCTGCCTACCTGACTGCTCCTTGGATGTTATTTTTGCTGAGAGGTTTTATTCTGCATTTGTGCTAACTTTCAGCTCATGCTGCACTTTGACTCATTTTAATATTGTTACTATCTCAAACCTACTCCTTGTCACATATTTGGGGAGTAGGCAGGAGACATCCAAAAATCTGAAGCCAAAAATAGGGAGAATGAGAGAAAATAAAACCATGACTTTCAAGCTCTTCTGACTCAAGCCAGTCTAGCTCTGCAGCCGCAGCGGGTCTCCAGGGCACCCAGTGGGATGCACCCTTGGCACCCTCAGCTATGGCCATGCAACTAACATCAGTCTCCTCCTCCTGGTCCCAGTGCTGTGCTCCTGCTGGTCAGGACTGCACTGGCTGTGCCATGAAATCCAAAGTTCTCCTAAATCTCAGCCCCAGACGGCTGCAATGCCCTTCAGACTCCGTATAGGTCCTATACGCTGTGCAGAAGCAGCACTGGGACCTGGGGGCAGGGAGAGGGAGTCATGAGAGCAAGATGCGTACTTACTGATTAGAAAGTGTTGAGTTGTTCACACCCAGGATAAATCTGTCGCGTATCCGTCCCCCTGCACCCTGCGTAGCTACAGCTGCTCGAGCCCAGCTGTCTGCCCTCTTCCCTTTGGGTGCACGGCTCGCCCCTGCGGCCGGCCCTTCTCTCAAGGCATCAGGCTACATCTGGTCTCTACCATGTAACGTTACCCCGAGGAACGTATGGGATACATGCATCTGCTGGGCCAGGCACGAACCCCCCGGGGCCCGCCAGATGAGAGGTAAGAGGGGTTCCGCACAGGATTTAAAGCAGACATATTGGGGAGGGGAGGCAAGCTGGGGAACCGGCATCTGACTGGGTACCCAAGTGAGCTGAAATGTGCTTTTGCAAAGGTGTCAGTGCTCGCCTCTCCCGCTGACCTCAGCGGTCACGGGTGGTTTTGGTACGGCTGGATCTCAGGCTGTTTCCATACAGCTCAGCTTTGGCCACGCCGTGCGGGGGCTGTTCCCAGCACACGGCTTGCACCAGACTTCTTCACCTTCAGGTGGTAGGGAACACCAAAACCCACCATGTTCTGTATGGTTTGTAGCTGTTTTAACTTTGCTTAGGATCATGATCGATTAAGTCATGTATTTGTTTTTAAAATCCTTACCTATTTCATTCTGGTTTTAACTACTACCCATTCTTAGAGCTGAGCTGGCTTTCAATATCCTTCTCCCAGTCTGAGCTTTCCCAGTCCCAGAAAAGAAAATGGATTAGCTGAGGGCTGTTGTTGTGGTGTTGAATTTCTCCTCCTCTATCACAATGTCGTAATGTTTGAGACAAATGTTTCCAGGGAATAGCAGCTCAGTTAAATAATTCTGTTTCTGGAGGATTTAAAGAAGAAATTCTCCACTTGATCTCATGCACAATATTGTATATTTACAGAAACTAAATATCAGGCATAAACTGACTTGAGAGGGGCCTTTTAACTGACTGCGATATTTTGATCTGCCAGATCCACCCCGTGATTATGACAACATGTCACTGGGTACGGGCAGCTGTCCTAACCCTGGACCCACAGGGCTTTGGGGTGAGCACAGCAGCGGGGCCGAGAGCCGAACCCTCCCTCTGCGGCAGCGTTATCGCACTCGCTTCTCACACGCTCCTCCTGCACGTCCCTCGGTGCAGCTCATGGGTATAAAAACGCTTTTTCCCTGGCGAAATGGGGCACACTGAGGAACGGGCGGTCCCTCCCAGCCGGGGGGACGTTGCCGTGCTCTGCACAAGGTGAGCGTGTTGGGAGGGCTGGAGCTGGAGACCGGGCACAGCCCAAGGGGCTTCGTTCAGGGGGGACAGGACACCTCCAGGCCTCTTGCCTTGATCTTTTCAATCACTTGAGCATCAAGTAGGGTTTGGACAAAAGCTTGGATTGCAACCACGCCAAACACCCAGCGCTGGTCCCAGCGAGGGGCAGACGGCTGCATGGGAGCACTGAGAAGTCTCCATGGAAGGGGCTGCTGCCGGACATGGGGCAGTCGAGAAAGCACCGATCACATTGTCTCCAGACGCGAAGCTGACCCAGAGCTGTGGCTTCTCCTTTCCAAACCACCACAAGGGAGATGCCGGTGCACCCGCACCTTACGGAGGCTCCCCGCAAGCAGCTCCCACAGCTCATCCATGCACCCATCTCCCAGCAGCCCTGAGAGCTACTGGGGATACGGCAGCGGGCTTGTGCCCAAAAGGGTGATGGTGCACCCGGGCTGGTGCCTGCCTGCTCCTCCCTGGCCTTTACTCACCCTGCAAGAGGGGGTGGCCCATCCCCTGGAAAACCCCACATGTCCACAGCGGGAGGTGAAAGGAGCGTGGTGGTCCACAATGGGGGGCTGAGGAGGGGTAACACCCCACCAGTGCATGGCATCAGCCGGCCAGAGGACCGTCCACACATCATCTATTTTCGGCGGTGGCAGACCGGGAGCCCAGGACGCGCCGTCTTGGCTGTTAAAGCCATGTGAGTTTCCTATTGCTGGAGAGGCACTTGCTCGATGCCCGAAGACACTCGAGCGGTTAATTATGACCTATAGCTCTGATGGATCATATCACCGCTATTTTTAGCTCTCTCACTTCTGGTGCGAGCCCTGTATCTATCTCTTTTTGGCCTTTTATTTTCAGTTTCTTATTGCCGTTTCCTAAACTCGTCTCAGGCACCAGGTGGGCAGCAGCTGGGGAAGTATTTTTGTCTCTGTGTGGCACAACAAGACGGCTCTGAGGGTGCGGGGGGACGGGTACAGCTCTGCTCGGCCAGCAGCTGAAACCCAGCCGGGGTCGCAGACGGCATGTGGCAGCTGAGCCCAAAATCAGAGCCCCGTCCCAGGGCAGCACCAGTGCCCCTCCGGCTGCCCCGGCATGGCTTTGCCGCAGCTGCCACGGGGGCGGGCACGGCCGCTCCTGCTAGAAACCGAGACCGCGGTGGGTCCATCTCGGCCATTTCCAAACGTGGCTAAGGACACAGAAATGGGGTGTCATGTCAGTTTTGGGGTGTTGGTCTGGGTTTTGCACAGCGGAGGTGTGAGCTTCGCAAACGCTGGGGCGCTCTCGGCAGGGGAAGGCGCATCCCTGCTCCAAATGCAACACCAGCGTGGTCCTCCCGGCACGAACGCAGCAGGATCGTGCAGAGACGAGAGAGCAGGGGGGTGACAAGGGCACAAGTCGGAGGAGATCTCCAAGTACCTCCCTGCTCCAGCCAGGGAGACCGGTGCTGCGTCACCCCTCCCTTGGCATCGGGGCCTCTGGCAGGGACCCAGCGAGCTGGATGGGACGGGAGGAGGAAACCTAGCCCTGGGGATGAGAGTGGGGCTGAGAAAGGAATACTCCATCACTCCTGGCCACTGATGAGGGTACAGAAATAGCTGGTGCCCAGTTCCCTAGAAAGCAGGCACACAGCATGGACATAGATAGGAAAACCCTCCCCTGAAGCAAGCATCCCTCCGTGCTAGCAGGAGGGCGACCCGGGCAGCGTCCGGCTTCCTCCTGGCGGTGCCACTGCTCCCCTCTGCTCCCCACCGTCTCCGGGCTTCCCAGCATTGCTCCATCCCCTCCACACAATCCCTTCTCTCTCTGCAGGCCAGGAGTTCATCTGAAGGCTGTCAGAGGGATTTAAGGCTTTGGCAGAGGAATAAAAGGTTTCTGCAGAGAGCTAAACCAGCCCTGCTGCTCCATGCAAACTGCCGGTCTGTAAATATCTGGCCCTGACTGGCAGGCTCGAGTCTCCTGCAACATTTTACAGAATAACAAGACATTTCTTGTAAAACAGCAATATAGAAATGCCATTTTCACAGGTTATTGGTGGATGCCTGTGTCGTAGGCACACAGCTAATCCTGATTTAGTGCTTGCAGCTCCTGTGACTGCGTTGCCCAAGTACAGTTGTATTACTGCCCATCCACCACCCCGCAAGCATCCAGAAGTAACTACACGAATTAACTATGCAGATTCGGTGTACAAACACATAACCACACTCGTCTGACCGTAATAAATCAAGCACGCAGCCCTGAAGCAAAACAAAGGGAAGCCACAGCTTAAGTGTGTATATAGGCAATCGGGATGTGTCCAGGTGATGAGCGCCAGAAATTGAGTCCTCTCCAAATCCATGACAGCCCTCCGAAAGCCTTTGCAGGATGTGTTCCTGGAGGGGATGCTTCCCCGTGTTGGAGAGCGAAGCCCATCTGCTCTGCGGCGAGGCAAGGGCTGCCCGCAGCCCCCGCTGCCGTCAGTGCCGCTCGGCCACAGGCAGTGACTTCCCCTCTGCTAATTAAGGTGTGGGAAACACGTTCAAGGTGGTGCAAGACATCTGGTTACCTCAAAATGAATTTTCCAAACTTAATTATATTTCTCCTCCTGCAACATATGCTCACGCAAAGATGAGGATGGGACCAGTGATAGATGAAACAAGCAGATGCAACAACAGGGGTGGGTTGGGGTGGGGGGGAAGCAGAATCTCAAATCTTGCTGGTATTTGTGGAGTGTATAACTGACAGGAACATTTTAGGGCTATGAATACAAGCTGACGTATGCATGTATGTGCAAGCAGTAATCCTGCTAGGACAGGACATGCCGATCACCTTCAGGAGAGAGAATTTTAGGTAGTCTTTTCCAAATGAAATCCTTTCATGGATCCTATAAATAGGATTTATTGTTGCCACGCATTTTTCTTTTTTATTGTCCCTGCTTTTTATGGCTTTTTGTATCAACCTTGGTGCTAAGATTGGGTTTATTTAGTGCACTTTTTATGATCTAGCTCCCCTGCTGCTGGCTGCTGGCTGCTGTTGCAGCCACTCCAGGCAGGGGGGAGACCAAGCCCAGGGTTTCTTTGTGAGATGTTACCAGCTGGATGCTTCCGTCAGTCGTCATGGGCAGAGACTCCAGTATTAGTAGCAAGTAGCGGATGGCTGCAATCCTGGTATGAATAACAGAAAGGACCATGAGAGTCTCCTTGATTGACAGGCAGATCACAGCAAATGTAATACCAGGGTATTTCTGCTAATTTGTTGGAAAGCGCAGGCTGGTGATGTATAGCACTTACACACATCTCTGCCTGCAGATAGCGAGTGGAAGTGGAGGGCTCTGAGCACACAGAGTCCCTGTGGGAGAGACTTACATCAAACCAGACGGTGTGGGAGGGCCAGATGCACAGCAAAGTGATGGGGCCAAAACTTAAACCCTTTGAAAGCTTCTTTTCCTCCACTAGCCCTTATGTGAACAGGGCGATTAATCCTTTGGGCTGCTAAGTATGATTTAATGCACACATTGTGTCTTCCTACCCATTAATTTGGGTGGCAATGGCAAGGTCTTTCTATGTGTATTCAGTTAGTACGAGGAGGTTCACCAGTCCCCCTGGGCAAGGCATTCTATGAGGATTACCAGTAAGAATGTCCCTGTAGCTCTTAACATACAAACTGGGAAAGAACACCAGGTTCAAACAGGCGGGTGAGACAACCTGGAGCTGTGCTGCAGAGAGCACTGATTCAACGTTGCTCCTCTAGACTGGAAACACAACTTCAACTTTTGCTCGTGGGCTGAAAAAAAAAAAGAGGAGAAAAGCGTTCTGTAAGGGTTATGTTCATGACGGGCCTCGCCTGAGCCGTGGCTGGAAGCAGCAGCAAGTTTCTCCTGCCTTGGTCCCTCTTCCTCTCACCCCACAGACTTTTTCCATTGCACAGAACGTTCATAAAACTTCCCAGACTTGGGCCGGTCTCCGACACTTTGAGATGGACGCAAAGCCCACCTGACCCCCGCTGCTGAAGCGGATGTGAAAATAAAGCAAGTTGCCTGTTTTTGATCAATGAGGAAAATCAAAATGCACGTGTCCTGAAGGGAAGCAGGTACTGCTGCATGAGCCTGTCACCCAGGATGGAGAGGGTGACCGAGGGGACCCGCTGTAGCACCCATCTCCAGAGAAACAGCAACCAAACTCCCGAACAGCCGGCATAGCGGTGTGTACACGAGGGCCCTCGCACTTCGCTAGGCACAGGACATTTGGATAAGGATACTGCTTTTATTGCCTTTTTCATGTGTTACCTCTTTTATTTTAGGGTATGGCTAAAACAGTCCACGGAGTAAAATTCCCGAGTACCAAGGAAGCGGGACGAGAGCCCGGCCTCACCGTCCTCCAGCCTAATGAGCCTAATTATCATCCTGCTCCTAAGAAAGGCAGCGGCAAGTTTGGAAACTGAAGATGATGTTTTGGCAAGGGCAGGTAAAGCCAATACTAGCAAGAACTGTCTTGCTTATATTTTGATTTTTGGGTGGGTTTTGAAGCATCTGTCCCGTAAGGATCCTCAGTGCTATAGTGCCAGCAGCTACCAGGTATTTAGCTGAGAGGCACTTCGGCAGGCAGAGGTTCAGCAGAGCATTCAGGCGCGTGCCCATTGGAATGGCATCTGAAAACACGGCTCAGAAACTTGCTTTCATTTGGGAAACACCCCACTCAGTAGGCACATTTTACTGGAAAAGAGAATTTAAGTGCTGAAGAGTAGGATGGAGTTTTCTGCAATGTAATTTTATCTGTGCTAAGGCTTGCAGTCATTTTTTTCTAAATCTGCCTCCTGGCACTGTGTGACTAAAAGAAAATCTGGGGTTTGGGGCGTTTTCTTTTATGGTTTCTTACCATTCCTGTAATGAAAACAGTACTCAAACATTAACACTAAAAGGTCAATGGCAGGGAACTAGTTGCACTTCAATAGCCTTCAGGCTTCAAAAAATACTGGGGATTTCTAACTCACAACATCTGAGCAGTCAGGACAGGGTTGACGGAGAAAAGAGACGCCGTTGCCCTTTTCCTTCAGCTGCAAAGGCCAGTTCGTATTTGTATCTGTGCAGTGAAATGAGGGATCAGGGGGAGAATTTGGTCTGTGATGGAGGTCGGCTGCTATGTCACTGGAGTAGCATCCAGCCGATGCGCTGGGTAATCTTCTCCCCTGCAGAGCGCCTTTCCCTGCCCTTTTACAGACAGCAGCAGCGATGCCTGTCGGGGCTTGCTGGTGGGTCAGCTGTGATTCCTTGGATCAAATAGCACGATACGCGCCGTCCGCATTTCTCTTGCCTCTCTCCCGCGCCCCGAGCAGCTGTGCTGTATGTCACCTAAACCAGTGACCGAAGCCCTTTGGGCTGGATTACGGCCCAGGAAACACTTGCAGCTTTCAGAAAAGCCTGGGACGGGTGCTAGCTGCCTCCCCGGGATAGCAGCTACCCGGCAAGCCCCGGGTGCAAATCCTGGCGGTGCAGCTCAGTGCTCGAAATATCACCGCTCGAGTGCAGTTTTATTTACCACGGCAGGTCTTACTTCATGTATTTATTTACTGTTAGTAACAGCAATGCATTCCTACCCAAATGCTTCTGTTGTACTGCTTCAAAATTAACTTTGCAGCTCAGACCATGGCCTTTTGTGAAGATAAGCTGGAAGCAGGCCAGTCCCTGGCCGCTGACACCGAGAGGAGTTCGGATCTGGGTTTACTCGGCTTTGCTTGCCTCTCTTTATCATGAGCCAAACCAAAACCTTGGATCCAGCTCTCCATGAATGGTGGTAAACTTTGGATCTGAGCTCCTGTAATAAGCAGTTGTTTGCCCTGGCTGGTGGCTTAGGACTCTCTAGAAAAAGATATTTCTAGGTATTATTTCTAAACGGAGAATGACAGTTGAAAGAAGAACCTTGTCCAGCCAACTCATGTGTCCGACTCTTTGGCTTTCCAGGGGAAATGAGTAACTAGAATGAGACAATGAACGAGAGAAATAACATTTAACTGGTATCGTAATGAACCTCGAGCAGTCTGCCTCTGTGGATAACGTGCAAATTATCTTCATTGCCATCCTGTGAGTTTTTAAAAGAGGCTGCTAGCTATTTGCCAAATCCCCTGAAACACAATTGGAATTGAGCAACAAATTCCCAGTGGTCTCATTTGAAAATCCCAGCCATCTCCCTATAGGGAGGTAGAGCTCCAGGTTAAATACACCATAAAAAGACTTGGATTTCTTTGTGTGGGATGGCAGCATAGAGAGGGAGGATGGTTATGTTGTACATCACTAACAGACCATCAAGCCCGTGAAGCCATGAGGTTTTGGTACCGGTTCCTGGATAGCTGGGAGGTTAATTTGGCCACGAAAGCAGAGGTGGATTTTGAAATGAGCTCCGTGCTGCCTGACTGCTGACTGTCAACAGCAGGCTGAGATGGGTGGAAAAGAGAAGGTAAACTAAGACCTGGCAAAGGCTCCTCGTGGTCCTTGGGAGGCAAACTGGGGATGTGCACACCGCAGGGACCCAAGTGCGTGCCCAAAGCCCCAAACGAGCTTCGAACGAGCCATTTCAGCCAGCAGCCACAGTGCGGCTGGGTGGGTTAGCCACCCCCCAGTGCTCGGGCAGGTTTTGCAGCCTGTGCTGAGCTCTGCCTTGCTGCGACCTGCCAGCAGCGCCAGCCTCGCCATCGGAGTCCTTTGGGCAATGGGGTGCTGCTTGCATTGCAAAAGGCTCAGCCTTTTTCCTGGGGTTGAAACAGAAACCACACTGAAGAGCTAATAGCTCTTCAAAAACTACTTTTGAGTTAACTGTTGGGGGATTTGGCTTAGGTAAAGCTTATGAAGAAATTCTCCTCATCTTGGTCTCTGTGCAACCGTCTGGCTGCTTGAAATATTAGGAAGAGAGGAAAGGAGGGAGAGATCTGGAGCTGCCCTGCCATCTAACTGCCTTAATTTGGATATAAAACATCAGGGAATTCAGTCTTCTGGCTGTACATGTTCTCCAAGTGCAGCCAACGGTGCAGCGGAGGAGTAAAGCAGGCATCGCTCTTCTCTGGGCAGCAAGCATCACCGCATGTTCGCTTTTATGTCTGTCCAGCCTCCAGGAAGCGGAAAGCAGAAGGTGCTCGATCCCTCCCCTCCAGCCGCTCTGGGCACACCCAGATGTGCACATGCAACCAAAACAGAAACTGGGCTACAGCAAAGGATACGCAGAAGGCACGTGACACCGCATATGTGTTTGTTTTTAAGATTATCTCTTCAGCCTTTCTTCATTAAAAAGCAAACGGCATTTTACATCTCGTAAGCTCTCGCTTAGTTCTCCAGCAACCCTTCTGAGTGTTAATTAGATGATCTTCACAATTTCTTTATGAAGTGGGTAAGCTACACAATCCCCGTTTTTAAGGCAGACAGATAAACTATCAAAGCAAAAGACCGCTCGCTCGCACACGTGTCAGCACCCTGCCGAGAGCACGCGAGGTTGAGCCTGGCCACCCAACCAGCCGCACGGCACACGGACGCGGTGCTGGTGCGGGAGGCGGCGGCGGCGCAGAGCCGGCGCGGTGGCTCATCTGAAAAAGCGGCGCACACCTAACTTACTTACACATCTGCTCCTCTAATTTACACCTCGGTAGATGAGGCCGGGGGGGATCAGCGGGGATGCGTTTTAATAATTTCCTTACAGGCGTTTTCAGAGGAAAGCTGGAAGGGAGGGGCTGATTGATGGCCTCCCTTTAACTGACATCCCAATCCCCAGCGCCAATGCCCTCGGTGGGTGCGATGCTGCAGAGGACCAGCTGCCGTGCCGGCCAGCTCGGCCCCAGCTGCCAAGCACAGCCGGCACCGGCGCCTTCGGCTAAGCTAAGATGGGCTGGAAGGAAGAGGGACGAGACGGTGAAGTTATCGCCACGGAGTCAAGGGGACATTTCCACGACTTGTAAAGGTACCTGGAAGCTTGTAAAGGGTAGACTGAAACGTGTTTGCAAATACTTGTTATTTGTCAGCAAACTGGGATTGCTTACCCGCTCAGAAGGAAAAAATAAAGGGCCACAAGAGTAACAGAAGACATAGCCAAAAACCTCGTAGGTTTACAAATAGGATTTCCTAGATTTAAGCTCTGTCGGTGGGGCCACTTTCCTTGTATGAGGAGTAACACAATTTCCACCTGCTACGTCAGGTTCAGATACTGCATGTCTAGGGTTTTGTGAAGATTAATTATGTTTATCCACACAGTAGAGTTTTACCAGCTAGCCATGCATTTCCAGGAAGAGAGGTATTTCCTAAAGCACCGTGTAGGGCTCAGAACAGTCCAGTAAATAAGCTGATGACTCCCTTGGCTCTGCTCCGTGCGGCATTTCTTAAAGCGCAGTCTTGGAGCACAGTGTTCTTAAACCAAAGCATAAAAATAACCAAAACAGTATCAAGTGAATTGTAGGAGCTGGCAGAATGGAGGTAATAAACAAAGTTCAAACAGCCTGATAACAATATCCTGTTACCAGAGAAGAATAAGCAATACTCTGTAAAGGTGAAATATAAAAACTTTCTTGTGACAAGGCATTGATTTTCCCAAAAAGGAAAGGGAGAACAAACTGCAGCCGTAATGCAGCATGTGTGAGAGGGTACAATAATGACAACACTGAATAAGTATCTCATCTCCAAAAGCTCGGGCTGCGTGACCTTTAGCAGCGTTCAGGATTGTGTGTCTGTTTAGGATGTCATTAAACAAGACAGGCTTCCTCCAGCTGAACAGTGCGTAGAAGTAATTGGAGCGGTTTTGAAGAGCTAGATTCCAGACTAGCTAGTTAATGAACTTGGAAAAGCTACATGCCAGTAAGAAACTCAACACAGAAAATTAGTTTGGGGCAATAGCTCTTTACTCTGTCTTCAAGTCAGTAACCTGGTTTCCATGACATGCCTAGTACAGGTCCAAGTGGTCCCAGTGCTTGGTGTGCTACAGAACCGAGGGCAGGATGTGAATGTCTTTAAGGCAAATTTAGATCAACTGGAATAGTCTTTAGGATCTTGGTAGCTGAGCTCATGGTGAGGTGCTAAGGGTCATGCTATGAGCGTGTCTCTCATGGCCGGGTAAGTTATGAGTGGCATTTGAAAGCCACTCTATAGAGTAGAATAAAGAGAGTGAAGAACTGTAAGGTAGCTTGAAGACTGACATTAATTACCCACTAATTTTCTAGCTGTGATCCATGAAATACTTGTTGCTGATCCCCAGACAGATGGTTAGTCACATAGGACGGGCTTCTCCTCTTTATTTCCATCTGCTATATTTCATTAAGACAGCTAAAAATAAAAATATCCTTAATGTTATTTTTCCATGTAAGTTACTGCTACAGTGATTTGATGCAACTGTGAATAGAAGAGTTTCCAAGCGACAAGAGTTTCTTAATTAATTTGTGATCCTTGGCATAAAAAGTGACTGCGAACCCCTACACTAGACTCATCACGAGCGCTACCCTTACTTCTAAGTGCTATTTATCTAGAAGAGTCAGTTAAAAACAATTTTTTCTTGTATAAGGGGAGAAAAGAGGCTGCTGTCTCTTCTGAGCAGAAGTAGTTACCATTTTTAGGTTCTAACCAGTTGAGATGGCGCCTACGAAATGGAGATGTAATCACAGAGATCCTTCAGGCATGAAGTCTTCTTTCCCTCCATGTAGTAGGAATATCTCCAGAAACAGCTTTTCTGCACAGCTCCAAGCCTCTTTTCGGCCAGCACAGTGCCCAAAAGGCCCCTGCGGGGAGTGGGTCATTTCTGGGAGGTGGTTTGGTTCTGTCTTTCACAGATTTTTTGGCTCTACCTAATGTGTCTTTGTGTGTGGTGAAGCTGAGTTCTTGCACACACAGCTCTCCCAATTTCAGCATTTAGTTCCTGATGTACTAAAATATTCTCCAGGGAAGCTGAGGTCCCCTCTATCCAGATTGCAATTTACTTATTTTCCAAAAGGGGCAAAAGCCTGAAACATGTAAGCGTTGATAATCCTTTCTAGTCCTTCCATGCGTTTCCCACACATCTTTTCAGAGGGACAGAAACTCTCCCTTATTTCACGATGAAGAAGTTTTAGCATGTTTTAAACAAGGAAAGTTTAAACAAGCCCCAGAGTAAGCGCAGAAACAGGGAGCAGGCAGCCCAGCAGAAGCAGCTTGGTGTGACGAGGAGCTCCAGGGACTTGGCTAACACTTGGTCTCCAGAACTTAAGATGAAATCTGGGACCGATATCTTAGACCTGGGCCATTTTTATTCTCAACTACACAAGCCATTGCCATAGACCTCCTGAATGGCAGTCACGGGTGCTATGAGAGATGAACTCTATTACTTTACCCTACTTTTAAAAGTCTAAAGCAAGCATGCTATTTCAGACAACACAACTCAAAGTGCCACTAGTACTATGTCTTAGTAACACTGCCTACAACACAGGCGAGAACCTTTGTTCTCACCCCTCCTTTATTAGATGCTTCTGCTTAGAAAAGCAAGCAATTTCCTCACCCTCCTGGCAACGTTCCCACGAGGAATTTCCTCCTCCCAAGCCGTAGCCACGGAGCCAGTCATACAATCCCTCCTTCTCTCGGATCACGCCGTTTTCCCATTTGTTTGGGCTCTTGCCGCTCACCCCAGCCCATCACCCCAGGAGAACCTTTGGCTCCGTTCTTGTGCCCGTTCTCCCTCCTGCAAGAGCAGTTATTTGAGTTCCACCCTAAGATCACACTGACTTAGGCCCCAGTTTAGCAAAGAATTTTATCACATGCTTAAGTGTAATTGACTTAGACCTTCAATCTGTTTTTAGCTTATCAGAAGCGTGGGTGGGTAAAGCCGTCATCCTCTTACGCACTCTTGGCTCCCATGGAGGTTGGCCGTTGATCAGCAAAGAGTATATGTGCATAAAATTGAGCAGAAACTCAGATAAGGAGGACTGCTGAACTGGACTCCATCCAGCATGGTGGCATGTCTTTTAAGACCTAATTATCTTCACACAACACTGCAGAGGTGTCAGCTCCATGGCTGTGGCACACGGCAGGTTATTGGGTACTTCTACCCCAACTCACCACCGCTGCATAGTAATTAAACTTTGGGTAGTCTGTGCCTTGCTCAAACTTTGCCTCGGATATTAGGAATCCTGACTAAGGACTTCAGGATTAATTCTTAAACTTAGGAGCAGAGAATGTGGCTACGGTTGGCAAAAAGCAATGATTGCCTCCAGTCCAGAAAAAAAATAATCCAGTAATACTAAAGTCGGTATTTTATTCTGCTTAAACCACAGTGAAGTTGGATGCAGTAGCACCTCCTTTTCCTGTAGGGCCTCATCAGATCAGTACAAGGCTTAATGACAATAGCTAAAGAAACAGAAAGACACCATGGATTTCGCTTAGCCACTTATAACTTTTACCGTCAAAGTCTGGCATGTTTAATTCAGATCACATAAAAATTCCAGTGGTGAAGGGTGGAGAAAATTGAATGTTGAATGAAGACTTTTGTTTTCCTGAACAGAGCTGAAATGAAGAAGAAGCTGGGTTGTGATGATCAGATTTCTCCTATAGGTCAGAAGTTCAATGTATCATCAGATTTCATGTCATGGGGCTGTTCTGTTCCTAATTGCAACCAGCCAGGACTCTGCACATCAGTGAGCTTTTACCCTGGGCTCCTTCCATAAGACATATATTGTATTCAAAGTAGTAACTAAATCATTTTAAATGTATTTTTAAGAGTGAATCATTACCTTTCAATTCTACAACACAGCAGAAAATTAAATTCGATGTTGGCTTACGTTCATATAAAATATAAAAACCGATACTTAACTGGGTCATTGCTACAGCAAGTTTATTTTGCACAAATTTAATGCAAGCATTAAGCTATGAACCTCTGGTAGCTATGATCTCAGATTCAAAGGTATCTGGAACCTCACAGGGATAGAGGAACCAAAACCCTGAGAAACGTAGTCCAAGGGCCCAGGCCCCAACCCCAAACGTCAGCTGTGGAGGAGGGATGAAATATGGTTGAGCTGAGCTGAGTTCGTGCAGTAGGTGAGAAGGGGATCTGTGCAAGCAGCACTCTGCAGCACAGGTCCTGAGCGATCCCACTACATAACTAAATGAATTATTTATACATCTCAGGGAGAGAAGCTATAGCCACATCTCAAGCTGAAATAAAAAAAAACCAGCTTAGCACTTAGCTGATGACTGACTTTCTGAATAATTTAAATTCGTCAGAGACATCAATGGTGGACTAGCGTGACTGCCCATGGACATCCGTTCATCTGCAGAATTAAATGAGACAGAGCGAGCGTGGGAGCTCTTTGGCCAGCCAAATCACAATATTAAATTATGACAGAGGAACACGAGCTGTTACACAAGGATGATGTGGGGCAATGACTGAGAATCAAGTTGGGGTATCTCATGTTAATCCAACAGCTAATGAAGGTTAACCTACCAATCCTAAAACAACTGTACGTTGTGTATGTCTTCTGCAGAGCGCCTTTCAGCACACCTCTGCTTTAAGAAACCTCTGTCTCACGTGGCGATTAACTGTCAGAGAGGTTTTATCCTTCCTACATCCAGGACAGACCATCTTGTGACCTGCAACGCACTCTCTCCTTAATAAATCATCTTCTAAACATTTTCACACTGAAAATAGGGCTTCCGCGGGTTTCAGCATGCTCTGGTTTCCCATGTTAGGAAGAATAAGGCTTTTGCTGGTGCTGTAGGACAGCTTTGGAGAATAGTGCCAGCCAAGAGGAGCAGGACTGCACAGAAGACGCGTCTGTGTTCCTCGGATGCTATGAATTTTTCTTAAAGCCAAGAAACCTGAAACTGCAGTGGCAAGTCAGACTTCCTCTCGAGATGGAGTCGAGGCAGGCTAATTTTAGTCACCATGCACTATGCAAATCATCATTCTGTAGCTGAGTTTATTTTTTGAAGTGCTGACTGCCAAACTTGCTGCGGGGCATAGACTATTCATATGGGTCTTAAAGAGGTTTGAAACCAGCTCTTTGGTTAGCGGTGCTACGTTTCAGATGAAGGGGGGGGTGCTCAAAAGGGCCCTGCTAGAAAGCAGACTTTCAATAGGGAAGGTCTAGATGACTGGTTTAGATCATATATTGATTTTCTAACTGGCCAGAATTAGCTGTTAGTGGTTTTTTGGAATATGTTTTTGGTTCTACATGTAATTTTTCTTTTTCCTTGAAAACTCCCCTGATAAGCTGCACACCGTGGGCCCGCAGGAGATGATGGGAGTGCTGGTATCTGGATCACGCCCAATATCTGTAGATAAAGGAAGCAGATCACTGTTGGGTTTTAGATTTATTATCTAAATATTTGGCACATTCACAGAGTTCACTTTTAACTGGGATTGATCTGAATTCCTAGGAAAGAAGTAATTCTTCAAAAAATTATTATTAGACTGTGATTCATGGCAGATACGGGGAATGCCGAGCTGCAGAAGCAAGGCAAGATACACTTCCAGGAAGCCCAGGCTTTAGCACAGACAGTAAATTGTTACATTTCTCTTCAATATTAAAAAGATTTAGCATGTGGACTTTGATCTGATAACTTTCATAATGTCTCTATCACAAGTTATACTATGACCGAGTAGTTCTTTGTATTTAAAAGAAACGATTCTCCGTTATTTCTTACTGACATATCATAGATAGCGTCAGAAACTTCCCTTTCTTAACTTTAAGAATAACCACTTCCAAGTCCGATATCTTACCCATAACCTTCAAGGCCTTTATCCATCCAAGCAGGTCTGCCTGGAGCTGAGTTTGGAAAGGCACTTTGAATCCTGAACTCAAAAATGAGGCAGGAGAGTAAAAGCAGGAGCTAGTTTTCAACTGTGAAACTATTTTAAAAGGTGCTCTTATGTTCTGTGGCTGATCTTGAATCTTTAACATAAGTGCTTTGGATCTGGGGCTCGAACCCTAATGAATGGTCGGAATTTCTCCTTGAAATCTGCTGCGGGCTTTAGGGGGGACTTGGAGAAAAAAATATGCATAGCAGAATCTAATTTAGATATGGAAGCTGTGGACTATCCCATTGCATTTAGGGCATGCAAAGGGACTGCCGCTGTATTCCTCCGAACGCAGGGAGCTGCTGCATTGTGCATTTATTTCCATTTACGCGAACAATCTGCCCATTTTGTAAGAGTCCAGCAATGCTCAGACAAAGACACTACCAAGGTGAAAACAAGTAACTGCAGGACCGCGTATACGACGTGTGGCAGCTCCCCAGCCATTGGAAGGGTGGGACTGGGGAAAAATATCTTTTCCACCGTAAAAGCCCGGGACAATCCAAGTGGAATCCAGCTCCCCTCCCCGGGGACAGGCGAGGCAGCCGGGCGGCCGCTGGATGTCACTGGCTCTGCGCAGAGGCCGGCGCAGCCCGCGGCGGGGCCAGGAGGGGATGCCGGCAGGAGAGGGCTCTCTGGGGGGGCTGAAGGACACGCGGGTGGACACGATTCACCTGCTTAATTCGCAGGATCTTCCTAAAAACGTACCTCCCGTGGAAGTGGAGCCATGTCCCAAATCTAACACCAGGGAGCAATAGCCTCTGCAGAGATGAATGGTGCGTTTGTGCTGCTGGGCGCTTCGCCCGGGTGAACAGACACGCTTGCCTTTCAGCGTGGCTACGCTCTATTTTTGTACATTTTCTGTGTTATTTCATCGCCCCTCAGCTTCATATTAAATCTGACCTTTCTACTGCACTTGACTGGGGAAAGGTAATCACCTACTTTGCTTTCTTTGGGGTTATACATCATTGCATATGGCAGGTAGATAAGTGTATCTGGAAAATATGGTTGCATGTGAGACTAGGCAGGAAAAAATATCTGCGAGTAGGTCAGGATCCACTTGAAGACCTGCCAGACCTGCCTGAGCGCAAATATATTTTTCAAGCTGGATATTTAACTCCCACTGGCCCCTGTGAAAACTGTGATTGCAGAAAATCTTCTTTTGCCTTGAACAGTGGAGAGAGATTTCAGTTCCCCCTTGCACACTGCTGCAGAAAGGCCCTGAGCGAGCACAGCGAGGCTTCTATGATTTATGGTGTTACAAAGAGTTGGGAAGTTACGAAGGAGTATTTCAGGTTTCATACAGTGGCTAGAGATGGATCTAAATACACCATTGTGCAACCCTCGGACTGGAACTGAGACTGTGTATCGCACAAAATGAACATCACTCAAAAGGAGTTTAATACCGGTGCAGTCATAAGCATCAGGGCTTCCAGGGGATAACGATAACCTCACACACACAGCCCTGTTAGAGCACCCTTACAGGAACTTCAGGGACCTCTTCTAATTAATGCAACTATAGGCTGTACGCGTCTAGTGTGGATTTGATCTGTTGGCTACTGAAGATATTAATTGCTGTAACACAGTGACAATTCTGAAATGATGGCAAAGCTAATGCAGCAGGAAAGGTGTGGGAACACGGTGTGGCTGCCATTTAGGTCAAGCAATAAATAGCTTTCTTACAGCTGTGTCTATTTGATATGTCCAGGAGCAGAGTAAAAGAGCCTGCACTGTGCTCGGTGTTGCTACAACTGCTTATTCTTTATCTGTATCTTGATACGATGCCATCCAGAGGTAGCTGGATATTCAGGCTATAACCCCTAATGAGTGACAGAGGGGACGAGGGTCAGCTGCAGCAAATGCAAGGGCAGGGCTCCCACCGGCTGGGGGTTTGAAACCCCTTAATTAAGGTGAAGAAAATGCCTTGGTGTCACAGCTTGTTCTACTCATTTTACTCGTGTAGAAGCTCTACTTAATGTTGAAGTGATTAAAGAATAAGCTAACTTGATACGGAAGCATCATCCAATGAAAACAAAGGCAGTTCAACTAAAATTGGTTTGAAAATGCTCATTAATTAAACTAACGTAAATTTGCATAGATGTGGGCTTGCTAACACTCTTTTCCCCCTCTTCTTACCTAAATGGGACTAATTATTTCTCTAATTATAATGTAATTGGGTGGCCTTGGGATCATTGATTACAGATGCACTTCCTCATCTCACTGTTTTGTCTGAATCCAAGCAGAAGAGAGGGATGCTCTTCTGGGATGTGCTGCAACTCCTTTTGGCTGCAGTCTTGACCTTAAAAAAAGAGGAAGAGAAAAAAAGTGAGTAAGCTGAGCTATTTATAGTTGAGCTAATTATTTTGATGTGATATGACAGTAGCGAAGTCTGTTTTCTCTTCACTCAATTAATGGCAATGGAAAAAGCATTCAGTACCCTTTTAACGGTATTCATTGGCTACAATACAAACCTTTGCTTAATGTTTTAAGACTCAGGATTTTGCAATACAGCAGTGGGGGGCACAGTGCTGCGTCATGTTGCTGGTTGATGGAGGAGAAGCTGTGACGTGAGGAGCTGAACGGGGGTTGCTGTTGTTAAAGAAAAAAATCCACTATTTTGGCCAGAAGGTAGCACGCAGCAAGTCTATACAAGGCACTACGTAAAATCGTACAGGTCAAAGCTCATCTTCTAGGATGCTTGGTGGACACCAAGGAGTTTGAAGTAGCTAAAGCTTTACTATTCACAAGTGGGGAAACTGAGGCAGAAGCAAACTAACCTGGCAAAGGTTGCAAAGCAAGTAAATGGCCAGAGAGTGACAATCTTGGTCTGTGGTCTCTGACCCGTCCAGAGAAGGTGGGTTTACACCGTGCTTTTCACTGTCTCTTACCTACCTGCTTTTGTGCTGTTCCTGTGCACAAATTCTGGGAGTGAGACCTGCTGGGCAGCAAACAAACCAGGGAAGGTGGAGGGGACAGAGGGGGATGTCTCGGCTGAATTTTTTGTTGCCCATTACTGAAGATTCTGCAACAGAAACCACCCCCTGAGCACCGCAATGTGTTTTCTAGGTCTCTGGGGCAGCTGCTAATAGCAGCTATCCCTGGTCTCACTTTTGGAGCTGGACAAGAAGCTAGATTTTTATTCTGTAAAATTTTGGAATTAAAAGATAAAAATGGAGTGGATCCTTACCTTTAACCAAGACAAAATTTGAAATCCTAAACTTTTGTGAGTTATTTCTGGTGGAAAAGCACTTTACTGTTGAAGCTCGGTTCTTGCTCCCCCTCCAAGGCTTATTAAAATAGCTTTTCTTCCTTGCTCCTCAACACCCTCTGCAGCTTGTCCCTCTCCATGACCACAAAACTCCTGCCAGAGGATTTGCTGTGTATTACAGGGCTTGCTTCACTGTTGCGAGAGAGGAAGAAAAAAATACGCGCTCTCCTCCTTTTAAGGCTTTGCTCAGGTCCCTGAAATCTGTGTACTTCTCAGGTTGCTTTTGGTGACCTTTCAGGCTTTCAGAAAGCAGGTGCTGTTTGTTAAGCCTTTACGTGACTGTTGCTTTGTTTTCATTTTATTTATCTTTTTTAAACATGTGGGTCAGGCAGCTGCAGGTACAGTGCAATATTCATGAGAGGCTCTGATTTATGCAGGCACAAGGCTGTGCAGCGGGATTACAGGGTACTGAATGTTATATGCAGTTTTAATTTCTTTTTATGACCAAAGGATACAGCCAGAGTTTCTCAAATATGGAATTTATGAGAGCCTCATTCATGCAAGTTTTAAAGGGCCCCTGTATCTCTGCCTCGCAAAGCCGCTGCGCTGAACGATGGGCCGAGCAGCCCGCTCACCCTTTGCCAGTTAACAACAGTATATGTAAAAACATGGCTAGGGCAGCTAGTTTGACACCCAAATGGCCTCTGCGTTTAAAGTCCAGGCACTCCTGCAGTATTTGCACAGCCCCAGCCCTTCTCCGAGTGAGGCACCTACTACAGAGGCACAGAGAAACTCCGTGCAATGTTTAGACTCTCAAATCTTCTGAGCACGGACTCTCTCCGCAGTACAGCGCTGAGGGTTAACTTCTAAAAGCTACTGTAGTGCAAACTAAATAACAGAGGGTATTTGTGGCAAGTCCAGGCATTATTTGGCCCTCCTAACTTCCAGTCCTGTGCTCCACACCGATGCGGCTCGCTCCTGTTCTGACTGACTTTTGCACTTTGTATCTGACCTGCAAGTCCTCCCTCTGGAAAAGGAGCCTCTCCGCTCGTAGGAGGAGCGGGGTTTGTGTGCCTGGCAGCTGGCCGGGCACTGCCATCCACCTGGAATTTGCATCGTAGATTATGAAACAGCCTGGCATAAAATTCAAGGTATTAAATGCCATAGTATGGCCCTGCAACATAATGTGCATGTCTGATGTGAATTATCCAGCCCTCTCCTGCTTCGAGAGTTACACGTCGAATTACATGTACTTGCATCCCACACGGTTATTTTGGGGAGAGAGATGATTCTTTGGAAAGTCACCAAAGTTTTTGTAGTGGAACTGGAACCATCGGTGTATTCAGAAACCTGGTAACGGGTTCCTGACGGAGGAACCATTGGTTTAAAACACTGAGTCTGGCCAGTTTGTGACTGTCTCCAGCGCCAGAGTCCCTGGGGGAGGGTGAAGGGGACCTGCTCCAGTCTCCATAAGCACAGTGAGAAGTCATTTCCGAGCCAGACATCTCGGAACAAGACTTGTGCCATGCTTGCTGCCCCAGGATGGTCAATGCATGGTCCTGCCAGTGAGCCCCAAGTCCTCATCCCATGGACGCTGCTGTCGCAAACGCCTCCGAGTCCAACCTGGACGAGTGGGAAAAGCCTTACCCGTCTCCTGCAGCTAGCGTCTTCAGCTTCTATTTCTGCAGAAGGGGAGCTCTCCTTTCCATCTTCCCTGCCATCCAGGAAAACAAAAAGGCACTGCTAACATCTGCTCTTTTCTCCTCCTACGTGCAGGCTCTTTCTCGGCTCTCTATTAAACCCCTTCCCACACAGAGGCGTAGGCAGGCTTATGCGCATACATCTCGGTGTACAATCTCTCCCATCCCTTGGGAGCAGCATTTGCAATGGTGACTGGTGAGGGTTTATTTTTGTTCTTTGCTAAGACTTTGGTTAACAGGCTTCTCAGTCTCCAACTTGCACCTACTCCTCTAGCGATCAGCCCATACGCCGTGTAACGGCAGGGCTGACATGGAAGCTTGTGGAGACACCGCAAGTGGGTGGAAATGGATGCAGCAACGTATGTAGAAATTTCCCATTGCTAAGCTACGCTCAGGTGCATTTACTTCTACCAAGAGGGGTTACTACGGAAACAAGGAGCCGATTTCTGGAAAAAAACCCAGACGTTCCTAATGAGCAACAAAAGCTATACTTGTCCTTCAACTTTGATGTGCTGGGATCTGTTCTTTGGTCTCCAGTACTTGAAAAGTGCCTGATTTCGAACCCTGCCATCGCTCTCTCGTCCCAGTCCTGCCCCTGGGGCCCGCGGCTGTGGCAGAGTGCTGAGCCTTCACCATAAAACGCACGAGCTCTGAGTCACTTCTCCCTCTGGCAAAGAAAACAGGAGAATCCATCTGGGCTGGTTCCATCCTGAAAAACTTGCCATGTTTTGCAACTTGCACATTTTTCTCCTCCAATTGGAACGCGTTGGCTTTTCCCGAAGCTGGCATGGCTTTTCGATGCAACAAGAAAAATCCCCATCAAAATAAATTTTGCAGAAAAGTTTAATCTGAGAGGTTCAAAGCTAAACAATGCCGGCTGCCGCGCGGAAAGCTCTGCAGAAAGATGCTCAGCTTTTTCCCACAGCCCTAATCAAGCCCAGTTGCCAATTGCTGGTTTGTGTGTACGTTGCATCCTAGCTGAGGCTGTTACAGGGAAAAAGTTGTGCTGTCAACATGGCAAGAGAAGGGTGGGGGATTGCCCGAAGGGTACAAAATAAAGGCAGAGGTTTGAAGGCGCTGGGAGAGGTCGGACTCACGGCTCCGGTCTCTTCTCGCAAGGCTCGGAGGCAGGTTTTGCAGCGCTGGGGCTCGGATTGCGAAGACGGGATCGGAGAGCAGCCGACCTCCAGCCCACCCGAGACGTGCCGATCAATGGAAACGAGTGATTTACCATTATCAGAAATAGCAATTATCCTCGGAAACGCGGCAAGCTGGTTAATTGCACCACGAGGCATTAATAGTTATGTCAAGAGTATCTGCTTCATAACATCAAAACAGAAAGTGTTTTAAGATACAGTGTTACTCTATAAGGGGAAAAATACATTTTCCAAGTTAAGAAATTGGATCCAAATACCTAAAACAATTCAGAAAATGCTGTAAAAGAAACATGAATAGGAGCAACATCATTAAGAAAGAACATGTCAAAAGGAATTATAATCCCCAACTGAAGTTCTCCAGTATAGAAGCAAAGAAAAAGATTATTTTTTTTTAAATTGTATTTCCTGAATAGTGTGTTTAGTTTGGGGGATGTGACATAATTGTGTATTTTCCCACCATTCAGAAAGTATAATTCCCCAAGTTATCACAAGGAACACTTGCTCATTAAAAAAAAAAAAATCTAATCTTGCAAACCTGATGCATTTTGCAGTATGATTAACTTGCTGGCTTCCACAGTATTTAATTCAAACAAAGAAGAAGTTCAAAGATAATAGTTCAGTTTATCTCAGTATATAATGTTTTTTCCTGTGAACACAGAAAAATACAAATAACAGTTTATGTTGGTTTTGATAGATTTACAACACTGTTAGATTACACCCAGACCATCCTGAAGACATACTTCTTTTAGACTTTGCTATCAAGCAATTTTAAAGCCCAATGCATTGGAAATTAATTCCAGAAGAAAGGAAAGGAGAAGATTGTTGTTCTTCCACTTTAGCTATTCTTGCTAACATTTGTGTGCAAATGGCAATGGGGATTTGAGACGCTTGTACCAACATATTTATTTTGCAGCAGGAAAGGGCAGCGTGGATTTTTTTTTTTAACTGCCTCTACATGAGAGGGTCTATACTATAACTGGCGGTGACAAATACTGCATGTCCAGCTGTGATGGTTTCTAGTGATACAAAAGGGGTGTATGAAGCAGATCATGGCCTTCTAGAGGGATCAGTGCTTTTCCTACGGGAAATAACAGGTTTTACCCCAGCACTGGAATGCTGCTCCCACCAGACTGGATACTGAGGACTGATCCAGAGCCGAAGTCTGTGAAAAGTCCTCGGGGCAGCTGCAACTTCGCTTGCTCTTGCAGGAGAATAAACTGTCTTTACACAACTGTATTTATCCAAGGCGTTGCGCTGCTTTAGGGCTCTGTTTCAAATACAGCATTTCCAAGGCAGGTCCCCGGGGGCTGCGATGTGGTTACCCCTCCCGGGAAAGGCAGAGGTGCCCACGCCACATCGGTTTCTCCTCACTGCTGGTTTAGGGTAGGTTAAAAGTGGTGGTGCCAGGGACGAAAGGAAAAATAAAGGAAGTTCTTTGATAGGAAGTTTCATAGCTTGCTTCAGTATCCTATATATTGCTTTTCGGAAGCATTTTTAAATTATCTGAAATACAGTTGCATGGTATTTCCAGCAGTCACAGTCTGACCTGGGATATCAATATTTTGCAGTTTTTAATAAGAATGAAAACCCCCCAAAGTAAGGTTTACACTGAATAGTGTTGGGTTTTTTGTTTTTTTTTTTTTTTAATGTTATGGTGCTGTTTTAAAAATGTCACAGTTGAGGCAGCGAGCATGGTCACAGCTTCCAATTTAGTAGATCCTTCATTATTTATCGGGGGGGGGAAGTGAAAATGTTTTCCTAAATAACCCTGTCCGATATCCGATCTCTGGGCAGGTATCACCATGCTGACCTCCACCTTGGCACTAGCACAAAAACCCCGCTGGACCTGCCAGACCTCCCGGGTTCACAGGGTGGTCAGGACAAGCAAGCGATGGAAATATTTTTGGGATGAGCTGGGATTCCCTCTGAGATCCCAAACAGCACAAGCAGGTCTCACTATTCAAAATGACTTCGAAGTTGCAGAGCACAACACTGGCCCATTCAGACCCCGATGGCTGTTCGTTATCCAGCAGCAGCTCAGCGTTACCAAGATCGAAGGTTGTCAATTATAGAGAAATTAAGAGCCCCGTGAAGAAGAGTTTGTGCTTAGAGCACGGCCGGAGCTTGCCCAGATCCAGCTGATGTTTCTTGCCAGAAGCAGGCACGGCCGAAACGCAGCACAGCTTCAGTCTCAAACTGACGGTGACGAAGAGTTGCAAAATACCTGTTTTTGAAACCTACTTGTCCAAATAAATGCTGAGTAACCCAGGCTTCACCTGAATGCTCTGGTTTCTTAAACAGGCACAGCTCCAAAGTCCTGGCTGTGAAGAAACATCACCTGAGAAGTATGGTGTGCTCACAGCATTCAATTAAAAAAAATAATTTAAAAAGTTGTGTATATTATTCCTTCAATGAGGAATTATTGCTTGAATGAGGAATTCAAATGAGGGAAGAGAATTTCTGCCCTTTTTCTTTCAACTTTTAAAAGATCTATTTTTTAATTTTTTTTTTTAAATTTAAAAAAGTCCCTGGGCATTGACAGTGCTGAAAGAAGCATTTTTAAAACCAAAGCAAAGCTTTTAAGCCTTCAAGAACTGCTGGCAGGGAGAAAACGCTACCATCTGCTCTTACTCCTGTCTTCAGGGTGGGGGTTTTAACTGCAGCCCTGGCCAACGGCACGTGCGTGCCCACCCTGCCCAGCCGTAGCCGTTCCCTGCTCGCGGATCAGCACCGTGTAACACGCGTTACCCCTGCGTGCGCGTTAGCCTGCGTCTGAAGGCACAAACCCAGAAGTCCATGAACTTTTCAAGGCCATTTTTTGGATGTTTCACTTTTCCATGTACTCAGAAGTTTGTTACCTAGCGCTTTTTGTTGGGTTCAGATGCTGAAGGGATGATGGCCGGTGGGTTTACCAGAGACCTGGTGCTGAAGCCCATGTCCCATATGGAAAGGGTCACTGAACGATGGGTACCTGTCAGTACTTACAGGGGGCTTATAAAAAAGATGGTGGCAGGGCCTGTTGCGACAGGACAAGGGGGAACGGCTTTAAACTAAAAGAGGGTAGATTTAGACTAAATATAAGGAAGAAATGTTTTACGCTGAGGGTGGTGAAGCACTGGCACAGGTTGCCCAGAGAGGTGGTGGATGCCCCATCCCTGGAAACATTCCAGGTCAGGTTGGACGGGGCTCTGAGCAACCTGCTCTAGTTGAAGATGTCCCTGCCCATGGCAGGGGGGTTGGACTAGATGATCTTTAAAGGTCCCTTCCAACCCAAACTATTCTATGATTCTTGTATCCCAAAAGCTTTTCCATGAGACACCACCATGGCTTCAAAACAGGGTTTTCCTGCAGTGGCAAATGTGAACGTGCACTCGAGCGTTCTGCTCTGCCGCTCGTAGAGCTGACCAGTGCTGCTAATAACTAACAACTACGAGTCCTGGGAGTATTTAAGTAAGTGGCCGCACGGGACTCCTTTTCACTGGCCTTCTGCAAAACCTTGTGCTGCCGGGAACGTCTGTGGGAGCTGGGAATCTTAAAGCCAACGCTGGGAAACACTGGCATCGAGCAAATCTTAAAGTTTGCATTTCCCCAAGCATCTGTGGAGAAAAAAAAATAAAATAAAAAATTGTGGATTTATGCCACTCCAGCAATGGGATAGAAATGCACCGTGTGGTTTAGCGGTACCAATGGTAACCTTGATTTTTTTTTTTTTTAAAGCCTTTAAATATTTACAACAAATTGCTCAGGAAGGAATTATACATTATTAATTTTCATTGTTATTCTGATAAAATTTCAAAATCAAATTTTGAGGAAAATGCCTGGTGGTAGACACTTTATGGTGAGGGGAAAAAAACCAGATCAGCTGTGCTAGCGCTTGAGATTTATTTGGGCAATTACAGTCAATAGGAAATGCAAGTCTCCTAAAGAAATAACATTTTCTTCTTGAGCTGTTGAGGAACTCTGCATGGACCATAAATGATAATAAGGCTGTGTGAGTGCTCAGGCAGGTATTTGGCTGTGGTGTTGTTTTTCGGGACGCCCTTTTCTCCTGGGTGCCTCGGGCGCACGCAACCTACGTGCTCACAGCGAGCTTGCGCCGAAGCTCAGCGGCTGGGTCAGCAGTGCATTTTCGGTTCAGACCAATGCGGGAACAGCCACGTTTCCTTCTGTTTCGGGTCACTGACTTTTTGCATCCAAGCTCCAAATCAGCCCAAGTTGACTTGAAACGCTGCCAGCCTGGCCTAAGATTTGAAAGTCTAAGTCTAACCAGGAAATCTCCTCTTGATGAAAGTCTGGGGAGGGGGAGAGGCCATGATCTGTGTGTTATGTGCACTTCAATAATTTTATCTGCAGTGAGTTTAGCATTCAAAAGACCCATTAAAAAAAAAGTAAAGGTTTGCAAAGCACAGCTCCATTTCACGTAAACTCTACCTAAACTTTACTATTTTGTATTAAGACATCTGAGAACGTGCAAACCCCATTTATCAAACCTTTTCCACGCTGGTTAAGACCCTGCTGTCCGCCCCATCTCCCGGCAAACCACCCCAACGGCGCCGAAGCTGAATCCGATTGAGCCGTGCTCATCTGGAGACGATTCCCCTTGCTGCCACGTGGCTGCTTTGGGGGGGCCGGTCCCTGTGGGGAGGGGAGCATCACCATCACCCCATGCTGGGATGGGAGTCTGAAAACACATGGGTGCTTGTCTGGGACAGAGGTGTGAATACGGTAAGTTTTGATTTGCACAGAGCTGGTTTGGCAGGGCTGAGAAATGAAGGTCACAAAGTAAGGGGATCTGGGGTTATTTATATGCAGGGTGCTCACCGCTGAGAGCAGCAACATTTGATCAGGGACCTCTCCCGAACGGAGCCCCCCGCGCACCAGGGGCGTACACACAGCCCGCCCCAGGGCGCATCGGTTACCAGCAGGTTTCCTCCCACCTCAATTTGCAAAATAACCTGATTTTGGGCTGGACTGAAGGGTAAATATACAAGGCTGAACCTGCCTGACCTGGTGGCAGCATGTGTGGCATGAGTTGGGGGGGGGAAAAATCCATCACAAATCAGGTCCCTGGAGCTGAAGCATCTTTCATCTACATGCAAATGCTGAACTAGCACAAGTCAAAGTTTCTTTTTAAAGCCCACTGCTGGCTTGTGCAGTTTAATGATTTCCTCAGATTTTTTTAGTTATTTATTTCCATTCTCTAAAGGCTCCTGGCCCTTTAACGTTTTTTTTTAACGGTATTTTCTGAGCATGTTTTCCAATTAAATGTTGATGAAAGATGCCTTGCTTAAGAGGATGGGGGTTTGAGGACCACTCAGGCCTGATTCAGCAAAAGCACTTGATTATCTTCAGTTTAATTTTACAAAGTAGTTAAGCACATGCCTGAAGCTAGGTATGTCCTTAAGTCCACCTCTGCTCAGCAAAGCATTTAAACACGTGCTTTGCTTTAACCAGAGACAAGGGATTTTTACCATATGCTTAAATACTCCCCAAACCTGTAACCTGAGCAGCTCTGGCAGATGCCTTTCTAGAACTGGTGGATCTGTCACACTGCTAAAAACATTAAAAAAAAAAAAAAAATCCTTAAAATGTCTTATTTCTGGTAAAAGCAAGAGCGGCTCCTCCCCGGCGGCACAGGCTGTCCCACACCGTCCTCCCCAGTTTGGGGCTGGAGGGACTGTTGCCAGGGCAGGGAAGGGAGAGATGCTTTTCAAGTGAGTGAAGCTTTGTGGTTGCACTGACTGTCGTCTTGCTCTATATTTGGTTGCTGTACATGCGGAGTGCAGGTCCCTGCCTGAAGCCTGTGGGTGTTGCTGAAATACAGATAATAAATGGCTCGTGTGATTTGACCAGAGCTGCTTTGCTGAGTACGTCTGAGCCCTATTCCCTTTGCTGGATGTGCCTGTTGTGGTGGTAGTTTCTACAACGCCCTTTCTGCTCTAAGGCTTCAAGCGTGTTGGTGTGTTTAAGACTAGACCTCACTGGAGGGAAAGCTCAGGCTGGAGATGTTCTGGGTAGGGTTTGGTGGTTTGTCAAAATAGTCAGCAGAGATGGTCTGACGCCGAGTCCAGCAAAACCAGGCAGGTTGGGATCAGCGGGGCTTCCCCTGAGATCACCTATTCAGTTCCTGGGCATCTCTTGTGCCGAGTTTCTCTGAAACCTAGATTGGCAGCGCTCGGACTCTCAAATCAAATTATCCTGGAAAGCAGAAAGGCTCCAAGTCCTGGTTGAGCCAGAAATCAGTATTTTCTGGGATTCAGCAACAGCCTTAAAGCACAGCTTCCCTAATCCAAATTTGAAAAAAGTGCCATTCAAATTTTTGATCCAGAGCTGCACCGTGACGCAGTCATTCAATAGCTGCCATAAACACAGTACCGGTGGCCAGAAGGGGTGACACCATCCCGCGCGTTGTTATCTGGTGCATCAGGCACCGTCACCCATGTGAGCAGGCACTCATCAGCCGTGGGTAAATAAAGACTTCCCTTCTGCATTTAAAATAAAAAAATCTCTTTAAGAACAGTGCACCCAACACAAATTGCACCAAGCATCCTCCCTGCCGTCTGCTCCCGTGCCGCAGCGTCGAGGTCATGGGGGGTACGGATGAGCATCGTGGCTGCCGGCTCCTGTCCTGCGCTTGGAAACCAGAGGGATGCTGAAACACCTGTTGCAGGGGTGCTTTGGGTTCATTCGCTGGTGCTTTGGGTAAAAGCTACATTTTTCCAGCGTAAGGAGTCTCCTCATCCCCTCAAATAAAACCAGCTGCTGATCGCGTAGTTCTAGCACCAGGTGAAGGGCTGGGGACTGGGAAAGAAGAGTAAATGGACAAAAAATCGCTGCCAATTTTCAGATGGGGATGATCCAAGTACCACAAGAAAGATCAGATCTATTCCCAGCTGTCCAGCCGACGCTCATCCTTGGGATGGGACAAAGCAGAAGTCTAGATCCAAAGAGCTCTCCAGTTTTTTTTGGATTCAGTAACCTGCCCTGGTTGTCGAAGATGTAGCTCCCTCCTCGCCTGTCCAGTCCCCTCTTGTTTGCCTTGGCTGTGCGGCTCTATCAGTATAGGCTCCCTGCTTTTTTTTGCCGAGGCATGGAGGACATTTAACAAATCGCATTTTTTTCAGAATATATTCTTTCTCTGCAAAGCTCTT
This sequence comes from Aptenodytes patagonicus, assembly GCF_965638725.1. Taxonomy (NCBI): domain Eukaryota; kingdom Metazoa; phylum Chordata; class Aves; order Sphenisciformes; family Spheniscidae; genus Aptenodytes; species Aptenodytes patagonicus. The sequence continues at coordinate 1,211,155 of NC_134964.1, read as the reverse complement.
GGCTATTCCTATCTTTTTTTAAAAGTCTTTAAAAAAAAAAAAAGTTGTTTGTGGTGCTAACGGTATGGAATGAGCTAAAGCTTTATGCCATTTTTAGCGCTCTTGGAACAGAGAGAATTGGAGGAACTGAAAATATATGCTTAATCGCCCCCAGGAAAGACTGCCATAATATTTTGGGTTGCATAAGCAAACTAAATTGGAAATCTGGAATCTACTCAAGACCTTTTGATCAGGGAGCTTTGCAAGTGCAGAAAAGTAAAAACACAGACAGATGGGGATTAGAGTTGAGCATCAGGAGAATAATTTCCTCTTTTAATTTCAGTTCCGCCAACATATAAAAAGCATTAACAATCCAGTTACGTAATGTGCGTCAGAGCCCAGCTATACGGAGCGGTAATGCTCGGTGTAATTAAGCCATTACACAGCCTATGTTTGCTGCATGGAGGTAGGAGTCACTTTGCACAAGCAAATGAACCCCCCCTTCCACAAATCTGGGCAAATGTCCTGGCCAAAATTAGAACCAGTTATCGAGGCTAATAGGAGCTGCAGGGGGTTCAGGGAAAATTGAAGCCTGCTCCGAGATACTGCTGGGTTTACAAAATCCAATTGACAATCACTTGCAAACCCCAATCCACCCTATTTTTCTCTATCTTTGTTACTAAACCAGTTTCGGTGGGAGAAAGGAGATTAGGCTGAGGAGCAAGCGGAGATATTTTTGCTGATTGTTTGACATTGGGAACAATAGTCCATAATATACTTTGTGTTATTCTAATAGTAGGATCTCTGAGAGAAGGCACTGCAACATTTAGAGGCTGGCAAGAGCCCCACAAATTTGAGGCTGCAAAGGCTGGCAGAACAGATTAGATTTCTGTTCTTGCCTGTTTTCCTCTTCTCGGGGGATATTTTTGCATACGGTGGCTGATGCGGAGTGATGCAAAAAGGTACTAAGAGGACGGTCTGATAGAAGGGCCACCTACATTTCAGGATCAACTAACCGGACACGGCTTCTGAAGAGGTTTTGAAGAGTCTCTGATACCCCAGAATATCCATATTAAGAACTATTTGCCTATTGGGATCAACTCCCTAGACTGCTGATGTCTGCAGCCTTTAGATAAAACCCACTTCTTCCAGGTAGCGGATTTTTTTTTTAATTTTTTTTTTTTTTTGCAAGCAGATTTAACTGCAGTTACTTTTGCTTGCATTTCACTCTTATTACGTGAACTTAGGTGAGAGTAGGACTGAGATTTCACAGACCGGGTCTGCTTTTCTTCATTTCAATTAATATCGCATATGGGAAGACATCTGTATTTTTGGCACTGCTTTGTGATACTCTGCGTAGGCACGGGCTCAGAGCAGCCTTGAGGAAGCCTCTGCAGTGGGAGCAGAGCTGCCCTGGGCATTTTCCTCCTGTCCTGAGGAATGGCAGTTTGGCCAAGACAAACTTTTGGAGCTCTCCCATCACAGCCCTCGCTCCGGTCCTTTGCGGGAGGGATGTGGCGAGGAAATCCCGACCTGGCAAACCTGAAACAGTGCCTGAGGGCAACCAGTAACCTTTGCAGATTAGAGCTGCTTGAAGGCTGCTGGTTTAGGCGCTGCACTGGGCTCGGGATTTGGGAATACGCAGTCGCTTTCCATACTGAATCGCTGAGCAAGCGTGGAGCCTGGCTTTTCATCAGACCTGGGGACCGTGGTTATTTTTGGACCACAAGAAGACTACAACAAGAAGTTAGTCATGTGTGAGCAGTACTCTCCAGGCTGATTTGCCACAATAAATAAATAAAAATAAGACAGAAGCATTAAAAAATTAGCTTTACACATGACTGGCATGTCATTTCCATTCAAATGGGTTATATCGTAGGTGCACATGCGATCATAGGCTGCTATTTAAGGAGGAAACCTCTACTTACATAAATGTCTGATTATGCAACTGTCATGGAAACCAGAGATGACAAAGATGTATTAGATTAGCTTGTCCATTCCCTCAGAGCCCAGGATTGTTCCTTGTGGTTTATTTTTTGCTCAAGATTTTAAGAAATGATCAGTGGCTGCTGGATGCCTAGCTTGAGAAGCAGTGATTTATAGTACGAGCTGAACTGTCACTTTTCTAAAGGTGATTTGCTTTGGAAACTCAAGAATAGAAGCACTTAAAGTCACTGGTCGCATCCAGTGAACCTCGCACCAGCATTTAGTTCAGCCCAGTGCTTATATTTTCAGAGTACCATTGCTTTCATTGCTTAAAATACATGCCAGAGCCTTAAAGGACATTTTTCTAGTGTTCTGCCTGACCTTTCTTTAATTTTCATCCCCTAACTCTGTTGTCTTTCCAAATAATACTCCATTTTCTCTGTTTCTGCACCCTGCCAGGGCGTCCCTCATTCGCTGTTGTTGCTTAGCCAAGCTATACAAATTTAGCTCTTCTTAATCTTTTCTCATAGGTCAGTCTTTCTAGCCACACTCATTTTTGCTGCTATACAGGGAAATCGGCAGAGATTAGTACTTTAATCTTCTTTCCCTGTTTAAAGAAACCCCAGGAACTGTACACAGTGAATGGTTTTCCTGTGACTTTAAATTAAAACATTTAAAAATAAATGTATTTATACATATTTTTCTCAACTTTCACCTCTGGTTCCTCTCTGTCATTAATTTATCTGCTCTTCTGCTTTATTAGAAAATGACTTTTTAGAAAAAAAAAAACAACCCCCCCAAAAAAAAACCAGATTAAACTTCAGTTTGGTTTCTTCACATGAACAGGGTAAAATTGTTATGTCATGAGCTGTATGGTTTAGTCTCACCCATGCTGATTCTGCAGAATTAACCTGAACTGGTTTTAAACCAAACCCTCTGGGTTGTCCGGTCCCACCAGACTGGGGATTTGGGAGGATATGTAGTGGTATGAAGACGAAAAGATTAACACTGCCAGTAGTATTTACCCTCATTTGTGTAAACTGGTTCCTCTTTTCTTGTATTTTCTGCTGGCTCATAACGTTTTTGGTTGCTGTTGTTTTCCCTGAAGTTGGCCTCCTTGCTCTCTCGTAATCCCAGTGGTTGCTGAACTCTTTTGCTCCCCCTGTGTCCAATCCAGCTACTGACGTGTAATTGCAATATGCACCTTTGGTTCTTAAGACCTGTTTAGGACCATGTTTAAAGACTTTTAAACAGTAAATGCTTTTTTACCTGTAGCTGGGCTTTACCCAGGGTCATAGGGCAAATTAAAGTTAGGCTCCATCAGATCCCAGCAAGGAAACAGACTGCAGAGTTGGGGCTTCTCCTCTGACAGGGGGTCCCACACCCAAGGCGTACCCATTCGTTAACTGTCGGTGCCAACGGGAAAGCTGCCACCGCTGCTGCAGAATATGGGGAGAAGCCGATACCTGATGATCAGGAACTCAAAACACAAAAGGGCTTCGCACTGAATCATTGCATCAGGCTTACGAGCTAATTCTGGTCTCGCTGAAGTCATTTGAAAAACTCTTTCAGTGTGGGCATGGTTCCCACTGACAATCCTGCCAAGCACCTCGGCGCTAACCTACAACACCTCTCCTATCTCCCCGTGCAGCTCCGGGGCTATTTTCGCCGAGGCTGTCAGTTGAGCTGAATTGTTCCATTATGTGGTGGCTTTGCAATGTGGAAAAGTGTTCGGGGAGACCACTCTCTAAATGAGAGGAGAGTTATTGAGTCTCCAGGGCCAATTCAGTCATTGATTTTTTTTTTTTTTAAATTTATTATTTTATTTTATTTTTTCCTGAGGCAGCTGATACAGGGAGCAATAACAGTGGTGATTTTTCTGTGATATGGATCTCAATTGACCATGCAGTAGAGGGACACGTGCTTATTTCACATAAAACCCCGCTATGGGGCAATGCTTTCCAGCCACTACTGAACTGAGACAGATTTGACCCTAGAGATGAAAATTCAGATTGTAACGTCTCACCTGTACACCCTTCCATCAGCGAGAAGAGAATGAAACATAGTGGTTATGGGATGATTTATAAGACCAAAGCACTCCAACTTCTCATCTTAAATCACAGCAATTGGGCTACGTATAGGCAAGCAGACTTTTTCTTGGAGCAGGTCAGATGAGTTCCAACCTCCTCTTCAAGTATTTAAGAGAAGTCCTTAAAAGCAAGAACCTGCTTCGCTGCACTTCTTAAAAGAACAAGCTACCCCAGGGAGAACTTGCCTGGTCCCCTCCCCATTCCTCTGCAGCAGATGCCCACGTTGCTGCTGTCCCCTCTTCCACGAATAGACACATTTCCGCAGGAATGATCCCTGAATTTCATCTGTGAGAGCCTTTGAGATCCTTCTAAATAATTTCAGCATGAGCTATCGTTAGGAAGCTAAAAATCAAAGGCACGAGGACCAGCATATTTAATAAGATGGAAAAGGCTTTCAGCAAAATGAGAACCACATTGAAGGATTTGGGAGTTTCTCCCTGTACGGATTCTGAAAGGGGTCACGGGTTCGCGGTGCGCTGGCAAGCACAGAGATGCTGTGTATTCAGCATAGGCAGTAATTACATCTCCTCTTTCTAAATTATGTTATCAGGAAACATCTATATTGTTTGCATGGGTCTAGATTACACTCTGAGAATAGAATGTTCTCTGCATAAAGAGCGCGGCTGGAGTAAATCAATGAGGATGCACTCAGAAACATCAATTAAAGGTAATACAAGTCTTTAGCACAGTATCAGGCAGCTAGCAGAGTTTGAAATTCCTATTTTCCCAACCCTGCCTTCCTCCGTAGAAAAGTGACAAAGCAGAACTACTCAGAAATTCATAAGGTTTAAAAACAAAATACTTGTCTCCTCTTATCCTCGTCTTTACTCAGGTTTTTACTCGGTGCCGTTTCCCAGCATAGGAGGTGAACGTAATGTTTTTCTTCAAGAGATCTCAGACTTCTGCTGGGTTAAGGGGTTGCCCTTCTGCAAGTGTCACTAGTTGAGTGCCTTGGTTTCGGGGTAGCTGCTTTGGGACACCTGCAATCTGATTTCCCGAGATGCCGAGAGCCTGCTGCTGCTGCTTCCAGCGGGAGTTAAGGTTTCCCAGCCCTGCTGAAAATTGGGTCCCAGGCTCCTTCAGACCAGCACCTAGAAATTTCAGATTTTCGAAGTTACCGGTTACCTCTGAATATAAAATAACAGCAAATCTACGACAGAAGTGCGAACAAAATCCAGACCTTCTGCCTTCCTAATATGTAATACCCGGTGCTCATTTGCAGAAGGGTTAGCGATCTGGCCACCTTTGGACACAATTAGTAAGGGAGGTGTACCTAAACGCCATCAACACGTTCTCCGCTGGTCCCAGCAATTTCCTGTTATTGAGGAAAATGGGAAATTAATGTGAATCTTCCTTCAGCCTATTAATTCTGCGCCCCCTTCGCAGACGTTAATTCAAATGCGAAATCTGAGCCGGGGTTTGAGCCTCCCCTGTGCTCAAAGCAGTTCATGCACAGGGTTCCTGTTCAGGCCCGTTTATTACCTATGTGACACTCATCCATCATCGTGATTGTGATGGCGAGAGGTGGAAAATTTTCCCCTAGCTACTCGGAAGAAAAAGGACCTTACGTAGAATTTATAAGCTTCTTCAGCTGAGCTAATTATTCAGGAAAGGGTATTTTTCATTGCAAGAAGCACAGGCGAGCAGATTCCATTCATAACTCAAATACCAAACAGCTTTAGCACCTTTGGTTTTAGTGGCTTATTTTATTAATATTAAGGTGTGTGGGGGGTTAGGTTTTTTGTTTGTTTTTTTTTTTTTAATGCTTTTTCCCTTTGGACAGAAAGCTGCTCCCTTTTCGTCACAGCCTCAATAATGAATTGCAGTGTACAAAGCCGGTCATACAATACGCAGCGGCGGCAGCGCAGAGCGAGAATCTTTGGGAAGAGTTTCCATAGAAACATTGACGTCCTCCTGGCGAACAGGACACCGAGTTCCTTCAATGGGAGGTATGGGGTTTTAAAGGAGCAGCGAGGTGGCGGGAAGCCAATCCAGCAGAGCTATGACTCTGCATCTCCCAGCAGAATAGGGGGTTTGGGCTGGTGGGAGGAAAAAAAAATAACCCAATTACCCTTGCATTATCAAAATGTCGGATTTGATGGTTGCTGCTTGAACGGTGCTGTATATAGCCTGGTAAATAATTAAACTGCTGACCGCAGAGTGCGCGAGAGCCAGCAGCCAAAAATCATAAATACTGAAGCCTGTGAACTAGCGGCTTCTAAAAAATCTTGTCAGATTTTGTCACAGACTCCATCCCCAGAAGCCTTAAATTCAGCACAAATCGGCATGACGCAGGCATAAACCTCCCGGGGACGAGCAAGGTTGCACCCCGGCGATGCGCACCCTCCCCTTCCCTGCTTGTCTTGGAATGAGACAAGTGTTTTGCTAATGTTCCAGCTCTGTGTTTTAAATAGCCTTGTGTCTACCCAGCTAAATAGTGGCAAAGCAGCCCTGTCTGGAAGAGGCTGTTTCTAGAAGGAAAACAGTCAGAGGAAATGTTTTTGCCAGAAATGTTGGAAATCATACAAAACAAAAAGGGAGCGTGCAAAAGAATTCGCCGCCGAGCGCTCCCCCGGTGTTTTTGTTCAGGCTCACGAAACGCTTTGTTTCAGAGCAATCCCCAGATAAGATTAATGAAGGTGACAGACGTCCCTTCTCGGAAAGAGTGTGACCCACCCCAAGGCCCCGTCTGACGCCCGGGGACACCGGCTGGAGCCTTTCCACCGGCTGCGGGGGCTTTGGCTCCGGACCCGGGAGCTAGCGTGCCTCAGCCTGAAAAAGCGAGCAGCCATCTGACCCAACCTGGTTGCTCTCAGCCTTCACGGCTTCCTCCGGCTCTTTGACTCCGAGCTGGATATCTCTATCACAATTCAGACAACTCTCTGGTGCAGTCTAACACATCTCAATTAGGGTTCTACGCGTGTCACTCTCCCGAGTACCCGAGCATCTTCCCATGGCGAGTTACGTGAGGTGAGGAGCACCTATTACAGCTCTTCCTCTGTTTCTCTCCAGTGCTGATATTGCAGGGGTGAGTCGTTGTTTACCCAGCAAATCCCTGTGGTATGTGGTTTGCTTTGTGAAGGCGAGCTGGCGGGAGGGTGTGCTCCACCGGGGCAATGCGGAGCTCGGAGGGAGCTTTGCTACCTGCAGGAGCGGGTGCCGTGGTCTTGAACCAGCCCCTTCCCCTCTGCAAGCGAGCTTGTGTTATTTGAAGGTGTTATTCTTGCAGGTTTGCACCCTTCTGTTTTTGTGTGCAAAGCTTAAAATGTCTCCAGACCGATTACCAGAAAATACAAAGCATCCACAACTCCACCACAGTTTCACAGGAGCCTCAGGTACCCCGCGCCTTTTGTAGTCTGCTCCAGATAGTCTTAAATCAGGCACCAATGGCAAACTACTCTTGCGAGGATGCTGACCTTAATCACTTGTCCTTTGCAATGCTCAGAAAATGTGGCTATTTATACCGCTGTTGTTACAGTACTGAAAACTCTGTGCTGAAAGTGAAATTATTTCAAATCTATATGGCTATGATGCTACGTGAAGTTCTGGTTTATAATTTTGTAGCAAAGACATCCATTTATTCAGTGGGCTCCAGGTAGGGTGTTTGATACCGGGTACGGAATTGATCTATTTGCAGAATGTTTGCATGGAGATTATTTTGCTTAAACCTGTTCAGCAAGATTCGCTGTAGACAGAAAGACAGAAAAGTCAGTGAGTCAGAGGATCTCAAAGAAGCGTCTTGAGTTTTAGGGATTGGTTCAAAGGATGATGGCAGGAATTACTTTCAAGGGAATAGGAAGAGAGGGTAAAAAAGATCCCCACCTTCCTGAACAGTACCCAGCTCTTTTCATCCATTAGACTCAAAGTGTTTTGCTACAGAATGAAAAATACTTTATCCCGTTTTGTAGATGCAGAAGGCTTAGAAATAAGGACCGGTTTAGAATGAGAGCCATTTTACTTGAGCACTTCGTCCTTACTTACAATTTAAGTGAATTTGAAGGTTCATTATTCTTTCTTGATTAACATCACTTTATAAGGTGTTCAGCTAGGCGATGAACTTGATTTAAATACCCGGGTAGGCTGGATTTGCATGCACCAGGAAGGGCAGAAGGCAAACCTGACCCACACGCCCACCACGATAAGGCGGCTGGGTCAGAGGTGGGGCTGAGGGCAACGCCTGGCCCTGCTGTCCGGAGAAGCAGGGACTCGGGGTGCCCAGCGTCTGGCTGACCGACCCACGGTGCACGAGGCTCTCGTTCTGCACGGACCTATTTGTACACACACACAAAAAGGGAGTGCCTAATTATATTGAATTAGGAAGAAATACAGTTAAAGCAGGGGGACACGCTGGTCTGACTGCAGTTGTACCCTCCAAGCACTTTGACGTGGTATTTCTGCAAGAGCGAGCAATAAGTGAAATTATCTACTTGACCGATATTAAACTGGTGCATTACAGCGGTCCTGAATTTCTTCTAAACCACATCTTATTACAGCACCTCCTATGCCAAAGGTGCTTTCTCTTCCCGATTATCTGAAGAACTGCGGTGCTGGGTGTGCACTCTTTATTGGCGTGGTACTTTTAACCAAGGCAAAGGCACTGCTCCATTCAAGCCGCTTACAAGGCCCTGGCCAAGCAAACCCTCTTTGCAGACACTTAACTGAGAAGTTGCACTTAAGTCTTATGAAACCTGACGGACCCTGATCACCCCCTTTGGTGCAGTACTGAACCGGGAGGCAAACTCATCATCAAAGAAAAAGTAATTCCCATTAAGGGCAGATTTATCTGCAAGCTGAAGGGGGCAGGGGCTGCAAAGCCGCTAGCAGAACCAGGCACCGTGCTGAGGGGCTATGGCGATGCCTCGGAGAATCCATACAGGCTCATGCTTAGTGGAGAGCTGCCACGAATGTTTCTGCATACTGCTTAAAGACTTGTGTTCGACTTAAAAAGTGAGGAGAGAGCCAATTCCCTTTCCACGTATCTTGTAGTCAAGAGCTGTCAAACATAATATAGATGTTTATATTCAGGCGGCTCCGTTTAGATGAAACATTAGTACCCTGCTCGCTAGCTGAATCAGGAAAGTCTTTCTCCGCACCTGAGCCTACGTGGTCATTCCCTTTAGGTGGAACTTCTGGAAAACCGCAGCCACAGGGAACCGCAGCCAGCAAACGCTGTGCAAATCCACCGCAGAGACCCGCTCCTTCTCCTGGACTAGAGCCTATGCAAACAGCAGGGAAATTGCATTCTCTGTGAGATATCGTTTGAGCTTTCCTTCCAGCAGATCCTGCTTCTTTCTCACATCAGCTCCTCTACTGAATCTAGGACGCGGGAGATGCTCAGTCCTGCCTTCTGGGCTCTCGTCCATCAGATCTGCAACGTTTTTGTGATACAACAGTAATCGCAAGCTGCTTGCACTAAACGGCGTGCTACTGGAAAAGCCTTTCCGTAGGGCGCTCAGCCTGATCGCTCTTTGTATTAGCAGAAAACAAAGTATTTCTTTCAATAACAAAAAAATAATTCCCACTTTATCCTTCAAAATGGTGGCGGGTTTCTGTTCCTCAGGCGTGATACAAACCCACTGCAGTAGCCATTTTGAACACCTAAATTTTCTATAAACAGTTGAAATTTGCAAAGTGAGGAGCCCATCGCTTCAAACACCGCGCTGGAGGTCGAGAGCTTATAATACAGAATAACAAAAAGGAAGAATATACTTTGTTAAAGATGGGAATTTGATACCAAAAATTAAACATGGCCGTAACAATTACAGCCATCTAGTGGGCAAAAGTTTTTTTTTAAAAATAAAAATAGTATTGATATTCCATTTCAACAATAAAATATCTGTAAATGAAAGAGGTCTAGCAAATAACCTGGGGGGGGAGCTTGCGCCATTTTTTTTACTATTCTTCAGGAATACATAAAATCTTAAATATTTTTCCTTCTTGCATTGTACTCTGGAAATATTAGGAAAATTAGGTCTCATCTGGTGATACTGTTTTAACGAGGGACTTGCTGAGAATATCCGATGAAGTGTGTTATTGCTCACACTTCAGCTGAAGGGACAGGACTGATTTTTTTTTAACAGAGATTTCCTTCCCCCAAATGGTTCATTAAATTTTAAAGTTAGCTATATGACAACATAAGCTTTAAGTTAAGTACATGGCAACAAATCAACAGGCTTCACAGAGTGATTAAGGATCTCTTTCTTCAGATGCTTTGTAAATATTCTTTTGGCTCTTGATGTCATCCATCATTTCAGGAGCTCCTCAGGCTTCACAGGGTATTTCATGTTCGATAGGATCTCTAGTGAATTTCTACTGAAAAAGCAAATTGGAAAGTAAGTATTTCATCTAAATCTTTGCATATCAAAAGGAAGAAAAAGTACATCCCTTTCTTTATCCTACTTTTATATGGAACATATGGGCTGAAACGATGAACTTCAGATCTGAATTCCAAAAACTCCAAAGCATTTTGATTCAGCCCATAATAAAATCTGCACTGGGATTTCACAACAATGCTTTTTAATCCACTTCGGAGGAGGGAAAAGATTCTCGGTGAGAGGGTTAGCTCTGTTAGAAGTTTTTAGGTTGTTGGGTTTTTTTTTAAACTTAGTAATCTGTATTCAAGATTTTAAGAACATATTTACAGAACAAACCAACCTTCTCAGAGTAATCTCCGCAGGCTTTTGATTGCATGCCTTGGAGTGGAAGAACAGGCTATAGGATTTTTTAACCCTATGACAAGAAATAACTGGCTGTGAATTTTGGAAATCCTCTTTGGCATGCGTTCAAGCCGGTATTAATGCAAACCGCCCCATGCCAATCTCCTGACTCATCCCAAACGGCAGTTTCTGACACTCATCCCATCCCTCCCCGACCTTCCCTAGGAAGAAAACAAAGCAGCTCCTCCCTTCCTTCCTGAAAGCTCATATGCTCGCACTGCTGCTGAACGGGCGTATCGTCTGTATTTCCAACTATTTAATTTGGGGTCTGATCTTGTGTCTGCGGATCTCGAAGGGGAGTTTGTCACTGTGTAATTTGTCTCGACTCCCGAGTCCCAGGGCACAGAGCAGCTCACGGTGCGTCCTTCTGCCAGCCCTGGTTTCACGTTCAGGGCATGAGAAACTCTTTGCAGCAAGTACGTAAAATTCTCTTTGCACCTCTGGTGCAAATCTCTTTGAAGACAGCTATATGTCAAATATAGCATTATGTTGCTTCTAAATCCTACATATATTTATAGGACTCGATGATCCTTACAGGTCCCTTCCAACTCGAGATTTTCTATGATTCTATATGTTATTTATATATTATTTACATAGTGTATGAATATCCGAGTAAGCATTATCCAGAGGCAGACAATGTTTGCACAGAAAAACGTTGTTTAAATACCACAGTCCTGCAGAATCTCATGTGTTGGATTAAATCTTGACCCATACTTGTTTGTGCCAATTGCGGGAGGGCTTTTTCCTCGTCCTACAGGCGAGAGGTGAGGAGTGAAGGGCAGAGGCTCAGCTGCTCTAGCTGTGAATTTCTTGACCTCTGACAGTTTGGGGTTTTTTTAATCACAGCCTTTTCTAAGCATAGGCTGTGCAGTATAACATGCCATATAAAATCTCTGATAGATACAGAGCTAGATTTGTGATGCAGTTACTGGTATTTCATTAACCTTTATCTTGACAAGTGGAAATAACACACTGTGATTCAGGGTAAATTTTTCACTTGCAGAGAAAAATGGTGCCAAAAGAAAGCAAATGGGCTAGAAATTAATAAATACGAATCTCGATAGCAAAAATCAGCTACCAGCTGGACTTGGCCCCTTGTGCGTGTTTCAGACATGCTGGTCTGTTGTGACGATGCTCTGCAGGGCACGACAGAGCCGCAGCTTGCACATTGCTCAGGAGCCCATGGGCGACCACAGCCAGCGTTGGAGACAGGGGTGCCCCCCCCCCCCCTCCAGGCTCCCTCCCCTGCTTTTTCCACCCGGATGAAGACACAGGCCTCAAGGATTGTCCACCCCACCTTGGGCTGTGGCCCCTCCATGCCACGTCGGGTCTACGGCCCTGTGGTTCCACTGGGCTCAGCTGGAAAACTCTTTCTTGCTCTGCAAAAAGGCTGCTCGCACTCACGGTCCTGATGATGTGGGTATGCAACCGCTGACCCGCCAAAACCCCAGGGAAAACGATTTCTAGGAGGGCCTGAGCTAAATACAGACTCTCTTAGACTGCAGACTCGCTGGTGGCCGGCAGAGTCCCCCAGAGGAGATGAGAGCTGGTGAGTAATAAGGATAACTGATGTTTTTCCAAGTCAAAACCAGCCTGACTCACCACTATTTTGTTTCTTTCATTGTTATTTGTATTGCTCGATGCCAGACAGCAGATCTCAGTTATTGAGCCCAGGGTTTTATCACCATATAACAGGAGAAAGTGCCCTCTGAAATGCTTCCAAACTAAATCAGTAGGAGGGGAAAAAGAAAAATCAAAGCCACTTGCTTACTGCTGCCCTGTAATTCGGGGCTGAAAACCTCCAATGCTCTGCTCCGAACCGAGCCTCTTCACTCACCCATGGTGGCATATTTTCCAGCTGGCCTTGCCTTGCTCTAAGCTTAGGTTTATAAATAGTCAATACCATCTAGTTTTCCAAATAAGAGATCTGCTTAGAGCGTGCGTTCCCAGACCCTGGTGCTCCGGGGAGCGCTCGCTGCCGGCAGGGGCTGCTCATATCAGCAGCTTTCTATCAAGACGCTGATCTGAGGCCGCAGGAGAGCAAAACATGCCATCTGAAAATGAGCAGGAGAAGGTAGATGCACCACGGGTATGGCAGAGGCCACCCCTGCCCCATTCGCTCTGGCCGTGCCGTCCTCCAGCGAGTGGCACAACCCTGTACAACCAGCTCCTGCTCCTCTTTTAGATGAAGTCAGGATCTATTCCTGGGCAGGCCTGCCATGGAAAATGTCTCTCTGGAGCTGGTATCTGCCAGGGATAATGTCTCTCTCAGGCCAGTATCTAGCACAGGATAAGATTCCTACTGTTTGTGATACGCATCAGCCTCTTGAGGCTTTCGCGACACCCTGGGTGTTGCTGGTGCAGGGACCAGTCATACCCACCATCGTATCTGCAAAGCAGAAGATACGCATCTATCCCTTGAAAGCCATGATCCTTACCCCAAGGAGTTTAATAAAATGTAAGGGCCTGGATCTGGTGACATCAATAGAAGCAGAATTATTCCCAGATCCAGAGAGAAAAGTACAAATGAAGAGAACCTAGATGTCAAAGAGACAGAAACTGGCTGGGAGATCAATGCAGAAAAGCTCTGCGAAAGGTCTGGGGTTTAATGAGAGATGAGTAGGATGGGACTTGGCATAGATAAAAGCTATTAGAAACAGCAGAGAAGAACATGAGATGCAGATAGTGAGAGGAGACAGAGAACAGCTGGAAGAGGAGGCTGGGAGGAAAGCAGGTAGAGGGGGGTAAATTCTGGCTTGTGTGCACCAGTGAAACAGCTACAGCCGCTGCAAGGCCTGGCCAAGCACTGGGAAAAGCCAAAGGTGATAGAGGAGCCGTGCAGAAAGCAAAGCTCCTTGGCTGCTGTAAGGGCACAGAAGTGGTGGTGACCCTCGAGGACAGGCATCCCCACCGCGAGCGCAGGGCTGCTCCCAGGCTCTGCGCCGGCCCAAGCATTGGAGGCAGCTTCTCCAGTTTTGGGGTTGTTTGGGGTTTTTTCCTAAAGCAGAGCCCAGAGGGGTTCAGCAGCGGCAGCTCTAACTTCTGCCCAAAGCTCCCTGGGGCCTCCGAGTGCCCCAGCATCTGCTGAGAATGACCCTAAAACTGAATTAAACGTGTGCCGAGTGCCACCTCTGGAACAATGGGTCGGGCTCGCCGTGGCAGAGGTGCCAGTGAAGCTCTGCTGATCCGCATCCTCCGGGGATGGGGTCTCCCAGGCTGGCGCCGCACCCACCCCAGACCGGCCGCGGCGCCTTCGCCACCGAACGGCAGCACGGCAGGCGGGCAGAGGGGCGAGGGGTTGTTCAAACCAATCTCGGCTCTCATCTTGGCTTGGGAAGACATGCCTGGCATTTTTGTCAGCAGTGTCTCCTGAAATAAATCATCAGCCGTTCTGGAGAACCGTGCCTGCGTATTAGGACAATTATTGCTTTCTTTCAGCCTCGGCTGCGTAAAAGTGCATTGCTTCTCTTTATGAGAAATTCTCATCTCCTTCTGTCAATCACGTTGTCTCAGCGGGGAAAAAAATCCCCGAGCCCTGTCATATCAGAAAATGAGAAAATTATCAATATCTAAAATGTATGTGAAAAATACGAGCTCTTTCTCCATTTGGGAGAATGGATCTTGGTTGTAAAGTCTTATAAATCTTAGCAGCTTCTCAGACATTCAAAAATGTTACTGATCCTAAGGTACTAAAATAGCTTGCCACAGAGTTCTCCATGTTAAAAATACTGTCTTGCCCTCTGCAGCCATCTAGAAGACTATCACAGATGAATGGTCCTATACATCGCTTTATGTATTCAGAAAGCAGAGGCAGGATTAGTATATTCATGCAGACACAACAGGCTCTGATGATTGCCTGAGTATCTGGAGTTAGGATCGAGCTTTGGTGCCTGAGATCAGCTTAATAAATACTATCAGCTTCCTCCCACCGAGCGTAGGAATAGAAAAAAATCTGTCAATAGCTGTAGCTTTGAATAGGAATCCCTGAGTAAAGTAAATCTCCCTACTTCAGATTTCTGCTGGCCTCGTTACGCTGCCTTGGGGAGAGAGGAGGGACTCGGGAGGTGACAGCCCCAAGCCCCGCAGCTGAGCCAGCTGGGACGCGGAGGGGGTCCCTGCCAGCCCCAGGAAGGGCCCCCCCATCACAGGGGTGTCTGAGCCAGTCCCGGGGTCCTCTCTCCCGCTGCCCTTCCAGGGGGAAGGTGGGTATTTGGGTAAGTGGGCTCAGCCTCCTGTCCTCTTCTCCTAGAGCCATGCACAGATCCCTGTGCTGTCCGGGGGCTTCTGCCATTGTTGCCTTCAAAACAGTTGATTTTGGAGTCAGCTCCCCATGGGAAACCTGGGAGCAGCTCCTTCCCTCCCTCAGGCTGTCTGCAGACTCCAGCAGAGCTCACGCACCTCCTGTCCCAGTGCTTTGGGCTGGGACCCACAAATGTGCACCTCCAGATGCTTCAGCACAGCCTGAAGCAGCCAAGGCTGCCATACGCCACAAGAACGGAGGTCTGAATCACATCCCCAGGTGTGCAGAAGAGTGCTTTAATTCAGATCTAAACCTTATTAATGCTACCTGGAATCACAGGTTTGAGTCTTGGCACCTGTGAAGCTGGCTGGCTTGGGGCATGAGCGGAGGAACGTGGAGGAACTTGCTGCTTCTACGGCACTCCTGTGGTAGGACTCACAATTAGATTTGAATCTGTTCTGCTTTTTTCCTTTTCAAATATCTGTCCCTTTTGCTTTTATGAGCCATCAATTGTTTCATTTCCCTATCAGATTAGTTTGTTCCTCTCACAGTAGCTTTGGGCTTTTGCAGCTGAATGGGACCCAGGAGACCTGAGCATCAGGACTGAAGACTCAGTACAACACAAAAAGGGCAGCTGGTGCTCAGCAGACACCACAAACCACTTAAAATGTCTTTTGTTTATTAGCTATTGTTCAGCTAAATATAGTACCCGTAGCTTGAACAATAGGCAGTGGCAGAGTACGTGCCTTGTGCGCTTACGGGCTATTACCCAGCACCGAGGTGAGGCTGTAACACAGGAGGCCAGAGGCAGAGTACAGCAAATTTGCCTAGAAAGCCCTTGTAATGACATTATAACCGGGCCATTAGCAGAGCTACCGAGGAGGCTACGTAAATGATGTTTATTGCATTTCTGCGAGGCCACAGTGGGGAAGTTTGTTTGAACAATTTCGTGCAGGGAAAGGTGGATGTCGGCAGGGCTCTGGGCTCCGGAGCCGCGGGACAGTAGATGGAGCTGTGGGAGTGCTGCTCCAGAAGAGAGGTCCAGGGCACCCCGGGTGGGCCACCCACGCTGGGCTCCTCTTCCTCCCACACCAAGGTGCGCTGGACCCCCAGGAGAGGCTTCCCAACCTTCTTCGAGCCAGGTGGGTTATTTCTGGGATGCCCAAGCTGGAAGCAAGGGTCCCGCTGCCCTGCTTGCAGATCGATCCCCCCCCCGACCTGCTGGGACCCCAGTCCCATCCCAGCTGGGCGTTGCGTTGCGCCCGCTCTGCTCTTCAGCTGCCTACGGACAAGAAACGGCGTTTTCAGACACTTTAGCAAGCGCTTTCTCAAAACTTGTGGTGGGACTCCAAAGGGAGTTACTGTTTGCATGAACCGGTCCAGAGCTTTTTGGATGCACCAAGTGAACGAAATGAGAAATTTTTTTTCATTAATTTCCTCAGTTCTGAAGCTGAATTGAGTTTTCTGATCTAATTAGCCCTCCTTTCCCAAACAAATATAGTGGCTTTGAAAAATTGCCCGTACTTTTATGCAGGCAACATCTGGTTTTGGTAAAAATTCTGAAACTTTTTAAACGCTACTTGCAGTCTGGAGGAAGGGAGGGTGATATTTAGTAGATGATCTTTGCCCTCGTTCTTAAGAAAAAAACCAAACCATCAATTCTGCTGCTGGCAATTGAAAAAGCAGTTAGGCTGAACTCTCTTTTAAGTGAACAAACACTTATGGATCTATTTATACCTGCCCTGAAGCAGACTACCGTAGGTGGAAATGCTGTAATTATTTCCTTTCCCTGCTTTCCACTGTCCATACTATAAAGATCTCCTGGAGCAGCTTGTTAAGTTACCGCTGTACATGGTGAAATTAAAATTAAACCCATATTAACAACCAAACCAGTTTGACTAAAAATTACTAAAACTAGCTGTCACAAAGGTGAGACAAGCTTGAGGGCTGCTAAGAGACAGCTTTTGTTGCTTAGCCCCATCTATCTAAGAAGGTTGAGAATTACAAATGATGAGCACGGCTGGCAGTTGAGGGGCGGCAGGGACCTGATCAGTAGTGACAGGGAGATGCAACAGCGTATTTTTTTCCTGTGTTCCCTTTTCCATCAGTGCACATTTTCAATTTAACTCCCCTCCCTAAAGAGTCCCTCTCCTTTGTTATCTTCCTACTTTTCTCCCTCCCCCTTCTCCTTTGGTTTATTTCTCAGAGCAGATGATCTCCTCCACTCACCACCCAAGTTAACTCTAGTTTCAGTATCAAAGAGCATTTAAGCTGAAAATAGCTTTTACTGAGTCCATGTAACAACCCAGGAGTGTCTGGTCACCAGATAGGATCTCCAGCTGCCTCTCAGACGGCGTGTCGGAGGGTTATCTGCGTTCCGGTACTCTCGGTACTATGGCCACAAGCCATTATGCTTCATAGCAATTCAGGAGGGTTGTGGACTCGATTACAGCTGATTACGGACCAGGTGGGAGGAGCTGATGAAACAGGGGAAAAAAATTAATTAACATTCAGCAGGACAGCCTGTTCTGTAAAAAGATTTTTTTTTTAATTTTCATGGAGTGGAAAAGGATTTTTTTTTTTTTTAAGTGATCATAAATTTTTATCGCTCTGTGTTGCTACAGATTATTAGGAGATGGCTAGTGATGATACTCACTATTGCCTTCTGGGGTACGGAGTCCAAATTACTCAGTTATGAAAATAAGCCCTATGCTGTTTAGAAGTATGAAATGTTGCCCTTCAGTTCCAAGTAAGAAGTAATGATGCTTCTGGAGCAAGAGGACGGATGTGCTACAAATCCCGCTGCGATGAACTTCTGCCTCCCTTGCAGCACGAGGGCACGGCACCCGTGAACTGCGAACAGAGAGTGCGTCTGCAGCAGCCTGAACAGTTAGATGTGCTCGGTGCTTTAGTGACCCCCTAAATGTACAGGAGCATCTTTACTTTGGGAAGATTATGCATATACGGCAGGCTGGTGGAGGGAAGGAACAATGACTTGGCCGTGGGGAGGGCTATAACGAGTCCCTAAGGAGAGAGTCCTAGTAGAGATTTCAAAATCCTCACTACACTTAAAAAATAAATAGACTGTCTTGATAGCAGGAGATGCAAAAAAGGTAGCAATTCAGTGAAGTTTTACTGCAATATATTTTGGAAGATTTGCCAGATGGCTGGCAGCAAGACTTTTAAACTGACTTTTTTTCCGAGCCAGCCATATTATCATCCATCAGACAGTCACTTTGGACTGACATTGCAGAGCGTGGCTGTCTCCTTTACGTTTGCCTTGCTCCTGTTTATTTCTAGCTGATTTATTTATATCTGGAACTGATACAAGTGGCACGATTTCTTTGTTTCATTAAAAGATTCCTTGATCTAAACTTTAAAAGATTTGTCTTCAGAGAGATCAAAGTCAACCAAGTGTATGTCTGGCATCCCTGAGTTTTTCTGATATCCCAGTCTTCAGGTAAATCTGGAAAAGACATTTTGTAAACTGCGGTGACTAGGTTAAAGTAGAGCTGGCCATTGAATTCTTCGGTACTAATACATACCTGTCATCCAGGCTTCTTAATTATTATTTTCTAAGAGGTGAAACAATGTTGACGGAGCTTGCACTGCCAAATGCAAGTCAAGGTAAAACCCAGCGCCAACTGCAAGCATGGAAAATTACATCCCACTGCCCAGCAACTCACAGTCAAGCAAGTAAAATACGATTTGCACAGCTGAGCGGAGGCATTGTCAGGGTGCTAACCTAGGAGCCAAGCACTCCTAAACCCCATCTGTCACGACCTGTTGCTTACTCCTGGGAAAATTGCATACAGCCAGTTCTCTAAAAGAGGATATTAATTCTGGGTACCTTATTTATTAATTTTGGGGTGTGAATCTCCACGTCCCCTGATTTCTATACCAGTGGTGGCATGCTGTCACCAGGACAAAGCTGTCTCATCCTTCCTATCGCTGGAGGGGCAGTGGAAGCCATTTCTTCCCAGCTTAGCTCAATTACTCCAAGAATTAGCAGGTCTTGAGCGCACATTTCAAGCCCTGCTGCCTGTTACCTGCCAGCACCATTGAAAGGACAGGGTATTTGTGGGTGCTTTGAAGATGTAAAGCTGTATAGAATTGCTGAGTATTATTGTGGATGGTTGGAGTATGTCCTGGATATGAATCATCTTGCTCTTTCTGACCTACTGTCCTAATTGAGAGTCATTTATTCTTCAGACGCTCATCGCTGTCTGGGCCATACCTTTTCGCAATGAAGCAGCAGCCTGGAGCTGCAAGTGTTTGCCCCACTCCCTCATTACGTGACAAATTAGAGGAGACTTAGTAAACTGACATGTTGAATCATGGATCCTCCCCAAACGTGACCCCAAATCCCTGCCCCTTTGTTTTGCTGTTTTCTGTGGCAGAGTCAGGCCAGGACATGGCTTTCCCATTGGCTATGTGAATTTTACTGCTGTGCATGTTCCAGTAAAATCAAAGGCCTTAGAAAAGGGATTCTGTGGAAGCTTTTTTTGCCAGTGCCTTTACACTCATTAGTTATAGTTTAAAGCACAAGCCTCGGGGCAGGACCAGCACAGTTGCTCCTGTTTGATTACGCGGGCGCTACTGCTCCTTCAAAAACCTCCATCACCTCGCGGATCAGCAACGAGAGATGTTTCTGCCTTGTTTCTCCAGCACGTTTAAGAAGCGTACTCTTCCCTGACCATCTTGTGTCTTCTTCTATTTGTTAAAGGGGGGACTGATTGCCTGCTTCAAGAAGAATTTCTATCCGAGGGCTTGTCTTCACTGCAGAATTAGCTCAGGCTTTCAGCGGAGGGTCCCCTGCCTCCCCGCTCTGCCCACGCTCCTCCCAGCAGCCTAACGGTAAATTGGAGCTGAGCGACCCACCAGTTGCTGTAAATGAAAAGTTTAAATGCTGGAGTCACTAGCACGACTGCTGCGGTGCAGGCGTCGGCGTGCGTCGCTCCGTGCTGCAAATCCGCCGGTGCCTCCCTGGAGTCTTCCCGGTGATGTTCTTCCTTGTCATCTAGGCACTTCCCTGATTCAGCTGAATCGGGGACACTAATACTTCCCCTGTCCCCATTTGGATGTCACTTGGACAGGCTGGTGTCAAACATTTAGCATGAGGGATCTGGACAGGAATATTGAGCTTGAACATCTGGTTTTTCCCCCTTTGAAAACAGACTTCTTGTAATGTAAGTGAGGGAAAGCTGTCAAACGCAGCCTGGCTGGGAGTAACAGCCAACCCCAACCCCTCTGGGGAAGCCATGGACGCTTTTATGTATTCCACTGCTACCTTTGAAGGGTTCAGACAGCCTTTTTTTCTCTCAGAATGTGTTGCTTTCTTCACCATTGGAGATTCCTCTTTTTTTTTCATTATGTCCTTTAAATGTGCCTGTATTTTGCAAAGGTACAGCGTTTGTGCAGATCAACCAGAAAGGATCAGATCCTTAATTCTGGCCAGATTCTGACCCAGCTCTAGATCGGCTCTGAATTTCACATCCACCCCTCCATACCATATTTATGGTGGTTTTTTACAATCAATTTTATTCTCTTATCTTGGGGGTTCATTTGTCTCTGGAAATACATTCCAGCCGAGTTTCTCTTTACTCTGCGGAAGGAAGTACTTGGAGAAAAGTTGATCCAACCTGGAAGAGAACTTCTAGGTAACAGGCGCCCGGTCTCCTGGTGTGAAGGAACACTTGCATTATTATCTCTCTGTAGTTGGAGATAAATGAGATTTATCCTCTCTGGGGCAAGGCAGGTATGACTTATTACCAGACAATAAAAGTTAAAGTTCCTGGTCAGGAACAAGGTTGGGCTGTGCAGTGACAACTGCTTCTGGAGAACCTAAGCCTGATGTGCGTGCCGAAGTTACTCTTCATTTCTGAGTTATTGCCTGATACGAAACCAGTCCCACATATAAAGGAAACAAATTTCAGCCTCTTCCCTACCTGATTTTCAACAGCTACTAATGAAATACTTCATTCAGCAAGAAAGGAGATGTTCATAGCTAGCTGGAAACTAAACCAAGTCCTGGCACTTCCATGACCGGTTCCATCCCAGATCCTCCAGCTCAGAGCTGGCATCTTCTGCAAATCCTTGTGGGTGGGATTGCTGGTTAATAATTGCTGTTATCCCAATTATTTAGGTCACGGCCCTTCTTCCACTCCTCCTTTTCACTACCTGAGTGACAGAGTCGGAACAGAGGTTACCCAAAGGCACAAGTGCTGGTTTGTCTTAGTGCCACAGTCAGCTAAATTTGAGCTCTCTGCCCAGTATCCTTGGCTCAGTTCACCTCGGGTCTCTGGCATTGCTTCTTAAAATTGCCCTTCTTCCACTTACATTTCAAAAACTGAAAATTGTTCTGTTTTTAAGGATAGTCACACAGTTACACCTCTAAATGGAGTTTTGTGATATGAGGCCATTTTCAGGAAAAAAAAGATTTCCATTTAAAATACTTGGGGCTGTGTTTGCCTGCTCGTGCTTGCAGGTGCTTTTATTAAAAGAGTCTGCTATAAGCAGTGTCATGTTTGTATGCAGCCTCAGATTTGACTGAAAAGAAGTTGTGAGAATTTATGGAAAAGTGTTTTGTGAGAAAACATTCGCAGCTATGTAGCCTTAGAAACTAGAGAGTTAGAGCTGGGGCTCGGAGAGTGGCTATGAATATGGAGAGCTGGGAGTTGGAATAATCACAAGGGAGGCAACTGCACCAGCCGGGATGAAAGATGAGAGTTTCAGCAGAAAATTGATCAAGATAACGAAGCGGGGGGAAGATGTCTTGTGACAGCAGCTGGATTTGTAGCATCTAGCCTCAAATAGGAGCAGGAAACATAAGTTTGCTTGGAGGGGAGAAAAATCGGTCAGAAGATTTCACATAGGATTGTGAGACTACAGAAAGCTCCAAGACGCCCTGGAACGCTGCACCATTTACCCTAATCGGAGGGTGAGTCAGCACTTAATTCTGTTCAGGCAATTTTATATTCGGTTTTCTATGCGTTGGCGACAAAGCAATTTAGATAATATGGTCATATAGCAGAATCACCTTCTTTACAAATCTGAGTTACATTAGCTACAATAAAAAGTATGTCACTCTGAGTGCTCATTTTCCAGCATATCAGATAATCAAGTGGGATCAAGAAGAAATGTCTTCTTCCTATTGCCAAACTCAATGTAATCGTGCAACATGGCTGTTTTATCCCTTCTTCTGAAGTTGTTAGTTACGGCTGGTCTTGAGACTAGACAGATCCACCGCCGTGTGCAGATACTGTCTGAAGTCTTGCGCATTAATAATAGCGTATGAGATAGCTCCTACTGGTTTGTGTGTTCAAGAGAAAACGTTCTGTGATAATGAAGTGAGTTATATATACGTAGGTACGTGAGGATTGCTCCGTCTGTCTATCACACGGTAAAGACCTGTGACCTGTGAAATGGAAGAGTCTATGTCCTCTCCCTGCTGCTGCTTTATTGGCAAGTCCCAAGAGTACCATCCTGGGAGATTTCAAGGTGTGGCTCCAGGTTTACACAGCATTTTGCCACCAGTTCAGGACAGATGTTACGCTAATCTGACCTTTTGCTTAATCTTTTAAGGCACTTATTATATTATTTTGGAGCAATTATACCTTTAGGAATCAGAAGTTGGAGAGGAAACGAGTGATTTACTGTGCTTTGAATCAACGATTTAAACTGAATGATCGTTTCAACGCCAGTGAAAGATTCAGTCTTCCATGAACTACTCCTCACATGAACGGGGTACATGAACTGTGTTAAAAGCAGCATGCACAAACTGTGTTAAAATCCACTTTGTATGTCTCAGGAGCAAACACACAGCTTGAATCTTCATTCCCCTCCATTATTCCTGTTGCCATGACTTGGTGGACTTTAGTAAGAGTTGAATAAGGGCCAGATCTGGAGCACAGCAAACTCGAAGAGAAATTTCCATTGGCTTTTTTTTCCGTGCGTAATACCCTTAAAGATTCAGGGTCAAACCTTCAGCTGTCATAAGCTGGCATCTTTCCACTCAACTAGCTCTTCACGTCTGCACAAATACAGAGTCAATAGGTTTCTGTTCATCTGAAAAGAAGCACCCTTGCTTTTTTTATTAATATGAAGGTAGTTTTCAATGATCTTCCTCTCATGAGAATGATTTTCAGACTGTATTCATCAAGACACTGGCATTTGAACTCATTTTACTTTGAAGTCACCGTCATTCACATTGTCACAGCTTGACAGCACAGTAGGTTAACTTGGCACTTCTCAAATTAATGCTCTCAGACCCAGTATCGATACCTGTAACCTTCGGCTTTCCCAAATGTGATATTCTGCGTGTCACCTAGTAGCCACTAACTAAACTCTCAAAGTCCTGAGCAAGTACTGGGCTCTGCATAAAAGACTGTTACTGAGAGGAACAGTATTGCAGAAAGGCGTAAGAAACCCAGTCAATGGCCACACACTCCTGAAAACTAGATTGCTTATCACCTGGAAGCTTAAAATAGGGATGGTTTCTTACTGAGCTGTATTGTTCTTGGTTGCTCTAAATCCTTAGTCAAGAACCAGGTGAGATCTTCTAGGGATGTTAAAATTCTATTTTGTTCTGGATTTTACTGCAAAAATTGAGGCATCTTCCAACTTCTTCTTTATAATGAACTGATGATGTGGGAAACATTGGCACAAGAAGTAATCCTTCCAGCTGTTTAAAAAGCAGCTTTCTGTCTCTTTAAAACTGTTTATGAATCATTGTTTGGAACAAGCATAGTAAAGCATTTGAAGCTGATTAACTAAGAAGTTACACGGCTATCAGCTAGGACAGTCCTAACCTCATAATTTTATCTATTAGCAGATACTGCAGAACTAACTGACATTAAACTGGCAGAATCCCAGCGCAAAAGGTGAACTCCAGGAAAAAATTATATTGGCTTTTAATAAAACTTTCCTCAAAGGTCAACCTCTCTAAGGTATAAAATCAATCTTTCGTCCTTCCTCCTTCTTTAGCCCATTTATTCATAGCTATAGAAAATTCTGATACTCATTAAATATTTCCCATTTTCTCCTCCCCCCCCCTTATTACAGTATCTATCTACCTGTGACCATTATTTTTCTCAGCAATTTTATTTAGATTCCTTACTCCTCTTTTCACTCTTTTTACCTGGCCTTCTCAGGATCTGTACCCCGTTCTCAAAATGTCACTTATCAGGCTCCTCTTCAAGAACAGATCCTGCCTCATACCAGCTTCAGGACAAAAAAACTTTTCACCTATCCTTGAAGGTGGCTGAAACTTTGGGAAGAGCAAAGCTTTGGTGCAAAGTCTTTATTAAAGTGTGTCACGTTTCTCCTGATTTTATTTTTCCTTCTTACCCAGCAGCTGCCTTCCGTGTCTTGCTCAGGCCTCCAGTAACTTTTGCCAAGTAAAGTATAACATTAGTAGCGTGCCACTTCGGAGAGGATGATGTCCTTGTAAGCTCTAAGCTCCTGCAGATCAGTCTCCTTTACTGATATTGGCCCAGCAAAATAAGTTTTTTCTTTTTTTTTAAAGAAGAGTCACTAATATCGAAGAAAGTACCAGCTTAGAAGGGTTTTTTTCAGAGTGTACTGACTGCACAAAGCTATAGAGACCCAGATCTGGAAACTGCTTCTCGATCCTTGGCATACAAGCTCCAGCTCTTGGTAGCCAAGTTTCTAAAATCTTGGCATCACCGTAGCCACTAACCTCATATACTGTAACAGCAGCGGAACTTCTGCCGCTGGTGTTTGGCTTTGCCCGCCCAGCTGAGCATCTCATGAGAATCGGTACCCGGGCTTTCTGGGCTTCCAGGACGGGATGCAGGATGCTGGGCAGTTCTCACAATCACAGCCCCTCACTACTGCACCCTCTGTCCTCCGTTCTCCCCCTTTTACCACAGTATTTCCCTCCTTTCACTTCGAAGGCTATTTCTCCCCCTCTGTGGCAGGATTACCTGTACCTCTGTCAAGACCGATGGACTTTTAGCTATCCGCCAGGTCCTCCTGCCCCCAGCCCCTCCCTCCATGCTCCCACATCCCCAGGACACTAATCCCATTCCTCCGAATTCCTCAGCCCCCTGCGCTACAGAGGAACAAGTCCGGGCACAGCCTGGGTTGCTGTGGAGCAAACGGCGATTTGCAGCAAGTCGCCGACTGTGGCTGTTTGCCCTGGGGGCAAGAGTCTGCAAACAAGAGTCACTGCGCACGCATCCTGCCATATGTGCGCTTAACTGGGCACATAAAGCTGCGCGCAGCAGCCCCTGCCAGCCAGCTGCTCTTGATCGGAGGTAACCGTTTGCCCCCTTCACATAATGGGAGACGAGCTTGGGGCTCTCCTAGAAGACGACCTGGCTGGGACAATGCCCCATGAACTCCTCTGTTTTGGCTGAATTCTGTTCTTGGTTATTCTTTACTCCATCAAAACAACATGACATACAAGCTAATTTTGTGGTTCCCATCTAAAAAAACGTTTGTGGTCAGGGAGCTCCCGAAGCTGGGCAACATCCGATAGGTATATACACCCTCGATAATCTGTATTTATGGAAAAATCACTGCCTAAGCTGGTAAAGTGAAATGTAAGAGAATCTACGCTACATTTCAAAATCATTGTTAAGATACATGCTGGAGAGCAGCCAGGCTTGGTTGCTCACACTGATAGATGACGGGGAAAAGGAACATGTGTTAAAATCAGCAAATGGATAAAATCGGGCTAGAGAGGGATGAATACAACAGGAAAAGCTTTCCATTTTTTCAAAAGCAAAGCCCAGGCTCCCACACTAAAAGGAGAATTGTGTTCCTAAATAGGAAAATGTTGAAAAAGAGGCAGTGCTATATTTGGGAATGTACGTTACAAAGCTTTGTGTCCACTGTCAGGATAAATCTTATATATCCTGTAAGGAACAGCAACATTCATTTAGTAGAGAAGATGAAAAGGACAAAGATGGGTGGTGGAAATTCTGAGCCTTGCTTTCTACTGCTCTTAAATTCTTGTCCATGTTGACATAGATTAGTAAAAATTTCCTTAGATATTTTTAATTCCTTTAAACAACTTTTAAGATTAATGAACTGTATTTTGGTTTTAGATATTTTATTGATCAATAAATAATCCTGATTTAGATTTTAAAAGAGTGCTACCAGTTATTTTAGAAACCAAATTTAGATTGCTTTAGTAGGAAAAAAAAAATGTCCCTTTGTAGAGACTCTATCGTCTCTGCAAGGTCTTGTAGAGACGTCGGTCTTTGACAACGCGGAGATCTTGGCTCTGGAGACTAGACTGCAGAGACCCAGGCTGTGGAAACTGTACTTTGGTTCCTGGTGATGGCTGCCTAGCTTGGCCAGCGCCGCGGGACATGGCTACGAAGAGGGGACGAGATCAAAGCCCTTCTCGTTTAATATAGATTAAGAAAGTCGTCTTACTTCTGATCTCACTTCTGCCTGCCTGCCATGCTCTGAAATACTTCTGTTGATTTGCTCTGCTGGGGAGAAAAATTGTCAAGGTTTGTCAGGGAAGACGAGAATATGTATTTTTTCTTTTCTTTTAAGATTAATCTTTCAGCTGAATAGAATCGGCAACATGAGTAAAATGTTGCTGCTGGAGTTGTTATTTTCTATTGATTGCATTTTTAAAGATTTTTCTAGCAGGGAGAGGTAGACATTTTGTTATTGCTGTGTATTAATCAAAAGGACTAAAAAATACTGCAGGCCCTATTCTGACCTCTTTGTGGATCAAAAAGCCGGTTGAGGT
Source organism: Aptenodytes patagonicus (assembly GCF_965638725.1). NCBI lineage: Eukaryota > Metazoa > Chordata > Aves > Sphenisciformes > Spheniscidae > Aptenodytes > Aptenodytes patagonicus. The sequence continues at coordinate 1,184,467 of NC_134964.1, read as the reverse complement.
TTTAAGAATACTTAAGATCCTGGATTAGACTCTGGTTTTAGGTGCTAATAATTTAACACGACTAGTTTGGCCACCTACTTCTGATGTGCTACACGAGGACGACACGATGATCGCGGCAGTTTAAAAGCCAGAATTTCCTTTTCAGACGAATGGGGATAAATGGAAACTTTCATTGGCCCACTAGAAGCAGGCTTGATTCTTGCTGACCTGAAGAGGTTACTCTTAGGGCAGTCGCCCGCCTTTAACATTTGACATCGGATTTGTTCAATGGCATGCAATTTTAGCATTGACTGCATGAGAAGCTTCCTTTACATACGCCACAGAAAAGCGCATCACCATTTTTACAGCTTTAAAGGATCCTACGGCTGCCTTGATTATAAATGTATTAGCTCTGTATATTTAATTCAGTTCCTAATGCTTCTCACGTAGCGTTAAAGCCACTTAAAAGAAAGCCTCTGCTTTTACAACCTCTCATTTTTTTTTTAGCAACTCAGCAGCACAGTTACTCGGTTTGTAAAGCTCCTTACGAAATCTCACCTGAAAACATTGATCGACGGAGCTGTGCAGTTTTTCCCACTTCAAAGGGAAATCTGCTGCTGCAGCAGCGCAGGACCGAGCGCAGCAACGCGCTGAACTGTTTACTGGCACAGCTGGTGTCAGCTGTCCGTTTGCTCAGTGCTTGTTGTACCAGGGAGATTTCTAATTTAAAAAAAAAAAAAAACCACCCGCCCCTGTATTTGTCTTTTCACCCTACCCGTTCTGGTAGTTATTTCACATTGTCTCTTTAAGTTTCGCGGTAAACGTTAATGGCAACTTGTCCAAAACAAAAAAAATCCAAGACTCTCATTTGGATTCCCGGCCGTGCCACGGCAATTCACAGCAGCCTCCCAGTTGCCAATGCTTATAATTTATTTATAATCTTACATGTATGCTGTCTATGTATACTATACTGACCCATGTACTTTAGCTTTCACTTTGGGGTGCACAGTGGTAACACACGACCCCATTTTCATTGAAAGCTCCTGCGACCCTTTATGGTTAAAAACAAATGAAAAACAGGGGGGAAAATCGTAACTATTTTGAGACTGAATTAAGATTTTCAAGTTGTTTGCAATATCGCAATCCTAGAAGCGTCAACATTGATACCGCTCAATAAAAACTATGTGTTTTACAAAGAATTAGGCCTTCTAGCAGAAATTTTCAGCTATGGAAAGCCCCAACCACCACCCTCGCTATCTTCCTTTCCCCAACATTTCGGTTTTCCGGCTCCTGCCTCCCCCCCGGTCTCGCCTATATTCTGCGCTCCGAAGGGTTAACGTCCTGGCATTTCTTCTGACGGGCATTTCCAAATCTCTCCTGGGGTCCACGCAGCGCTTACGCCAAAATGCTTTATTATCATACAAACACAGAGCAAGGGGAGGGGAGGAAAACCGCCGCCACCACCACCACCACCACCACCACCACCACCACCACCACCACCACCACCTCCGCCGTTCGTCCTCCAAAACCCGGTCCCGCTCGCCGGTTCGAAGCTCACCGTACCAACCCCAAGCCTACCACCACCCGCAAGCGACATTCAAAGAGCAAAACCCGTGGCGTTTTAAGGAGCAGAGGGCCCGGCTCTCCCGCCACCGGGCCCGGTTCTCATCCCAAATGCCGCCCGGTGCGGGAGCCGCAGGAGGCCCCGGCGCTCGCCCGCCGGCTCGCAGGCTCCCCCGCTTCCCCCCCCCGGCCGCTGCCTCCAGATTGAGCCCTGCCCCGCGCTAAAACAAGGCCGGGCCGCACGGCTGCTCCCGACGGGCCCAAATCGGGCTCGGTGGCACCGGCGCTCGGCGAGGGCCCCGGCGCGGTCCCCCGGCTCGGCCAGGCCGGCGGCCGCCCGACCTCCCTCGCACCGCCCCGCGCCTCCCCACAGCGGGGCCCGCGGGGACCGAGGCGGCGGCTGCAGCGCCCTCCCCCCCCCCCCCCCCGCCCCATTCCCCCCGGTAACTTTTTTCCCCCCAAAACTGGGGCTTGACGTCTTCCTCCTCGATACCGAATGACCAATCAGGCGGCTACCAGGGCGGGCAGGCAGCCAATCGGCCAGCGTTGCTACCTGCGGGGAGTATTTTTAGCCGCGGCGGGGAGTGGGGGGGTGGGGGGGGGCTGTGAGGGGCGCGGAGCGGCCCCCTCCCGTGAGAGCGGGCGCGGCGGCTGCTGCTGCTGCTGTCCCCGCCGCCACCGCGGGGCCTCGCCGGCCCCTCGCCGAGGGGAGGCCGCCCCCGTCAGCCCCCGCCGGTGGCTGGGGGACGCGGCCTGGCCCCTCGCCCCTGAGCGTGAGGGGCTGTGGGGTGCCCTCGCTCCCCCGCCGTCCGGGCGGGCTGCCGGCCCCCGCGGGGCCCTGACCGCCGCCGCCGAGGTCCCCGCGGGCCGTCGCCGCCCGCCCCCCGTGCCGCGCCGCGGCGGCGGTCATGGGAGATGTAGTTCAGCGCGGCCCCCCCCCCCCCCCTTTCCCTGCGGAGATGAGGGGCGCGAGGGCAGGGTTTGACGTAGGCAGTGACGCAACGGTGTTGTAAGGTGAGGAGCGAGCTGACGTAGAGAGCGGCCCCTCCACGCCGGGGTGGGGGAAGGGGAGGCAGCAGAGGGCCCTGCGCGGGGGGGGGGGGCGGGGCCTGGCGGATGGTGGGCGGGGCCAGGCCGGACGCTAGCCAGCGGAGGGCGGGGTTGGCGGGCGGGGCCGGGCGGGGCGCGCGGGCGGGGCGCGGCGGGGGGGCGGGGGAAGGGAGGCGATATATAGGGGCGCGGCGGGCGGCGAGGCAGGAGCAGAAGGAGCCCAGCTGCGGCGGCCGAGCGTGCCCGTCGTGGGGGTGTGAGCAGCGCAGCCCTCCCCCCCTTTCCCTCCCCCCCCTTTTTTTTTCCAACCCTCCCCCCTCCCTTTTTTTTTTTTTCCTCTTTCCTTTCCCCTCCCATCCTCGCCGAGGGAGCCGGCTCTCGGAGATGGGGGTCGGGTGCTGAGCCGCCCCCCCCCCCCCCCCCCCGCACTCACACCCCCGCCGGGATTGTTTGCACTACCCCCCGCACACCCACCCGGGTGAGTACCGCTCGTTGAGGGCGGGGGGACGGCCCGGGAGCGTGCGCCGGGGGGGGGGGGGGCCGCCCAGGCCGAAGGCAGGCGCTTGCGGCGGGGGGGCTGAGGCAGCCACCGCCCGGCCCCGGCCGTGAGGCGAGCGAGGGGCTGAGGCGGCCACCGCCCGGCCCCTGAGGCGGGGGGCTGAGGCGGGCGCGGCCCCGGCCGCCGTGACGGGGGGGCCGAGGCGGCCGCCGCCCGGCCGCGGCCGCTGAGGCAGCAATCGCCCGGCCTTGGCGGCGCCCCGGCCCCTGATGCGGGGTGCCGAGGCGGTCACGACCCCGCGGTGACGGGGACTGAGGCGGGCGCGGCCCCGCGGGCAGGGGAAGGGCCGGGGTGCCGTGGGGGGCGCAGCGGCGCAGGAGCCGGTGGGAAGGAGGGCGCGGGGGCCGCCGGCAGCCCCGCAGCGAGGGGGCTGGGGAGAGGGCACGGCCCGGGGAGCCGGGCTGCGGGAGGGTCCCTCCCAAGGCGGTCCCTGGACGCGCTCGGGCTGGGAGGAGTGAGCGTTGCCGGCTGACTAATAGCTGCTGCTTGCGCTGGGCCTCTCCGGGCAGCGCTGGCAGCCGTCCTCCAGGACCCTGCCCCAGCCGGGGGGGCGGAGAAGGGGTGTCGCCGGGCCCGGGGTGCTGGCCTGTGTGCTGAGGAGAGGGGCCTTGCAGCCCCCCCCCCCCCCCTTCCAGTCATCTCCCTTCCTCCTCTTCGTTCTCCTTCTTACGGGCGCAGAAAATGCTCTTCCTCCTCCTCCTCCTCCTCCTCCTCCCGCCGCTGCCGGAGCTCCCAGGGCCGTGAGCAGAAACCTAATGGGAGCCGGCCGCCGGGTTATGTAACTCCCCGCGCCGCTCCGGGCTCCTGCCCGCGGCCCCGGCGCCGGGCTCTGCCGCGGGAGCGTCGGCGGGCTCGGACCCCCGAGGAGCGCCGTCCTCTACACGAAATAACGACAACAACAACAAAAAAAAGAGTTTGAAATGGTCGAGGTGATGTGTTTGATCAGCTGCCCCTACCCCATGGATCGGTTTTGGGGCGTAGAAAAATTTATAGTGTCTGCCCGGTGCGCCTTGAAAGGATCGTTTCATTCCTAAAGGACATGGAGGAAGGGAAACAAAACAGATGGATTAATAAATCGTTTTTAAATGCCCCTTGTAACCACCCAATCAGCTTTTCTGTACTGATTGTGTCCCTTTTGTAAATATCTTCTGTTTGCCCTTGATCTTTTCCTTATCCCCACCCAGTGCTGATCCAGCAAACGTTTAAAGGTCGCCTTATCGTACAAGCTTTCAAACTATTCCCATACCATGTTGGGGAGAACACGAGTGGCTTGGAAATAGGGTTCCGGACTTTAAAAGGAGATTATTTGGAGCAAGAAATAAAAAAAGCCTTGTATTCATACTGTTAAAGGATTTTGATATTGACTTTGATTTCTCTAATCTTTAGTGACAGCTGCACTAAATTTTGGTCCTAGTGATGCAGTGCAGAAAAGCACACTGTTAATTGAAATTCTCGTTGGGCATTTAACTTGAGCCAAGAAATACATATTTTGTTTCACTGGAACTTTTTGAACAAAGGTGTCTCCTGTGGATGAGTACCTTTATGCTAAGGTACTGCAGAATTTTCGTTCGCAGTACGTGTGCTAATCCTTGATTCTCGTCCCTTCTTTAATTTTAGATAGCTAATTTCTCTTTTGTCCTTTGTGAAGGAGTGGCAACCATATTTTATATTAAATATAAAATGGAGTCACGGAGAAGGAGAAAAGCAACCATTTTTGAGGCTATCAAAAGCCCTGTTGGCTCTATAACTTTTTGAAATCTGGGCTATAGACAATGCAATATATGAAGTTAGTATATATTAATCTATTACATCTGATAATATAGAATAGTTTGTAGAAGGGGAAAAATTTGTGAATTAATTTATTGTAATAATTTCACGGTCATTGCCACCTTTATGACAGAAGAAACACGCATCTATTCTGTATGCATTGACTGCATTATCATTTTAGCTATTCTGAGGAAGAATTGTTGTATATGTGCAGCGGACATTTTCTCTTCAGTTAGCATAATTTTGCCAGCGCACAGTTTATGCGGATGACTTGCTTGGACTTAAAATAAATGTTGCGTAATTTTAGTTATTTGCGTGAAATCTTCTACAGCAGCTGTTAACATTTTTATAATTCTGTAGCTTACAGTGCAACCAATATGTTTGCAAACTTTGAAATGATAAATGACCCTTGGACTAAGACCTTTCAAGCTAAACTAATAGTCTGGTGCTAAATTTTGCAGCTGAGTACTATAAATCATCCAAATACGGGTTGGTAATTAAACCCTTGACAGGCCTGGCAGTTCTGTGATGTCTTAAAAATTATCCTTGCTGCTTTGTGAACAACTAAATGGCAAGCTCATGTGATTTTGAAATGCCCCACGCTGTATATGTAAACACATGCCTAGTGCATCTTCTGCAGTATTGTTTGTAAGTCATACTGAATGTAGCTGACATCCTCACCGTCCGCAGGCATGAACGTAAATAGTTTGATGCACGTTTTTTGACGTATAAAGTAACCTAGTATATGCAGAAAATGAAGGTAAAAGAATAGGCCTTGGAGCTTGATCTTACGCTTTCCTTATTTGGATGTGTTTGCTTTTGTTTTTTCTTAAAGGAACAAGAGCACTCAAGGTGAAGGATAATAATCAACTAGAATCAGCACTTTGAATGAAATTTTGTTTCCCTGTGGCATCTTGAACACTTTCTTCTTCGGGTTTTGAAACAGACTTATAACTTTGTGGCATAGCAGCTATGCAGCTTGAAATCCAAGTAGCACTCAATTTTATTATTTCGTATTTGTACAATAAGCTTCCCAGACGACGTGTCAACATTTTTGGTGAAGAGCTTGAAAGACTTCTTAAGAAGAAGTATGAAGGGCACTGGTATCCAGAAAAGCCATACAAAGGATCAGGGTTTAGATGTATACATATAGGGGAGAAAGTGGACCCGGTCATAGAACAAGCATCCAAAGAGAGTGGTTTGGACATTGATGATGTTCGTGGCAACTTGCCTCAGGATCTTAGTGTTTGGATTGACCCATTTGAGGTTTCGTACCAAATCGGTGAAAAGGGACCAGTGAAAGTGCTTTATGTGGATGATAATGAAAATGGATGTGAGTTGGATAAGGAAATCAAGAACAGCTTTAACCCAGAGGCCCAGGTGTTCATGCCAATTAGTGACCCAGCATCTTCAGTGTCTAGTTCTCCTTCTCCTCCCTTTGGTCACTCTGCTGCTGTGAGCCCAACTTTCATGCCCCGCTCCACTCAGCCTTTAACCTTCACCACTGCCACATTTGCTGCCACCAAGTTTGGCTCGACCAAAATGAAGAATAGCGGCCGTAGCAACAAGGTCGCCCGCACCTCTCCCACCAACCTTGGCTTGAATGTCAATGACCTGTTGAAGCAGAAAGCCCTTTCCTCCTCCATGCACTCTCTCTACGGGCTTGGCTTAGGCAGTCAGCAGCAGCAGCAACAACAACAGCAGAAGACTTCTGCCCTTTCTCCTAACGCAAAGGAGTTCATTTTCCCCAACATGCAGGGTCAAGGTAGTACCAGTAGCATCTTTCCTGGTGACAGCCCCCTTAACCTCAGTCCTCTCCAGTACAGTAATGCCTTTGATATGTTTGCAGCCTATGGAGGTCTAAATGAGAAGTCTTTTGTGGATGGCTTGAATTTTAGTTTAAACAACATGCAGTATTCTAACCAGCAATTCCAGCCAGTTATGGCTAACTAAAAATAAAACGAAAGTGAAATACAAGTAAATACTATTGTACAAGTTAAAATGCACGTACCCAAGGGTGTATCTTTTTTTCCACCTCTTGAGATTTTTTTTAAGGCTTGTAGTATGAATACATTCAAGCTTGGTTAGATAAATACAACATGCATCATTTTTTCATTTGCCAACCAAGCACAAAATTATTTTATACTGACTGTACATTACAAAAATATACTCTCAAAATATGGCCTCTTGCAGTATTTAAGATATAGCAAGGACGTGGCTAATTTTTTTCACGTGTGTATATATATGTACGCAAACATACATGTATATACATATTAAAAAAATTGGCACTAATAGGTGGGTTTATTGGTCTTTTTCTAATTGTATAATTTAATTTAGTACAAAGTTTGTAAAATATCAGAGTATATATATTGTTTCTACAACATGGTATTGCATTTATATCTTTTTACTACAGTGATCTGTGACAGCTGCAGCAGCTTCATGTTGTATTTTTTTTACTGAAATTGTAAGATATCCATCTTAAAGACATCAATTCTAAAAAAAAAAAAATAAAAAGTTGTGTACAGATTATTCCTTAGTGGTGGAATTAAAATGTACGAAATATTTGCTTTTTTCAAAAGAAACACAAATTGTATTTTCTGTTAAAAGTTTAAAGATTTTTGCTATATATTACGGAAGAAAATGTAATCGTAAATATTAATTTTGTACCTACATTGTGCAATACTTGAAAAAAGGTATAAAAGTATTTTGAGTCAGTGTCTTACATGTTAAGAGGGACTGAAATAGTTTATATTAAGTTTGTATTAAAATTCTTTAAAATTAATTGGCTGTTGTGGTCTGTGTTTTTACTTTTCTGCTGAAGATCAGAGCGCTGCGTTTATTGTGTTGTCAGTGCTAATGATGCAAAAAAGTCTGACTCAGTGCATCACAAAGGAGCGATGGAAAGGGTTGCTGTATTGATGCACCACAATAATGGGTTGCTTTACCTAAAATACTCCTGACAAAGCACATAGCCTGATTAAGGACTTGCCTGCAATTATTTGAGCAAACTTTCGCTTGTTTCCATAACTGCAGCTCACTGAAGTCAGAAGGTAATTTTATTTATTTTTTTCCCTTGAGAGTTCAGACCGTCAGCTATGTGAACGTGGAGTCACTGTGCGGTGCGATGTGCCTAGAAGAGGCTCAGGTGATCCAATGACATTCGCTTTCCGTGTCGTCAGCACGGATTTGGACTGTGCTCTCGGGAGGTCCTAGAGCAATGCATCAGCGTGCTGTGTCTGCGTTGGGGATTAATAGCGCAGAAACCAGACTGAATGAAAGTGCTAATTTACAGTTTACTAAACTCATTGTAAACTTACATTTTATATGCTCTATTAAAAAGAGAAATGTAATGCAACGTGACATTCTAAGGTTTTTATTTTAGTGGCTTTTACCAATTCTAACTTAATAGATTCTCAAAACGTGAATGTGAGTGGGAGGGGAAAGAATTCGGAGGCTGACGAAACAACTCCGCTTTTCCAGGGCTATTTTGAAGTTGGATCCCTTACTCTTTCCCGTCTGTTCGGCAAATAGTGTTCCTTGCTAAGGGACGTTGTCGAGGGAAAGAGAAACTTACTTCTAGCAAACATCAGCTTACTTTCCATGGCAGTTCCAGTCGTACAAAGAGAAGATACGTGCTAGGTGGATAGTCCTTTGGCTCATGATGATGAATGCTAAGCTACAGAAGGAGTACAGGATTAAAATTATCTGAACTTCAGTATTCTGAAACTGGATTTTGAGACTGAAGATCAGTCTTTTCCTGCTTCATGCACTTGATTTTACAAAAGGTGTGAATTCCGCGCACGCCCCCAGTTTGGTGTGAGCAGAGTTTTGGTGGAAATAGCCTAGTGCTGTAGGGAAGAGGGTGGTTTTCAACACCGGTGTGAGATCTTTGCTTTGGACAGAGGCTGTGGAGAAATGGACGGGGTGGAGAGGCGAGGCTGACCATGGCACCGATTTCTGACGCCGTGACAACCAATTCAAAAGCAGTAACGGAGCGAATGTTTTCTTAGGCATTCATCGGTCTGTATTTAACTGGCTCCTTTTTATTGAATTCGCCATCTGGTTTATCTCTCCGCTAACGGCACATCAGTGGACAGAACCGTACTTAAAAGTGCATCATTTGGTAGCTAATTTTAAGTGGATGATTTTGCTTTAAAAAGGAATTAGAAAAAAATGAGAAAAACAAATACTGGATCCATTACTGAAAAATGGAGAATGTTAGCTCTGTGTATTATTTCTATTTGAATGCCTAGACTTTAAGGCTTACTACAATTTTAGTATTTACAGTACAATAATGATACCTAAACTGCCTAGAACGCTGAGCAACTTTAACGGCGGAGACTATTGTACGTGTTCTGTAATATTTCTATTACTGTGGTTTAAACTGAGACCATTTGTCTTAAAGGTCACCGAGCTTATCCTCTTCCCATGCTGATTTGTTCACTTCCACTGTAACCAACTCCACGTATGAAGGGCAGTGGTCTGCAGCGAGGAAGTATCTCTGGAAACAAGGTTGTTTTTTGCAGCACCTTTTAATATAAAGATTTTAATAAGCGGGGTTTGTTTATGGTGCCTTGCAAGGATCTGTAGAGAGAGCTTCCAGTGTTCTCAAAGAATGCAAATGTGAAGATTGTTAATGTTTTCTCTTACTCCCTATAGAAATTAAAGGCGTGTGCTTTCTGTTCAGTCTGCTTCACCCATTTATTTATCTTTTGCTGAAGTTTGGTGGCGAATTTGTTAAACATTCACATTGCAACATTCTGTTCTAAATGAGTGCCCAGTCAATCTCTGGTTTAATTTGCACGCACCCAGCATGCTGCTCTTGAGCCGTGCTCTCAGGTAAGTGCATTTGCTTTGAGAGAAAGGACCTAAAAAGGAGCGAAGGGGGAAAAGGAAGCATTTGCTCAGTTGTGCAAGTTCTTTTGTATTTTCTCTTGTGAACATGCAATTTACTTCCTTAAAATTGCCGGTGTAAGTTAAACCTCGGAAGATGTCTTTAATTTAGAGCGAAGAAAAGGGTAAAACCCTAAGCATGCGTCCCCCTCAATGCTGCTTAGTGCATCCTGTCTCTTCACTCCAAGTCCCCACCCAGGCACAAGTTAAAAGCACTTCCATCTGCAAGGCTCGCTCAATTCAGCACAGGTCGGTAGCTTTTGAGAATTGTAATCTGAGATCTGTGAAACCGAGCTCAGAGGCATCTTGGCATGGCAGGGTAGAGAGGATTCAGTGGGCAGCTACGGTCTGTGCTGCATTTGTTTTGTGGGTAGACCACAGACCTTACTCTTGATCAGAAGTCTAGTAACGGTCACCAAAATGAAGTTGATCTGATTATTTCCGCAAAGGAGAGCCGGCTCACAGGTGGAGTTTACAATGCGTAGTGCTTCATTACTGCGGCGTGCTCTCAAAGGTCCCTGCTGCGGATGGGAATCCAGAGGGCACAGGCTGGCCTGGCACTGGAGTCTCGGTGAGTACAAGTTTTTGTAGTTCTCTTGACTTCAACTAACCTATCATAATTTATACAAATTGAGGACTGGGTGTAAGCCACAGAAAGATCCATCCCTCCTCTTCACCATGCAAAATTAGAAAGCTATTAAACATCGCTTGTACGATCCCTTGCTGCAGACAGCCATGGCAGATGACTGCCCAGCTACAGCACGGCCGCGTGCCCAGCTGTCTGCACCCTGTGCTCCCACCGTATTGCAGCGTGCGAAAGCCTGTTAGTAGCAAACAGCCCAGCTGCATTTCTGAAATATCAAGTAACCAAACAACTAGTTGTTAAATCAGCTCTTTGGACCGGCATGGGATCAAACCAGAGTTCATTTACTGATCTGACGCCCCAGACTGTTCTATTAACGTTTCGGGAATAAATACCTCAGAGTTTGTGTTGGTAGTTTTGGAGCAGATGAAGCAAACCGGCGGTTCAGCACTCTTTTTTATATCATCAGCAAGTTGATTTAAATTGAGTGTACAGAGTTGGCTGCATTCCTCTCATGAGCTGCATAAAAAGTTTGCTAAATCGAAGTGCCAGAGCTGTAAAATCCTGCTGAAGGGATTGTTTCCAAAGATCAGCGAGAGGAACGGTTAAACTGTTACCGTGGCGGTGCGCGTATGACTTTTGTCCTCCTGGCTTTATTTTAGTGATGGTAGTAAGGAGTTTTGCCTTACAGAAGGGAAAAAGCATTAAGACTCAGGAACATAAACCGCATTCCCTTTGGCACTACGAGTTCTCTACCTCATAGACAAAATATGATCAGTGTGTGGAACGAATAGCAGGTGTAAAATATTTTTAGAAAAACCTTGGCGTACAGTGCAGACATCCCTCAACCCCCATCCTTTATTCTGTCAACTTTGGTTTCTTAAAAACAATCTGTAGTATTGACGGCTGCAGTTTTGGTGGAACTTGCTGCAGTTTTCATTTGGTAATTTAGCACTTCAGAGGCCTGAAATGGGAGATCCTCTCCTCCTCCGAGAGCTGAGACACCATTATGTTTAAACAGTCTGTCAGCTCCGTGCCCTCATGGAGCTCATTGCGCTGCATTCCCTTTGCCCCTTAGCTTCAAGATTAGCCATAGCATAAAACAAAAGAGGACTCTGGGAATGTAGCGCCTTAATTATTGTTTAGTGCCCCTGCAAGCTTCCTTGAGAAGGTTATATCAACACGACTGCATAATGCAATTAAGAACACATCTGGAAACCCACCTTTTTTCCTTGGCAGAAGATACTCATTCCCTGCTACACCCATAACCCCTTCCTTTGTCTTCGCTGCCTCTCCCACAGCATCCTCGGAAGGACCAGCTTGTGCGTTGCTCCCTTTGTCCGCTGCCTCTCGCTACTTGCTCTGCTGCACCAGGTTTTCATGCCGCTCTTCTCCTCACCCAGGCTCCACTTCTCTCTGACCTCCTCTCTTAAGTTGCTCGATGCCAGGAGCTGCTGTGCCATGGGAGACCTCGGCACGCAAGGCTCTAGCCACCGAAAGGTACCCTCTCCCTCCGCCCCTTGTAGGCGAAGGCTTACCTGACTTCACTTCATCTCTAAAGGCATAGCGTAAAGAACTGCTGAATGTCAGAATACAGTTAAGGATTGTGTTAGATGCTCTCAGTCTCACAAAACTGAGTGAATTTGCTGCTTGGGCAGCCTCATCCAGTAACGCAACAGCCTGGGAGTTTTCAGTCACGCTGATGGAAACAGGAGGTGGCAGGTTAGTGAAGAACATGGTATAACAGATGACAACTCAGGCACCCCGTGTTCCAGATCTGACCCTGGGCTACTGCCTGCCCTTTTCTGTGTTGGTTTCCTCCTCTGTCTCCACTGAAATTCACCGTTAGCAAGTGTCAGACGTTAGCTGGCTATCGCTGTCTTTTTGCTGTCAATAAGGAACTTCATCCAATTTCTGTATGGCACAGGAACATCTTCTGAGGTTGACCTACCGTTCCCTCTTTTTATTGCCTTTAGTCTGTGTGGCTTTTGAGAGTCTCCTCCGTTGTACAGTTCACTTAATGTGTATTAGATGACGTTTACATTTTGAAATAAGGCATGCATATAAAAGCGAAGCACTTGATTCTCATTGTCCATGGTATATAGAGTCTGATTCATCCACCATCGGAGCAGAAGGCCTCCGGAGCAGTGAGATCTCACATACTGACTATTGTGATTCTGTAAAAGAATTTCTGTGGGTGTTTCTTTAGATATGGAAGTATATATTCCTCCAGTACAACTCATGTGAAAATTTTACACCAGCCTACTCACTGAAGTCGCTGCTGGTCAAATTTAGACTTGCATGCAGATTTTACAAACTAAAACAAATTCCCCTTTGATTTTCATTAGACCATAAGGTTAAGCGTCCCATGTGCCAGCACAGAGGCAGGGCTGCTGGGTTCTGCACCGGCTGTGCTATGAACTGTCTGCCCAGTCTTCAACAGACTGCTTCAGCCTTGTCAAGAGTAGTTTCGGTATTTTTAAGCCCATACTTGAGCCTTTAACTCCCTGCTGAGTCTCAGATGTTGTAGATAACGGCAACGTATTTTTGAAGCCAACGGGTTCTCGGTCTGTCTGCGTCTCTCGGGGTTAGTCAGGTATGTGCAGCACCTCCGTTTGGCAGGTTAGTGGGAAGAGTGCAGAAGTCCTGAATACCGTTGAAAACATTAACACCTGGGGCAGTTACCTACTTTGCAGATATTTGTGAATCTCGCCTTACATTAACTGCTTTGAGCCATAGGTCGTATTTTACTTGAGAACAATTGATACTTCATTTTTAAGTAACGCGTAACGATGCTCTCCATTTGTGCCTTCTAGACTGTTAGTGCTGTCCTTAAAGACTCATTTCAGTATTGCCAAACCAAATCACTCGAGAAATTGTGATTCAAGTCTCCAAGAATATTTTAGAAATTACGAGGTAATCGTAAATAATAATCAACCTCGCACCATATTAATTTATCTTCTGGGTATAGACTTAAATAGATTTCAGAATGTTCTAGCTTTTCCCTACAAGTCCACCAAGAACTTAATTTTTAGGTGAAAATTTAGATCCTTAGGAAATCACAGGTTCCCTGGGAGGACTGACACTTCGCAGGAAACCAAATATCTAAGGGATAGTGATGAACTCATAAGCGTTGGCAATTAATCACAGCTGCTTAATGGAATCAGATTTCTAAGTGATACAGAAGGACTGAGACCTACCACCACCCTCCTGTCTGTGCGGTTTGCATCACAGACTTGACAGTCTGGTGGCAACAACTGCAGGCAACCGATGCAAGTTAACTTGTACGAACTGATAAAGGACAGAAACACTCAGTAAGAGATCAACCTCTGCATCTCTGACCTCTCACTCCTGACCTTCAAGGAAGGTCTCCAAAACTGCCTCAAAAGACAATCTGAGTACTAAAATTCCCGACTCTAGGATATAAAAATCACACAAATATTGATTGCATATTACATTATAATTTTTGCTACCACCAGCCATCCCTAGGCAATAATTATTCCTGTCTCTCTCGCCCTCTCTTTGTGCCATAAATGACATTATCAGCTGTCCTCTGGCTAGTATCCTCTCTTTGATGAACAGGAACCAATCATCCTTTCTCTCAAATTGCCTAATTCATTAATATAATGAAGTTTAACTCAGAACAATTATTCCCAACCTGTATTTAGCTCTAAGGTTATTGCTTCTATTTCAGACCTAAGGAAGCCTTATGCACCTGAAAGCACGTCTGTTTTTTCCAAGCAGACCAGCTGCCCTAATAAAGGGTGTCCCCTCTCCCTGCCCTTGCCTCCCTTACACCTCGCACTGTCCTTACTACAACACATCTACTGCACCACCATGCTTGTTCCTGCTCAGCTGAGTCTACAAACGAAGGCATAGCCTTGATGAGCTGCTACGGGAGGTACTCTGCAAGCCCAATGAACAGGAGGGAAGCGTGAGCATCACGTGGTGGAGCTGCTCGGTCTATAAGCCATCCGTCCCACCTCGCCTGAGATTGCCTTGCTGTCCCCGAGCGTGCCACGTGGCAGTGGCTGGTGGGAGGTAGGCGAAGCTGCTGGTGACACCGGAGACCTGTGAGCAAGGCTGACTTGATGGTCACCTCAGTCGATGGCACGCATTTGGGGGTGATGAGCTTTCAGAGGTCAGTAAAGTTGTCTTTCGTTTTTTCTTGGTGTCTCTGTGGTTTTAAGAATTTGGTATTTGGAGCAGCTTACCTGCCCAAAATCAGATACCAGGAGATTGGTTAAATTTAGGGTCTGGATCTCATATTTATGAATCGGTCCTCTTTTCAATGTTCTGCTGTACAAACTCCCTCTTACCTTGTTTATTCTTTTAAATTCCTAGGTTCCCCCCTCCTGATTTTTCTCCCTGTTTTCCTTCAAAGTCTTCCTTTAGAGTTGCTTTTCTTAGTTTCTTTCCCAAACCAAGCCATTCTATCCCATTCTGCTTGCCTGAGGTCTGTGCCTCACCATGTATAATTTGCAGTGTATTATCTGACGGAGACTGTAATCTCTTCAGGGCAGGGCTGTGTCCCTCTCCGGACTCACAGTTGCCTGTTTTACTCTACGGGGTTGAATAAGAAGGACAGAAATAGAAGAGCATACAGACACTCCCAAATGAACTGTGCATTTTGTGATCTATGTTCAAGAAACAAATGCAGGAACAATTGTTATTAGTAACATGGTTTATGCTGTACTGCTGGAGGCTTGACAAGAAGTAGATGCTTTAGGCAAAGAAGCTTCCTTTACAAAACATTTGTGGAACACATTTATCTAAAAATACACGTACTTATGGTAGAGAATGATGTTCCTCTGCTGATCTATAGTTAATTGTCAATGGCAGCACGGGACTCTTAAATCTTGTAAACAATCCTGGTGTAGTAATATAATATACTTTATCCCTTTCCTTCTCTCCAGCATCCCAAAGCCTTTCCCAGGCTGATTTCCGTGGCCTCTGCTGCTGCTGTTGAAACAGTCCTGCTCTCTTGGCCCTACCACCATGCCCACCGAGGCTCAGAAAAGGAGGATGGATGGGGAGGAGGATGACCCTGTTCACCTACAACAGAGGTGACTGTGGGGAGGGAAACTGGAACTATGCAGGACAGATTTTTGCCTTTAACAATCACTGAAACTTTTCCTCTCTACATACGTGCTGTGGGCAATGTGCAGCTAATAATGCATTTTAAAATACATTTTGGTCTGAGATCTCCAGTGAGTTTGGCTTTTTGATGCCTGCACAAATGGACTCCACGTACTTAAATGTCTGCCTGACGACATTAGAAAATGAGCGATATGTAAGCAGAGATGGGGATCATCTGTGAGACTGACTTTGAGATGACTCTCTCCAAAAGTCAGAACGTTTAGAGCTAGGATTTTGACTTTGCTTATTTTCCGGAGAGATCTGAGGCCGCCCAGCCTGACCCTGCTGCCGGGGGCATTGCTGCAGGGCGGCAACTGGCCTCTTCCCTCTCCTGACATTTACATTTGCTCTAACAAAAGGCTCATTCTGGCTGGGAGTGCTGCAGCCAGGTCTCGCGTTGTCCGGTTCCCAGTTGCGTTTTGGGAAGAGCTAGCTGTGCTTGAGTGCCCGGCTTTGAGTCACTTCTGTGGGGCACTGTCATCTTGGATATTTTGGCCTTTTGTCATATATAAAAAGATAACTATATTGTTTGCAAGCAGTTAGTCATCTGCTAGCCAGAATGGGGTTGTTTTCCTTAAGGATGTTTAGGATCACATAACTCTTACAGGCAGAGAGGAAAATGTCCGTAGACGTTGGGATTAGTCATATAACTGCTGCAGTTATCTTCATCCAGAGCCTTTTCTTTCACTCCCCGTTAGAGCTCCTGAACTTGAGGGCTGTATTCGATCTCCAGCCTTTCCCGTAATGACATTTATCTGGGCAGGCTGAATGACAAAGGGGAGCCCAGGCTGTATAACCTCTAGCCAGTTATTTCTTTACTTGGTTGTTTTTCTCCATAATCACTTGATAAATCATGCTGTGGAGAGCTGGGAATGAAAGGGTATGACCTGCTCACCGTGCTCGCCTGCTCCTGGCTTCCAGCAGCGGCTCCGATTTCTCTGGGCCTCCGTTCTCCATCAGCACGAGGTATAACCCCAGTTCTGTGCCTTGCAGAGGTGCTGTGAGGTTTCCTTCTCACTTGAGAGCTCTGGGTGACCCTGGGGTACAATACCGCTGATGTCGTAAAGCACCTCCCAGTCATCAACAGACTTTTATCCTTAGAAAAGCCCCGTGTGGTATCGCTGTCCCCGTCCTCGAGGTGGGGACAGGTCAGAGGAGAGATGGAGGAGCCGCCCAGCCATCCCCTGCGGAGCTGAGGAGGAGGTGAGCCGTGGACTTTGGCACCACGAAGGTTGGCCTTATTCTCCTGTGAAATGCACCATCCTTCCCACATCACGGGAAAAGAGAAAGTATTATTTACTTTCCATCCATTCAGTATCCTCTACGTGACCAGGATGTACTTAAACTGGGGACAGTTTAACAACTATGGGGATGTTTTCAAGGGAGCTGATGTTGAGAGGGACTAAACGGCAGCGACTGTCGCTTAATGTAGGCAGGGGCACAAATGCTTTTTGCTGGAGACGACCCGGGCTGTGCAGTGCCCACAGTGAAGGTGTTAATCGGTGTGCAACGCTCAATGGTGTCCTAGCAGTACGGGGACAAGCCAGTTGAGACAAAAAGAAGGAAAATTGGAAATTGGTCACTATTACTTGTAACTCTTTGAAGTCGTCTTAGAAGCAGACCCCAAAGGCCCACCAAAACCCAATGGATTTATCCTGATGGTCCCTCTGCGGTGCAGTCAGCCCAGGGTGAGGGATCTGTGCCGGGCACTTTGCTGCTGTCAGAGTGGTTTGCCTTCACAGAGGTCAGGTACTGGGAGGCCACTGGCAGAGCAAATGCCTTCGCTGTGCGTGTTGTCGTAGTGAACTGGAAGAACCTGAAGGACTGGTGAAACGGGGACCCTGCAGCCAGCTCCTGCCAGGATTCACTTGGGGATTCTTCTTTCCTCCGTCCTTCCAGAAATGAAGTAACATTTGCTGGGAGGAGCCTTTCAACACGGCAGTTAGCCCACGAGGCTGGGTTGAGGCATGGCTGGGTCTAGGATGCACTAAAAATACATGTGACAAATGTAAACATCGACTTTTGCTGGGGTGGGAGCGTGTCTGCCGAGAAGCGCCGGCGCGGTGAGCGGGGCGGTCGGCAGCGCTGGGTGCTGTGGGTGGCAGAGCAGCGGGGAGGGAACGCTTTCTTCCTCTGGGTTGTTTTTGTTTTAGAGCAATTATTTAAAACTGTAACAGCTTCACACATTAAAATTGCAGCTTTTCCGTCATCGTGTCGTGGTAACCACGTTTCAACAGGTAGGGCAAGAAACTGGGAGGGGGGAAATAAGGAACTGAAGAAAGAGGAAGGACCTATCGAAGGGGAAATGCCTCCACCTCCTCCCTCCTCTGCTGGGCTTTTTTCTTTGTTTGGTTTTCTTTTTTATTTTAAGACATAAAAGCGAACATAAAAATTAGGAGGGAGATGGTCTGAGCCCCTGCTTGCGGCCGAAGGGCTCCCCCCGCCCCGGTCCAGCCTCCTGGTGCGCCCGGAGCAGGGGACAGGGCAAGGTGACACAGCCGGGTGCCACGTCAGCAGCCTGCGCGCCCCTGCCTGTGGCTGCCAACAAAGGTGGCCATTGAGAGCCCGCCGTGTCTGTGCTCTCGGCAATTGTGCTGTGGGAACAGGGCTGAAACCACCAGCTTGATTTTGCGCAGGCAGCTGATGAGCCACGTGAGCATGCTCTCCTCCTCCTCCTCCTCCTCCTCCTCCTCCTCCTCCTCCTCCTCTCCAGCAGAAGGTCTCCAGGGCGTCTGGGGAGCCGTGGCAGGTTGCAGGCTGTATGGTTGTGCGAGAGCTGGCCGTGTCGAGCCAGGACGGAGGACTGTGCTGGGTGGAAATGGGCTCCCCCAGGTGAATGAGCAACGCCCACCCAAGCAGCCACAAAGCAAACAAATGTGCTTTTCCCCAGCCCATTGACTTTTTTTGTCAGCTGAGGATGCAACAGCAGAATAAGGGAAAATGTAGCTTTTTCTTTCCCTCCCTTGCTCTTGCTAACTCCAGCCATCCCCTGTGTGCAGCTCCAGAAGGAATGAATAAAACTATTTTGTTCAAGGCACTTCCGTTCCAGAGCATAAAGTTACTCAGCATTTGCAGGACCAGGTCACTGTTGATATTTTTATTCTCTGTCTATTTTGCTCTGCCTCGGACTGACGTATTATGGATGCTTCCAATTAACAGCGCATGAGCGTGAACAATGCTTTACTCGTACGTTACAAATCAAAAGAGATTTTTTTTTTTTTTAGTTATGTTTGCAAAAACGTATTCATGTGCAGATTTTCTTTATGCAAAAATGAAAGCACCTGAACCCCAGGCCAGAGAAGGTTTGGTGAGCGGCGAGTGTAGGAGCCTGGCTACACCATGTTATATAAACAAACTGGTGTTTTTGAAAGCAGACCTAGAGGAGTTTGCAAATGCATTTATTTAAGCAAGCAACCCATCTGCTCCTACCAATAATGGATTTGCAGACCAATTGTGTATTTGCTCAGCTCACAGGCCAACGAGTTTTACATATGTTACATGATTTGCACAAATCGATATGTAACGTAGACACACATGCTCACATCTGGAACACACGAGCCATGAAGACAGGGATTGGAATAGTGACCTAGTTAGCACCTAGCAGTGTCTGGATCTTCAGGGCAAAAATATAAATTTATCTTTTTTTTTTTTTTTAAACGAACTGTTAGATTTTATAAGGCAGACTGTAGCGATGCCCGTTGCGTAGGGCTGCGTGACTCCTGCAGGATGCAGCTACCACAAGAACGAGGCTTGGAGCTGCTTCGCTTACCTGGCTGGCCAAGAAGGAAAGCTCCAAATTACATATGAACGTAGCACAGCTGGATGGAGGATCTGCCCCCACTCACAGTATTGCCAAGTACATGGAGACGCATTTTAATTCTAGCTATGGAAGTAGGGAAAAGAAAGCTTTATCCAGAAAAAGAAAACTAGTCCCTTACATGGGAAATCTGGAATACATGGAAAACTCAAAAGGTCCTACCTAGAAATACCTTTCTGAGCCCTGCAGGGTGTCGGGGGTCCCTGTTTCTATCTGTGTGTCCATCTCCCACTGCTTCCTCCTGTGGTGGCACCCGAGGCTCTAGAAACCTTCCTTCTTGCCA
This sequence comes from Aptenodytes patagonicus, assembly GCF_965638725.1. Taxonomy (NCBI): domain Eukaryota; kingdom Metazoa; phylum Chordata; class Aves; order Sphenisciformes; family Spheniscidae; genus Aptenodytes; species Aptenodytes patagonicus. Next base: position 1,164,834 of record NC_134964.1, on the reverse strand, counting down.
GAAACATTTCTAGAAACAGAAGTTTTTTCACCACGCTCGGGAATGCTTGCAGAATGCAATCTCGAATGGTCGGTCACGAGCGTTTGCCCTGGAGCTTGATTTAAGGAGCTGTGCTTGCCCAGCAAAATCCAGGAGCTGTTTCTGCGATACGCTCCCTTGAGCAGACTGGTGAGAAAAGTGGAGGCCAGGAACTTAAATTTTATGACCTTGTAATGCCCGGAGGCTCAAACCCGTGACAAAAGTCTCGCTGGTCAAGGCAATTACTAAATAAAGGAGAAAGGAAAAAAAAAACCACCCAAACCTGCCCTCTCTCCAGATTACCAACTAAACAACCTGTGAGCTGCAATAATTCTGCAAAAGATGCTCTCAGGAGTGTTTTTTACAGTGAAAGTAGTCATAAATAATAATAAAAAAATGCATGTGTGTGTATTTTTACAAAGCGAGGAAAAAATTTCTTTCTCTTTAAGCCCATAGGCTGTGAATAATTTGTGAACAAGAGAAGCAGCTCCATCGATCTTACACTGCATTTGTTACAAATCATTTGCTCATGTGTAAATCTTCTTGCCAGGGTAGGAGCAGCAAATCGTCCCTCAATTTTTGTCTGCTGAAAAACTTCTATAGCTGAACATGAAAAATCGAATCAATAAGTAACAGGTGTGGAGGTGCATCTCGGGATGAATATATTCCCGGAGCCTGCGACGGAGGGGCTGGGTGACAGTCTTTATGAGGCAGCTGGTGTCTGCGGGGCAGGATTTCTGGCTGGCACATATTGCTGAGCCACAAGGGCTAAGAATTTTGCAGGAAAACAAAAGCCAAGCCAAAAAGACCATCTCCAAAACCCGCTTCCCTCCCAGCACACCTACAGCGAGCAGGCAAACAGCCACTACCCCAGTGAAACGCATCAGAGCATCCCATCTTGGAGAAAACTCTTTCAGAGCTCACAGAAAGTCCCTAGGTGGCAACACTGCTCCTCCTGACCCTCCTGTGAGTCTTGTCGTGGTTGATAGACCTCGGAAAGCTCCTGCTTTGGAGATTCTGTGACTAAGCGAGACCTTAAACTTCCATTCACAAATAAAAGTGAGAAGAAGAGTACACGTTTAATGCTGGTGGTGGCAAAGGAAAGCTTAAACCTGTGATCGCTGAAAGGCTCTGCCATCTGAAGGCAAATCAAAATGACCGAAACACCCAGGAATTTATTTATTTAAAAGAAATGACAAGATTTTAAAGCCAAGTTTGTGACACTGGGAGATGTGACACATGATCTCTAAATGCTTTGGGCTGCCAGCGCGCTTAGATATTTCTGTAACCGAAAGCCCAACAAGTAATTGCAGAAAGTGGTTCAGCCCTTCCAGCCTCTAGGACCAGGACCAAGGATGCTCCTCCGGGCCGTGGCACCGAGGGACCACGCGCTCCATCCCGTCACCTGTTTGGACTGTAAGCGCTCCGCAGGTGAGGAGCATCCCTCCACCCCTGTTTGCAGAGTGCAGCCCCATAATACAAACGTGGTAAATAACCCTGAGCACAGACACGGGCTGGACAGTCAAGGAGAAAAATGCCCACCCCACCCTGCTCCCAGTATTTTCAGGGGAAAAGCATCATCAGAGACCCAGCAGATAAGGAGACTTTGGTGTAAGTCCTGCTTATCACACCTGTTAGACGAGTAGATCTGAGAAAGCCATTAACTTTCTCCTTTTAATCTAAGTTTATTCGCTGCTGACTCTCTGCAAGCCTGCTGTGTCTATACGGCCCCTCCAGCACTGCAGCTCTGGGGGCACGTGCTGGTGCACGGCTGTTCCTTCACCGAAACGCCAAACCAACTGATAAAAGTAGCTATTTTGCTGTGTCAGAGATAAGATACTTTTGCCCATCTCTTGATTAGGTGACTTTTGGAGCTGGCTAGCACAGTAAAAATTGTGAATTGCAAATATTATAATCAAATATACAATTTGAATTTCATCCTGAGTTAATTACCTGAGCAGTATACATCTGGTAGCTACAATAAATTACAGCAGAAATGGAGAATTTGATTGCAATATTCACTTTTCGGATGATCTGCAGGTCAAGTATTATTCACTGAAGAGACTCATGAATAATTTTGAATAACTGGACCAATATATTTAGAAACTGTGCAATCTGCAAACAGGGAGAGAAAAAGCCTCAAATAAATTATACATTGTGTCTTTTTCCTGCAGCTCTGGAAATGGATTTGATTGCCTTATCACACTCCCGACTATATCTTTTTTTTCCCCCAGTAAACCTAAAATCTCTCCTGCTATATTACTAACCAGGCAAGGATGAAATCAGTCAAACGGGAACAAGCCATCCAGCTCGGGGGGGGCCGCTTTCCCCTTAGAAAATCCAAATTACCCAGCCGAGTGTCTGTGAAACAGTTCAATTAACCGGGGCAGGGCAAAGCCACCCGCAGCTGGGGAATGCTGCCGTTTAAGAAGCAAATAAACCAGGCAGCTGCGATGTAAGCGAGTGCGAGGTCCCCAAACCGTGATGCCACACGCCATCTCGTGTCAGGCGCTGGGAGTAGCTGGCCGCTCCTGCCCCAGCCTCCATGACGTCCACCGACGTCATTTCGGTGCTGAGGGATGAAGTTTTTTTTTTCCTTGCACCCCAAATATTGCAAAAATAGGAACATGTGGCTGTGTGAGGAAGACCTTGGGTCCTCCGTGCTGGGGCCATGGTGGGTGCAACGATTGTGTGTGTGTGTGACTGGTTGGGTGCCGGTGCTTGGTTTTGGCTCGTGTAATTAAATTATATGTTGGAGACTGCTGGATGGAGAACCTGACCCTGCCTGTTTATACGGTGACTCCTGTTGAGGCCAGTGAGACCTCCTCCGCCCCACAGCTGTCTCTATAACATCCTGGTTTCACCTTGCTTTCTGTCTAGGGATGGAGTGACTTGGCCAAGGCCAACCTTGGAGTCGTTTCCAGACGGAGCTTTGTGATTTCCAGTGTCTTCCCCAAGCTCCGTAGATGCAGCAAGTGTGGGACGCCTTCTGAAGAGACTCGGGGCTCCAGGGTTGGAAGGGTTTGTGACTGTGGCCGTGGTCCCTACTGCAGCACGGTGTGCTTGTGGGGGCAGATGGAGGTAAGGTTCCTATTTTAGCAAGGTTTGACTTTATGGGGCTGGGATGTGGCTGAGATTTATCTGCTGATCTTAGGAGCAAGTCTCTAACAGCAAGTAGCATTTTCTTAGCAAGGCAGTAACTAACCCAGTCTGAGCATGATGTGCAAGTGCTGCTGGGGTTTTTAAGATGTCCGTAGGCTTTTGTGCTTGTTAATGGGAGTGTTGCAAGTCGTCAAGCTGCTGGTGCTGTTTTGAGAGGCGCGATGTGCAGGATCTGCTCAGGGGGCTGCCTGCACACCAGGGGCAGGCCGGACCGGCCGCCCTGGTCAGATCCATGTGTGGATCATCCAGGTCTCGAATGGGAACAGCTTGTTTGAAGTTATCATAGGAATGCACAGCGAGGTCTCACTTTCCCCCCCATGTATACTAATCAATATTGCATTTCGTCTGGTATTTTATCATCCTGTCACTCAGTATTATGATGTCCTCCTACAGCTCCTCACAGTCAGCTCGCGTTTTTGCAGCCCTAAATAACTTGATCTCAACAACAACCTTTGTAACCCACCTCTCCCATCCCTCTTCCAGACCACCTACATCAAGCAGCCCAGGCCCTCGCACAGGTCCCCTGGGATGCTGCCGATGACTCCCCTTCATTGTGAAAACTGACCTTTCGGTCTCACCCTTTCTTTCTGATGTTTCAACCAGTTGTTGGCTCAAGAGGCTGCCTCACGTCTCCCTGCAGGACAGCTAAATGTCTTTAAAAGCCTCGAGTGAGGAAGTTGCTCTAAGGCCTTGATCCAAGTCAACTCTATCAGCTGGACCATCTCTGTCCTCGTGATTGCTTCAAAGAAAGTTAAGTGTTATGGAGCATCACTTCCCTCTGTTGAAGTCCACAGACTCTTCCTCTTTACGCCATATTTATCATTCAGCTGTGAGTTTTATCCTCTATTACAGTTTCTACCAGACTTACTGAGTTTTCATACCCAGCCCCCAAGAACCCTTTTCTAAATAGAAATTAGCCCCATGTTTGCCACCTTCCATCCTCTGGTCCTGCCGCAGACTGAAGCAAAGGTTATCCACTGCAGTTAATGGTTAAGCAATTTTTTATGTGAGTACTTTTACCCTTGGGTGAATACCATCTGATCCTGGAGATTTATTACTGTTGCTTTACTATTTATTTCAGGCAGTAGAGGAAGTCGTGTCCTTTACACGTGTTACAATAACCCCCTTGGTTGGGGTGTGTTAGGAGCGGAGCGAAGGAGGAAGAGAAGGCACAAACCCCTTTATGGGTAGTTCCTTTTTATGCCAGTTAATCCAGTCCAACTACCATGTTGTCATGCCAGTTTAAGGTGAAAAAATGCTTCCCCCCCCCCCCCCCCCCCCCGATGAATCTTTTCCTCTTTCTCTTTTCTCCAGCCTTCTCCTTTCCTCCTGCATTTCTAGCCATCGCTGGGACAAATGAGAAGTGGTAGGAATTGCCAGGTGGGACGAGACCCATGGCCCTTTCCATCCTGGAAGCACCAGTGTCTCATGCCCCCGGGGATCGTACAAGATGCCGCAGAGCGGGGTCTGGAGGAGGCTTGTCCCCACCCCAAACTGGACGTATCCTGAAACGCGGACATTCATCCCGTTGGGTTTTGCTCTCATTGCCGTTGTCAGAGCTGCTGTGGCCACAGGCTTCTGTAGCACGTGCAGGTCCACGTCCACCAGCAAGCCTGAGGTTTGGAGGAGACCCTCCAAACCGTGCCGGCTGGGCTCACAATTCAGCGGTTGGATGGGTAAGCACCCAGTGCGGGCTGCCACCGTGGAGGGTTGGCTGAGAAGAAAGGTGGCCATAGGGATGTGCACAGAGGAGAACACTGAAATCGGAGAGTTTCCTGACTTTGAAACCTGAACCGCATAGCAGCCTTTGGAAGACTTTCGATTCGCTTTCTAAACTCTCAGGCCTGAATGTCGTATCATTTGCCCAGCCATAAATAGCTGTGAATTAAACGGGCTGCGCCGCTTTTTTGGCTAATAGAAACGTCCGCTAGTGCTGCAGCGTTATCTTCATATCCCACTGGTGTTTGCATTGTAGATTAGGAGCTCAAGCTGACTTTTTTTTTTTTTTTCCTTTTTCAAGATTTAAAGAGCTGGCAGAACATTTATTCAGTTGTGCAACCTCAATTCAGAGTATTTCTCAGATCCTGGACATGGGGCTCATTTTTTGTCCTTTGACAGCCGCTGTAAATCAATAAAGCAGTTGGAGGTCACTTGTAGTCAATCAGTAACCAGTGCCGGCGAAGGGGAAAACACTAAATATTTGGTATAAAAACACAGGCTCTAAACTCGAAGTTCTTGCTCAGGGTGACATTTTTGCAGCCGTGCCTTTGGAAACCTGGCTCCATCCAGCCTCGGTGTAGATACCCAGCCTGGCCATGATCTTTTCCTGGTAATTATCTACACGGAGAATTTCACAGCACGTGCACACTGCAGGAATTACAGCAAACCGGGGCGCAAGGTGCGTCAGGTGGAGGAAGTGGGTCTCCTGGGGCAAGGTGCTAATTTGGTGCCAGCTGAATTACTCCTTTTTGCAGGAAGACATTAGGTGTTGGCTGAAGCCGTGCATGACCTTCATCACAGCCACCTCCCTCAGGAACCGAGACCCGTGGCCAGGCGGTAATTCTCGCAGGGGTCCCTAATTCCCTTTGAAATGACTGGGAACTAAGCTTTTAAATACCTTTGCCGTCTGAATCATATTCCAATGATGTCATCATCTCTGTATGCTCCTAGTTCTGGAGCTGGTTGCCCATAAAAACTTCTGCCTGACCTCATCTCAAGCCCCTGCAAGGAGAACACACTCAATCTCCTCTTTCCTTTGACCTCAGCTGCTCTGGGCTTTGCGGTGATGCAGGATCCTATCTCGAGCAATCATCCAGCCATCTCTCCATGTGTGCTAACACGGGGCCCTCGTGCCCTGCACCGCCAGCTGTATAATGCACCAGGCCCTATATGTAATCTGGATGTGCTCTAACAGTCCCTGTGCAGAAGCTGCACACCATCACTTTTTTTGCTGCTATTTTGTCCCCCTGTTAACAGAGCTGGGCTGCACAGACTGTTTGCACAATAACCTGTGGCTCATTTTTGGATCCATATCCTGGATGGTTTCCATTGAGCTCTAGCTGCAGGGTTTGCAGATTCATGTGCTGCACTTTCCATCTTCGCTCCAGACTGGAGGTGGGCATGCCGCGCTGGTGCCAGCAGCTCTGCGCTGTCCTCCTGCCTCCCCAGAAGTGTCCGTCAGATCCGTCCCCGAGCCCTGGGGAGCTCCTGCAGGTCTCGGACCCAGCTAATGTGAGTCTGCTCCCTTGCTGCTTCCTGGGCTGGTGTCGGCGGGAAATGCTGCTTCTCTGGCATCCGCACGCGGAGGAGAGCTTTGACAGCGGCCGCTGGCCGAGGCCGCGTGGCTTTGGAGGTGGCATCTTTCCTCCAGCTCTTCCCTGGAGCCTCAAACAGGTGCTCATGCTCCTTCCTAGCCTGCTGCCGTGCAAGGAGAGGAATCGAGCAGGCTTTTCCCTTTCTCTCTCTCCTTTCATACATTTAATACAAACTTTAAATACTGGCATTTCCTTCCAGCTTTCTGACAACCTTGAGAGATGCACCCCAGAGAGGAGGATGGAAAACTGAGGGCATGAGAAAACAAAAGGGATTTTCTGATCAGGAGCCTCATGCAAGTACCTATTAGCCTTGCAAAGGCTTTAACGACATTCTTTAGTGCCTGGCTCTGTGCGTAGGCTTTCCTCAGGCTGGCTGACTGGTCAGACTTGAATTTTAGGCTTCTTAAGGGTTTAATAAGAGGCTGAACTAAAATACTAGCTTTGAGTGGAGAGCTAAATTCTTCAAGGTCAGAAGGTGGAGAGGCTCGGGGTTAGGGTCAGTCCCATGCCACGGGGAGGTGCGGTGCTCCCAGCATGGCCAGGGATGGTTTTTCTGCTGACGAGCAGGCGAGGGGGTGCCCGTGGCACTGCTCCTTCTGCCTCGGGGCAGACGTGGTGTTTCTGTGCAGCGGAGCACAGCCCTGCGCACCCCTGGGGGGCTCCCAGTGGGGCTGGTCACGTCCAATATTTGTCTTCTCTGGGTGACCTGTCACTGTGGGGCTGCTTGCTGGCACCGAGCCGGTCCCAGCCGACGCGCCTGCATGGCACCACAGCAGCTGAATGGATCAGCCTGATCCGTAGCAGAGTGGGGACCGTGTCCCCGTGCGGGGCCGGTGTGGGATGGTGGCTGGATTTGACGCTTGCCCGTGCGTCCCACAGACACCGCAGAGCCGTCCCGCAGGCACCGCGGGGCTCAGAAGCAGCCCGGCTCCGTAGGTTTGGGCAGGAGCTACATGAGCGTGGCCATACCGTGTCTGGGAGCTGGGCTGGCCTGTTCAGCATCCCCTCGCACTGCACCATGTTGGAAAACTGAACCAAAATGTCCCCCAGGATCCCCTGTACAAGCAAGGCCCCTGGGTCTCAGCACAGCAGATCACTTGCACGCTCACTTTGCTTTAAGTGCGGGCTCCATTCCCAGGGGTTTCACCGGGAGTAAAAGTTAAGACTGCATTTTAGACCCCAGGCTTAAGCACTGTGATGTGCTAGCTGGAGAAGCAATGAATCGTGTGCTTTTTGCTCTCAGCTACGTTTGCATCCCAGCTCTTCTGGAACAACCGGGTACATGTCTCCCGAGTCACTCCAACACTCCCACTCTTGCAAAATCCTTTAGCTTTTGGGAGAAAAAATAAAGCCAGTCTTCATTAAACCTTCATCTTCCGATGCCTCTCTGGCAGAAAGTATGGCAAGAACAAGACGCTTCCTACAGCTTGCTTGAAAAGTGACAGGTGAACCATTGAAACAGTGGCACTTGCCACAGCCGGGCATGATCCGGCAGAGGTGCTAACTGCTTCGGAAGGCAGCGGGGCTGGCATTTCCCAGCTCCAGAAAATGGTCTTTACAAGAACGTACACAAACGTTATGGACTTTTAATTGGAGTTTATCTCATGTACACTTAGGAAAGGTCCAACAAAAAAACAAGCAGGTATTTTCTTGGTCAGCAAGTCTGATCCAGGCTCCTCTCCCTCCCACCCAGCTTCTTCTGAAATTATACAAATAACCGGAGGTTTAGATCCGTTCCTGTTGCCGGAGCATTTCGGGCATAACCCAAGCCCAGACCACTGGGAGAGAGGCCCAGTTCTCCATCATGCTGTGGTCTCTGCCCATGGCTCGGCTGCGGGCACAGGGCATGGGAAGCCTTCACGGGAACCAGAGCTGGCCCCACGTTCAATGTTGTTACCTTCACTGTTAGTTTTCCTCCCCGTTACTGCAGGATACCCAACGTGCAGAGGCTTTGGGGGGTTTAGAGGCTTGCACGTCCTGTTGAAGCCCAGCATCTGCCTATTTAAACTCCTTCCCCCAGCCCTTACCGTACCCAGCCCCGAGGCATGTCTGCAAAAGCAGATGCGTGCCCACCGCCGGACACGAGCCACCGTCCTGCCGCCCGCCCCGCAGCAAGCCCGTTAGATGGCACCACGGAGTAGCGCCTGCTGCACCTTCCTTCCTCTCGCCCAAACGTGTCTTGACACCAGTCCAGCCTCGAGCTGGCCTTTTGTGCAAGGCAGCAAGCTCCAGGCACCGCCGTAGTAACTCGCTGAACCCACCGAACAAAGAGCAATGATAAGGCTCGCCGTGGCACGCTCGCCCCTCTTCCCTGCAATGACAGTCCTTAGCGGAGGCAGGATTTTTCCAGGATTAGCCTTTTTTTTATTTAAGGATTTTTGCATGTTACATTTTTGGACACACAAATGTTAAAATGATCAATCCTATGTGTATGCACGCGCTCACACCCACAGCCCGTGCTGTCTCTCTTAGGGTATTTATTCATACGCATATATACAGTGGCCTGGCGGAAAATGTTTTCCGTGGTTTGAAAGAATGCTCTGAAAGGGTCAAATTGAGAAATGCCTTTAAAGAGTGCCCACTCTGTGTGTCTGTCTCTGTGCATTTTGGTTTCAGCAGCTTTGTGTCTGTGTCACATAGTCTGTAGACTGTGTATTGCACTTTTCTACTTTGAATTTTGTTCTGACTCCTCTTACTTTACTATCTCACCTATAAAAACAGGATTTCTGATGATAAGCAATAAATTACTGCATATGTTCAGGTGTAAAGGATTTTCAAAAGCAAGACAGCTGGCAGCACACCGCTGTCCTTCTGCCTTGGACTTTTTGTGATAGACAATATATTGATTAAAACAAATATAGGAAAGTGCAATGGAATGAGGGTGTTTGCTGACCTTGTTCTGATGAAAGAAAAGTCGTTTCGGAGTGAGACTGTGCCTTGAGCTTTTGCAGGGACCTGTTGTCCTGGGCATAGGATCAAGGGAGTTTTTCTCTCAAGTAAGGATTGCAAGTAGGTAGTAGTTGCCATTTAAAAACGAGGTACAATCCAAAGAAAACTGCTAGGAAAATTTCAATTAAAAGAAGCAAATTCATAAGGCATAGATTGGTTAAATGTGCACAATTGTAAATATAGACAATAATTTACAGGCTTTTCTCTTGAAATATTAGTGCTCCTATGAGGAGACAAGAGTGTGACTTACTTATAATGACTTACCATAACATTTCCATACTGTAAATGAGACAGATTAAGTTGACATTATATATTACTTAGCTGTGTACCAATTAGCTAAACAAATGCTATGAATTCCGTCATTTATGATGGAAGCTACATAAAAATTGTATAATTACTGCAGTGAGTCATCTAGTTAAATGGCACTCCTATATGGACGAATTGATTTCAATGCAAGATTAATAGCCTTTTGCTGCTGTTTTACGTGCTTGCCAAAGACCATACTACATTGTTGCTAAGCATCATTAATGGATTAAAATAAGGGTTCTGCATAATTCCTACGGTGTATCTTCAAACAGCTTGTTTAGTTTGTGCACTAGCCTAGCGCTTGTTAGCCCTACGTAACACACAGGTCTGGAAGGCTGACACGTGTGAAGGAGGTTAATGCAATCCTAGGAACTCTTTCAAAAGCTCACAGGTTTTCTTGTGGATGACTTCGCGGAGTTTCCGCACGCGCCGGATGCTGGAGGTCCCCACAAAGCTGTCTGGCTGTAGGACAGCCATGCCGTTGTGGACATCTCCCATGATGATGAGCTGGCCATCCACTGTGGTCATGTTGGGACACGGGCAGCTCCAGTCCATGTTCAAAAGCGTGATTTCTAGTGGTTCCTTCCCCAGGAATTTTAATCCCATTTTTTCATCTTTTAGAATCTCCTCCACTGTCACCAGGGCATGTCCTGAGTCTTGGTCTTCGGTCAGCTCTGTTATACGGCCCAGGATAACAAAGTCGCTTTTGCAGAAGCTTGTCACCAGCTTTTGGCGTGGTTTGCAAGCTTTGCAGTGCGTGTTCTTCGGGAAAGGGCACATCTCTTCGCAGGCCTCCCGGCTCTCAAAGTTGTTCTCGTTGCCTCCACACCCGCCATAAATGAAGGACTGGCACTGCTTTGTCAAGCTGTTATAGGCCCATCTGGGCTCATAGGCTTTGCAGTGACCTTGGAGGGCTGGCAGATTGCAAATGTTGATTGGGCCGTTCATGCACGTTAACATACAGTTCTCGTAGGTCTCGAAGTGGTTGAGGTTGCTGTTACAGTTCCCATAGATGAAAGTAAAGCAGTTGTTTTTCTTTGCATCATAGTACCACCTGGTCTGCTCTTCCCCACAGTCTTCGCTGTCTGGTTGCTTCAGGCACTCATCGGTTGGAAAATGTGTTTTGTTTTGGGAAGCTTCTTTGGATGTAGGTTCTCCTTTGATGACTGACAAAGGGAAATCAGCCCTGAGAAGGCCACCGCTGTTTTTGGCGGTGCAGGTGTAGATGCCTGCGTCTTGGAGCTGGGTGTTGTAGATGACCAGTTGGGCGATGTTGGTGACCACGACGTTCCCTCTGACATGATTTGGCTTCATAATGACTTTGTCTTTCCCATCAACCTGCTTCTCCCATGTGATTTCTGGCTTGGGTCTCCCTGTGACATCACAGAGGAAGCTGACGGTCTCTCCCACGTAGACGGACTGATGGACGGGGTTGTTCACTAGAGCAGGTGGCAAGATATCAATGACTGTTGTCTCGGAATAGGCAGTAGTAGGGCGAGCTGTTGTTTCTGGTGGGATAGGGCTGGTGTTTGGCCAGGTAAGATGGTACCTACAGGTGACTACATTCAGTGTAATGCCTTTGATGCAAGCTTCTGCATCCATGTAGCACTTGTTGTAGTAGGTGAGCCCGTCAGAGGCGCAGGTGAAGCTCGGCTCCTTCTCACACCTGTCCTTGCACTTGCAGACAGGTTGCCCGTCCCAGATGTCACACTCTGAGCCTTGCTGGATGCACATGAAACGGTCACAGGTTGCCTCTTTGGGCATTCCCACCGGCCCTTTTTTCCCCTTGACGTCCATGTACCGAGCCGCCACGCAACTCTTCGTTCCACAGACATTGGGGCAGCACTTCTCAAAGGTCTCGCACTCCTGCGGGGAAAGAAAATAACCCGATCGTTACTGGGGACAAAGCAAAGTCCTTTTTAGAGACCCAGCAAGCAGGGAGCCCAGATACTTTCAAGGTGTTAGCTCAGGGGACCCGGTCTGCCACAGATGTCTGCGGTCCAAAACTCGGTGTCCCCACTGGCAACAAGTGGAAACATCCCTCCAGCATCTCCTGAGAGGTGTCTAAACACACAGGGGTTTCTGAAGTGCTTCAGGAGAAGACTCTAGAGAAGGAAAATTTATTTCTATTTCTTAAACACTAACCTCATCATAAATCTTTCCTAGAGTCACATGGACTGCTTGACTACCGAACCAACAACCCCCCTTCCGCGCTCTCCAAAATGCCTGAGGACAAGCCCTGAGAAACAAGAGCGGATGGAAGGTCTTATCATATGGCTGTAGGCAGTAATCCTTCTTATTTTCCACAGAAGTATGTAAAGTATTATTTGAATTCCCTGAGACTAACAACCTCTTGGAGGTGAAACTGCCAAGGATTTGTAGTTGTTCACATTGTAGAGGAAATAATGGAATATCTCAAAAGTAAGGAAATTCTTGCTCCAAAAATAATTTTTTCTATGGTATTTAGAAAAACAACCCCAAACCAGCTCATTATGGTTTCTCTGTCCTATTTTAGTCCTATTTTCAAATGCAGCATCGCTCTTCTAGTGATTTATTACACCCCATCTCAGCTACAGTCAGCTCTAAATTGCGGTTAATTTTAGCAGAATTTTCATCTTCTGTGCAGAGAAGGTATTTGATGTGTGTGATCACAGCCGCTGTGTTGTTATGGATTACTTTAAGGGACCACGAACGCTGCTACCATGTACACAACGGGGCACGCTTCCACCGTGTGTTAAACCTCTACAACCCCCCCGAAATCCAACGGCTTTCTCCATAAGTGAGAACAAAATGTTTTTTAAGCTACCAAACTAAATAGCTTCCCCTGAGTCCAGTATCCTTTCCTTATTGGGAAAAAGATGACCTAATAACATAACTCTTTCCCCACTTCCAGCTGCACATTACTAGGTTTCCGAAGCAAAGTTAGAAACCAGAACGGGTAACGTTTTCGGCTGAGGTTAAGGAGCGTGGCTTTAGCAAAGTTGGTGGCAGAGTCCTTGGCTGCTTGCAGACCACTCACTCCATGCAAGGTCCCAGGACTCTGTGCTGCCACAAGGCAAAAGCAAATATTTTTAGCCAGTGGCTCCTGGCTTTCAGGTTTTGACCAGTAAATTATTAAAACAACATCCTCTGCTGCTGCTGCTGGGTTTTTGCAAGTGTTTTAATATTCATTGCTGCACCTGGTAGTTGAAATAAAGGGGGCTTATTTGGGAATGGCAGAAGTAAAAACAGCACCTTCATTCATAACACATGGGATCCATCTGAGCAAATCTCTTTGTTTACTCGATGGCCAGCCTTTTTCTCTATTCTCACACACACACACACACTCTTTTTAGCCTTGCAGAAACAACCTGGCTACAGAACATAAACCCAATGACTTTTTTCAGCATGGTACATGTTGCTGTCAGCCTGGTTTGGGCTGCAGGAGCTTCGCCGTTGGACATGATGTAAGAGGCAGGACGAGCAGGTATTTTCAGATGCCAGTGCTGACAGGTTGAAAAATGAATTTTAGGGGTGTAAGCTAAGCACATTTTGAGCTGGGAGCATCACAGAAAACATCTGCCTGGTCATTTTAACCATGCCCCTGTTTTGCACTCCAAGCACGCTTTGTGTTTCAAGTGCAGCAAAGGCTGACAATTTACGTGTTAAATCAAACCATTTAATACAGAATTCCTCCCAGGAATATAAAGCATTGATGATGACCACCAACAACAAAGAGCATGGTGACACTGCTAAAATACTATGGATTGACCCCAAGGCATGCTGAGTTCTGGAATATCAAATTCGGACGTTTCTTTTGACAAGAAAGCAAGGAAAATGATGAAACAGAGCAAGCGCTGTACCCACATCAGCATAAGTGACAGTTGCCACACACCTCCCCACTTAACTGATAACTCATCAAACCTCTTCTATTTTGTATAGGTCACGGGTCAATTAAATACGTGCGCTGTCTGCATCAAGTCCTGCACGGTGCTGGCGCCTTTCTATCTGGAACAGAAACAGACTGCGGTGCAAACAAACCCGCCGACAAACCCCATCGCCCACGACACAGAGAGATAAAAATGTGCATCACTCACCAGATCAGCTTCACACTCTCTCTTGCAAGTGCTCTGCGCGTCTACCCACAGGTTGGGGTTCATGTCATTGGGGCATATCCCAGCGTGGGAATACCGGATTGGAGGTAGAGCTCTCCCTTTCAGAGAGACCTCCAGAAGCAAGAGGACACTGCTCTTCCCCAGCAAGATCCACATCCACCGAGTGAACAGCACCAACAACATCTCAGAACTTCTCCAGGGCAATGGCAGTGACCGAGCCGGAGGTAGTTCTCGTTTGCTTGGGGTTGATTTTTTTTTTTTGGTAAGCCTTAAATTTTCGAGGAACCCAAATGCACCTGACTTCTGTAAAAACTTCAGCAAGCTCCTTCGCTGCCTCTGTTGATAGTGCAGTTTGGTCTGGACCTCATTGGATTAAAGGTCCTAGGAAGTTACCCCCTTATTTTAAGAGAAATGCTAATAGTCTGAGCAGAGTTAGCTCTATTTATACCCTGCCTCTGTTAACAAGTCAGAAAAAGTAAACTTGATTTCTTTGACAGGCACACGCTTCCTATGTCCTGGTGGCAGTCAGACAGATTTGTTGCAAGAAAAAAAAGCTGGAAAGAGTTTAAAAGGCTGGAACTGGCACGGTGGGACCCCTGCATGTTTCTGAATGCAGGGAGGCCTTCTTAACCCCTTTAGACCTAAAGTACTTCCCTATGCTAAGAATGGCATTTACTTCTGAAAGAGTACTTGTCTAAATAACACGGACCCGTGGTCAGGGGATTTCCCCACGGCAAGGGGCTACACAATCACTCGCTAAAAGGAACAAGTAATAGGATTGAAGCAATTAAAGCTAGAATATCATATTTTAACAAAGGAAGTAGGGAAGAAATAACTTATTTAAACTTAGGATTGACAAAGCAGTGTGTCTTCATAACTTCTCCTGGGGTTCCTCCGGGCTTTTTTTCTTCTCTTTGGTGGGGAGATTTCCAGGATGCTGGTTTTAATGCTGCCCTCCAACCCTACCAGCAAGATGTTAAAAGTGTCCCTGAATTCCTCCACATTTCCTGACAGCCAGATCCCATTGTACAGTGCATTGCTGACCCCTTTAACAGCGGCAACAAAAAAATAGTAGAAGTTCAACTCTATGGAAACCTGCATAAAGGAATGTACAGCATTTTTGCATTGGGGGGCGGGGGGGAAATTCAGTCAAGCTGAGTTCCTCGTTCCCTGATTATTACAGCAAGGGGCCGATCCTGCTCGTGCTGAACACGTGCCAAAATCCAGAGCCGAGTGGCAGAAGTCAGAGTTGCTCAGCACCTTCCAGGATTAGAGCCTTTGGGCTGAGTTCTGGGCTAGCTTGGATGGATCCTGCACGGCGCTAAGAGCCTCCTGGGAGGACCGGGTAAGTTTGCATCCCACATGGGGTTCAGCAGGGCCGGACCAGCAGCGCTGTGCTTTGGGAGGAGGGAAGGTTACACATCTGTGCCCGGCGCTGAGCGCTGCAAAGCCGGCAGACCCGGGCACAGTCAACCCTTACTTTAGTAAAGTTTTTCCGTTGGGTTCATTAAACCAGGGTTGTTTTTCATGGCTGAGTTTGGGCCTAATTCTCCCCTGAGTGATGATGGCTGCCAACCAGTACAACCAGCAGTGAACTGGGCCACCATGCAGGCGCTGCCCCAGGCCACGGGGCTCCTGCTCCTCCCCTGGGGCAAGGCAGCAGAGCGCAGTGACCTGCTGGCGTTTCCCGAGGATTGCCTCCAAAAGGAAGGGAGAGCAACCTGGAGCTGATCTGCCCTCGGCTGTGGCATTTCTGTGGCAACCCAGGCTTATAAAAGAGGCTCTAGCAGTTTTGATTTGTGTGACCGCATTAATGATATGCACAGTATTTGAATTTCATATGACGTGTGGAGAGAAGTTGTCCAAATTAGCTATTTATAAGGAGCGAAGTCAACTGCCAGGCAGCAGTTTGCAGTTGATTTATTCTCTCTGAAACTTTAGAAACCTGCATGACACTTGTACAAAGTGCGGCTGTGCGCAAAATGTTTTATTCAATACTTGTTTACAAAGACAAACGCAGCACCCTGCGATGCCTAAAAAAGCCAACCAAAAATGACACATTCCCAAGAGGTACTTAAAATTCTTACAGCTCTATTAACAACAAAATCACATGTATTAGTGGTTCTGTTGACTAAACAAAGACACTTTATATTGTAAAACTGACTACAGATAAGCTTTGAAACCAGCTGTATGTGGGGCTCGAAGAGTGCGGGTATCCTGGGCACTGGAGGAGCTGCTGCGATCAGTGGTGGGTCTCACACTAACAGCTGCTGTATGTGCAGGGAATCTGCCCTCGGTCCATGGCATTGCCACCATGTAGCCATGGATAAATCCCTGCCATCCTCAGGGTCCTTTTGGGCTGTTTCACCCCATTATCCCACTGGGCCAGAGGTGGGGAGCTGGTGGGTCCATGGTGCTCTGCAGCTTCCATCCCCACTCCCGGTGCCGCAAAGCCACCTCCTTGCACGCTTTGGCCATGCTGAGCGAGAGACCCACCAGTGTGGGCCCACCCCAGGCGGGACTCCCTTCCACGGAGGGGAATAACACTATCTTGGTTTTTTCCCCCTCCCAGACTAAGGATCCCTTGCCCAGAGGCACATTTCAGCTGCGGGGGAGCAGAGTGGGGCTCTGAAGAATCAGACACTGGTTTGCATCAGACAGACGGAGCAGTCTTCTGCTTTGCTATGTCCTCCTCCATCCAGAGGGATATTCTCCAGGGACAGGTAAGTCCCACCGCGGCCTTCTGCTTTCGGCACCCAGATACCATGTTCAGTGCGCGATGGCCAGGACGGTGGAGCTCAAGGGGCGACAGGTTAATGAGCCCAGCTGAAGGAGCAGTTGCATGGGACATGCAACTCGGCTGATTTAATTGTGTCCCTGTTGCAGGTCAGTGGGGTTGCTCAAAGGAAAGGCCATTTGAATGGCTGGATTTGATGTATTGTCACCTCAAACATTGGGTCAGCACTTGGCACAGCGGAGAGGGGCAGGGAGATCCCATAGGAGCTTGGGAAAAAGGGCAAAGCAATTATCATTAATGACAATGATGGTTTTGTCAGGCCACTGTACTAACTTTATAAATGAGGCACAGGAAACTTGTGTTAACTGAGCAATCAGGCTTTCAGCAAAACATTTGCTTAGGAAGCCTCTTAGGGAATCAAATCCTGGCCTAATCCAATGGAAACCGGACAGATGCTGTGCCCCTCTGACTCCCATCGCTCCAGGAACAGGGAATGCTCAGCCCCATGAAGGATCAGTCCCTTGGCCACTTGAACACAACCGGGAGAGAGAGGAAAACAGTGCCATAAATCTCCCCGTGAATGCGGGCAGGCAGCTCCTGAGGTCAGAGGAGGCAGTGAAGTCTCTGAATAGCCCTCGACAGCTGCTCCGTCCCTGCCAGGACATCCCAGACTTGCTGTTACCCAACCTAAGGAGCACATCCACGAGGGGACACCTCTATGCAGGCTGCCCTGGATTGGCTTGGGGGCAGTGGGGACCCCGGTTGTCCCAGCAGGGACAGCCAAGCTCTGCCTGACTAATGCACTCAATGTCTCCTGGGTTTCACTGAGGGCTGGTTTCTCATCTGGTTTAAATTAGTTTAGCTCCACTGACCTCAAAGATCTGACCAGGTACTCCAGAACTGAATCAGGGTCTTTGTCAAGGTCCCTGGGCATAGTTTTTCTGTTCTTTCTTGTGCATTTTTTTCTTTAATATAAGAAATAAAATAATCCTTATTCTCCATTTCTATGAACAAATCTATTATGAACGCCGAATTTACGGCTTGTCTTGTCTCATCCGTGTCAGATACTGATGTGATAAAGATCTTCCCAAATGAATTCAAGCCTTGGAATAAACCCTGCTACTACCCCAAAATCCCCTTTCTGATCAAGGTATTGATCTGAGTCTGTTGGATGGGGAGCTGGGATGAGCTTTCTCTGGATCTCAGATGGAAAAACCTGAGCCCTGATGGCACAAAGCAACATCCCGGATCTGCTCCCAGCAGTGGGGATATGCGGTCTCTGACCAGCCTGTGTTCCACAGGTGTCCGTCCGACACAACACCACAGTCCTGAAAAGCCCTCCTAGGATGCCCAGGGTCCTGGTTAGGGCTGTTGATCTGGAATTGGCTTAACTGTTGCTGTTTTTTGTAAATGGTAATTTCTTTGCCCTTTTTCTTACTCTTCCCAAGCTCCTATGGGATGTCCCTGCCCTCCTCTGCTGCAGCAAGTGTTGACCCAGTGTTTAGTGTGACCCTTTCTGAGCAAGGAGGGAAATGGGATTATCTGATGCACAGGAAAGCATAATTGTGTTGGTTTTTTTCTTAAACCACTGTTAAAGGAACAGCAAACTGTTGGTCGTATTTATTAGGCAAAACGAGCAATCCTCATCTGGAGTTACTCAGCGGATGGTGGATTGATTTGCTGGTTTTATTGTGGAAGGGCTCTTGGCAGGAACCGTCACCCTGAGATGTTAAACCTCCCATCTCCCATTGATCTCTGCCTCAGCAATGGGGCCCTTCCAGATTCGGCCTCTCGTGCTGTCTGGGCCTGTCGCCACTCGCAGCCGGTTTTGCCAACACAAACACGAACCACCCCCTCTCCAGGCACGGCTGTGATTCATCGCTGCTGGGTGGTAGCTTGGTGGCTGCGGCATCGAGAGCCCTAACACGAGGGCTCCTGGCTGGAGCGGGCACTCGTCTGTGCTGGGGGTGCAATGGATGCCCACGGCACCCACCGCTGGGAGAGGCAAGCCCGGGAGTTGCAGGTTGAACCTACGTGTCTCTGCTGGACCTGTTCTGCTTCTAAGCTTAGCTTAAAGCAAAGACTCTGGTCCTTGAGACCTCCCTCCTCCTCCATGCAGGGCAACCGGGCACAGCAGGACCTGGTACTAACTCCCTGCACCACCCGGGCCAGCAATCTGCCTATTTCTCAAAACAAGGCACTAAAACCTGCCCTGCCTGCAGGGACCCTGATCACGCAGTCAACCCCAAGGACATGCTCTTCTTCAGCCCCACCATCATCATTCATGCTCCTTAGGTGGCTCCTTGTCACTGCACAGATGAAAATGTAATGCCTGAACAGAAAAGTACTTTAAAAAAACAACTCTGTCTCATTTAGAAAGTAATGATGTTCCAGTCTGTATGTAAAGCTTATTGCACTTAAAGCTGATAGCCAGACATTTGAGAGGGAACGTCACTGCCAGATCCCTTTTGGAGTACAGCTGCCAACTGCTTGTCTCAAGCAGTAACGTTGCTTCCAAACCCACACAGAAATCCAGATGATGGCTCGGGACCTCGGCTTTAGCTTGCTTCGGGCTGCAAAGGGCCAAGTCTTCCCCTTCAAGCGATGCCCCGCTCCCATGAACCTCGGCAGGACCTGCTCAGAGTCTGGGCTGCAAGGGACAGCCAGCAAGCCCAGCCTGGATGCCTTCCCACATCCCTTAGAAGGGTGAGCGTCTCACGTTGGCCATGAGGTTGGCCGAGCGAGCAGGATTTTTTGGCAAAATGTGATGCACCTCCGAACATCAAAGCAAAGGCAAAGGCTGCGCTGGCCACATGCTTTGGAAGCACACGCACACGAGCAGGGGCAGATTTGGGCTGAAGGTATGCGATGGTAATTGAGTGCCTGGGTCCTATTTTCAGGGCTATTTGTATGCATAATTAGCAGTGGAAGCCTGTTTCAGTTTCCCCCTAGTTAAGATTTTTGTCAGGGTTCCCTGTAAGCACCCATAACTAACAAGTGCTGGTTTTGACTTCTGAAATAACCCATCTGAGCAGATAACAGCATGTACGGACAGGCTCAGGGAACCAGGGGCATATTTAGAGCAGCGATTGCTCACTGAAATGAGCTGCTGCTTATGTGCACTCTGCCTCACGCGCAGATGCTCAGTAAGCAGAAGTTAATGTAGTTAGACAAAAGGGCTCAGTTTGGGGGGAAAAATCAATAATGTCAGGAAGTTTATTACAGTGTTATGGGCCACCTGCTAGAACTCAGCATTAGGCCTGCGTTACGTTGCGTTTCGGTGAGAGCTGATGGCATTGCACTCAGACAAGGCTAGCGCCAGAATTATTATTTTATGCCTCGGCAGATGGCTTCTGCTCGGGGGTTTTATCTTTGAGTGCAGACATACGACTAATCATCATTTGCTTTCTTTTTCTCTGCTAGCATAAGCTGGGCAGGAAGCAATTGCCAGTTTGATGATGGTTCATTATTGCTAGGTTTATTCTGTCTGAAACAGCACAGCAAGAGGCAAAGAGGGTACAAAGGAAGATAATCAACCAGTTATCAGTGAGATGTGGGGAAAAGCTGGGCTCAGAGGCTTGTCTTTCACTGGCCCATCTCTTTCTCTCTCTCTTTCAGAGGCAAAGCCTTAGATATCCCCTAGATAATTTGGGGAGGCCATGGAGTTGGTATCTTTGGATTGTCAGGATTGCAAAGGTCAAATGTTGGGAATGAGTTCATCCTGCTGTAGAGCAAGAGGGTCTAAGTCACTTCCCAAAGTCCCTTCCAGCCCTGTTCTTTGCTGCCCTCAGTGTGGAGCAAGACCTGCTCCATCAGTTAAGCTTTGAGTTAGGGAAATCTGAGATCTGTAGCGCAACCTGGAAAGTCAAGAAACAGAAATCACAGCCACAGCGGCATCATTGCGCGGCCCACACTTTTCATGTTAGGCCCTCTCAGTTATCTGCTTGCATGGAGTACAGGCTGGACGAGGGTACTATCACACCACACAGACGCACGGCTGCAGCAGAGAGGCTTGAGCACCTCACTTTGTTGCAGGTTTTAGTAACTAGTGGTTAGTTTCATGGCTGGCTTCAGTAACAGCACTTTAGGAAATTCTGGCACCAAATCCATGGTGTGCAAATGGAGATGTTCCCGTGTCTTGCAGCACTGCTGTGGCTGTATAAGCCACAGCACGACAACCTCAGTGTTGAACCAGTACATTTATTGTTGTTGATCTTCATTTTTTCTGCTTGGTTCCAGCTCAATTTGAACGAAAGCTCAGAATAAAAGCGAGGCGCGGGCCTGGTGCGTGCTCAGGCTGAGTGGTCAGCACATCTTTCACCAAAGCCGGTGATATTTCTCCAGGAACGCAAGTTAATTTAGTTCCACATATACTGCTGTGGGAGGCTAATGAATATTATTAAACCCATTGCACAGATTCACTTCAGTCTCCAAATGACCCTAATTTAACCTCCCTTATTTACTTTTAGGAATTTAAAGCTGGAAGGAAATCACTTGCTGAGTATCACACAGCAACAAGCCGTGAGAGGCTGGAGTCCCGAGACCCTGCTTCCAACCCCATGGGTACCACTTGCTTCTCAAAAACCTAATTCAATATACAAATGTCACATTGCTTTTGTTCGTGATGAGATTCAACTTAAATAAACAGTAAGGTTTTAACCTGCTGTGGTAATTTAATTTAAAGCCCTCCCAGCTCTCATCTTTGTTCCTTGAAAACCCGGAGTTTCTCCTGGTTTGTCCTATAAGCCTTAATTCCCTGTGACTTCAGTGTGAAGGTATCATCTCACCGTCACTGTGAGCTGATCCTTTTAGAAAGTTTATGAACCTTTCAGTGGATGAGGTCTGAGCTGAGAGTTTGTAAGGTGAGATAAAACTGCTGCAGATTTGCCTGGGTTTGTGCTTCGTTGTGAGACTTTACCAAACCACTGAATCTGTCAACGTTTGGAAGCCCTCATTGTGGCTGGGAGCCTCTCCAGGAGACGCAGAGCAGCTCCCAGAGACTGGGCTTTTCATCAGCCAACGAGCGTTGGCTTCTCCAGACAACCTGGAAGTCCCAGAGCTCCTCCGAGGGTTTGGTATCCAAAACTTAGCTATAAACAATAATTAATGTTCACAAAATGGAACTATTTCCATTCCTGCAAATATCATGAAATCCCTTTAGCGTCAATTCTGTCTTCTTGGAATTTAAATCTAAATTAGGACAAAATTCTTTTTAACTGAAGAGTTATTGCCTTCGTTTGGCTTTGCTGGTTGCTAGCGGTCCTGGCTGTCGCACAGCACATCCTCTGACCATGCTCAGAGTGTGACCTCTGCCAGGAGCAGTCCCCTGGGTCAGTTGGGCATTTAACAGTCTTTCCAAGAGGTGAACTATTTTGTTTCAGTTTGCCCTGTGTACTCTTTTACCACCAGATGCAAGACATCATACGGTCTGCACTGCTTGAACCCAGATGATGGCCATCAGAAAGAGTTAGTAAATCTCTTCTGGGCCACTGACACCGTAACTCGAAATGCCCAAAGAAGACTAAATGCAGATCTGGTATAAACAGTGTGCTCCTCTCCTGGCATTCATTCGGCAGCAGATCTGAACACAGGCTAGAGATGCAAGTGATGTCTGCAAAGCAGTGATGCTCTACTTCCATTGATCTTAGCAAGCCAATCCTGCCTGCCCTGGCAACGGGCTCTTTGTCTGCATTTAATGGCTTTTTTTCATTGTTGCTCTTCCTGATTTCAGCTAATTCAACGTACATTTTTATTTTGATCTTTTATTATTTGCAGCGTGAAGACTCCACCTGCGGCCTACACCATAGCAGGGTTCACTGAGATGCAGCACTTTCTTTTCCACGGCAGTTTTGAAGATAACTGGTCCTTGATTGCCTGATATGATGGTGGCCGGCAGAACGATTGTAGGTAATGTTTAAGAGATTCACATGGTTTAATCGTTATAATTTTCCTGTGCCTCTAGGGCCTGCACGTTGGGCTCATTGCGTTATCTAACCAACTGCTAGGATTGTGTTTTAATGGTAGACGCAGCAGGCTGCCTTTGAGCAGGGAGGTACAAAGGAATCGGAGCATCATTAGAGGTGAGCGTTTCAAACGCGCTTCGTAATGGCCTGATTTTTCTCCGATTGAAGTCGATGGTAAATATTCTGCTGACTTCAAAGGGGAGCGGGGTGAGGTTACAGCCAAACACTCTTGGAAATCCCACCCAGCGCTTGATTTTTCTTGACCTGAAGGCCAGTTCAG
This sequence comes from Aptenodytes patagonicus, assembly GCF_965638725.1. NCBI lineage: Eukaryota > Metazoa > Chordata > Aves > Sphenisciformes > Spheniscidae > Aptenodytes > Aptenodytes patagonicus. Next base: position 1,142,011 of record NC_134964.1, on the reverse strand, counting down.
TCAGCTCTGCTTCCACAAAGGAGCTTTCAGGAGTCGTGTAAAGCCGCCGGAGTGATTTTAGCCCTGGGTTCACATGGTAGCAGCATGTGAATTGCGGCAAATCTAGAGGACGATTCAGCCCTCCCAAGTTCTGGTTTCTCTTCTGCAGATGTCTGGCTGGCATCGTTCTTGCTGTGGGGAAGTTTGGGGCAATGGGATTCCTAATTAGGTACTTCAGTTCAGTGGGGTGAACTCCTGCAGTGAGACAGGAGGATTTGGGGTACCCCCACAAAACCTTTGGCTTAGCTGTGCGTCAGCCATGAGAACAAGCTGGCCTATGCGCCTGGAAAATCTTTACATCATCTCTGCAACCCACAGCATGAGCTGTGACTTTGCCTCTTCCCATCACAGAGAAAATGGTCTTGAATTAATTTTTCTTTTGTGTTTCTTCTTTTGTAATTTTCAACATTTTTCTTTTGCGTTTCTGTAACACCGTAGTTACAAAGCTCTATGCAGGTGGAAAACCAGACTTTTCCATACATTTCCAAACACTTCCATAAACTAATTTCCTTTTAAAATCAATTAGATTTGTTGAAATGGAATTGTTATCCACACGGGACCCATTCCTACCTCTGCCTTTGACTTATTCTGTGAGCCTAGACCACTTAGTCCCTCTGTGCCACAGCTTCCACCTCTCTGAAGGGGAACACAAAGCTCACAAGTGGGTCAAGTGACACCAGTTTGTCTTTTAAATCCCTACTTCTTGCCATTGCCGCAGAAGTGATGTGTGAGTGTGAAGTGTGATTTGCTGCAACCCCAAAACTGCCTGAAAAAAATGACAAACGCAAAAATTGTATCTACAGCCATGTTTGCGTGTCTTAAGCTGCAGCTTATGCACAACCCTTTCTAGCTCACACACACACATACTTTTTTTTTTTTAACTTTGCCATGGCTAGAAACCTACTACTGTAACTGTTTCAGAACATATACTTGGTCTGTACTTTCTCAGCTCCTTCCCGATTTCTTTGAGGAATCTGGCGTACCAATGGCCACAGAAAACCAGGTTAGTGCACAGTAGAGGCTTTCATGGCCACTAATCTTGATGACAAAAATACTCAAACAAACACTTCTTGTGTCACCAATATATATTATGTAAAACCTTGTGACTTTGATTATGTGCCTATAATACAGATTAGTCTGTTTGGGTGTTTGGTGCTGACCTCCAATAAGCTCCTAAAGTATTAGCAAGAATTTGCAAGTGACAGGCAGGCAGAGGTGCTGTTCTGCCTAATCCCATTCTCGAAACTCTGACTATATATGTCTGAACAGTTTCTGTTGCTTTCCTTAAGGCACCGGGTTATTTCTTTCTCTGCCCCCTCTCAACTGCCTTTGTCCTTCTCTCCACTGCTTTGATGTATCACAAATGTTGGAAGATTTAGCTAACCTTATGGATTAGAGCCAGGAAGACAGCGAGAACAAATTTAGTATAGGAGGCAGAGAATGTACCAGCTGGGAGGTGATGCTGTCAATCTCCATGGAGATCTCTTTAGTTACAGCTTTGCTAATTATTCTGTTGAATTGTATAGCGTCTGGTTGAAAGCCCATCCAAGTCAACGGAGAGTTTCTAATTGACTGGCCATGTCTCAGGACCATGAAGAGTGCACAGGGCATAGCCCCTAAGTGTAACCGGTTACGATTTGCATTTGTGGCTTTCTCCTTGATGGCCAAAACACAACCTAAGGAGAATCCAGACACCTTGGTCCAGTCTTCTGCATGGGGCCAGCTTCTTCTAAAGAAAAAAGCCTTGCAGAAACAAAGGTAGAGCTTGTCTTAGTAAAACATTTTTTTTCTTAGGAATGCAGGTGAACCATCCCCATCATCTTGTTAACAGCATGTGCACTTCCCACAGGAGCCAGCTCCTGCAGGAGATGAACTGGGGCAAGATCCACAGAAGCCTTTTGGCTCCGAATGCCTAGATAGGACATGGCCCTACGCAGGAGTCGGGCAGCTCAGTTTTCTGGTTTCTCTCAGCTCAGAGGGGACTGGGCTCACACCTGGGGACCCTACCCACAACCGCAACACAAGCAACAACAACCCTCAGGGGGAGAAGTTTGGATCCACAGCACTGCAGCTCAGGCTTGTCATTACTTGAAGCCAAACTGGCTTTAGACACTAATCCACTGAACAATTTCCAGTTGTTATCAAAATCTATTGAACTTCTTAACCACGAGTCCCTGAGCTGATGTACCACCCCCCTCATGTTCCAGTTCTCTAACTTGTTTGTTCAGAAATTATTTATTTGTCCTACAAATAGGAACAATGTTAAATTAACAAATGAAAAAAAATCAGCCGCACACCATGCCTGATTTCTAAACGGATTTGGCTGCCTGAGCAGATCCTTCCCCTGCAGATAACCGTTCCCCCAAATACCAATGCCTTTTTGCAGCCCCCCATCAAATTTCACTCCGTGCTGCAGGTATGTACATCTGTGTGCATGTGTGTGTGCTCACACCTCCTGACCCTGAAAAATCTCTTTCTTAGGCACCCCGCTTCCCCTCGAGCCCCTGCCGGGATGCTCAGCAGGGCTGAAAATCCATGGGATAGCTGGTTGCACTGCAATTCAGGGGCGCTCCAGGTGACTAAGACCTGTCCTAAACCCCAGCCCTCTGTACCACTACCAGCATTGCAATTCCTGCCCGGCGATTTGGTGAAAAGAAAGGTGATTGGTGAGTTCCCTGCAACTTTGCAGGTCACTATAACGTTTTGTTTATCTCATCAAGAACAGAGAAGCTAAAGGAAGGGCCCCAGCCACCTTGCCTCAGGTGCTCATCTTGCCTGACACTAGACAGCTGGAAATTACTGGGTTCAAAGCTCGTTACCTTTGGCTCCTTTGACAGTAGGTAGAACACAATAGGCATCTCCAGAGGATGATCTGTCTGCGCTATTCTTAGACACCTGCCCCAGGATGAGATGAATCAGCCTCTGTGCTGCATGTTTCTTCCCATGGGCACGAAGCGAGCGTTGGGTGACACAGGCTCAGACTTGATAACATGGAGCTTCGAATTTAATCTAATTCACCTATATTCTCACACAGGGACTTCCGTGGGGCCAGCACAAAAACTGGTGTAATAGAAACTGCTTCTCCCTTGTGACTTTGGCTTCTCTGAGACTGCCTCCTCCACATTCACACACTCAGTGAAAGGCCCAAAGTAAGCAGCGTAAATTAGTTTAAACCTGGCTGAATATTGGGCTTGACTTTTAATTTATTCTATCTTTATTCTCCACCAGGCCTGCCATTTCCCTGAGCCTTAATGCCTTAACATCTTTAAATCTCTCTCTCTGTGTGCGTATGCACATTAAGTATAATGTTTAAGGTTTCTGACTATCCCTAAATCTTATTTCTAATACCCTTACACAAGTGCAGGGTTGGTTGAAATTACCAGAAACATTATTTTGGTGGGTTGAGTGGGGACTGGGTGTTTCAAATATGATTGTACAGCTGTTTCACTGTCTAACTGGGAATTAAGCCTTTAAAAAGATGTTTAATAATAATTTTAAATGACTGAGAACCTGGTTAAAGGAGTTGGGGAATGAAACCTGAAATGTAAAGGGAGTGAAAAACTTCATAAGCCTTAAAAAAAAACAGAAGCAAAGACCAAACAGACCATGGTTTCTCCAAAAAAGGAGAAAAGAACCAATCCAGAGGTTCAGTCACAGTCAGAAGCTTGCAAAAAGACAGATATTGAAACTGAAGCTAAAATCTGGAAAACTCACTCTGAGGACAAAGAATGGCCCAACTCTCCCTTGTGGTTACTCCAAGCAGCAGCAGGATGTCCAAGCATGTAGCAGCTAAGCGCTGGCTCTGCGCTGCCAGGCATGCCTCAGCATTCTCACCGATGCTCGCAGGCCGTCAGGGCTGCGCCCAAGGCTGATGGATACGGTTCCCCCTCAAGTGGTGAACGCACAGGGAGCACTGAGCACCTGTAAATCACAAAGAAAACAAACTATCACTGATCTGGGCTCCACACACACAAACACTCTCGCTGCGGCTCAGAGCTCAGCGTGTTCCTGCTGAAGGCCAAGGACATTTAGGAGGCACGTTTGGGAGGCGAAGTGACTGGTCACTTTTGCGCAGCCAAGCCATGAGCACGCAGCGGCAGGTGCGATTCCCAGCAGCTTCCAAAGGCGATGGCCAGTCCTCTGCTGGCACCTGCCTCCATGCATCCGGATCCACGCAGCCCCTGCTGCTCTCGGTAGGGAGATGTATGCACGTGTGCCCTGCACAGGTACAGGCACCGTGGGCCGTGGAGGCTTGCCAAGCGCGGGCACAAACCCAGCTGCCATATGGAAAAGGGGAGGGAAGGAGCAGGGAAAGAACATATTCTTGGCTTTGCTCGGTTTTGGTGTGTGCAACACTAGTGCCGATAAATGGGGAGGGGGCAACGTGTGCGAGGGGGCCTGAGGCTCCACGCGCGAGGCACGAGCAGGAAGGCTCATGGCGGCAGCGGGGAGTTTTGAGTCAAGTGAACTCACTGCTAATCTTCTTCTACACAGTCTTTCTTGCAGGAGGAAATCTTATGACTCCAGGGAGAAGTACGTTGTGTAACTAAGCAATGGTGAACCCGAGTTGTATTTAACAGGGCTTGGCACAAGCAGGACAGAGTAGAATATTCATCCTGAGAGAGCGTGAGAGAGACCGTCTCAGTGGCTCACCCACCGGCTTCGAGTCCTTAAAAGCCCTGGTGCGGCCTTGGGAGAGGAGCTCAAGTAGAAGAAAAAAGAAAAGAAAAAAAGCCCCATAAAAATCAGCTCACTGTGCGGGGCTTCCCTGCGCTTGTTGTTGAAACATTGCATAATGTCCCTTTGCACTGGGCAGAGCTTTGAAATCCGCAGGATCAAAGCTGTATGGAGCCACTATGGATGTGCCGAGGCAAATTTAAAGGCATTTTACAATTATAGCAAGAAGCACAAAGCCACACTTCAGGCTGCTCTTGCTGTTCCACCGTGCCATCTAGTGGCACAGTGCAGTTCTACCGATGAACTAGGGTCTGTGTTTCTGTTTTTAGGCCTACTCCTGCACTCGTGTCCTGAGCAGCTTTTCCCCATCGGTCTGAGAGATGTCACGTGCAACTTTGGAAAAGGCTATTTTACACACTTTATGCACACTTTATCCTATTGGATTTTTCCAGATTTGGCAAGTTGGGATTTAAAGCTTTCACAGCATGCAAGAGGGCGTTCTGCTTCCTAGAACGTATCGCCGGGTCTCCACGTTTGTGTGCCTTGTCTTTGTTTTACAACTTTATGCCACAGAAGCTGAAAATAGACAAAAGGGATCATGGGTTAAAAAGTGTGATCATTTAAAACAGCTTTTACTGAAAAAGAAAGCGAGTTAAAATAAAAAGAACTAGGTCACAGCAGTGTCCAGTTGAAGGCTGGTCTTCCAGATCTCTGAGGTCTGACTTTGCAGTTGTCACGGTAAATCTTGTTTGCAAACCATTCTCTAAATCGAATTGTTTCTCATACAGTTGGCTGTGTCTTTCGGTATGAGCCGGGCATAATTTTTGCTCAGCCTGTTGCAGTCTGTTGCGCGAGATCAACAGCATGTGATCTGGTGTTAAAAAAATGCCACTGAGTCACTGTGTAACCTTTGTCATGCTAGTTAAAAATGTCAAAAATGTCACTGCTGTTTGTGCATGTCCCTCCCGCCTTCTCAAGGGCGGTTTGCGGGGATGCTGGGCGCTCAGAGAAACAGAAAGGTCTAGCCTGTGGGCCTCAGCCCCTCCCAGCTGATTAAAAGGAAGATGATTGACTGCAACCCAAACCCTAAATTAAACGGCAGGTTAAAAATAATGTCACTAATAAGAAAAGTAAGCAATAAAAGAGAGGCAATGAAAAAACCCCCCCAGCTTAGTGCAAATTTCTTATTGGTGGCAGACACCGATGCCAAAATAGAAACCCTGGAGTTAAAAAGAGCTCCCCAACACACGCCGCAGTGATTTAATTAAGAGCGTGAGCAACGCGCCAGAGAGGCAAGGGCTGGGAACTAGGGGTGCCAGGGCTGGGGGTGCCCGGGGAAACCCCGAGTGAGTTTCGCTCCCAGCCCATGGCTTTTGAACCCGGCCCCGTGGTACCTGCCCGGCCCCAGCCCATGGCGGCCTCACGGCTCGAAGGCAGGAGCCCGGCGGCTCCTCAGCCGGCTAAAAACGCCCTGAAGAGGGCAAAGCCAGTTTGATGTGCCTTTGCCGGGCAGGCAGTTTTGCATCGCAGCTCTTTCCCTCTTCCCAGGAGCCGTCTCCCCTCACATCTCTGCGCGGGCCTTGGGCTGTTGGCTGGGCAGGGCAGCAGGCGAGCGTGGGAAGAGACCCTCGGAGGAAACGCTTCAGTTTTGGGGTTTTCACCTTCTCCGGGCCCCTGCGTCACCCCAACGCTTGGGGGTCGGTTCCCTTCCAGGCTGGTTTGCCGTCGGGAAGGGCAGCGGCCGTGGCACCCCCTGCGCGGCCCGCACCCCGCCCCGGCCCCGGGCACAAGATGGCGGCGGCCGTGAGGGCGCCCGCCGGAGCGAAGGGCCGGGGCGGCGGGCGGCGGGGCGGAGAGGGCCCGGCGGCGCGGCGCTGAGGAGGCCGCCCGGCCCGCCGTCCCCTCGCCGCCTCGTGACGGGCTCCCACGGCCCCGCCGCGGCGGGGTGGGGCTGCAGCGGCGGCCGCAGCCGGGCCGAGGTGGAGGGGGGGGCACCCAGCCTGGCGTCTGCCGGCCCCGCGCCCCGGCATCGGCGATGAGCGGCGCCGCGGAGGCGCGGGAGCTGGAGGAGCGGCTGCGGGAGGCGGCGGCGCTGGGGGACGCGGAGGAGGTGCGGCGGCTGCTGGGCGCGGGGGCGGACATCAACTCCCGCAACGAGATCAACGGCTGGTGAGGGGCGCCGGGGGCGGCCGGGCCGGGCCGGGGGCGGCGGGGCCGGGGGCGGGAGCCGGCGCCGGGGTCCCAGGGCGCTGCCGGGGGTACGCGCGTCCTCCGGGCTGGGTCGGGCTGCCAGTGCCCGGAGGCAGGCCCTGAGCTCGGGGTTGCTGCCGGGCCCGGCTCCCTGCTGGGGAGGCTCTGGCGCTGCCCTTGCCTTGCACGGGGTGTTTGGCCGGACAGGTATGGGACTCGGGGCTCCCCCGATGAGGCTGGGCAGCCCTCGTTAGGCGTAGGGGAGAGCCGCTTTGGGGACGCAGCTCTTCTTAGTTTTCCTATTTACAAAAAAGGAAATGCTAATCTCGGGAGGCTTTGAGATTTACTGCTAAAGAGGATCATAATTAAAGGAGGCCATCCTCCTTCCACCTGTCACTACGTGGTGTTTCCTCGAGGACCTCTTCTAAAGTTGCTCATGTCCACCAATGTGGCTTTTTACGACAGCCCTGGAGAATCCCCCTTTACTCTGTGGCAAGGTAAAGGAGGGTCTTCCCCCGCAGACCTTACAGTAGAATCCTAACTTTAAAAAAGTGAAGCGACGAAGGTAACTTTATTCCCAGTTCTAGTCACTCTACATGCAACTCAGGCGAATTGGGACAGGCACGTGAGGAGGAGCCGGGGCGACAGAGCGGAGGCTGACAGCACGACCCCTCTGCTTCCTTCCCCGCAGGACCTGTTTGCACTGGGCCTGTAAGAGGAACCATGCTCAAGTGGTCTCCTGCCTGCTGGATGCTGGTGCGGATAAGCAGATCCTCACCGCTAAAGGAGAGCTGGCTGCACAGTTAACTTCAAAACCAGACATCCGGAAGATTTTGGGAGGTACCGTTCCCATCTTAGAAGTAGTCTAGAATTCTTGCTCTAAAGACTAAAGCATTTTTAGTGCTTTATCTGAGGCAGTAGATTGGCAAAACTTTGGCTAGGACTATTGTATCTCATTAGATAGCTCCGATTTATAACTGTAATTCATGCTTAGGCAAATAGACGTGGGGATTTTAGGTAGGAAGGCCTTTTATTCTGAGCTGTGTCATCAAGAGATTGAAGAGCTGTACACTTTGGGAAATGCGCTGCTGCAGTCCTATTTGCACTCATTAAGCAGAAGCCAGCATGCAGGCTGCAAATGGAGACTTTCACAACTGTACAGGCTGACTGTTGTCTGGCCATAAGAAGTCTTACAAATCCACTCAAAACAACTGCCGCACTTCAGAAGTTACGGCCTCGGAGCATTTTGATATACTGTGACTTGCAGTATGATTAATTTTTGCCCCATAATTCTGTCATCTTACACTTTTCATATGCACAGCAAACCTAGTTAGATGTATGTGACACTCCTGTCACAGTGCCAGTGCCTGTTTCCATCAGCATCTCGTTAACTGTGCTCCAGATTAAAATTTTAACGTGCTTCACCTTTGGAAATGTTGGTGTTCTATCTTCTGCTAATTGCACTAAATTGCTCTCTACAGCGATATGCTCTTACATCAACAGTGCACAGTTATCTTAAATGAAGTTGCAGCTAAATCATGACTAAGGTTGTAACAGTCACAACTGAAGGAATGGCATATTCTTTGCATGAGTATTTTTGTTTTCTTTTGGGCAAGGTGCTCATCTCTTGGACTTAGTTCATGGCAAATGACTTGCGTTCTGTTTTTAACATCTAAACTGTCAAGTGCGCGTGAATGAACTCTGCTCCTGGTTGCCGTATTTTTCTGTCTGTTAAGCTTTCATGTGTTTCCTGGGGAATAAACACATATCACTTATATTCTCCTAAATGGTTTTTATTCTGGGAGTGTAGTGCTATTGAGCAGATCTTTCCGAACTGCTCTGACATTAGTATTAATGTCCTGTAATCTTCAGTCAGGCAAGAATGTCATTTACTGCGGTACTTTTAAGCAAGAGAAGAGTTGGCTTGGGTATTATATCAAATACGCACGTACCCGAAGAAATGCTCGGTTTAATTTGTTGGCATGGGTCATAATAAACTATTTACAGCAGTGTCATTAAAAACATTGCAAAATGAGATTTAGTGAAGAACTATGGTCAGTCAGTTCCTTTGAAAACGCTGGAGTAACACTGCTAGAAATGACCTATCTTTCAATGGTTATTTTTTTCCCACTTTGCTTTTGAAAAACACAATACATTGTAGAAATTTGTAGATTTTTCTTTCATTTTATAGCTACTTGCCTTCCAGGCATTACATGCTTATGGTAAGTTAGTATCATCCTTTCATTACCTCAGAATGCAATGTAGTTTTAAGACACAATAGGAAAACTAACTATATTCAAAATAAGATACATCTAATAACATGGTGGGTTTTTTTTCTCTCTCCATCCCCTACCCCCCATTTTTGAACTTCTTTAATAGCAGAAGAAACTGAATGTCAAGGAGTGAAAGATTTAAATTTGCCAATTGTGGCAAGCTACTTGGCCAACCCACCGTTCCCGTACGTTTACACTGAAGAAAGCATTCCAGACAGCTTGGCCGAATCCCAGAATGAAAGTGCTTCCATCTCTTCTGCTTCCCAGTGTGAAACTAGTCCTTGTTCATCAGCAACTCAGCTTGAAAGCGTATGCACACCTACATCGTGCAACAGCGAAGATGATTTTCCTGCACTAGACGCTGCAGGACAGCTGCCTGCCCCGTCAGCAACTGTCGCAGCACCAAAATGCATCAAGCCTGAAGTACCCAACGGCCCCGTTTGCCGGCCGTCCTTGCCTCGCAGCAGAGGTCTGTTCTCCCCGGTAGCATCCAAACAGGCTGTACCTCTGCAAACCGACAGTTCGCCTACTGGTACCACACCAACGTTTCAGCCCTTTTTCTTTACTGGAACTTTCCCATATAACATGCAAGGTAATGAAGTGTAATTTCCCGTCCTGCTATTGTATTCTGTTCCATGTTTTTGTTACTGGGTGAAGCATGAAGTTAAAGAATCATTCCACTTACTTAGACTCATGTGGAATAGAGGCAGCGGTGTTGAATTCTTTGGCCAGAAGTACCCAGAACTTTTTTCTGCTCTGCTAAGTAAAATAACTGTTATACTGTATTTTCAACATGGTAATACTTTGCAAAATGATGGGAAGATCAGTCCAAGCAACATAAAAATTCAAATTTTGCAATGTATTATATAGTATCAGACGTATCTCTGGTAGTTTGGCAACAACTTGACTTTGTGACTGGATGGATCAGGTTTTTAACATTGTAAACGTGGTTCCCCTGCGTATTTCTTTCTGTTCAAATGGAAGCTTCCATTAACTGCACGGTATTTCTCAGCGAGATAGTAGGTATTGTATTATAAAACCTGAATTCAAAAGATAATGGTGAATACTTTAGTGTTAGGTTTGGGTTGTTTGGTTGGGTTTTTTTGAGGAAAAAACCTTTCAATCTTTTTTTCAATCAGAACTTGTGCTTAAGGTGAGAGTCCAGAACCTCAGAGACAATGACTTCATTGAAATTGAACTGGACAGGCAGGAACTGACCTATCAAGATCTGCTCAGAGTGAGCTGCTGTGAACTGGGCGTTAATCCAGAACAAGTAGAGAAGATCAGAAAATTACCCAATACACTAGTACGAAAGGTAAGAATTGAAATCAGAGATTAATTTGACTTTGCGCTTTGCAGACATCAGAGAAGGTATTTCTGTAAAAAGATCGGCAAAACATGGATGGCCTTGTGTTAGAAAACAAAAACTGACTTAGGCTCACAAATTCAAAAGGATATTGGACTTTTCTTAAAACTTCATCACAACTTACTTAAAAATATTCTTGTCAAAATAGGCAGAGTACTTCAGCTCCTAAAGCGCATGAAACTGTTACAGCTTGACTTTTTTCCTAAATGTATCAGAAACAGTGCATTAGTGTGCTTTTAACATAATTGCCATGTACTACTTCATTGTTTGCTTGCCTAAAAAGAACACATAGTAAGGGGAAAAAACCCACAAATTGGCATGTGAATAATTTAAAGATATGCCATTAACAAATGAAGATGCTCTTCTGTTCCAAAAATACCTATTCTGGAGGTCTGTAAATGAAATGCATTTGGTCACAACTCTTAGTTAGGTGACATGCACAAACACAGTCAAATCATGATGAGGTTCAAGGAGAAAAAAAACCCCAAACATGCTTTGAAAGCAAGAGTGTCTACTGGTAGGATTTTTTTCTTTCATTATTTATTCCCATCATTGGGCGTCATCTCCCTGGAATTTTAGTTTTTTACCTCCTTTAGCTATTGTTATAAACACTTACAGAGTAAGACCAGGTACCTTTAGAAGTAACGCGTAGTTCTGTCTGTTCTTTAAAAGGACAAGGATGTTGCCAGACTTCAGGACTTCCAAGAGCTGGAGTTGGTGCTTGTGAAAACCGACAGCTCTCCTTTCAGAAATGCTGCATCGACTTTGACCGAGAGACCATGCTACAACAGCAGAGCATCAAAGCTGACCTACTGACTCTTCTAGATGCCTCTAGAGTATGAAAACCTGGTAATTATATGCTGCTGCCTTTTGAAGGCAGTGAATTAAGCATGTGTAAAACCTTAAGTTATTGTTAGGGTTACTATTTTAACTAATAGTTTATCTTTTATATTTAATATCCCCTTTGCTTTTATTTTTTTACTTGATACTGTATTCAGATAAGGGATACCTCATTTGTCTACTAAAATCACATGCTTCCAATGTATTTCAGTGACCTTTATGGGTTGTATTTGGCAACAGAAGGCAGGAAAGACTTAATTATTGATATGAAAAGTACGTTGATTACGCCTACTTTTTGACCAAATAAGAGTCATGGAAGAGAGATTCAGGAAATTGTGTGCGCGTGTGTGTGTGTATATATATATATTTTTTAAACTTCCTGATTAAGTTAAACATCAGAGGGTATTCGGCATACAATGAACAGTCACGCTTTAAAAATGTAAAACTTGCAAGTCCTTCACCTCTTGCCCCTTCTTACCAAGATGCATTGTCTTGCCTGCTGGGGACAGAAATATTTCATGCTCTGAAGTGACAGGAGAAAAATGTTCACTGGGCTGAAAGTGACTGTGGACTAAGAGTGTCCACATTTAAATGCTTGTTTCTTTCCTATATGAGAATACTGTAACTTAAGTGATGGCATCCCTCCACCTCCACAAAAAAAAAAAACCAAACGGAAGCCTCTTTTAATTAAGGAGCAGTTAAGTCACAAAGCAAGTTAAAGCGCCCATTCAAAAGAAAGCCCTTATGTTTCAGGAGCTCAGGAGGGGATCACAAATCCATGTCCATGGTTTTATTCATTTTTTTTCCCCCAACGACATGAGGAGACCATGCGTAACTCACCAGAAGTCAGTACTGTTAAGTCAAGCGACTTCCTCATGGCCCACCCTCACCCACCAGTTACAGGGCAGGGTGCGCGGTTAGTTTCTGCTTGTGTGAGGAGCAGGAGAAGCACAACAGTATACTCTTGAGGTATCACAACCGTTAAGGAGCATACCATGCTCTTGATTAGCCATACTAAACTGGTAACACACACCATTAGCAAATAACTAACCTGTAACTTTACACGTTGCACAGTCTACTATCACTTTTACAGTGTCCAAGGTTTTAGCCAGATGAGTACCGCAAGGGCTGAATGCCTCCAGGTGCTTTCAACTGAATTTTTTTTGGGGGAAAAAACCCAACAGACTCTGGTTAAGCTACAGACTGCTTAACTTGCCTTTAAGCAAGTCAGTAATGAAAACATCCATCTGGGGTTTTATGAATGGCAAAAGTCATCATTAAAACACACCTTGGAGTCACTCCATCTCACTCCGAACAAAGTATTTTAAGTCGCAGCATTGCTGCAATATTAACAGCCTGAAGCTTTTCCTGTTAACATGGTAGTTTGCAAAGTTATACCTTAGGAGGTTTTTTGTTTTGTTTTGTACCAAAAACCTGACTTGGGTAGTGGGGTGGGTGCAGGGGTGAGGGAGTTGTTTCTGGACATGAGCTGCTCCCCCCCGCCAACAGCATTGATTTTCCTTCCATCTCTCCTTTATTAAGCTGCGTTAGAGCAGAGCTGATGCACAGCTGATGCAGTGTTTGTTGTTGTTGATCTGGATCATCATGTTGACATTCAGACCATAAAGAGTACAATCAACAGGTTTTGGTAGGAGCAGCATGGCTGCCACCCTGTCTTAGCTTCCCGCAGCACAGCTGCTTTATCCTTGAGTGGCTCCTCCAAGCGAGGTCACCAACAGCATGCACGTCAGAAGAATATAGAAACCCCTTCTGCCAGCAGAAGAGACGCTTGACTCTCGGTTCAGGATTTCACCAAGTTATTCTAGGCTTAAAATTCTTGCTTAGTGCATTCAAAATAATTATCATCCTTTCCCACTTGCTCTATATCCATCTTATCACTTAACCTCTGCTAACGCCCCGTTCTCAATCCTGGCCCTTCTCTCTCCAGGAGCTGAGCTACTGCGACACAGTATGAAGTAAAATTTCCTAACTATGGCTCCTCGCTTTGTTTTTCTTGTAGGCCAGGAAAGGAGTTTTTATTTTAACAATTGTGTATTTATCTTTTCAGCATAGCTTGGAGGCTAGTTCAGATTATGTGCAATAACTGTTTGAAAAACAGTAGTAGTTGAATGACTCAAAATTAAGAGTATCTAATTTCTTTTCGGTTCCTTTGTTTAGGAAATCAGTGTAAAGACTGCATCCACTAATTACCAAACATTCAGCTATAGGAGCAGCTGGTTTAAAAAAAGCTTTATTTGCTCTAGTTTCCACAAAGAATAACTGTTAATGTGATAAGACTAAAAGTTTAATCATTATCTGACTGTAATAACAGTAAGTCTATGCATTCAGAGAAATATTTTTGTATGTTTTATGCAGTTTGATAAACTTTAAGGCACACTAGTTATGTTGGTTTTTTGTTTGGTTTTTTTTTTGAACAATAAACTGTTGGTATGACAACTGAAACTAAGTTTACAAAACTTACTGTTCTTCCAAGGACAACTTTTGTTTGCACTACAAACTTGTACTATACTGACATTGCTACTCTTCACTTATATTAAAGTATCAGTTGTTTCAAGTACCTAGATCGCTTCCTTTTTCAGGGGGTGGGGAGTACGGCGTGTGTGGGGGGGTGATACATGGCACTCTAGAGTGGACAGGGCGCTCTTAAAATTCTAACACAACTTTGAAAAATGATGGGCCAGTACATTTTTAACACCTAATAAAAGACTGTCAGGCTGCCAACAACCAGTATGGAGAAAGCACGTAGGAGGTGCTTGCTTAGATCAGCTACTTGCTTTTTGCATAGCATTCCTAGAAAATCTGAGATTATATTTATCTTGGGCTCGAGCTCTGAAGATGACACTTTTCACATAGATGAATCTGTTGTGGAGACGCTCGTTACAGTCAAATCTGAAGGTAGTTACTAGAAAGGCACCGTGTTTCCTATGCTCTGAAAGACAGAATTTTTCCTTCATCTTCAATGCGCTAGAGAGACTCCACTATGAGACATGTCAGAATCTGAATCCCAGTCCAATTGACTATAAGTTACCTCATTTTATCATTTATACCTGTGCAAAATAAGGAAGGGGAAAAAAAATGCTAGTCCTATAACAAATACGTGCAATGGAAGGTGCAAGACAAATGTTTTGGCCAAAGTTACAAGTTTCAAAAGGAGTAGGTGTTCATGCGATGTCCGTAACTAGAACTAAGTTACAGCTTTACTTGCTCCCACTTACTTTAATTTTTCTTGTTAAGTTTTTCCAAAAAACCCCACCACCCAGTCTCAATCCTCTGTGTCCCCGTGTGGGTGTCTGCTTTAGAACGATAAAAGTCAAGAAGGGAAGACGGCTGTCTGCATGTGCATCCCTCCTTATCAAAAACCAGCACTCCATTTCACCAGAGGGACCAACATGCAGGTCTGTTTATGAGTGCACTTCCACAAACGGACGATACAAGGCACACCAAAATTAGAAGCAGCAAGTTACAATAGTGCTTTGTCCATGTATGACTTCAGTTACATGTATGGTCGAGTCCTGAATACTAATATGAAGGATAATGCCTTTTTAAAAAATGTAAATTCAACGCCTTACAGACACAGCACTGAAGTACACTTTACTGTCTCTACTGCTGAGTAGCACACACTGCAGTTCTTTTCCAACAAGAACTACGCTTGCTTGCACTACAGCTTCACAAGAAAGCATAAGGCACGTCTCTTTTCCCTTGTATCTGTTCTAAATGCAGACGGTGCACGCTTACCAACTGCATACAGTTGTTAATTAATATTCCAAACTGATACCACAATGCAAATCAAGGCAGTCTGAAGGCCAATCTCAGCAGTGGCATCTTTCTGATAATGCTGTAAAAGTCTAACTGCTTTATAAGGGCTTAAGACCTACATTTTTATTGCGAGATTTCTGTAATTTCTTACCCAACTGCAGCATAAGCTGCACTTTTTAGGGGACACAGAATCCAACCGCTGAAAAAGTAAGCTTGAAATGAAATACTAACTGATGGCACCAAAAAAACCCAAACGCACAAACACCACAGAATAACTAAGCATCCAAATTAATGGACTAAGCTTGAAGACATGAGTAGATTTATTAGGAAAGAAACTTATTTAATATTAAACGTTCAATGACAGAGACAATCAAATTTGTAACAGAAATTCAAAGATACTTTATTTCCATTTCTCGTATATCAAGAAGCTAGGAATAGCTTAGTTGTAAAAATGGGATTCATTTTAGTTCGATTCACACAAATACTAAACATTTATTTTTGTGTTTTTAAAGTCCAAGAATGAAAACTTGCAATTAAACACTGAGCAAGCCATGTGTTCAGGTTATGTTGGTTTCTTATCTTAAAAAGTCTTAAAGAAAAAAAGGATACAGGACTTATATTCTCAGTAGCATATGTGCTATTATCAACACATCTTTCTGAACTCTGGGAGGAAACACCAGTCCTGAATTAAATTTTATAAAAAAAAAAATTTCTAACTCAACTTTATATTTTTCTACGCCACTACAGCTTTCTTTCACCTCATTTTAAAGCAGATCTTCAGTTTAAGCTGTCTTCCGCTGTCTTCGCAGACTCTTCATGTAGTAGTCCTATAATGCAAAATTTTGGGAAAACAGACAATTAGACAGCATTAAGAGCATTTAGTTTACCATTCCTATATATTGGCCCAGTTGTTAGCTGTCATCTTAACTCTACAAAAATGTCAACATTGAACATGACTGGCTTTAGAAGCAATAATGTAGCATTAATGGTTTAATAATCAACATTAAGTGTTTAAGAATTCCTAGCATAAATAATGAAACTACAGTAACAAATTATGTTGCAAGAAGCTCATTTATCAGCTGTACTCTCCATTGTTAGTTCCTTATTTCAGGAATACAACTAAAGACCTTCTGTAAGAGTAAGAAAGCTATGTCAAGAGCGGGGAAAAAACTTCGTTTGCCTTTCAATACAGTATTTGTATTTCCTATTGTTTAGCTGTTTCATTTCCAACAAACAGTTTTTCAGCATACATTCTTGCCATGAACATTGTAATCATTTGGTGGCATCTGCCTTTGTATTTACATTTGCCTTAGAAGTCTGTTATCAGCCATTCCACTTCTCTGTACTATGGCTGACTGCAAATTCTCCTACACAGTAGGAAATATTAAACACATACCTCTTAAAGACTTGAATTGCATTGAAAGTAACAAGGCGATTATTATGTAGTGTTTATTGCATTTTAAACTCTTTAAAGATATCTAATTCTGGGCAGCACTGCATCCCTACATACAGTTGAAAGAAAATTCCATTCTGTTAACATCAGATTTACAGTATTCACACAATACACAAAAAGTCCTTTTCACTATCTTGAAAATCAAAAACACAACAGTAAGCTTAAAGATTACAGGCAACAGCATTCAAACATGGATGTGGGTAGAGAAAGGAGTACCTGGCATGAGTACCTGCTTAGTTTGACTGAATCCTTGATTTTTAATTTGGCTTTTCATGGGCCGCTCACAACACCAACGCTGTGTGAGGTATGGTAGTCAGCTGCAATAATTCATAAACCCTACACTTCCATCAATCCAATGCTACTGGCTCTCGAGTTACAGAACAAACTGCATTAGAATGCAAGGCAATAAAGCAAAAAAACTAGAAACATCCTTGACAAAGAAATACTAGCAGTTTATATGAAAACAAAGTAGTCCAACATGTGCCTCAAATATTAAGTATTAAAGCAAAAGTTTCTGCTGATGTACCAACACAATATGGACTTAAATACAAAAACAGTTCAACTTTTTTTAAAAAAAACGATAACAAAATCCCTAAAAATAAAAAAGGATAATTAATTTTTCTATGGTGGCTATATTACAAATATGTCCCAAAGAGGCACACTAATGGGGGCACGAGTCTGCTACAAAATAGCTGAGACAAAACAATGTACCTCAAAATGTTTTGCAGGACTACACTGTCTTTTCCTTCAGAAGGTGCTTTAGTATGTCTTCTTACTTGGCTTAGTTCCATCTTCATCTGTGCATACTTACGCTGCACTGTTAAACAGTAACAAAAAGCCCTAATCAAAGTTTGAAATAATGCACTTACCTCTGTCTGATCTGAGGTCATATCAGATCAGTTTTAATTGGACTGAGTGTCACCTTCAGATTTAATGTCTTCACTGGTCCCATTGACCTCATTCTTAGTATCACTCTCCTTCGAGTCTGTATTTGTGTCTTCACTCTGTTTTTCTCGACTACTGGACTTCATACTACTTTTTTTATCATCAGATCCCCTCTTTTCTGCCATGAAAGAAGACATTGACCATGGATTTCAAAGTAAAAACAAACATTGCACATGTGAGATATATATTGCATACAAAATGGGACAATTACTTTCTATAGCAGTAACAGTAATACTCAAAAAGTTACAGAAATAGGCTTCAGACTACCATGCTGGAATGGAGAGGGTACAAAAAAAGGTCAAAGGGGACAGTACAGGGTGGGGAAAAGAGGAGAAAGGACAGACCTCCTAACAGAGGCAGCTACTCAGCTGTCTGTTGAAAATTGGGGGTAAAGAGGTAGTCAAGAAGTTAGGCAAATGTGTAATTATGATGCATGGCTTCCTTACTTATCGTGGGACTCTTTGTCCCCAAGTTTTAATTTATGATGTGTATGGCCGCCTTTGGTTTTACAATTCTCATTAAATATGGTTCTTGAAAAGAGAAGCAGAAAAAAGAGTGATGCGACAATGCATCAGTGCATCAAATAAATCAATACTTGCCAATTAAAAAAACTAGCAACCCCAAACAATCAAATACTCGGGGAAACAAACAATATTAAGGACCGCTAGCTTTGAAGGTGGGGATCACAGTGACAATCAAAATTAACTTTACTGTACAGTATGTCACAGAAGCAGCATGCTTGTCAGCATTATTAATTCTCAATTTTATAAAAACAGCAGTCATTTATAATCCACTCATTAAAAAGGCTTGGGGAGACAGTTTGGAAGATCTATAAAAAGCACTATTTTCCAAAGGCAAAGGAACAGCAAGATGGAAGGACCCCACAATTCCATCACGAATTGGAAAGCTGAAGAGTTTGCTACACTGCTGAAAAACTCATCTTTTCCTCAATAATATTCAAAGAAGGAAGGAAGCCAGAAGTAAAAATATTTCCATGGGAAGAAAAACATTCAGTATTAGAGCTGCGTGCCTCATCCGTAAATTCAGTATTTGCAAATTTAATAAAAACATCAATTCTTTATGTATTATTTTACACCATAATAGTAAACCTTTGATCAGTAAAGACACTTCAGAGAGAAAAAAAAAAAAAATCTGAAAAACCAACCTCTCGGATGTCATCATACAGAACAACATTCATGCTCTTTTTTTCTGATTATTCCCTGCTATCCGGGCAATTAAAATAAATAATATAAGTATATATATATATATCCCCAACACAGATTGAACACTCTGAAAAAGCTATTTTAAATAATGTTATGACCTAGACTGGCATAACACACTTTTGTATTTCAGAAGACAAAGTAGAAATTAAGCTTTAAAAGAGAAGCAACATCCCAACTTCTTTGTTTTAAAACAGACCACCAAAGGGAGGGGTAAAGCCCCCCCACAGAAATGAGGACAACTGCCTAATGAACACTGCTACTGAGGTTTCATCTGAAGCAGCACATCCAGTGCACGGTGCTTGGAGAAAGCACCCAGCGATGTCAAAAAGCTAACTGAAGAACTAGTAATTTTGTATCTGTCTGCCCTCGGTTTTGCAACTCCGCAGGTAGATTGCACTCTAACTAACCTTGTTAAAAAGTCTTCTTTTTGTGTCTTATAGGTATCTCCGATGCACACGTAGATCCACTGAGGAATAGTAGTCTTGTTTCCCCGCAGAGGACTAGTAGTCAGTCCAATAATCTTATCTTCTGTCCTATGTAGATATGGTAGATCTTAATAGCCCTATGGATGTGCAGTGTGCAGGGTTTTGTTCTGTCTTGTTTGTTTCTTGAATTTGGTCGGGAAGGATAATTTTGCTTAAGGTTAAAAACCTACTATTAAACTGTGGTATGAGAGATGAAACTCTTCTAAAAACTTTAATAATAAAATAGTTTTACCATAGCAAACCTCCAGTTTGCCAAGCAGAACTGAGAAAGTGTATTCAACAAATAGTCCAATAACTGAACTTCTTTCAACTCCTGGAGTATCTGCAAGCAGTTAAGTTCCTCCACTGTATTTTCAATCAGTAAGATTTCTTTCTTTAAAAGCACATACAATTAGTTTGCTGTTGAAACTGCGTATATTATTTCAGCTGTGATCTATTAGGTATCATCATGTAATATTGACTTTGCTTCCTGATTCAACACATGCACATTTGTCTGATTGAGTTCGTGTGGGCAACTGAGATTTATTTTGTGAGAATTCTTACCAAGATAATGTGAATGGTTTTACTGTTCAAAGAATGCAAAAATCAAACATAATATCCAGTGTTACTGAGGGTTTGGGTGTTCTGACAGTATCTGCTGAGGTTTAATCACTAACATGAAAACACAATCACAAATACAGTTATTTTTATATATGAATCCAGATCAAGGAAGCTAAAGAGCCAAGTTAAAGTGCTCTGGAGGCATGTTCCAGTATAAACCCCTCATAAAATGAAGGTACTTGCAGAACAGATGTTTTCCTTTTCTTAAAAAAAAAAAAAACCAACCAACCCTATTTATTCCACCTACTTTGAAGTTAGTTTACTTGAACAGTAGTTGCGTTCTGCTGGTTTATATTAAGCTAATGCTCAGCTGGTGTTTATGGCTGGCAGGCTCCCTCCTTTAGCAAATGTACTCCTGAAACCTGAGTCAGAAATTGTCTCCATTTTTACATATACTTTTTTCTTACAATCTTAAAGGTCGCTGTATTCCACAGTATTTTAGTGAACAAGAAGCCAGGACTTCCAAATTTTCAAAGTATGGCACTAATTTAATGTGTAACAATAGGCAAGTCTTGGGCAACTGTGCCTTGCTTTTTTCCTGTTAAGATTCATGTTTATAAAGCTGTTTGAGATTTCAAGATGAAAGGCACTACCATGAGTAGTTACAGCCAGGCCTTTGCTGCTTACTTCTATAATTGCAGACCAATGGTGAATGAATATAAAGACAACTAGATTCTGAAGCCAATATTACTAATGGAGCAGTAAATGTAATATGTTAAGTCTTAACTTCTACTGTTTGCACAAAAAGAAGTCATGTAGAGCAGGTAGCCAGCCACATGGTTCAGATATATGAACCTCTAAAGCTGTCTACTTAACTACCTACAATGACACATTGCAAACATGAGGATGTAATGGTGTTTACAGTTTCATCATAGTAATTCAATGCTTGCTTGTTAAATACTATTCGTTTGGGTTTTTTTCCTTTTTTCCCCTCCTTTTTTTATTAAAGATTTTCCCAACAAAGGGAACACAAACTTCTTCAGCATTACAGTCCTGCTCTAAGGCCTATTTGTGTTTCTACAAATGTTATGATTACATAGTCAGAAAAGCAATTGATTTTCCCAGGTGGAATTTTCATCACAGTTCATAGCACCACCTCACTGTTCTCATTTCTGGAGGAAGAAAGTAGCAAGCAGCAAATAAAATGGCCAGCAAGGAAATCAGTCAAGTTAGAACTAAAAATATTGAGATGCTGAAGAAAGTTCACTAGCTCCTCTATTTAAGGATTAAGGAAAGAACTGAACAGCCATTAAGCTCAAAACCAGACCAAATTTGAATAAATAAGAACACAGTTATTTATATGCATAGATACACACAGAATACTGAATAGGACATTCTTGACTAAGTACCAGAAATCTGTTCATAAAGTAGGCAAAAAAGGCACAATATCAGGTAGGAATAAAGAAACAAAAGGACATAGGCTACAGTGCTGAATCTGAGTTTAAACACTACGCATCAGTTCCACTGCCAATGAGCAAGCAGCTAAAAACCACTTGCTTATAAAGGGCAAAACAAAATGAGAGAAGAAGCAATACTAAAGATGCACTGTAATATAAACCAGAAAAATTAAAACAGTCCAAGGAAGTCAGGCAAGAAAAATACACGAAGCATTACCAACATTTTGGGAACTAATCCGCTGGATAAATATGGAAAAGGGTAGGGCAAACAGGCCTGTGCAATCCAGAAACATGCACATAGCACCTTTCATTCCAGAGAACCTCAAAAGTACCTTAGAAACATAACAGAATTGTCTCCTCCGTCACTGACGGTCAGCTCTAATAATGAAGTGGGGTGGCTGTTTCAGACTGGACATCAGTCAGCACCCTAACAGAGCCAGTCGTTTAAGCCAGAAGTTAGTATTACATTCCTCCAGAAGTTTCAAAAGACTTTTAAAGGGGGAAATTTAGCAATAACAGTGAATTAGTATCTTTTCACAGAATGTGAATCTGTGAAAGCTTCTGAACACCAGCCTTTGATGAAACAGTGAGTCACCATCAATGCTGTTGTACATGGCATGTACTGCTATAAAAGCGTTCCAAGGACTAATACAGCATTCCTTTGAGACTCACCTGAATACTGACAAAGCAAATCTCACTTAATTTAAAAAAAAAAACAAACCAAAAAAAACAAACCAACAAAAAACTAAGGGGGAAGGATGGGGGGAAGAGCAGGAGATTGGGGAGAGGGCATGAAATTGTAATTTAGAGCATTACAGAAATTCTGCAAGATTTGTCTTGGACTGCATTCATAGATTAGAAAAACAAACCACTTAAAAGCACTGTTAAAGGAAAATAAAGGAAACATGATAGTGTAGAGAAGCAATAGACAGTACAGGTGAAAAACCAGCTATCAATCTCCCACAAAACATGTACCAGCAAAGGGTAATTACAGAAATATCTGCTAACAGTAGGAGAAGATATTCACTCTTATGAAAATCTGATTACAGGCGTATGTTTTTCTAAAGGCAAACAGTAAACAGGTCTTAAAATACATCAAAATCCTCACACACTTCATTTGCAGACAAAGTGGCAAGCTTTTAATAACTACTGTAACAGGTAAGAGGTGGACACTGGGGTGTATGTATGCACGCACGTGCATTAACGGTAACTGGAACGAACAAAACGCTTCAAATTGGTTAACAGCAACATATCCAGCTTATAAAACCAGACCTGATTTGATGCTAAGAAGAACTTTCAGTCACTCACTGAAAGACTAAGAGCGTTTGAGACTTTAGGGAAAGATTAAGTTTCAGAACTATATGAACTCAGTCTTCACACAAACATACCTTTTTCTTTTGACTTCCTGTCTTGTTCTCTCTCTCTGCTTTTGCTTCTGTGCTTGTAGGATTTCCGATCCCGGCTTTTTGATCGTCTCCTGTCCCTACTGCGAGACCTATGTTTTCTTTCTGATCTATCATGACTTCTGCTTCTTCTTCGGTCACGACTCCTTAACATTCAGAGAAAATGTCAAAAATGTAAATGTCAGCTGGTATTTTCTAACTCAGAAGATATAATAGTAAAACAGTAGCACTTTCTAATACATTGATTATTTGCAGAAAACAAATATTTAAACCAAGCCTTAGCATACTGTATATAAATATTTCTCAGTAGGTAAGACCTGGCTTCATATTGCCTTCTTCATTTACTCAAACATTCAACCGCACAGCTTAAACATATCCACTACTATGAATTAAAGACCAACTTAAGGAAAAAACAAGACCCTGTTCTTTGGGAGCATTTGTCTACTCAAAGCTCCCTCATAAGACCACTTCCACCACAATGGTGTTATCTACTTCCAAAAGTGAAGAGAGAAGACAGTGAACATGCAGCAAGACTTGCTTATCCTTAGAACCAGTAAAGTATGTCTTCACTTAAGAGATAAGAACAGTGAAGCTAACGAATCAGTGATGTGACCCAGGCTGACAGATCAAGTCACCACAAGATTTTTACATTTTGGAAAGTTACATGAAAATACTTATGCATACACACACACATACCTGCTTCGCCTTCTTTCTCTGCTTCTTGATCTTTTGTGGTCTCGTGAACGGCTGCATCTTCTGTCAGATGTTCTGCTTGAATGTCTACTCCGTGAACGACTCCTTTTACGTCTCTCTCTATCACGAGCCCTCTCTTTTTCCTTTTCTTCTTCCTCACGTCGTCTCTTCCTTTCCCGCTCTTCTCTTTCCCGTTCCCTCTCTTTCTCTCTCTCCTCTCGTTCTTGTTTCTCTTTTTTTAACCTGTCATCACGGTCAGGTTCCTCTGTTCTTTTTCGTAACTTTTCCTTAAAAAAAATTCACACAAAGAAATGAAGATTAATCAAGATAAATCATTCAATATAACTTAGTTTATACATTCTGAGGATGTAGAAGCTTAAGCTTTTAAAATATTTCAGGGTTTTTTTTCCCCAAACAAAGGACGGCCTACGTAGAAGCGCTTTCTAAAATCCCTGAAATGGAAATCCTTTGTCTTGCAGAACTCTTTTGCTTGTCATTCTCACAAGAACAGAGGCCACACTACAGTTCTTTACAAAGGCCACAAAAAATTCCCACCTGAATTTACATCTTTGCTTATATCTAGTGTAATCACATACGGCAAAGAATGTCAGTGCAAGCACAACACTACACGTGTAGTAGGATTCCATTTAATTTTTATATACCATCTTTGGAGTATTTCACCCACTTGAGGAAGTCCACTGGACAGCCTTTTTTTTACCATAGGAAGCCTCCAAGCAATTTTTTATGTTTAATAACTGAAGAGATGCTTACTTTTAAATCTTCTACAGTAGCTTTTATTTTGGCATAACCCATGTGCTGCTTTCCCATCAAGTGGTCATCTACCCTGGACTGTGCATCTCCTACAATTAAAAAGGCTCCACAAACTTCACAAACTTCCATTTGCTTTTCTTGGGCTGCAAAGCTCTCAATTGTCTGCAAAAGAAAAACATTCGATAAAGCAAAAGAAGAGTTTTAGCTAGAAGCCAGCAAAGAGGTTTAGAACTTTACTGTTACTCTTGTCAAATCCTAGGCACTAGTGAAAGCTGAAAATCGTAACTGCATGCTTTGTCTTCGGAGCACTGCACCTACTAGGATGAACAGGGCAAAAATAGGCTACGTACGCCCGTTCCACGTAAGTCACAAGGAAAGACTCAATTAGAAAACACACAAAACAAACCTTATTCCTCACTGCAAGGGAGTAATATGTATATAGCCATATCTGCAGCTTCCTTGCTATCTTGGGATTAAGGAAAATAAAAGTCAGTTTTCTCTTAAGATGGTTTCTTTGGCATCAACTGAAATGTCTGGAGCTGCAGAATAACCACGGAGTATGTCTCAAGGAATGAAAAGGCTCATGAAGAAATACAAAAAGGAACACTGGGCTGCTACTTAAAAGAATGGTGGTGAAATTAGTTTACTGTTTCAACAGACATATGAGAAATACACTGGAATTTCAACATAAACCCAAGTGATTATTGCTGCGCAGTGTTCATGAATCATATAGTATGGACACAAACTGTCCTGCAACATTTAAGAACTTTAAAAAAATAAAACAGGAATCACAATTTAAGCATATTATTAAACACCAAAATACAATGTTTAAACATAAGCTCCTTTTTGTTGACAGGAACTTGCTACTTAACACATTACCTTTGGCTTCTGTAGCTCTGTAAGTCAGATGCCTGTCTCTAGTCACAGCCCTAACACAAGGGCTTTACGTAACACAGTCAGATTGTTAATTCAGTGAAATAATATTGCAGAGGCTACACGGCAAAGTTTAATTGAGACCTGAACTAGAGTAAGATGCAAGCTCACCTCCAGGACTGCCGTGTAAATAACTTCATAATTTGTGTGCATGAAACCCCGTCTCAAGGTAGCATGCTAAATCAACACACTGGATTAACACATTTAAATGTCATGTTATTGTCTAATAAATTCTGCACAGAACTTGCATGCCTTCAGTGTAAGGACAAGGTTATTAAGAACGTACTGTTGCACCAAATTTTGAAATAAGTTTGACAGAACTACAAACACATTACTTACTGAAGTTGTAGATCTCAGCAATTCTCTCTCTTCCTTCAGCTGTTCAACAAGTTTCATCATTCCTTGTGCCTCTTCC
Source organism: Aptenodytes patagonicus (assembly GCF_965638725.1). NCBI lineage: Eukaryota > Metazoa > Chordata > Aves > Sphenisciformes > Spheniscidae > Aptenodytes > Aptenodytes patagonicus. The sequence continues at coordinate 1,116,531 of NC_134964.1, read as the reverse complement.
ACTTTCCCTTCTGAACCTAGTTCTTCAATCTAAAGCACAACAAAAAAATTCAACTATAATTTTTAATCAAGTAACAAAAGCAAGAGATCTCTCTTACAGGGGGTAAAAAAACCTCACCTGTTGTAGAAGTACATCAATTTTGTCAGTTAACACCTGAATCTTCTCTTCATTTTTACCGGTAGGTCCCGCTCCCTGCCAAACAGTACAAGTGGGTTTTTTTGTTTTGTTTTAGTTAAAATAACTTTAACACACACGAATGTATGTCTTCTCATATTCCAGAGACACTTCAGGAATAACCTTCTCCTGCCTCTTCTCCCATGAAGACCTACTAATAATAGTCTAGTCTAACATAAAACACTCCTCAACACAGCTTTCTCCACTTTTGCTGAGTGAAGCAAGTTCTGGTCACACTAATTCCTCCTAAATCAACAAAACCGTTGAAGGCCCTGGCCCATAAAAGGTATGACATCTGAATTCAAAGTCCTAAATTTAAACCCTGAAACTGCCATGCAGCTATTATGTATCTTTGCAGACACTCAAGAATGACTTAGAAGTTCTGTGGGCTCTGAAATTTAACTTCTGAGCATAAATGCAAAAAGAATGTCACTTCATCCAGAATGTACTTAGTAGTAGTGTCCTCTCTGTAGGCTGCCGGAATAGACTTACATCTGCCTCCCCCACAACCTTTGCTCTACTCCACAGCTAATAAGCTCTCTTGACTGAAGATACTGTCCACAGCCCCTTCTGAAGCAACTGGACTTTGCACAGAACAATTAACCGGGGCAGCAAAAAGGAACAAGGCTACCCTAGCAGTCAGAAAACTCTCAGAGCACAGGCCACAGTTGCTGCTCCAAATCAATCAGGGGACAAGAAAAAACAAGTGGAGCAAACATGTAAAATTTTTCTCCCAGTCAGTTGAAGCCTTTCATTAACAGCTGTCCAGTATGCAGCTTGGAACTGAGAAAGTTGCACAGAAGTATTTCTTTCTCAAACTTCCGTGATTCCATCACCGCCTGCCAATGGTGGTGCTGGAGCAAAAAAAGGCTACTGCCTAAGGGGGGCAGCTGACAGGGGGATTTAGCTCCATCAGCTGCTGAAAGACCCAGTGCTTGCCTACTTCAGTACTATCACCATGATATAGCTTACTAGTGGAGGGAAGGAGGAATATGCCACTAAGGGAGAGAAGGTAAACTGAGTTTAAGAGGGTAAAGACAACACTTGATAGGATTAATGTTCCAGGGCAGAGAACAGATACTGATTCTGAGGAAACCGAGACAGGGAGAACAGAGAGGGACTCTTGCTGACTGTGGAGCCACTTGGCTTGTCCATTAGGGCTAGATGCAGTCTGCTGGCTAACAGATGAAGAGACTTATTTAATGGGAATCTTCTGGAAAACAGTATCTTTTACCCAAAGAGACAAGGTAAAGAGAACATAAAGACGCTATCTAGAGGAAAAATTGCCCAAATGATTCTTCCAGACTCACCCCAGAAGACTGTTGATTCTGTGACAGTGCCAAACGAGCATGGCCTCTTCGAATCCTGCGTTCTACCTCTGCCAGTAAGCTTTGTAAATAGCGTAAGAAGTCTCTTTCATAGCCCACTTTCATAAAACGAGAGCTCTTCTCGTATCTGGCAAAATATTTTAAAAATGAAAGCTCATGTCACTCCATAATATATGAAAAATAAATAATAAAACCTGCAATGTTATAAATTCTTGCTCAAGGTAAGAGAATATTATACATTTAAATAAATGTTTACATAAATCAAAAAGCAATTAGTTTCTCATGCTTGGGTTGCTTTTAGGCAATTTCAAGCATACTAGAAACTCTATTTGCATTAACATATCAACCAACATACTTACTGTTTACGTAGATTTTCATCATGAATTTTTTCACAAGGACCTGAAAAGACCACACAAAAGTTTAAGCTTGCATTTTTGAATGCTGTATTCACACTCCATCAGCATTTGTTTGTGCACCATGACAGAACAGAGCTATAAACACTTCCCAGGGACTTTTATGCCTGCCTTTCTGCTTCCTTTGCTTGGAGTTTGAAAGACACATTAAAGAAAAAGAATGCCAATATGGTTTAGTAATTATAAAATCAAAGGAGATTCTGAATGACATATAAAGTCTTCATATAAAATAGAATTTCCAGATCAAGTTCTACATCAGTAAAACTACACAAACAAAATAATACCTTAAACACCTGGGGCCTTTAAAAAAAAAAAAGGGGAAAATTACATATGAAAGGTAATTTAACCAAGCACTTTCTAAGCTCCAGACAATGTTCTTTGTAATAAAAACTGGCTACTTAAAATGTTGATCTTCAGAGTAAAATTAGGAGGTATGCGGCCTGAGTTCATGAAGGTAGTCATGTTAAAATTCCCCACCTTCCCCAGCCTGTCAAACTCTTCAATGGACTTGGAAATTAATGCTAAGAAAGAAGCCTGTTTTTCCTAGTTACCGTCTCCAAACTACTTGTTGTCCACATACCATCGCTTGAAAGCTACTAGTAATTTAGAGATGGCCTTCAGTAATAACTATTACAGTAAATGAGTCTCTAACATAAAGAAGCTCAAAAACCTATACTCACACAAAAGTAAGTTAAAACCCTGCCCAGGTAGAATAAACCAAACTAGAAGTCAGCACTTCAGGAGGAGAAAACCACCCCACACCCAATAATTTAGCTTACACTGTAAGAAAAAAATTAAAAAATAAAGTTTTTTCACTTAGAGGAAGTAGGATCTGGAATAAATATTGCTCTTAACATATATCACTGGCAATCCTTTAAAAATAAAAAAGTCTATTTTCAAAGTGTTTTGACAGAGCATTAAACAATAAAAATGTAGTTTGCAAACAAAAGTTTAATTGTAATTACATATAAGTGATTAAAAGTTACAAGACTTACAGACTTACCTAAATCAGAACGGGTATTTGTAAATAATTCAGCTGGGCAAAAGCCACAAAGGTAGTATTTACAAACCTGACAGAGGAGAAGAAAGAAACAGGCATCATTTTTTTCCTCATTAATTAGCAATTTTAGGCAATAGCTTCTATTTTCTAAAATACAGTGTAAAAATCCCCTTTGTTCACTGCACAATTTCGGAAAATTTTACACAGGTACACCCTCTATCTTTGTGTTACTTGGTAGCAGTAAGTGCTACAAGGTGCATCTTAATGACAAAACACCAAAATTCTTACCTTCCATTGCAATAATGGTATTCCTTAATTTTACTGCTAAATATTTAAGATTACAGGAAAGTGTCATCTATTTGTAAATACAATATAGTATTTGATACTTCCAAAGGAATTAAATCAGATTGGACTATTAAAAAAAGTTACTGTGAAATTCCTTAAGTGTGAAAATGTCTGCCGTGGAAGCATGAAAGCAAGTTCCTCTTAGTTTGCCTGTAACAATTGTGTGTTCAGCCTCCATTTCTTCAATGCTACTGGCTTGGAGAAGAGGAGCCATCAGCATTCAAGCATAAGGTACTGCCTCAAGGATTCTGATGTCAATTGAAAGACTTAAGAACACACACGATGACTATCCAAAAGCTTCCCCATTCCAATGCTTTTAAAAATCCCTACTTTAAGAATGATATGCAAAGAGACATTGTATACCTCTTAAGGCAGACACAGAAGACATTCATTTTAACCTGGCTTCCTGCCAACCAAAAAAGGGTTTGTTTTGTTTCTACATAGCCTATTTTTACATTAGCAAGTCAGGTTCTTTTTGATAACAGAAAAATACCACCAGGAAGTTAGGAAAAAAACAACCTGGTAGCCTAGCCAGTAAATACTTAACATATGATGGGATAAAACCAGCTTTTGTTAAAAAGATTATTCACCCATGAGCATGGGCTTAGCTAGTCAAGTTGGTCAGTTCTTGAAGTTCATACAAAGAAATATCTCCTGTCTGTCTATCTATCAGAACAGCCAAAAAGAGAAAATCAGAAATACTTTCACCCCTAACTTCATAAGCAATCTTAAATAATTAATTCTTCAATAGACCCTTCCCCTAGACACGATTGCTATTAATTGTCAATCCAAAACTAGCCTGGACATTCTTCTAACATCTCTTTTATGTTACACCAGTTTCTAACATTTGGCAAATCTAATAATTGCTACTGCCTATTACAACCCAGTTCTAATACTCTCACATATACTGTAGACAAAGATTTGTGACATATTATTTCCTAAGATACATTTTGAAGTATTTTAACAAATGAGGGTGAGGACAAAGACCCAAAATGGACCCCACACCAACACCTCACTGAAATGAGGTGACACCGGTTGATCAAATTAGGTCAGTCTGATTTACTTTTCCATGCTAACTGCCAGACTGCAAATCAGACTACGGAAGTTAAAACTGGACTGACTGCTTTACAGATTACACAGAAAAACAATCATGCTTTCTACTAACAAGCCATGGACACAAAAAAAACAAAACAAAAAATCTCTTTTATTATGGAATTTGAATACTTCTCCTGTGATCCAGGTTACGACGCTGTGGCACCTATCTGAAGCAATTTATCAAGAACAGTTGAGAAAACACCATACAAAATCACAATTTTTTTTCTTCTCAGGAAGCAAGGAGAAAGTTACTGGACAAAATCTGGTTTCACAATCTGGTCTCTTCTCTGAAAGCTGCAATATCCCTTGTTTTAATATCAAGTTGTTTCAAGGGAGCAGTTTCTGGGATGAACACCTGTACTAGTCAATAGAAATAGAATTTCTCTCTACATTCTCTTTCTCCTCCATTTTCTGAGCCTCATGTCTAGGTATTAGGGTCAGCAAAAAGGCACTTCCCCAAAAAAATTTCAGGGATGGATTAGACAATTTCCTAAGACATAGAGAGCACAATAGTAATGGTCTGACCATATTATGCTGTAAAAAGAGTTGTAGAACATCTTCTATAAGCTCAAAAATTATGCAAACCGGCCTGTAACAGTTTTGAAATAAGAAGCAACGAAAGGAGCAAAGGAAAAGTTATTAGAGGCAGAAGTATGATGAAAAGAAAAAAAACCCACACCAGAAATAGTTAAAATGATTTTATGAAGCAGCACTGCTAGGAAAAGCCTCCTCTTAGGAGCTGATGGTTACAGCCAAAAACTGTAGTGACCAATACTAAAATATGCAGCTTAAACATGTGTCACACATTGTATTAATTATTTATGTATTTTAAAAATCCAACAACTAAAGCCACACACACTGAAAAGTTGCAGTAATTTTCTCCTAACTGCCTCTGGATGCTATGGCACCTAGTGAATTCATTGACGTGCTCTCCTAAGAGGCAGCCTGCAGAGAAATACTTAGACTGATTCAGACTAGTGTCTGCAGCAATTTTCTCCCTCTCATATGTATTTCATTATGCTCTTCAACTGATTTTGCTTCAACAAAAAAACATAACTTGAGAGAATCTTGCAGCTATCTTGAAAGGTATCATTCTGGCTGAGCTTCAGGGTATGGTACATCTGCCTTGACAAGCTGTAGATGCCAGTCAGCTGCACTTACAGTCGGTCTCAAACAATCAATGATGAGTAAGAATAGAAAGGGCCAAGAAATGGCTGAAGCATCACAGAGCCATTAAAGGACTGAAACAGAGGTGGTAAGCTTCAAATGGCATTACTCACCCGTGGCTTATCAGACTGCTGCACTTAGCACAAGTCAAAAGTAATATGGAAATACATTCCATATTTGCAGAAACAGAGCAATGGGCAGTTTAGTATGGATATTTACCTATGCAGGTAACAAGCACTTACTCCTTTTTGCGAAATAATTCTGATGACTCCACTACCAAGAAGGTGTAACAGAGAGGAATGTTACTGTCAACCTACTGCAGCAGGATTAGCCATAGCTTGTGTCTCAAAACCCTTAGGGTCTCACATTTCGGTAAGACACTAGAACAAATACAGATAGACACTTGAAACTTTCCACTTCTTCATCTCAAATTCACTAATCCTTGAAATCTCTTGGAGGTGGGAAAGTAGTATCCTTCACCTCAAAGTTGACTAAGCTGACAGCAAGAATGGCTAGCTCTTCCAGAGTTTGTGAACCAATTCAAAGCTTTCCTACGTAAAGGAACTACTGACAGCTCTAGATCATTAATACTTCAACATTAACACGTTCCTCTTCTGCAAGAAATTATTTACTGATGGAGAAGTATCAGTATAACTGTAATAAACAATTTTGTAAGCAAATTCCTTTAGGCAGACAATTCCTAGTAAAAAGGCTGAGAATAAAATCCAGCAGGTTGTGGCTTACACACCAAAAACCAGTAAAATCCTTCATATAGATGAGTCCTTTGAAACCATTAAAGTTCACATGCATCGGACATTTTGTGAGCAACACCCACCCACCCAAAACCAAACAAACATAAGCCCTTCTCCCAAACCCCACTCTTAAGAGATAACCTTCCATTACTAATATTCTTCCAAAACAAGTAACACTTAGCGTCTTCCACCCCTCGTCCCCTGGAGGATTAAGTTCTGAGATTCCATCTAGATGCAAACCAATTTAGGTCTTTGTCATTAAAAAAATAAAAGTGTAACACATCATAAATAGCTAATACCATCAAATCATAAGTTAAACACAGAACCTACATTTTGAGAAACCGCATTCCTATCAGAGATAACTGCTCACAGTCACTTGTCCATAACAGCTCTCCACCCCTCCCTACCTTCTGAAAACACTGAATTCACCTTGAAGGAACCATCACAATCTCAAAGCCTTATACGAAGCATGGGTAGTCAATGTTGGGCTTTCTTGTGCTACAGAACGGCCTCAGAACTCTTAGGCAATCACTGTTTCCACATGAATTTGTTTTGTATAGGTGGCATATTAAAGCAAGAATGCATGCATCAGTAAGTTAGTGTTCCAGAAATATACTTTGTCTACAGATATGACAGTAAGCAGAAAGACTAAACTAATACTAATAATTTCCTCCTGCATACAAAACAGAAAGCCTTTATGCCAAAACTAGAATTGATCATCTAAGGACATGCTGCAACACTGAAATATACAGCAACTGGGATTTCAATTTTTTTAAGATTAAAGGCTTTAATCATGTCAAAGTTTTAAAGTAAGAACTTAAGCTCTACAAAAGGCTCTACAATACATGACCAACATGTTTCATTAGAACTGCAAATAAATGCTCAGCTGTCACACACTCTGCTTCCACACCTTCAAAACAACATACTCCTAGCTTGTATTTCATTGCACCTTCCGTATAGTTTTTGATATCTACCTAGATGCAATTTACAAACAATAAAGAAAATAGCAATGAGCTTGTTTTGATAACCTTCCATATCTAAAACTGATGAAATGTGACACAAAATCCTGAAGTCTGGTATGAGTACAACATGCTTACATTGAAAAGGCTACATGTTGATATATGCCTAATTTTACAAGAAATGACATTAGCAGTTGTATTTCATCTGAAAAGCAAAACAGCAGTGAAGCAGGTGAATTAATGTTACTAATTGAACCTTATCTGCATTTCCTGTCTTTTAATACACGTCAGCATTGCAAATTCAATCTTTAGGTGATGCAGGAAGTCAAACTGAAGCACATGTTTTAACAGCGGTGAATTTTTTTTATGAACTTGTCAGTTGGCTATAGGAATCTATGAAAACATTTCTTTCGGAGAGGTTGCATTTAATTATGGTCCTATAAACTTCATAAACAAAAGCAGGAGCAGAGCAAACAGCAGTAGTTCCTGCAAGACTGAAGGCTCAACCCTAAGCCTGCGAATTTCCCACCGGCCTCAGACACAGGACAGCTCTCCACTTTCTAAATTGTCAGAGGAGGACTGGGAAGAATAGACAAGGCCCCGTTTCTGAAACAACAAAATTGAACAACAGCTTAGAGACAGCTTCCTATGGTTATAGTCAATCTCTTCAGTCTAAAATTGAAAAATCTGCTCATTTGAAGATGAAGAAAGTCATCTGAACTCGATTAAAGAGAAGGGGGGGGGGGAGGAAAAAAAAAATCTTTCTCACCTTAAAAAATAAACCAAAACAATCCCCTTATCTATTCTACCTGGACCAACATGGCTCAAGCCATTTACTTTGTATTTCCAAATCTGAACAACTCCTCCTTATTTTGAGTTCAGAATCAAAAGATAATATGTAACCAAACACCTAACTGAATAATGCTATTTGGTTAATAAGAGAATGTCTAGAAAGACATTAAAAAAGTAATGAAAACTTCCTGAACTCACAATTTCCTTCTCATGTGCACAGCTTACCTATATAGCAGTATTTTTCAAGGGGGGGGGGGAAGGGAAGTTCCTTGCACTTGCAAAATCTATTTGTCTTTATATGATGCACTCCAAGACAAATTAAAACATGTACTAGCCATCTTTAAAACAACATAACTCTTGTTTGAAAGCATGAAATTCCCACCTCTGTGATTCAGATGCAATTTAGAACAGCCAAAAGCAAACATTTCTCCCTCCTCCCAATTTAACAACATCCTAAGTAAATGCTAAGGGGGGAGGAGCTAAATGCTTTTTGCAGCTTAAACCACAGAAATTCCTATCACACAGGCACTAAATAAACTATTGTAACTGTGACATTTTCTTTTAACATATACCGTAACTCAAAAAATATACCATAAAGGAGGGGGGGAGGGGGGGGAGTATTTCAGCAGAGTATTCATCTCTCCCAAAAAAGCAGCTATAGGAACTTTGTATACAATACGACTATGATGGATGTCACTAAAAGTCATCATTCATTCAAGCTCGACCATACCTGGGAAGAAACCCCACTCCAAATTATTATTATTATTATTATTATTATTAATAATAATAATAATAAATAACAACAACAATAATAATAATTTGAAAAGTCTTGTTTGAGCTATTTATTGCAGAAAATTAATGAATCGCCACATTAACAAAAAATACTTAAGTACTACTAAACAATAGTACTGCTTAGGTTAGCCCCCCCCCAGGAGCTGCGGAACTCCTTTGACTGAGAAACTATGGAAGGAATCAAGCTTTTCTTAGCAGAATCCTCAGTTTCAAAAGTCTTACGGTTCTTCCTTATGCTACAACCTCCAGATAGTTAAGTCAGTACGCCTGTACCCTTCTGTTTCCTTCCCCAATACCACACTCAGAAAGAGATCCAGAGACACTTGCCTTCCAAACTACCAACATCCGTTCTCATCTCCCTTCGTGCAAGCCAGCAGGCTTCTGCTCAGAAAAGCAGAATTCCACAATCCCCGCCCCAAAACACGTTATTTTTCTTTTTCCCCACGGGAGATCTCAGCCACCAAAGGCCTCTCGGAACCCCCCTACTCCCGTCTATCGACACTCCCTGGAAAATACGCCAGGGCGAACACATCCTCTCCCTCCTTGCGCCGAAACCCAAACACAAGGCCTCTCTCCTCCCAGCGGCCCAAACAACAGCGCAAGCCCTCTCGCACAGCCTTGCTATGGCGGGATCCCCCTCCCTCCCGGCCACTCGGTTCCTCCTCCTCGTCTTAAGGCTCAGCGAGGTTCCCGCGCAACGGCCCGGGCCTAGCCCGCCCCGCGGCCGCCATGCAGGAGCCCCACAGCCTCAGGCTCCGCACGAAGGGCCCGGCCCGCACCCCCGACAAAGCCCGGGGAACCCCTCCATGGCCGGCACCTCATCCCTTCCCCCCCGCTGCTGTCCCCGGGCCGGGAGAAGCTGCAGGCCCGCACCCGCGGCCCGTGTCGCTACGACAAAACCCCGGCCCTGCGAGGGGGATGGGAAAGAGGGAGGGAGGGAGGGGAGAGGCGGCTCCGCTTCACTCACGCTCTCATGGTCCCACCGCACGTTGCTGCGCTTCTCATCCGGGGCCAGGTTTCTGTCCCGGCCCATAAGCTCATCTAGGAGCTGGGCGGCCGATATCATCGTGTCCTCCTGGCCGAATCCCCCCTCGCCAAACACCGCCGCCGGCTCCGCCGCCGCCTCTCCTCCCCGACCGACCGCGCCGCCGCCGAGAGTGACAGAGACAAAATGGCGGCGCGGCTCCTCGCCCTGCCCACAATGCACCGCGCGCCTCCTAACCGCCTCTGGGGCCTGGCGGAGCGCGGGACGGGCCCGCCGGCGGCTTCGCGTGGGGGCGGCCGCCGCGCTCCTCACCCACCCGGGGCCCGCCGCCGCCGCGTCCCTGCGGGGGCCGGGACGGCTCCCGGTCCGAGATGGCGGCGGGGAAAAACGGGGACGGGGCTGGTCCCCTTCCCGCGTCCCGGCCTGGGGGTGTCGTCGTGCGCGCGGCCGCTGAGGGGCCCGGCGGGCGAGGAGGTGCCGAGGAGGCACCGCCACCGGGAAATAACGCCACGGAGAAATACCGCACCGGTGCGCGGCGGGGTGTGAGGGAGGGCAGGTGCCGCGCAGGCCGGTGTCCTGCCCCGTGGGGTGTCATGGCGCTGGGACGCGGCCCAGGCGCGCGGTGCTGTGGCAGGAGCCTTTGCAGCGCGGTTCACGGCTGGAGGCAGCGGACACGGGCCTGGGCGGCTTATCACGGTCCCCTCTGCGCCCTGGCAGGGTCACAGGCACCGAAGCCGTCCCTGGTGCACGGTGACCGACCTCCTGAGGGCCCCCAGCAGTGGGTATTCCCTTAGGAACTCTACCGACACGTTGCAGGGGAAGAAAGTCCCTCAGATCTAACCTAAATCTTACTGTTTGATCTTGGAACCCGTTTCTGCTCATTTTGTTGGGTGTGTTTTTTTCCTTTCTAGATGTGACTTTGTACCGCATCTTTACTGAATTTCACATACCGATTCTCAACTATTTCCTAATTTCTCAAAGTCATTTTGAACATCCGAAGTGCATGAAATTAATTAAATTTTTAATTAAGTTCTATTTTTTTGAAGAGCTTGAAGTCTGCATTCGTGCTGAACCTGTAAAACCCACAGGACTCGCAGCGGCCTCGCTCAGAATCGCACGAGGGCTTCGTGCAAACGCCGGCGTTGCCTGCGGAGTTTCCTTTCAGACGTCTGCCCTGACAGCTCCGTTACGCAGCGCTGTAAGGCACCCCGGAGTTCTCCCAAGCTTTGCGATTTTGTAATGGTTTAACAACCCACTGGGACTGTTGGAAGAGCGTAATTGAAATCGGCGCAGCACAATTCGTATGAATTTTCAGGTCTTGATATCCTACAGTCTGGGTTTTGGGGGCAGGATGGGAGGCGGGTGTTTGCGTTAGGAAAGGGGGGCAGAACTGCTCCGCATTTCGGCTTCTTTATGCTGCTCCATTTGCATCATGAAAGCAGACGGGTGCACTGGAGCCCAACGACTGCAGATTTCCCCAGCATGGTTGCGCGGAGCAGACTAGAATAGGAACGGCTAGGTGTCTGGCTGAAGTTTGAAATTATTATTTTGCCTTTTTATAGGCGTGAAATTTTTAGCAGCTCTTCTCTCTCCCGTAACCCGGTTTAGGACAAATCCACAACGACCAAAACCAGCTTTTCAAAGGAAATAATGCAAATTACAGGAATTACCTGTAATCTTTCCAGTTGATTTGCGGGCAGATGTTGATTTTATTTATTTTTTTTTTTTAGGGATGAATTGGTTTCGCTGAGAGTGCTCAAAGGTGATGAGAATTTCCTAGACGGGACAACTGCATGACTACGGAGCCTGCAAGGACAAGTAACAGGGCGGGAGAAGCTGTGTGTTGGGGAATTCCACGCACTCCACCTCAAAGGATACCCCGGTGCCTTCAGGGGTGCGTGGCCGGTAAGTCACCGGGGAGAGCGGCCGTGCCTCGCCAGCACGGCTGAGAGCCGGAACTCGATGCCTGGGCCGGGGTTGTCACCGGTAATAGAGTCCCCCAGCGGAGCGCGGCCCGGACCCCCGGGGGGGTAGCACCGGTCGCCGCTCTGCCGCTGGCACCGGCGGGAGCCGCGCCGTGCCCGCCGTTCTCCGAGGCTGGTTGGCGCGTGGGAGATGAGAGCTCGCCCCGGCCTGGAGGCGGTCGGGGGCTGCGGCGAGATGGCGGCTCCGGCCGCCGAGCGGGAGCGGCAGGAGCGGCTGCGGGAGGCGGCGGCGCTGGGGGACGCGGAGGAGGTTCAGAGGCTGGTGGAGCTGGGGGTCAGCCTCAACTCCCAGAACGAAGTCAACGGCTGGTAAGGGCCCCCCCCTCCTCCCGCCCCGGGCGAGCCGGGGCCGCCGGCCCCCGCTGCCGTGACGGGGATTTCTCCTCGGGTTTTCCAGCGCTGAGGCTGCCCTGGGTTCACTCTTCCACGTGAAATACAAATCGGTTGGAATTTAGAATGAAATCAAAAGGTCGATCCCCTGCCCAAATTCGCCTCTGTGTAGATACCTCTATTCCAAAGAGGGAACGATGGTGATGCAGCCGATAAGCGCTGTTAGAAACACGCGTCCCCGTCCCCGTCCCACCTCCTCCTTGGGTCCTGTGGTGGTTGCTGCTTCTCCCGGTCACTACGTTGTTACTTTATATTGCTTTATTTTTTTTTGGAAGGACATGCTGGCAGCCTGAGACAGAACGGGCTGTCAAAGCGCAGGCCTTGGCTTGCCAACACGTGTTCGCGTCTAAGCAGAAATATTTTTTATTAACTCCTAAATCAGGTTTGAAAATGACTTTACCTTTCAAGCAGGGAACTTGCAAGTGATATATATAAACGCTTTGGGTTTGACATCTCATTCAGATACTGCCTGACGACAGTAAAACCGAGACTTTTCTGTAATGTACTCAATGTACAAGGGGGATTCTATACGTGAACACACACACACAATGTTACTTGAAGCAGGATTTACAGGGAATGCTCAGGCATTTTTGGAGACTGTTTTCCGTAAGTTGGATTCAGCCTGTGTTTACTGTGCTGTGTTGTGCTTGATGTTGTAATTAAAAATAGGAAGAATAAAATCAGGAAAGGAGTTAGACTTTTAAAGATGAAAGTTCGATCAGCAATTTTGAGAAACACAGGAAACTTGCAACTTGAAGTTCAAGTTGTGGTGATTAAAATTAGAACTTGTGAAAATTTAAGGTAACTGATTCATAAGATGTTGAATTATCTTAGTAAGATAAACAGCTGCTGTTACCAAAATAAGTTTGTATCTAAAACTGGCACTGATAAAGAAATCTGTCATAAAATATTAAAAAAAATAATGGCCTGGTCATTTTTAACTATGGCAATAAATGGATCTTCGCCGTTACTTAAATTTGCTTGTAGAATTTAAATTTCCCTAATGAGCTTCTCGGTACGTCTGATGCGAAGAGGTGCTGAGTACTTACATTTTGACGCGTCGGGTCCGTGGGTAGATGGTACCTCTCTGCACGAGACCACGTGAAATGGTCAGGATGGATCCCAAAGTGAGGCCGACGCTCTCCAGGCTTACATACCTTCTCTGCAAACTAAACCTGCGGATTTTGCACTCAAAGCAAACACAGCCATGCTGGCTGCGCGTTGTCCCACCACTTTGGTCCAAACTAGTTTATGACTTGGCAATGCGCTACTTCTGAAGTCATGCAGGCTATTCACACTCGTTTCACAAGGAGATGTTTGTGAAAAGTCCAGAAAGCACTGCACAGAAAAACTAAGCAAACATGGACTGAGTTTCATGGAGCTCGTCTCAGATTCTGTGGGATCTTTGGTGTTAAAAATTCAAGAATACTTTCTGCTGACGAAATTCTTTTATCCCATTTAAAAATGGCACTTTCTAGTTAAAACGCACAGCCCAACCTTGGAGAGAAAGCAGAGGATTTTACAATATTGCTAGCAATACAATTTTTACAATATTGCCTCTGAAACACAGATTTTATAGCACCCTTTGTAGGATAGTCTATGAAGAAAAATAGTATGTATACATACACTTAAATTCATGTCTCTTCAGTTAGACCTAATCCTATATAACCTCTCGCTGCAGTGACTAGTCTCATTACCTTTAATTCAGAGATACTTGCTGCCATTAAGATACATTAATTTTAATAAGAAAGGGTAGAGTTGAGCCCTTTGTTTCTGGTAAGACAGGTTTATTAAGTCAAAATATATCACAATGAACGAGGTTTTGCAAGTCACCTTGTCTTCTCTTGGTTTTTGTCAGATTTGTATCCCTCCAAAGATCAGACTCTCTCTTCTCTCCCTTACATCCTTCTACACAAGAAAACTTAAAAGAGCAGAATGTTGGACAGAAAGCTGGGAGTTACTGGTCAAGATACAACTTTGCAGCCTAATGACTGTGTCTCTTTCTTAAAAAAAAAAAGGCGGAAAAAGCTTTTTGGAGCTAAACTTTCAGCTGAAACTTTTTTCCCTAAGTTTGTTATTTCTCTCTGCTTTATTTTATTTAGTTCTTTTAAAAAAGCAACAACTTGGAGAAGGGTTAAGTGTTCATTTTTCCAAAGTATTCTTCAGCTGGAGCTAGAGAATTAAAATAAAAGCTAGGGAAAGGTCAAACATCCCTAGAACCTGGGAGAGGGAAGAATGGCAAGACTGTACAGCAAGTTATAATGTGTGCTAAGAAGTCCCTAATACTAAGCACTAAATAAGCTCAGTAGCTTTCAGGATGGGTCTTTACTGTGTCTCACTAGGTCAGCAACTGCAAATAGTAATTAAAAAATTCTAAAAAAGTGATTAGTTCTGTGCATCAGTTACAGATTGTGGAAAACTAGTTGTCTGCAGATGAAAGGTTGGGAATTGCTGGTGCAGCAGATAGCAACTGGGCAAAGAACTATGCTTACAAACTACGCTTAAAATATTTTAAACATCATTTACTTCCCAAAAAGTGCAAGTCATTGTGCTGACAGCATTAATTAAACAATAAAAATAGCATCCCAGGGAGGTATCCCTATTAGCACACACACGCGCGCACACACACACACACAAGTATTTTAAGTACAACTTACTCTTTCAAAGATTAAAATAGCATACACAAGCCTTCTTTTAATAGTTATTTTTCCAGAAAAGTTAGTAGCCTAATAAATGACAAATTGAAAAGATCTTGAACTTTAAAAATACTACTATGGAAACTTGGTATCAAGAGCATTAGAGCAAGGGAAAACTACATCAGCAGGTGTCACTGCAGGCTCCAAAACCAGTGTAAATTTCCAAGGACGATTGCAATTAAAACCTTTTTTATGTTAGACGGGCATTAGGTCTTGTTCTTCTCATAGGCAGAAAGAACGAGTGGAAATTAATCTGCCGTAATTTAGGATTTCAAACAGTGTTAACATTTTCCGTGTGCAGGACTTGTTTGCACTGGGCATGTAAACGGAACCATGCTCCAGTGGTGGCTTACCTGCTGCACGCCGGTGCCGACAAGGAGATCCTCACGAAGAAGGGAGAGAGGCCGGCCCAGCTGACATCAAAGAGAGAGATAAGGAAGATGTTGGGAGGTAAACCTATTGGCTATGCGATATGATCATCAGAGACTAGTAAAAGGCTGTTTGAAGCACGTATGTTCCAATCTTTATTTTGCATGTGAAGATACTGTGTTCGGGTTTTAGTAATAACTGTGAGTGTTTACTTGGTACGAAATCAAAGTTTAAGAAAAGAGGATTACCAACAAATTCCATTGCCAGCTAGCTGAACTTTTTTCTAAACACTGAAAAATTAGGAAAACTGTATTTTGAAAAATGCCATGGTTAAACCAGTGGCGGATAGATGCAGCTTCCTATTTTCAAAAGGGCAGCAGGAGAAAATCTCTCAAATTTGGATGGAGCCCTTATATGAGCGACACCTAATTTTCCTGATGTTCTGTGGAGCTTAGACAGTCTTGAATAAATCGAAAATTAGCAGCCCAGAGAAACAGCTCATTAAAGGACATCGGTAGAGCGTTTTTATCGTGTTTTGTAACTGCTGCAGCAGAGTAGGCTTTGCTGCTAGAGGTGATAAGTAAGTTGAAATGTGGTCGATTAACAACCTCTTTCCTCCCCTTTGTATTCCCTGTCTGTTTTTGTTTTCATTATTGTCTCCCAGCTGTTGAATTGGTAATGTTTCAGCTCTCCCAGTACTGCATGTTCTTTTCCCTTTATCCCCTGCCTTAATATCGAACAACATACTACCCTTTGTTTTTCACTGCCTTATACATTATGAAGACAATAGCATTATACCACCAGAGACCGTGTTACAACATGCTGGCTACGAATTAAAACAAACCAACAGTATTGCAGTGTTGAAGGAACTAGCACCCCCAGAATTACTGGGATCGGACTCTGCTTTTGTGTTTACTGTCTTGCAACACCTGAGCACGGTTCTGTCTACTGTAGAAAAAAGGCGTAGTGCTTCTTGATTCATCTTTTACCCTGTGATGCTTTTAACACTCCGCTCCCTCTCCATAAAAAAAAAAAAAAAAAAAAAGAAAAAAGAAAAGAAGCCCCACAGTGTTACAGCAATACTACTTTTTTTCCCCTCAAATCAGACTCGGAGGATGTTGTTTTGTTTGTTTTACAGTGGAAGATGATGAACTCCCAGACTTAAAGAAAGATTCAGATCTGCCAATCATCCCTAATTATCTGGCAAACCCACCTTTCCCCTACGTTTACAACACCATGAGTAACAGTATTCCAGACCCCTCGGTGAATGGGAGCATCTCACACTTAGAATCGCAAGATACCGACTCTTCTTCCTTACCCGATGTGGAGACTTGTACACGGGCATCATTACAGCATGGGAACGCTGCTCCCGAGGCGGCTGATAACGGCGGCATGCCGTCACTGCCCAGAGGGCGTACTGCGCCACCACACTCGAAACCCGTCCTTCAGAAAGGCCCGGTTTACCAGGGGTCGGTGTCTTGGAGCAGAAGTCCCCCTTCGCCAGTTGGATCAAACCAGGCCGTACCTCGGCCAGAGGACGGCTCCTGTATGGGGCCTGTGCCAGCATTTCAGCCGGTTTTCTTCACAGGAGCTTTTCCACTTAATATGCAAGGTAACAGTAAACGTCTCTTCTCGCTTTGTCTTGGAACTTCTGTCACCTTGGACAGTGAAAATAGACTCATCAGGGTTACGTGTATTCACAGCATTTCTACAGATTTCAGGTTCCCATGCTTAGGCATTCAGGAACCGTTTAAAGGGAATTAAGAGGCAGATATCCTGTTTCTGCTGGAACTGTTATTAAAATATTGATGAAAACATTTGCTGTTTGTCTGAAATGCTATAAAAGCATACAGACACCAGGGTAATCTAATTCTCTAAATAGCATACTCCAAGCTTCAAATAAGGAATGCGAGTACGCAGCTCAAGAGAGCTCAATCTGTAGACCTGAGTCTGAGGTGAACTATTACACGATCTGCCATTTCTGCAGGTAAATACTGCCTGCCCAAAGAGGGAAATCTGGAATTTCCGTTCCAGTTCAGAATTTCATTCTTGAAATAAAAGCTGTTCTGATGCCATGAATTAGCAAGGAGGAGAAGTTAAAAAAAAATCCATTTGAATCGTAGTGCCTGATGACCGAAAGAATCAAAAACCAATAAAAGCAATCTTGTATTGCTCAGGAAATTGATAACCAGTTTAATCTTCTCCTTTTAAGTTAGCTTAAATCCAGCAAGATGAGTCTTCACGCAAAGGTTCATACATGCATATACACACACTCTATTAGATTTGTGGTGATTTTTTCATACAGGTTGGTGAAAGTCAATCTCATGAAAATTGTGGTCATACGAGTCCAGTTGTTTGCTTTCTGAGGGTTCTCGTATTGTTACAAATGATACAAACGAGGTTAATAGAATATAGAAATATTTGGAAGTTAGTATGGAGATATCTTTTCCAATTCCTTTATACATCTGCCTATTAATGTACCTTTTTATTTCTAATAGAACTGGTGCTTAAAGTTAGAATACAAAACCCTAATCTTAGAGAAAATGACTTCATTGAAATTGAACTGGACAGACAAGAACTGACCTACAAGGAACTGCTCCGAGTGAGCTGCTGTGAGCTGGGTGTTAACCCTGAGCACGTGCAGAAGATCAGAAAATTACCAAATACAATGTTAAGAAAGGTAAGAACTCTAAATTTTGAAGTGCAGTAACTTAAAAAAAGGGGTTTAGGTTGCCATTAAAAAGGAATAATTTGTTGGTCACCTGCATAGGCCCACGTTGCAAAAAAAAAACCAAACACAAAACCCAAAAAACAAACAAATAAAAAAACCAAACCAAAAAACCCCAAACCAAAGACCTTACTTCAGTTTTCAGCACTCATTAGTTGTCAGGGATTTTTTTTTTAGTAAAAAGGTTCTCAAGTTTCTTGATCGTTTCCTTTCATAAACATTTGGTGTTGAGCCCAATTAATACCCGATTTCTCTACTACGCTCTCAAATTCAGTGCAGTGCCACACCACTGTGACCTGTCATCAGCATGTGAAAGGCCTGCAGCACTCGATGGAGTTTTGCTCGTTCAGCGAGGACTGTATGCAGTCCCTTCAAAAACCAGAAAGGTGTTTCAGAATTGTTCTGAGGGCAGGTCTCCGAGTGCAACTGTCTCTTCACTTCAGTGACACTTAACTGTGCAGCAAACAGAGAACGGACCTGCTGACCTGTTTTACTGATTCACCGTTGACCTTTCTTTCACTCTGAAACCCCTCTAGAGCATTGTTGGCATCAGTTGTGGAGCTAATCTGATTAGTACTAGATTAATAGACATCACTATACTGCATCTTCACTGACTATAAGGTGACTTAGTCTTTGTTAGTCAAGAAGTGGTGGCAGGGGAAAGACAAACATAAGCAGTTCTGTCACTTGCCAACTTGGGTTGTTGTTGAAAGGACTGTTTTTATTTCCAGCTCTAATTACGTCAGGCTCTCTGGGTAGGACTGCAGGACACTTACTGTTCCTTGAGGCGATACAAAACTAATTCTGTTTGATGCTGTGTAGCAGCAGAGTACAGCTGCGGAGGGGATCAGAGCTCGAGCCTGTACTGTGGGAGGGTGTCTCTCTAAAGGCCCTGCCTAAGCCAGTGCTGCGATGGCGTTGGTGGGCCGCTCTCGAGGAAGCTGCATGCAGGACCTTCTTGGGTAGAGGCAAGGATCAATTCATGAGCTTCTAAGAATTACCAAGGGGGAACAAAAGAGGAGCTGGGGGGGCATGCAGTAGACTTTTACAAGTGTAATTCCACTAATCGCTTGCACTCACCGTCGGTATTGCATTCCTTCTAAAAATAGACTTAAGAGAGTAGCTGAATAGGATCCCAGAATAAACATAAGATGCAACAAGATGTCTGCTTTCCAGTTTACTGTAAAGAATTGTCATATTTATGGGTAAATACATACCTTCTGTTAGTATGAGCCTATTATTTTAACTTACCTCTGCAAAACTGAACAGACAGTTTATCACCTAACAACTTATTGTATTTATTTAAAGGACAAAGATGTTGCAAGGCTACAGGATTTCCAAGAACTGGAGCTTGTTCTAACAGTAAGCGACAAAAACTTACTTTTCAGAGTCCCAACACTTTCTGAACGGAGTGGTTATAACAAGAAGGCATCAGAACTGACATATTAATCATTTAAAGAATAAAACAAGAGATTTGTGTATCTCATTTTAAAATTACATTTGAAATACAGTATCTATAAGGGCTAATGATGTGGGACAAAAAAAATCTATTTTGTTAACCTTGAAATAAACGAAAGATGTTATGCACAGTTACAGCCTCTAGTTAATCTAAGAGTAACGAGTCTGATACGAAAGTAGCTTAATGCAAAGGAAGTACTGGTAGAAGGATCTGTTAATGCAACACTTTTCCTTACAAAAATCTTGAAATACTGTAGAGTTAGCAGCTCTCAGGGAAAGGCTTACCTTAAACTGTTCTAATAATTTGTTTGCTATGAAATAGCGGAGGTACTCAAGCTAAAGAACCTGCCATGAAACCCATTTAATATTTGTACTGAGTCCATTACCATTAACGTTCACTTTTTAGATCATGTATTTTAAGTCGTATCTTATTTAGAAGGAAAAAGACAGAAGGATTTAAATCTGTGGAAGAAGCACAAAACTATGTCTAGTTTAAATACTATCAAGTGACTTATTACCTGGGATTTCTTAATCCCTGTTTACACTTTTCCCTATTTCTCAGGTTGAAAACAAAAAGTGATAGTAATTATCCAAATCATAAATACGCTCTCAACCAAAATCCCTTTTACTGTTGTCTGTCAATATATAGTATTGACATGTGCAATTTAAAATACTTTTTGTTACTGTATTGAAAACACATTTCTCCAATGATGCTTTAATTTCCCCTTTTAAAAGCACAAAAATTGTAATTTTACTTTCCTTTTACCTCTACATTCCTGAGAAAGATTGCGTCTTGAAACTTCAAAGTTGCCTGTGTAAAAAGAAACTAGTGAAATGCCCAGGGTTTTCTGGGCTGATATTAAATCTTGGTGTTCCTATGCAATGTATTTTCTTTTTTTCCAATGACTTGTGTTTACTCGCGTTGCTTATTGAAAAGCAAAAATCACTTTTCCTGTTCCTCTTACTTAAAATACAGAATTAGACTACTTTGCTATGAAATTCTGGAATAAATAAATTGAAAAGTATTTAAGAGCTGGATTTTATCTAATTTTTTAGGATTTTAGTATTTACTCAGCCATCTGCATTTGAGGAAGAGTTTATTCTGGTAGCCTAACTGTAAAAGTATGCAGTACGAATGAGATGAACGAACCAAAGTACGAGATGTAACAGGCCAACAGAACACACACACCAAACTGGGCTGAACTTCCCACTGTTCCTTCGTCGTCCCCCTCCCTTCCCCCCAGTTGCTTTGGAAACTACAGCAACCAAAGTGTTTTATGGTCTTGTCGTCAAGGAATTTACAGCCCAAGTTAGCTGTACGTTGTATGTGGACCTGTAAATGGGATTTACAGAAGTAGCCATGCTGAGCAGGGAGCCACCCAAAGTAGCTGGAGGAAATGCTGAGGCGAGAACTGCATCGTAAGCTCTTACCGCTCCAGGTGGCTTTAGGCATCCACCACAGCCTCGCCGCCTTTCTCGGAGGCTGTGGCAGGTAAAGGAGTTCGTTCTTCCCCTGCAGTCAGGGCAGTCACCCCTGTTACAGCTAACACAATAGGAACTGGTACCCAAATTTACCCGCGCTCTCTCTTTCTCGTCCAGTGAATAGTACTTTGTGCAAAGGGAAGCAGCTTCAGCAGGAGTGACTGAGCACGCAAGAGGGAGCCCTCTCCCAATCTGCCGTGTAGTCGGATGTCCAGTGTTCACCTGGAAGCACAGATCCATGCAAACACCCAGATCTCCTGTGTGCCAATTAACTAGACCGAAGCTCAGTCTCCTAAGGCTAACAGTGGGACATCTTGTCACAACAAAATACCCTCTTCTGGAAAGTGCTGGAGGTCGAATGTGGTCCAAGTCATTGGCAAGATATTTTTTACACCAAATTGCTGGTGGTGTGTTAACTTCTGTATAATGGAATAATAGAACTGTTGTTCCTCGTATCGCACTTTGTCTATTGCATTCTCCCTGGCGCACAGAACAGATGGGGTTTAGGCATCGGCTGTCGCAACGCCGGCTAAATCCACGAAGGTACCAGGATTAACCAGTCAGACCTACTAGAGAAAAGCTCAGCTGTTGGGTTGATGACTTCGTTGTCACACTCATTATCTTGCAGAGATGCTGATCCCTAGCTATGCATTCAGAGGAATATTTTTATACCTTATGCAGTTTGTACACAGAAGGTACTATTAACACTCCTAACAATCCGATCAGCGTGTAATCATTACGTTACTGTGTATGATAAATAATTCATTACTTTGTGCTCTGCTATATGAAATGTTAATGTCAAATGAATGCTTGGCTGCAGATTCTTGTTTGTATTTAAGAAGTAGTATTTGTAAGAATTAATAAATGATTATTTTTGTCTTCTCAAAGTTTTTCTGAACTTTACTTACGGAAAAACATAGGAACTTTTTCTTGCCAGGTAGGTTTCTAGAGTGCTTGGTGGAGGAAGTGAACAACGAAAGCAAAAGACATTCTGTCAGTCAGATCCTGGCAGCAAATGTTGTTTAAACACAGTACTCCCTTTATCTGAGGGGGCTTGGTTATCAATAATAAGGTAGATATTTATTTCTGCAAAAGAAATCACATATTATTTCAGGCGATTAAGTGTTCAATGAGATAAATTATATACACATCTGCTCAGCATGCGTGTTCAGCTTAAGTGGAGACCTACTCATAATGACTTCATACATAAGAGAGAGACAGCAAAATTATCATACTGCTGTGCCAACCATGTCCCTGCAGGCTTATGTGGAGTCTACTCGGTAGAAATTGTGTCGTTCATGATTTATATATTAAGTCATCTGTAGGTTTAGTTTTAAATACACGTTACTTGTAATTCTTACGCTGAAGAGGAATTTCAGAATGCTAAAGTTGCCCTGGGCAGGAATACCAAAGGTCCTGGGATAGCTCACAGCTTTGAGGCCGCAGCATTCAACTCCCTTGTGCTGGGGGAAATACTGAAAGGAACAGGTTGGAACCACTCGGAGATTACACATTATTTCACTATTTTTCAGCTGAGTCACTGCTTAACTGGGCCTGTCTTTCCACTTCAAAACCAATGAATCCTTATGCAGAAAACACACAAAAGAGGTGTATTTTGTACTGTTAATATAATTTACTAATCATAAACCTGAATACAGTACATATTGCCCTGTGATACATACATTTTCTTGGCAGAATGTTTGGCATTCTTTGGGAAAAAGGCATATAATAAAATACTTTATGTATATAGAAAATATTTAAAAATATAAAATTCACTTTCTGGTCCTTATAATTGAAAAATACTTTGTTCACATATCACAAGTTTAGTCTACTACAAAAACTGTTTTGTAAATTACAGTACATTCACAAGTCACTTTTGTGGCAAGTCATTAATATTAAAAAAAAAACCAAACCAAAAACCCAGGGGGTCTTCTTTTCATGCTAGTCCAGCATCTTTGGCCATACTGTAGAAAATACCCTTTGATGCTATAAGGCTTGCAGGTGTATCGAATTCAGCTATGGTTCCGTTGTCTAGAACAAGAACCCTGCGCAAAACAAAAGGTGGTGGTGGTGGTGGGGAAGATAAGTCAGAAAATGCAGAAGAAATGCGATCATAAAGCAAACTGCTCTAATCTTTGCCTTGCCTTTGTTTTGCTCAATTATTTTCACACCTTGAAACACAACAGATGATAAACATTCTCCCTGAGCTGCTGTTTGATTTAAAAAGGTACAAGACAGTCACCATCTCCCAGGGGCAATAAGGGGTGGGGGAAGTGTCATACTGGTAGTGCTGGAATTGAAAATATAGTACCAGAAATCCAAGGAGATAAAAGCTCATGAAGAATAGTAATATATTTCAGAGTAATTAATATGACATGATGTTAGTGAAAAAGTTACAGCAGCTGCTAGTTTGAAAAGGATCCGTAAGCTTGCTGACAGTGCCATTAGTGCAACTGGGTAGTACCTCTTGCGCAGCTCTGGTTAGTGAATAAAGAACCCGTTTCTTACGCCAATAGAAGCAAAGTCGGGATACGCTAGGATTATATGGCTTAAACATCATTGCTTACATACTACCTGACAAGAGCATCAGTGTGACTATCTAGAGACAAACCAGACCCTTTTAAGTGCTGCTTCACACAGCCAGTAAACCGGTGAGCCCCCCCCACCGCACCAGTAAGAGATTTTTACCTTGTGTAATCCATAATTGTGTTCAGCCTGTGCGCTATTGTCAGCACTGTGCAGTCTTCAAACTGGGTCCTAATTGTCATCTGGATAAGATCATCCGTCTCGAGATCGATAGCTGCCGTCGCTTCGTCTAGGATCAAGATTCTTGTCTTGCGAAGCAGTGCTCTCGCCAGACAGACGAGTTGCCTTTGGCCAACGCTGCAAGCAGAGACAGAGCTTTCACAAACGAGGCCCCACTGCCCTTAGCTCTCCACTGCTCAGAATCACTTGTGCTAGAGCAGGTTACTCATCAGGTGAAGTTACCGAACAAAAGAAACAAACAAACAAACAGATAGTATTCAGCAAACAGCCCAGTCTGTCCACCCTAGAGCTAATAAGTACACGTTGCAGCATTACTCAGCTAGTTCTAGCATATGTGTTCGCTTACTGCCTGACCCAGTACTGACAGAGTCACCAAATGCCCCCTTTCTATCACTGTGACAAAAGCCAGGGAAACTAATAATTACAATGCTTCTGCCTGAGTTTTCAGAAACACACACAGTTGCAACAACACTGAGCATATGCAAACTTAAAAAAAAAAGAGAAGGGGGGGGGGGAAGGAAAAAAGATCTGAGCCTGTAAGTCCTTTCTATCATCAAAGAAAAAAAAAAAATCTGGGTGGCCCACACGTCCTCCCCTGCCACAAGAGCACCCCAGACACAGCCTCTGCGGGATGAGGAGGGAGCTGAACATTCATCACATACATAATCTGGTTACACCACAGACTCAGAAGCCAACGCAGCACTTCAAAGCATGGCATTTTATCATGCTCATCCACGTCTTCATGGGTCTTCCAAATAACAGTGGAAAATAAACATTCCTAAAGTGTCAGTTTAAGCAGAGGACTCTTATTCAGCACAGCAGTTATATATGTTATCATGGCATTTCCCTTCCTACTGAACCATATTTAAGGGACTGCCTATTCCTAATACCCTGTCATCCTGAGACTTCTTTCTTTACTGATAAGACAGGATTTTGGTTTGGGAGAAATCCTTCCCAGCAACAAAGAAGAATCAGATCATTCATGGCAGAGGCAGAACAGTAGGCAAACGTTTGAGCCTCAGTGGTTTGCTTGAAACAGGAATAGGTGGCTAAATCATTTCAGACACGACAGACTGCAGTGTAAACCTGTGCTCAAGTGTTACTCGCTGTTACAGCTGAATGAAAGCTCAGTGTACGTTTCTGCTCCAAGCATTCCTTACCTAAGATTTTCTCCACCTTCTGAGCATTCATAGTCTAACATGGATGGCTGACTACTGACAAACCTCTTCAAATGAGACAGTTCAAGAGCTTTCCATATTTCTTCATCTGAATACTTATTAAATGGGTCCAGGTTCATCCTCAATGTTCCAGAAAAGAGAACGGGATCCTGGATATAAAACCACCTTTCATTAGCTTTAGCTGTTTTAAGTACAGATATTATGAGTTACTGCTTTGAAGTCTCCATTGCATTGCAGGTAGGCCACCTCCCAATCCCATCCACTCTGAAAATACTTTACGTTATACACACTTAAAACTCAAGTTCCAACTGTAAAGATGGTTTATCCTAAAGCCTGTTTTATCACCCAGCATCAGCTTATAAGGTGGCAGGACAGGACAAAAAAAACCCAATTTTCCTCTGTGGATAAACCATTATTTATGGTTTGCTAAGCTGTTAGAGATCCTTCCTTTATTGTGATACACAGAAACAGTACCTGAGGAATAATTGTTAGCCTCGATCGAAGGTCATGGAGACCAATCTCTGAAATTTTCACACCATCGATTTTGATTTCCCCTTTTACAGCTTCCAGGATCCTAAAGAGACAGAGCGTCATGGAGGACTTCCCTGCTCCGGTTCTGCCAACAATTCCAATCTACAACGAATTGCAGGTTTAACAGGAAAGGATATAGTTAAAACCAAAACAAAACCCAACAAAAAGCCCCAAAAGAAACCTCCAAGATTCCTCTAAGAGGTTTGACACAAGATCTGAATCTCGGAAAGAATGTAACCATCCTTCCCTAGAAACCCGTGTCGTACATTGTAATGTATATACTGCCATTCCCATAATTTGAATGATATTGCATATAAATACATACATAGGCCTAGAGCCATCCTACATAACTTCGGGTGATTAGCTGAAGTACCCATGTTAGGAGTCCAATCACTCAAGGACAAGAAATAAAGGCTTTCCAGAGCGCAATTCAGACTTTACAGTAAGCACATGTGTCTCCATTCCAGAAGGCGGCTGTCATCCTGTCTGCTTAGTGTAAGGATAATTCTCTTTTAATAACAGCCTGTTAAGTGGAGGACTTTCCCATGCTAATTGTTCTGTCACCAGCACGCAAATCCCAGAACTTGCTATTGAAGCATGAAGAAACGAATCTCCCAGAACAAAGACAATTTCCTGATACAGGAAGCATGCCAAAAATTTCACAGGGAAAGCCAGAGAGCAGAAAAAGCTGGAATTCCTTCTCCCATCTGCACTGCTTCAGAAAAGCGTTCTTGTCACTGAATTTTTGTCACTTGCGCTGGTGCCTCCTACGTGGTATACGGTAGGTAGCCTGTTGCCAGCCTAACTTGGAAAGCCCAGAAAGTCCCATGCAAGTGGTCCTACTGCTTCCAGCCTGGAGGATGCTAGCACACCGACAGCACGGTTGTCACTGCCGGCTCCTGCAACGCCAGCTTGAGTAGGTTTCCACCACTGGGGCAGGCGTGCTTGTACACCTTGTCCTCTACTCCATGGTTGTCACTGGAGGCCCAGAGCAAAAGTTCTAGCAAAGACACACAGCTGGTAACTCACCTTCTCTCCACCGTGCACTTGGAGGTTTAGACCCTTCAGCACTAGATCCAGGCCCTTCCTGTACCTCACTGAATAATTCACAAACTCCAGCTCTCCCTTGGATGGCCAGTCTTCCGGAGGACTCTTGCCCTCAATGATCCAGGGAGCCTAAGGAAAACAGAAGTCAGAAATGCCTCATATTTTTAAGAAAAAAAATAATTCAAACTCAGATACAAACATTAGCATTTGTGAGTTACTAGAAATATATCTGATAAATCAAATCTCCATTATCAAATACATTTATAATAATGGGGGAAAAAAATGGGTTCCTAAGTATGCAACCATTTTGGTCTTTGTTGTGAAGTTTACAGGAAAAAAAGTCTGAACATATAGGGCCAAATCCTCAATGGATATGAATTCACATTTTTTCCATTAACTTTAATATAACACTGCCTGTTTCGTGCCAGCTCAAGCTCTGGCTTATGACATGTATCATGCACCTTGACTAGCTTCCTTTTAGCTTCCAGATTAAATACTTGATCTCCAGAACCGTACGCTGCAGCCCTCCTCAGATCCTCCATTTCCTAATTCTTAGTCTCGCATCATGTACACAGGGCTAACAAAACCCTGTGTGTCCACGGAGCAGATTTCCCAGCATAGCTACATCTACCACTTTTAAAAGTCTTTGGCAACAAAAATAGATGATCGGATGATTTTCCTGGATTAGGTAGTACAGTGTTCCTAGAGATGTTCTTCTCTCATGGGAGATGAGGACTGATTAAGCTGATTAAATAGAAATACTATTGAAAACATGTGCATAGCCTGATAATTGTACTGCAGCTGCGCTCACTAGCAGGATCACAGCACCATCCATACAGGTAGGACTATGCATCAGACACTTCAAACCCAATGGGAGCAATATTCTGATGGTGAAACTCATCTCTGTTGTGCTATAGCCACTCAGAGTAGCAGAAAATGAGATGCTAAGCACAGGCTGCATGACGGCAGTAATAATTTGGAGCTGTGATAGCATAAATTACAGTTCAGAGTGTGACATTTGTTCAGGTTAAATGATAACGCTCTCAGAGCAGGAACTGTCTCTCAAGAGTCTAAAGAAAGACCATGTAAATGTGTGCATTAAAATTTCGCCACGCTTGTTGGTGAGCATGCTTGACACTTGGTAGCTGACCTCTGTTTCAGTTTCTGAATACTCTTTTATTCTTTCAACAGCCACAATGTTAGTTTCAAGTTCAGAAGTCATTCGGACCATCCAATTCAGAGACAAGGTCACCTTGGAGAAGACAAGGAACAAAATATCACCCACAGAGGAACAACAGATTTAATAATAACAACAACAAAACCAGACACTGCTATTAAGACATGGATTCATATTAATATTACAAATGGAATAATTAACTTTGCATTGACATTAATACAGTTACTGGGACAAGAAGTCTACAGATAATCAGGTGCTCACGTGAAGAAGCATATGCCCCCCACGGTGATTTAACAAATGGCCCTCTCAAAAAAGTTGGTTGGAAGTCATTCCCCTAGTCATGGGTCTCACTGGAAAATTGCTAACAGCAATCCTGCACACTCATGGTATCTAAAAAGCTTCTGGCAAGAGCGAGGCCATTAAATCTGCTAAACTGTCCACAGCTTGGGTGAGTACAGTTTATCTTGCCTATTTATGAATCCTACTGATCTGCCTGTGATTACCTGGACACACCGATGTGCTACGTAGCAGGCGTGATGCAGAACATGTTAAGCTCATGCTGCTCAAATGACCTGTTCTTGGTGGGTGCACCTGACACTTCCCGAGCTTCCTGCATGCCGCCGACTGGGGATGCCGGGGTGCAGCACAACCTCGGTGCTCCCAAAGTGCCCTGAAGTCCTACTGCGTGCGAGCTTGCTGATGGTCTGTCAGCATTCAGTGTAAATCTCTACTGTTTCCAATGTCCCACAACTCATTTTTATTATTCCCTTATTAACTTCAGCTTTAACAAGCACTTAAATTATTGCTAATATATCCGTACCATCTACAAAAATGCGAACCCATCAATGAACAGAAAATTGTAGTACATACCTGTAACGCATAAGATACTGAAAGTCCTACTAAGCCAGCATTCAGGCTGTTTTTACCAATCACAGCAAAAAGGGCAGCAAAAAGGACAATACAGTTCCCCACAAATTCAACTCGAACGCCCAGCCACCTGGTAAAAAGACAGACGTAAGGAGAGCAGTAAATGGTTTCTTGGCCCAGTTATACAAACACAGGATTCTCTAAGTGGAAACAAGAAGTTATATGCCTTTTTACCTGTTTGATACTATGCCAGGGTAGTAACTCTTCTGATTTTCATCCATCTTCAGATCACTGATGTCTATGAAGGACTTCACCCTTCTATAGGCTCTGATGACACTGGCCCCTGATACTGTTTCTGAGAAGTGTGAGTAGATGGGAGATCTGCTCACAGACTCCAGACGCTTCAGCTGGCGGGAGGTAGCTACATAGAACCGCTGCCATTTTTTGGAGAAAATTGAAGGGTACATGAAATACTTTCTCTTTTAATTAACAGTGAAGAGTTTTTTAGGTTAAGGATTTAAATGAGATTGCTACTGATGCACTTCAACCCTCCAAAATATTCTCTATAATTAAGAATAATTTCAAGAGAGTTATCTTTGCTTCATTCCACAACAGAGTATTGGTTAACTGCAATTTCTATAGATAAATTCAACTTACAGTCTATGTCCCTTTAAATTTAGTTAATATAGCCTAACAAAATGAATCCATTTGTAGGAGCCTCATTTTCCAAGAAAATGAAGCATGAATTTGCACCTCTATTATCAGGTCTCTATTTACAGTCTATAAAATACGCTTCATTTTTGCTCAGAAGTCAATAAAATCTATGCTTTTTATTTTCAACACTAACTCCTCATCACCTTAAAAACTTGTCAATATGCCAAATATATACACACTTCAATATAATGAAGTGCACTGCAGAACTATCTCTAGCAGTAGGCTTATTTGTTATCACTTAAAAGCAAAAAAAGGTTATGCCTATGTATTTCATGACCACATCTCACAGGACATTTCTTTTTCTGAGAGAAGTAAATAATGTTTTGTTTGCATAAACACGTAGTTACTTCAGATATTTCTATTTTCCCCCAAATTCATGTTGTTTTTCCTAAAAAGAAACACGAACAATGGAGTCATTGCAATGGTAGTCAGATATTTTTCCAGTTACCTGAACAAAGAAGTACAGAATTGCAAGTGGAACTATAACCACAGCAAAGAGCGGAGTACTTGCTATAATTACAATCATCGTCGATAAAGAGGTGAAGAATGTTCCGAGGAACATCAAGATGGTCGGTGGGATTACTTCATCGATCACGTAGATGTCCTTTGAAAAGCGGTTGATGATTCGGCCCGTTGGGGTGGTGTCGTAGAAGGACTGCGGGGTGTGAAATTTGTTCTCCAGCAGAGCAGCGTGGAGTGTCCGGGCCGCGTTAATGCCTCCCATGGCCAGGGTAAAGGAGCAGATGAGTACTATGAGGCCTAACAGGTGAAGAGGAGACGTGTTAACCAGCAAACACGATGTTCCCAATTCACAGCTCTTTGACTCTCAGTAGTTTCTGTTGTGCTAGAAGGTTTTTTTCCTTTACTATATTCCCCGTCCACCATTCTCTTACCATGCACATTAGCACTACGGCACTGTGGTCACTGCTGCCTAAGGCACAGTAACATGTCCTGCAGGATTTCACCATGCTGTCCACATAAGACAGATACACAACCATCTTCCCTCTGCTTTCTGCAAGCCTCCATGAAGTCCTAATGCTACAACTTCGTCCCAACCCTTCAGTCTCTTCTGCACTTAAGTTTTCATGTTTTCTCTCCAACTTACCTCTCTCAAGCTTCCATGTCACCTGTTCAATCCCCTCCAAGGGCTTCACACAAAATTAAAAGTGTTGGGCTGAGCTCAGACTTTGTAGCTCCAGGTTATGTTACTTCCCTTGCTTAGGATAGGATTTGGGGGGACAATTTTGGGCCACCAGCAACTGGTGCCGTGGCTTTCCCACCTAAGTCCTCTTTACTAAACATTGAGACATCATGATTTTATCTGGTCTCACCTTGCAAGAGGCCCAAGGCAGCATAGACTCCGATTCGCATGGCTGTGTTGTGCTGAGTCCCATTTATCACCGGCTCGTTGGTCCAGTCACTGAGCCACACATTGGCCCCAATGGCAGCAGCATTTTGACAGCAATATAGGAAACATATCACTAAAGAAATGACAGGGCTGACAGCCTTCATGTATTGCCAGAACACCGTTAGCTTTACCTGCAAAATCACACACCAGAGCTGGTTTGTACAACTTACACAATCAAGAGTTTAGAAAGAAGAAGAGAAAAAAAATTCTTTGTCAGAGGAACTGCTAAGTTCAAAACTGCCCAAACTCTAACATACCACAGAGAACAGTTCATCTACCTGAGCTCCACATCAGGGCGATGACTTTCAAAACAAGTCAGAAACTTCTCTGAAATACTCTTTTCCTCCATTTTGAGGAACTGTATTTTATTAGTGTTGTGGGGTTTTAGTTTTTAAGACTATGCGGGGGGGGGGGGGGGGGGGGAGAAAAGCAGCTGATCAAATAGCAGCAAAGGATGGGCAACAAGAACAGGAGCCAAGTTTTTCAGGCAAAAGAAGCAACTTGGCAGGCATATCGAGCTCAGGACTACTTTAAATGGCCTATTTAAGGAAAAGTGCTGAATATGCCTCCATTCAGGTGTCTTTACAGCAGCTTAAATGAGGTACCAAATGCTAGTGCACCCCAATAGGAACATAAACAGATGATGCTTGTGGCAAAAAGTAAAGGTGCTATCTCTAAGGTAGTGCAAAAAGGCAGAGAAGCAAAAGGAGACAGATATTCAGGACAAAACTCAGTCTCTAAAAAGCGTAAGAAGGAATCATTAAAAGAACAAGTGTTGTTGATTAGGGACTTTGAAAGCTAAAATAATCCACAGAAACAGTTAATTATGTGTCTGTGCCATGGACCATGTACATCAGACTAAACAGGACGCACTGAGCCTTCTGAAGTGGAGGGAAGGGGCTTTCTTTAACAAAACCTCCCTGCTCCTATTCCATCCACTGCTCCTTTCTGTCCCTTTCTTTTACTTTTGTATTCCCATCTTCTCTTTTTTTCCTTCTCTTCTCTTTTTCACTCCTGTTCCCATTTCACTCCCTGGCCCTGCTCGGGGAGAGTACAGCCCCTTTTGTACCTATAAGCATAAAATGCTCTCGAAGATGGGGTGGCGGGTACCACTCAGAACAGATCCGCTGGCACACAGCAGCCAGCTGGCTTGTATAACCCACTGCTGCGGTTCATCAAATAGCCAGTGCTGCAGCTGGACTCAACGGCAGCCCAACAGTTTAAAGACGAACAGTGCTGAAAGCTCTGCAATGCAAAGGCAGGGCTGAGGGAACGCCGTGCTACAGTGGTATCAGGTGACTGTGGCAGGAGCTGGAAGGGATTTTTTTTTTTTTTTTTGTCCTCTTTCCTTAAGTACATAGCCCTTGCCAGGTGCAGAAAGCTCTGCCAAAATCCCAAATTGGAATGATCAGTGGCCACCAGATTAATGCCTAAAACCTGCAGTCATAATTTATACAACACATTTAACAGAACTGGATCAAATGTAAAATTATTTTTTCAAACAGAAAAAAAAAATGTAGAAAAAGGGAGGGGGGGAATCAAACCATACCGTTCCTGTTTCAGTGGTTTCAGCCTGAATAAGTTTCTCGTTAGGATTTTTTCTTGGCAGAGGAGGCTCTGCTGGCTTCTTTTCACAGACTCTTCGTTTCGTTGACATTTTGTTGGGACATTCTCCTCCCTCAGAAGATATTACACTAAGTTGCCTAGTCAAAACAAAAGAGTCATTAGGAGGAAAAGGGCATATTGTGGCAGTGCTAAGGCAAGACTGGGATGCAGCAGGTTGGACTCATTCCCAGCTCTTCTGCCGAGTTCCCATGCCAGCTTCACTCACAGCTATGGGTGCTTGTACCACCCTCTGAATGTTCAGTGATGTTCAGTGATGCCAGAAATACAGTTCCCAACAAAGGTTGTGGCAGGGCCTGGGCTCTTTGGTAAAGGCCTTTAGAGGCTTCATCAAAAGACAGACATTTCAAAGCTAACCCCTGAGCTTCTCTGTTTTCACATCAACAGTAGCTGGACAGCATCTATGGGTATGGTTATGAAAACTTTTAAAGATTTCCAAGATTCCCAATGGAAAGGCGCAATGCAAAGGGTTTATCTATCATGCAACTGGTAGCAGTTTAGTGTTGTGTGGGTAACTACATACAGCGGTGTTACCTGAGAACCAGAGAGTTGCTTTAAGAAATCAGTTCAGTTCAGATTAAAAAGAGGATTGCAGGAACAGATGTTTGATCTTCTTTGCATGTTCTTTCACCTTTATTTTCAAAAGGACACTAAACCGATTTATTTATGAGCAGAAACTAAGGAAACTAAAGCCCAGACTGAGAAGCAGTGTGTGACTAACATCTTTCAGATATGTTTCACCCCAGATGCAGACTATAAACACATGAACCTCATGTTTACCTAAGAAACTGTTTGCGGACTTCGTTTGTCACGGGTTCGTTATCTGCCAGATCGGTGTGGATGCTGAGGGTGTCTTCAGCTAGCAGGACTTCTTCCTCCTCCAGCACTGCAAGACAAGATCACACCTCAGATTTTCTGCTGAATAAAGCAGAAAGCACAGAAAAACGTGGCTGTACAAAGCAAGTAATGAAAAACAATACCGCAGCAGGAAAATCGTAGTGCATAAACTTCCCCATAGTTTTGCTTACGTCCCTTCTGTGCATCACTTCTCCTAACTAAATTGCAAAGATCTGGTGAGGCAATGCCAAATGCATTTACATCACATTCCTTTAGTGCATCAGAAATGCTAAGCAATAGCATTATAGTTGGTTCTAGCTAAATTCACTTATAGGGCACGCTCTAGGCATGACCTTGGGATGGGGGAGTCATGTCAGGAACTACTGCAAGCCTCTGCTGTTGGTAGAAGATGTCATGCATGTTCCTCTCTGCTTGTCTGGAGAGAAGCAGTGCTGCAATCAAAGAGCGTGGGAACACTGTCACACAGAGGAAACATTTACTGAAATGCTTTAATCTTGTATCATTTTATCAGAATCAAACCAAGCTGAAAAGTAACCCAAGATTAAAATGTCATTTGAACTTTGCTATATGAAAAAAACAACAGCATCTAAACAGAGAAAAAATACCAGACTCTGGGTAGCCCTTTTGATAGCAAGCCCAGTTTCGCTTGGCTACTCCATTTTCCTGCTGAGCTTGACCTTGCTAATTGTAAAATAAATTCCCAACTTTAAAATAATTTCTAACAGAAGAATTGCTTTTTTCTAGGACAAACCACATGAAATTTTGAAAGAAATTTGTGAAAACATTTATCAATAATAGAGACCTGGCCATAGACAATAATTTTCATGGTAGTGCAGAAAGGCAAATGCCAGGCTGTCATGAAGAAGCAGGGGACAATTTATACAGAAAAAATATCTGTAATCTGGTTGATAGAAAAAGACACGTTTTAAGAAAAAGCAATACTGTACTTGTTGGTTCATCCTCTTCAATATCTTCATCAAGTGCATAATTTCGCAGGAATTCTGCAAAGGCCTTGTTTTGTTTCAGAAGGTCTTGGTAAGATCCCGTTTCAGAGATTTTGCCATCTACCAGGACAACTATATGGTCTACCTGAGGCAGGAAGCTGATGCCATGGGTCACCAAAATTCGGGTCTGGATAGGGAAAAAGAGAGGAAAACCACATCTCTCAGTTGTCACTGTGGGGACTAACACTACTCAGCAGGCCAAATACTACCACATTTTTGGGACAGGGAGTGAATTATCATGTCAAGGTGAAATGCCAGGGGAAATACACTGCCCTTGTTAGCTTGAAAATACGTACGTGAATTTACCATGCTTCCTACTGCATGCTGATATAATCCCAGAAAGAAGTAAACCAACTGAATTATTATTCCCCCTTTCCCTTGTGCTGATTTTCTTTGCAGCCCTTCCCTTTTGAGCTCTGAAATAGTCTGAGAAGATCGTAACAGGAGTAGAAGGGGAACAAAAGAAATTGCAATTTGGTTGCAAACTGCCAAATACTTCTGTACAATCAGTAAGCTGTTACAACTTCTTCACTGCACTGCCTCTGAGTAACAACAAGCAATACTAAGCTGACAACCTTTACAAGTTTCTGCAAATGTCTTGTTTTTGGAGATCTCATAGTAGGGATTTTAAAAGACAGACCAGGTTTCTGCCTCTACACATTCTGACTAGATCACATCACTTCTGGGCATGCCTAAATAGCAGCTCACCGCAGAGTCTGTGCTGTGGGGAAAAGGTGTCCACATTGCCAGTTAAACACAGAAATTCAGGAATGATTCAGCACTCAAGCCCTGGTGGTGAAACAGCTTTCCCGTTACCCATCAGTGCTTCTGAGTTTGTGTGCATTTTTAAGAGGACCTAAATGCCAGCTTACTTTTCCTTTAAGTACCCCATCTGGACCAATAACTTTGTCAAAGATGTGCTTTGCAACATGCGAGTCCACAGCAGAAAGAGGATCGTCTAATAGGTAAATGTCAGAGTTGCTGTACACTGCACGAGCGAGGCTCACGCGCTGCCTCTGGCCACCTGAGAGGTTGATGCCCTGAAGGGAAAGAGGAGAGAACAAAACATATCACACAACTCGGTTCCAGCAACAGCTATGACTTTTTATGGCTCTCACCCAGTCAAACGCACGGATGCTAAATTGAAACATGAGATGCTGAAGAGAATAACTCACTCTGAGCCAGAGACAGGAACAGAACGCCTCTAAATCTGTTTGTTCACTGCCAAACTTCCCCTCACCCAGCAATCTGGAGATGGAATAAGCCTCTTGCTTAATAAGCTCCTAAAGGGAGCTGTTAAAACGCAAAACTATAAAAAGGAAGACCATCAACCAGAATGCAAACATTCAAAGCAGGGCTGCGGCACCTGGAATATCTTCCACATCTCTCACCTTACATACAAATCTACATATTGACCCCACTTCATGATATCCATCTCAAATTTAGTGGCCTATGAAAAAAACCAACTCTGTTGGTAATCGCAGATGTAAAAGTTTCTCATTAAAATGAGGTGTTAAGGGATGATCATATCACTTTTTCACTTGATGCACACCATATGTTCCCTCCCATTTTATCCCTACAGGAAAAGGAAGGACATTAAGTATTCTGGACAGATGCACCTTTACAATTGGACAGCAAATGGAGGATGCTCTGATCTTCCAGGGCTAGATGTGCAATTATGCATCACAGTACAAACACATGCTTAAAGTTAGGAACAAGTTTAAGTCCAACTACCTTTCACAAAACTGCCCCGCGTGTTTCAGTGTTGATTGTAGCAGGGACGCCATTGTAAAGTGCTGACTTTACAGCATTCTCTCTTTAGCTAGACAGAACAGGAATCACCAAGCAGGTCTGACTCGAAAAAAAAAAAAAAAAAATTACCTTCTCTCCTATCTCAGTCTGATCTCCTCCTGGCAGCACTTCCAGGTCAGTTTTTAAAGCACAGGCCTCCAAGACATTTTGGTATTTTTGTACATTAGGAGCTTGGCCAAACAAAATGTTATCTTTCAGTGTGGCATTCTGGATCCAGGCTTGTTGAGGCACGTAAGCAACAGAACCCTAGAACAAGGAGGGAGAAAGGAAACCTCTGACTTGTAACAAGCAGCAATTCATGCTTACAACTCTGATTAAGATCTGCAGCACATAGATATAGCTCCTGTTTGATATACATTCACATTATACATATACGTGTGCTAATTGCTGATGTATAGTCGATAGAATCAGGAAAGTCATTTCATTAAAACACAACTGAACAGGTGTGGGCAAACCCAAACACACACACAGACAAGCTGGCGTAGGAGCAAACAGAATTCCCTCTCCAGCCTGATGTACATTATAAGCAATGGCAGGCATAAGCAGCACATTTCCATACCATCGTTAAATGGCACCGTAAACAATACCAACCTTCACAGCCACTTCTCCTTCCAGCTTTTCCATTTCACCCAGGAGAGCAGACACCAGAGAAGACTTCCCACAGCCAACATGGCCAACAATGGCAACCAAAGCACCACTGGGGACCAACAGGTTTATACTGTGGAGGAAACAGGCTGGAAATTAATTAAACACTAGTTTACTAAAGACATTATGGGTCTTTAAACCAGGGTTGAAATACACGGTGGCAAATCAGCCTGACCTCAGCCTAACTAGACACAGTAAGCATAGCTTGGTCACTGGTCTTCTCCTCCCTTTCTTGTGTACAATCAACTGTAACCAGAACTGTAGGAGTAAATAGAAACCCAGCATTAATCTATCTTGTTGGTGGTTAAATCAGTAGGATTGGTAGCAAGCCTTCTAAGACCCTTTGCTGTGTCATATCAGTCCATCAGCAAGTCAAGCAGGGTTAATAAGCGTTTTGAAAGCAGGCAATCTTCCAGAAGTCTTTTAGTTTTCTATTTTAAAACTAACAGCAATTGTACGACAGTAGTGAGTGAAACATCCCATCTAAAAATGTTCAAACCACTTTAGCACCATATTTCTAGTGCTAGTAAATAGGGTTCACAATGACAGAACACACACAGAACTTTCTCAATTAGAATCCTTTACTGTTTTTCCCACTATGTTC
Organism: Aptenodytes patagonicus; assembly: GCF_965638725.1. Lineage (NCBI taxonomy): Eukaryota > Metazoa > Chordata > Aves > Sphenisciformes > Spheniscidae > Aptenodytes > Aptenodytes patagonicus. The sequence goes on along the minus strand of NC_134964.1, from coordinate 1,079,387 downwards.
TTAAAGGTACCGCTTTAGGTCCTGGTTTTGAAGGTGAACTGATACAGAAATGACTGATGGACAGTCTCTTTGCCAAAGTGTCTTTCACTAATGAAATTAAGCCAAACTTCTGTTTGCACAGATTCTGATGCAGAACTAGGGCTCTAATTCTTATGCAGATTCTTACCAAGCAGGTAGTTCATGTTTTGAACACTGCAAGAGTTTTTTTGTTTGTTTGTTAAAAAAAAACCAAAACACATTCAAAGCAGGAAAACTCAAAAGCACTACAATTTTTGTTTCATTGTTCTTTCCCTCTAGCTGAGTTTTGCCTTACTGCTACTTTAGGAAGTCAATGGGTAATTTTTAGGCCCAGGTGGCTAGCCATTTGAGCTGGAGATGCATGGTTCTTTCTGAAATAAACCCCAGAACACTGAAGTCAACCTGGCTGCAGATTTGGTTGCCTGAACCAGACTGGCTCCTTTAAACTCTAAGCCTCTTGCTTGCAGATTATCAACGTATAACCTGTTAACATAATACACTCAGCACAGCAGCACGAGCTCCTTGGACTGAGAATTCTAAGAATACTATACTTATCAGGTTTCTGTGATTTTGATCTGACAACAAAGCGTAACGTAAGAAAGTATATGCTTCCAGGCAAATTTTGTTTGTATTCATTCAAATAGGCAAATGAGCACAACATGCACCCCCATAGTCTGGAAATGGCCCAGGTACAGCCACAGGGATGAATCTGCCACAAGACTCTTAGAAGAACAGACCACTGTTCACACACCCAAGTCCAAACCCAGACATCTCAACTGACCTCATAATCCATCAGATCAATTTGATTTGTCCAACACTTCAGTTTAAAAAAAAAAAAGTCTATTTAAGAAATTTACATCGCCTTTCTGTCTAATAGGTAACTATTTTATGCTAGTCGCTGTGGAGTTAAAGCCTTACAGCACTGTTCTGTAAAGCCTAAATACCATGAGGCACGAGGATCAGCTTGACGTTTTAAAGGCAGAAGAAATGCACATACGGGGTGTGTGGAAACAACCTTTTCCAGAAGTGAGCCTGCAGATATTACTAGACAACTTTCAGACAGATGTCCCAGGAACCAGAAACCAGGAAGCAGGTAGATGATGTATTGCAATTGCATAAAGAAATCTTACTCTTTCAAGGATGGCTTAAGCTCCTTTCCCCAGCTAAATGTCGCATTTGATACACTGATGGCATTGCCTGTATGTCAAAAACACAACAGTAGAGAAGTCAGGAAATGTATTACACAGAATAGTACGGCTGAGAGACTGGCAGACAGAGGAATCTTTATGGGTGTTTCACATACACTGCAGTTCCCTTTTCTACTGGCATGGGAATCACAGTCTCATGACTGTGGGTCACAAGACAGGCTTGTTCAGACTGAAAATAACTGGTCGCAGCTTAAGCTATAGACTGTGAGCTTACAGACCTATAGAGCTGAAAAGCTGTCCTGCCTCACCCTGCCCCAGTGAGGCTGGTCCCAAAATTTGCTGCTCAGAATCCCCGTGCAACTGTTAGCACAACTTTACTTAAACCACTTTCAAGTCAGTAGGAGACCACTGCATGCTGTTGACTTTGATGTATCAGATTAAATTTGCCTCTGCGCAGCTTTTTGCTTGCCACACTAACAAGTTACAGATCTGCAGGCTTTCTTTACCTCCTGGTGGGGTGGTGTGTAACAGTAATCGAATGACAGCCACACAGCCATCCCTCCTCCTCCTCTGTCTACGGCATCACACACAAGAGAAGTTTCAAACCACAGTATCACCAAAGTGCATTACATGAAAACACACATTTTTTTGAGACCACCTGGTTTGCTCATTTGTCTTGGGATATTGTTTCCAACAGAAGAAATCAAAACTGTTTACAATGTTCCTGAGCATTGTGCAGTGTGAAAGGTTTGAGCAGGTCTTGCTGTGGATGTACTTCATTATTCAGTGCTGTTAGCATCCAATACATTGCAGATGCAAACTCAGGCCAAATAACTCAGCTCAAAGCTCAAAAATATAGCCAGAAACTTTTGTAATTTCCACACAGCCTGAACAACAAACACATACTTTTCAAAGCAGCAGCTTATTTTTTTTTAAAACCAGAATTATTATTGTTATTTTCTTTTTGCTTTTTTTCCATAACTCAACCAGTCCAAAACAAATACAAGATGTTTGTTGTATTAGCATAGTTTAGAAAAACACTGATGTCTTTACCTGGTGCAATCACTTTTGTTTCCACACAATTTGGATCAAGTTCATCATGACTCAGGAACTGCTGAATTCTCTTTAGGGAAACGCTTGTCTAAGAAAAGAGCATGGCGTTATTTTATCATTCTTTTAATGGGGACTTAATGCTCTTACTACTGAAAAATAAAGCATGCAGAATGGCTTAAGCTTTCACGCCATGGGCTTCCTGAACAGCGACTCATTCTTTCCCTGCAATCAGTCTTACTCTGAAATTCAAGCTTTTAACTGTGAAATTTCTCAGACCAGGCTGAGTTCATCCGAGTGAAGCAAAATTCACACAGACAAGCTTACTCAGAAGATGTCAGGCTTTCCAATACAGGGCAGCAGTAGAGAAAGGATATTAGAAAGAAAACCAGCTAACAGGCAGGTGCAAGGGATCTCTGCGTTCCAGAAATCAGGGACATCTGGGGTTCTTTTTGTTCACGTTGTGCAAAACAACTTATGCACCAGATCCTCCTTACCTGCGCAACATTGCTAATAACTTGTGGAAGCATATTGAGGGGAAACTTTAAGATATTAAACAAGGAGAGGGAGACAAAAGCCTTTTCTGCATCCAGGATATTCTTCTCATCCACCGAGACATATACAGCAAATGTCGTCAATGCTACCTGAAAGCCAGAAAGTGAGTTTACTGCGAGACGTGTAATATTTTGACATTTTAAAAAGCAGTCAAGCCTGATAGGCATCTTTGAAATAAAAGTATCAGCAACGAAATTGGGTAAATTTTCCGTTTCTGACCTTTTCAACATGCTTTAAGAATGGCAAGTCATATAAACAAGTTGATACAAAAAAGGGCATGCGGAATACAATAACTTTCAGATTACTTATGACTACACTTAGTTGAACTAGGAGATTCAAGAGGTGAACTACATAACTTGGGTAAATAAAAACGAGAAGTGGTTATCTGGCTGGGGTTTGGCTGCATTTCCAACTCTGCCCAACCGAATTTTCCCACTGTAAACTGCAGGCTAAGCAAACAAGACTTACTGATCAATAGGAAAGGGAGTAAAATCCAAGTTATTTGCTGGTTCACTACATGACAGGGACCATCCACTGTGGAGGGACCATCCTATGTGGTAAACTAACGGTGAGCAGGAACGGGAGTGTGTAATTTAAGGAAGTGCATTAACTTTAAGGAAACATGAAAGAGGCAGGATCTTGAGGCCGTTAAGAATATTTCTGCAGGGTTGGGCCTTTGATCTCGAGACCAGTTGGCTAGGAATACTTTTGACAAAGCACTTATCTGAATGTTTTTATTCACCAAAACCAAAACCCTTTCTGCAAAACGGATCACAGTGCAATGAAGTGGAAAATAGAGGGAAAGAGAAAATTGAGGAAAAAGCATTTCAGAATTGGCAAGGTATCATTTGGGCTTTATTTATTACATTAAATCAATCTTTTTTTTGGTTGTAGAATAATTTAACAACTCACTCTCTCACTAAAACAAGCAGAGCACTGTAACACGAAAGACAGAAATGGGAGCTTAAGACAGACATTGTCCTGACTGACTCAATTGAAATTTTTTTTGTTATTTTTGCTATTCATAAGTATCTCTGAGGTTTCAAATTCTAGTTTCAATTTGTTATGGGAAGTACTTTGAAGTGGTTGGAAATTCTCCCGAGACAGCTATTCCCAGCTTCCACTGGCAGGCTTTATCAAGAAATACTTTAACACCAATTAACAAAAAGGCTCTAGAGAACAGGGAACTTTGCTTCAAAGCATGTGAATAATTTTTTTTAAAAGTATTTACACTTCATTCCTATGTACATTTAGAAAGCAGAAAGCCTCACACTTATCCTTCAAGGATGTACTTTTACATCTTAGAAAGTCATGCAAATTCACTTTACCAGGAATGGTGCACTGATCCATGCAAAGGTGGACAAAGAATTGAGATAGGCAGATTTTTTCAAAACTTGCAGCTCATTCTTTCGTATCTCCAACACTTTTTCTGAAAACGATGGTTCCCAAGCATACAGCTTCAGCACCTTTATGCCACCCAGAATCTCATTCATCAATTTAATGCGGGAGTCTTTATATCGCATTTGTTCCACCTAGGTTATTAGTAAACACAGGAGACAGAGTGTCACAGGAATGACTAGAAGAGAGCTTTCAACATGTTGTCTCACAGCTGTGATGGTCCTTGGGCTATTTCTAAAGAGGATGCAAAAGGTAATTAAAGAAAGCCAGACTGTTATCAGTAAGCTTACTGTGCAAGTATATACCTCCAAAGAAACCAGAAATCAAAGAAAATGGCTGAAAAGCAGAGTATAAAAGCTTTCCACTCATCTTCACTGTTAGGGGTTACATTTTCAAAACCACCTTAAAGAAAGATTCAGGCACTTCACAAAAATACTACCCTACTTCTTCCTTTGATTTCTTCAGATTTTTTTCCCTGATATGCATAGTTGTATTTCTTAGGGCATCCCTTGAAAATTGTGGTTACTCTCAGTTTATTTTTTTCCTATACATTAGAATACAGTGCTTCATTCAGTTACTTAAAAAAAAGATTAAAAAAAAAGAAATCCCTGCTCAGCTGTGTAGACAAAATGAAAAACTGCATTCACACACACACACACCCCCCCCAAGTTATGCAGCTCTGAGCATCTTATAATGGGCAAGGGAGAAAAGGAATGTTAATACTAACATGTCAGCATCCAAGAGATTTAATGGGAAGTCTGGATGTCTCTTTAAGGCACGTAATAATACCACTCTGTTACTAAGGCTGTGCTTAAATGTCATAATTTATATTCGTTTTCCAACTCTTACCTTTTTTACATCAACAGCTTGATTTTTTTTTTTTTAAATCTTCCAAACAGTCACTGATAGGTTGCACAGCACGAGCCACTTATTAGATTTTTCTAGCGCAAAGCCAGAGGGCACTATTATATTGGGTTTTTCAGCCTTCCTTGACTAGAGTTGACTAAGACTACAAAGAAAGGAATAAAGGATCCTTTTACCTTAAGATAATAATTCAAATTTAGCCCAGCTCAGTAGCAGTGAAAGTCAACACTGGCTATTAGCATAAAAAATCAAGCTGCCAGGCTTCAGTTCCCATCTCTGAAAACAGTCATTCACAGCTTAAAGAACAACATTTATTTGCCCCTTCTCTAGACATTCCTAGAAGAAGCTATCAGGTGAAGGGATATGGAGACAAAGAAACTTCTTGCTAATCCCAGAAGCTGCTCCAACAGTATGAAGAGCCACTGACTCAATGCCACACCTTTCCCTTAAATAGCATTCAATTCACTGTGGAAAAACTATCTGAGAGGATACAGTTATTAAATATATCAGCACAATCTTACTCACGAGTAAATTGGTGCAAATGGCAGCTCTTTAATGGCTAAGACAGCCACTGATGCCTTCATTTCTCATAGCACAGCTGCCAATTCAGATAACGTCACCTTCTCTGCTGGTACCTTACCTGGAATCTTCTGGTTTTCATTGCTATTGCAGAGTTAAATGGGATAAGTAAAACCATCACGGCAACTCCTGCCAGCACAGAAGGCCCTAAAGTCTTGATTGAAAGAAAAAAAGGTAAGTTGTTGTTGTACCCAAGTGTTGCTGTTGTTACGCAGTAAAACAGATTAACTGCATAGAAACATTTTAAGGATGAAAGCCAGTGCTCAAACTGAACCTGGAGTAAACCAGAAACAACTTCACTGTAGCAAAGGAAAAATTATGGTTATTCCAGGTGTGATTTGTTTCATGTTGACTTGCACAAAACTTCTTTATATGGCATGATATAATCTTTATACATGGCTTACATTTCCTATGCCCAGGGTTTTTTTTGTTTGGTTTGGTTTTTAAACCATTTCCCTCAAGCTCTCATTTGTATCAACTACTGGGAACACTGTGATGAGTCCAAGACGAATCCTATCAAAGCATGTAGGGACAGAGCAGACATAAAGGCTATCTTTTGCTTCAAATGCCTTATCTTGCCTACCAGCTGAACAAAATGATTAAGAGATTAATTGATCGTGTACACCAGTACAAGCCATTTTACTACAAGGCAGAACAATGAGTTTCTAAAAAATCAGTGGTGGGTCAAATTAACAAAAAAAAAAAAAAGCTTGCACATCATTTAGACGAATTCTGAAAAAATGTGACAATGTCTATACCTGCCAGAGGAAATACAAAGCTAGAAATATCTGGAGTGGTGCAGACCACAACATGTTCAGGAAAGTCATCAGGTCCATGAAACGTTGGGCATCCACTGACATCAAGTTGACAATTTCTCCAACAGTTGATGAGCGCTTCGCTGAGTTTGTGATGACTAAGGACTGAGAAATAAGAGACATTCAGTGGACTCACAATCTTGATATGTATGGAGAAACACAGAGAAGAAATCCTCTATTATTAGCAAAACAAGACACACCTTGAGAATGTGCTTCTCCAACAAGAATAAAATAATTCACAACTACATCAATTCCTAATCTCCAAAGAACAAGACTTCATGAAATGATTTGCTTGTGAGCACCTCTATCTCAAGTGGTATGTAGCATTCTGAAGAAAACCTAGTTGCATCTAAGTCAACTCATAGCACAAACACGCTATTCTCCTGGATCCCTCTTCCAAATATTTAAAGTGAACCAATATTTGCCTGTGATATGTCTGGTGACCTACCAGTACAACCCCATGAAGTTGCTAATCACTAGAAAATTCTGTAAAGTATGATAGAGGTACTCCTAAAAACTCACCAAAACCCCAATCTTTTATTTTCCAGGAGGCTGTTCTTATCCAATATGCCTGCTCTTCCCTGAGTATTTGAGAACTGAGGCCACTTGCTTGGCTATACACTGGTGTTCCAGCCCGTGAAATGCTTCCAGTCTTACCTTTCGGTATATCACTCCAGTGATCCCAGTTCTCAGCCTCATCCCAGTAACAAAGCAGTACTGGAAATGCTGGTGAAGTATGAGTGTCTGCAGCACAGCACAGATAAACATCAAAGCCGCAATCAAAAATCCCCACCAGGCTGGGGCATCTTTGTTCTTAACGAAGCCGATTAATACACTGTTTTTCAGAAGATTAGGGAAAAGGGAAAAGAAACAAAAATTAAAAACATGCAGAAATTTTAATGGGACATAACACAGCCTCTCTCAACTATGGCAACCTGCCACATCCTCTAACCACAAAAAGTAAACAGCTCTCCAGGATGCAAGCTGAGTTACAATTTCAGTCAAACAACAATGAGAAGACACAACAGCAAAACCTTAGGCTTTTCCAGTGAGAAAGTCCATTTGCAAATGAGCCTGTAGAAAATGAAATATTACAAGAGACTCTAGGTTTCCACCAAGATCCAGCATTTAAACACATGGCTCACTGTCTGAGCTCTGATAGGCAGCCCCTCAGGGCAAGAGGTGAATGACAGGACACAGTAGGACAGTGTAGTAAAGCAGGCGAAACCAGCTTCTTACCCAAATCCTTTTCAAGCAGCCTGAGTGCTTCTGCCTGGGGTGTTTTCCCACAAAAAAGCTAGATTAAAAGACATGCTCCTGGATGGATGCATAAAGAGTTCTTCACTCCTACTTTTTTTGTAAAATGGTAGTACCATTAAACTGGTTATATCATCTTTTATTAATAAGCCATTTCTTACTACACACAGCTGCTCTCCCTGCGAGACCTGCACACTGTCACATAGCAAACAAGCAGAACAACATATGGCAATACCCAGTGTTCTCAAGAATCACATTTGTGATTTCAGCCTACTGACCAGAGTGTTGAATTGTCAAAATATGGGAGGAACAGAGATTTGACTCCATGGTTCAAATAACCAGCAGGGGGAAAATACACCTGGAAATTACAAATCAGGCCCCAAAGCCTTGTATTAGAAGCATGAGGTTGCTACATCTTTCTTCTTCCAGCCCAGAGAGATCTTCCTTCTGCACTGCACCGGTTGTTCATGCTGTAAGTGGACAGCTTCAGGAAAACCTCTTCCTCATAGTCCCAGCATGGGATTCAGCAATCTTTTTAGAAACATAAAACTATCCTGCGTGCAACCTGCCAGACAGCCATGGCTTTTTCATTTTCTCTCACCACTAGAAGTTCATTTTCCGAGACTGCAGGAATTTAGACTTGAGAAGAAATTCCCCATCATATGCCTTGAGATATCACTGACAACATATCCAGGAATTTATGCAAGTTTGAGAAATTCCCAGAATAGATTATACTTAATGTGTTCTCAGAAGGAAGCCAGCTGCCTCCTCTTCACTAGGGACTCTGGAAGAAGACAGACTGTAAACTATTAAATGTCACCATACTGGGTCAGACCCTCTTTTTAGCAAATTTCTGGGTATGTTACAAACCACCCACAGCACAACATGATCTCAGAACACAGCTCCACACTGGTGTTATTTTAAGAGACACTCATATAGGAGCAGGGCCCTCTCTACTCCCCTTCCCCACATCCACCTGTGGCCTCCATCCAAACTCCATTCCTCTCTCACGCATTAACAGGACTATGTGCTTTTCCATTGATTTGGAAATAAAAAAAATAATTGTTTGACACAAATGTTGGTATTTCCACTGTTACATTCTTCTTAGTTAATGATTATCTGACAAAATTCTCACTTTAAGAATAATACTAACAGAGAAAAAAATGTGGGGATCATGCAAATTCCTTTATGGATCAGGCTGAGCAACTGGTCCCCCTGGAGATGGGAGATACAGGTGTTCCTCATACAAGGAGAGTTTGAGGACATATCACTTTTGTCAGGATCTCTCTCTTTTTTTTTTTCTTTAATAGAACCATCATTTTCTTTCACATGGAAATTTACTGCAACTGTGCCCCACACATTCTCATTGCTGTGCACAACTAAGAACACATGAACTCATCTAAATGGTCCAAAATCTTTCCCAGATGACAGCGGCGTGGCCAAAGCACCACATACTTGAGCATCATGCTTCATTTGTATATCAAGTCACGCTACAGCTGCGACCACCACCAGTGCATGTGGTTATCAGATGTACAGAGACTACTGGATCCAGCAAGCAGTGCTTCGCTTTGATTTCACAAATAATCCTTTAAAATGGGGAGAAATTGCTTTGGACTGCTGCACAGAGCAACAGGTAATTTGTAATTCAAAGCTGTCTACTGATGATGGGCGATTTACAAATCTTGCATTTCAGTGAAGCTTGCTCAATTTACAGCTTAGTCCACAATAAAGAACTCCTGTCTTACGGTGTTTCAGTGGGAAGGTGGGGGAGCATACACATGCAGCACTGTGAGGGAAACTAGCTACGCATTTCAAAAATAAATACTCCGTGCCAAAGCCAAGCCTCCATAGGGATTGCACATAGAAACTACTCACACAGTAAACCAACCTTAACAGCTGTGGGTTGACGAAAGAAAGTAGGTCTTGTATCAGCTTGAAGAAGGAGCCAATTAAGAAGTATGGCCCAAAGGTCCTCAACAAAGCTTTGAGAAAGGAAGGCTTTCTATTGTGCTCTTTATCTCTGATCAGAACTTCTGCTTCCTCTGGACCATCACCAACATGATTCAGCACATAGTTAGATTTCTTCATATATGTCACCTCTTCTTTCCTAGGGGAATGAAACAAGCAATTAGAGACAACTGACAACGAGAATGTAATTTCCCTATGTGTACAGCACTGCAGTAACATCTAAAAGTCTGCTCCTTTCTTTGCTCTCCTACTGATCAACAGCAAGACTTTCAACAAGATCTAGATGCTTTTTCTGCAGTACTTATGAGTTGTACTCCATAGGCCAGAAAATCAGTCACCGCGGGATGAGAACATGGCCCAAAGAAGCAGGAGATGAACGCCTGACTTCCTCTGGCAGAGGACAGAGTTGACCTTGAACCTTCAATTTCTTGTAAAGGAATCCTCTAACAGTTGCTATTTACATACCACAAAAGGCACCCTCACCTAGTCCTTCTGAGACTGTATTCGTTATTCAATTAGTAGCTGTACTAAACCTTTAGCCTTATCTGATCACACAGCTGCTTTCAGAGAAGTAGCCTGAATCCCTCCAGGGAGACAGACATTGAACCACATGCCAAGCTAAGAGAGGAAGCAGGCACAGCCCTCTCAAAATACAAAGTTTTGCATTCCTGAAAACTTGAAACAGTACAAACCACAGCACCTCCAAAGCTGAGCCATCTCCGAGATCTGGGCCGCAGCTGTCCGAGGTTCTTCCAGGACAGAAACTTTGGGTTTAGGTGCCTAAATTTTACTCAGATGACAATTTAAGCATTTAAACCCTGTTTGGCTGTATCCCTTTCTTACTTTGTGCCTCTCTTTCTCCATCTGCAAAATAAGCCAACGAAAGTGACCTCTTCGGCAAAGCTCTTTGAGACTGACTGATGAAAAATGGACCCAACAGGTCCGTGCTGTTCTCCAGGGCTCCAGGTGGGTTTTCTAGAAGCACCTCTGGGGTTTAGGTGCCTGACTTCTGTTGCCCGTCAATAAAGAGGGGGTGCTCTGGAAAATTATTTCCTCCATGAATTGCTCTCAGAGAGCAGCCTGGCAGCTTTTCTACCAGCAAATACCGAATTGCTGTTGTTTCTTGGGGGCTATGGGACCTAGAGAACAATTTTCTGAATGTCAGCCAGGAAGGTTAAGTCCAGGTGGAGCAGGGAGAAGGAAATTAGTCTGGGGCACATAAGCCTTATAAGAAGGGACAGATGAAAGAGAGACCCTAGAAACAGTGAAGACTTACAAGAAGGCATTTGAAAAATAACTTGTAAGTACTACCAAGTGAGGTTGGATTTATGATTCTTCATAAAGAGTGTTTTTTGGAGCTGGCTGGCTGCAGAGTCAAATAATTCCAACAGCCTGTGAGTATTCAAAATGATCACCGTGGCTAACAGTCCACAGGTAGAAACTTGTTCACATCCTTTCAAACAAAGGTATGTGCAAATCCCAATTTCTTTGCAATAAAGTTTGAGGGCAGGGGGAGAACCTAAACCAGACAATTTATTCCCCACCCACCCCCAGACAAGAGCAAACAGTGTTGTCTTTGTCCTTCCAGATCAAACCTGGAGAGTTTATGAGCAAAGCCTTATTTTTCTGGCAACCAGGCTGTTAAACTCATTGAAGGATTTGAAGAAACAAGACTACTTGCCCCTGGCTTTGTGCTATTAAAAATGTTTATTACAATGAGCTAACAGCAACACAATAGTTCTCTCACAGCAAAAAATCCCAAAGGGAGAAAATGCACTTCTAGTGTTTACTACGGGTAGCTAGGTGAGGTCAGGTTTTCAGCAGTGTGTGGGACTGCTCACACCCAGCTTTTTATCAAAGCAAAAAGCACGTGCCTGGTTTCCATTATTTATGGCAGGGCAGATAATAGATGCTGATTATCTCATGGGAAAACACATAGCTTTCTCAATGGTGATGACAAGGCCCTGCATCTTCAATTTGTCTTCATAAGCATAGTCTCTAAAATCAGAAGCTAACTAAAAATGAGGCAAAATAGATTCCAGCGCTCTCTTCTCCATCCAGCACAGCTCTAACTTTCTCAGAAGCAACTGCACTTATCAGCAAAGTGAGCGAGTAGAGACTTCAGCCGTACAGGCAAAGAGAGCAAAAGCAAAGGAAAAATACTCTTTGCATGCTTTATTATGCATGCAAATAACAACTTAAATCCACACTGATCTCTCCTGTAACTCATTAGTAGCAAATGAATTATTAGCAATTATTTAACAGTAATTCACAAGACAGCTGTGAAGCAAAATGTAAAAAAGGTTTTGTAGGTTTAGGAACAATAGAAATGTGATAATCATTACCATAAAATAAGTTTAAAACTTTAGCTATGCCAGAGTTGCAACTGATTAAGTTTTTAAAAATAAATTACTACTATGTACACTGCAAATATTTTCCATGGCACTTTCAACACGTGTACAACTTTACACAGCATTTTTAATGTCATAAAAGCTTGCTCAGACCAGATTTAAAGAGTTAAAAAAAATATTTACAACGGCTCCCAAGCAACTACCACTAATGTTATTTGACATTAAGTAATTGAGAATACCTACTTATAATTGAAGAATAAGCAGAGCCACAAAGCTTTTAGTTATTTGAAACCCAGCAATTTGGAGTACAGTGATTTGCTTTGTTTTTGCTCTTTTCCCCACCTTAGAATCATTAATATAGTTGCCACAAAATTTTACCTGAGCTAAATACAAGCCAAAATTTATGGTTAAATGCCAGCTGGACCCAGTTTTTATGAATAATTTCCAAAATGCAATGAATCCCATGACAGAATTCCAGGCACAGTTTCTGGTTTCTCAGCAAAAGTTTTCCTGGACCCTAGGCACTTCTGCACAATGGCTGTGCTCTTACTATATAAACGCCTGGGGGAGTAAGATTTATGTCTGTGCAAAAAGACCAGAACCCAGACAATGCACGTTATTCCACACCATAAAAGTAGAGACATTAAGAAAACTAAAAAAACCCCCAACAAATTAAAACCACAACACACATACACACGAAGCGCTAGTGGACAAGCTGCTGGTGTTAGTGCTGGAAACCTTTCAAATTTTAGCTGCAAAGTGGAACTCTCCACATCACATTAACCTTGCCAAGAACCTTACAACTCTCTCCTAATATTATCACATAATAGGGTCTTTCCAGTTTGGCAAGGATATGCACAGAACAGAGGAAAGCCTCCACATGGAGAAGAAATCTCCAAAATGAAAGGAAATGGAAGTGCAGGCCTCCTCCTTATTGACATTTTTCATTTGAAAGACACTATTATCACATCTATTTGTTTGGAAACATTTTGGACACTAACCAGTGGGAGAAGGAAATACAGTTACACAATAGATAATTTCTTAAGATTAGATTAGGACAGAACGTGCAATAAAAAGGATATCCTCTCCAGCATGGATGTAACTATATGCAAGTTCTGACCCTCATCCCATTTCCATCAGAGACTATGAGAATTTTGCTGCTAACTTTCTAGGCAACAGGAGCAGGGTCTCAGCTCTTAAAGCGGGATATCTCTTCCCCTCCTGCCTTTCACGTTTTGAGTTTCATATCTTTACTGCTAGGAAGTGAAGAGTTGCTCACTGCTAAGAGCCTTAAGGCTAAAAATAGTGTCAGGCCAAAAAACTCATGATGGGGATGATGAGGAATTCCTTTTGGTTTATGGTGCACAGAAGTTGTGCTCTAACATGCACAGGAGGGATGCAATTATGGGGTTGGACATCTACCAGCTCAGTGATGAAAGTTGTTCATTTTCTACAATCCAACCAACTCAATCCCTTGTGCTTATGCATCTTCAGCCCTTCTCCACGTGGTAAATGGCACTACCTGCCCATGTAGATTTTAAGCACCTAATTAAAAAGTGTGTCAGTGGTACACAAGCCCCAGAGGGCTCCTGCTTGCCTCTGCCCAGACATATTAAAATAAGCAAATTTGACTGTTAATATGAATGAAGAACAGATAGGTTGAAGAGGTAGGTGCCATTTTCAGTTGGCTCATTTTCATGGATGAGCAGCTTACTGATGTTGAAACGACTAGGATCAATCTCTGTTTGCAGACTTGTTCGTATACTTACTGTTTGCACTCTGCTTTTTCTTTGTCCCACTCTTTACTTAGTTGTTGCACAATAATTTTTGAAGTATCATCTTCATTCAGTGACCACAAATCTTTATCTTCGAGGGGCCTTTTGTACCCAAGAATTGCCATGCTGCACATATAGAGAAAAAAAGTCCAATTCAGTTTGGCTAATAGTACTTAAAGTATTGCTAGCAACCCTGGGACTATTAAGCTAACAAAAGCAAGAAGATACATCTCCACAGAAAAGGTGATAATTATACCTCCATCTCCTTTTGTTCCTTATATTGATGTTTGCAATTTAGGAAAGGACATTATGTAATTTTGATTACACGTATTTTATTGAAAACATCACTTCAGAAAAAAGGACAATAAAAAACAACTACCAGAAGTATTTGAATGAAACTGTGGTGTTCAATGAAAACAGTGAAGCTTTAGAGGTGAAAATAACTAAGTCTATCTGGAATAACTGTCAGAGGTGAACAAAATGCAGAAGTGAAGCTCATGTAAGTTAAAGGAAAATCAGATTTCTCTGAAAACTACAGTTCCTCAACTGTAAGAGGAATTTCGTCAAGGGATACAAACGTCTAGTTGCCAAAAACCTTGATGGGGAATCTGAGCATTCAAAACTCTGGAAGTTTAGAAATATCTCACTCTCACTAAAAAGAATTTTACAGGGCTGTTGCCAGGACAATAAAGTTACATGGATGGAAGAATGAAGATCTCAACACCCTCAGCCACTATGGAAAAACTGGGTCTTAACATGACCTTTGACAGCTGTTCCACTTCTTTATCTTGGAGTTGTAGGAAGCCCAATCTCAAATTTGCATCGTTAATACACATGCCTTTTGACAGCAGTATCAGTTGGTGGTAATCATTTGCATATATAACCCAGTTTACTTTCCCTCTCACATGGAAAATGTCCTTATAAAAAAGCATTCACCCATGAACCTGAACAGGAAACAATATACATCCTCAGGTGGGTGAAAGGTTGCCACAATTAATCTTGTGGAACACAGTCTTACCTGTTGGTTTAGGTTGTACTCCAGCATGCGGTAAGCACAACCAGGCTGTACACCCTATTAGTCATGCCACAGTTGTTGCCACTCTTCAGAGAAGTTTGGGCAGCATGAACACTGTGAAAGCTGTTTCTAAAAAGGCAAATGCTAGAAGTGCTCACACCACTGTGGATGAAAGAGCGTCAAACATCAGCTACTTACAGAGGAAAAAATCTCTGTATCGCTAACTCTGTACAACACACACCACAAGTAGAGTTTGGGGTTGTCAGCTGTCCAACAGCTTGAAAAGAGAAGCCTACCTTGTAAACCACCAAAATGTCAATCTTGACAGGAAGCCTGAAGTTAACTCTGGACATGGATTCTATAGTAAAGTTATGGGAGAAAAAACCAAAATAAATAAAGACGTACCATTACTTTAATAAGACGACAGTCTATTTTGATCAGTTTTGGCATATTACATGTATGTACCTATGTCCTGACGAGACATAAAATTGACTTCTTTCATTTCCCATGTCATGCAGAACTCTCTTTATCTTAAAAAATTGCTTCATATACTGCCTTTAAATCACACTTATATAAACTGAAATGTCATTCTATGGTTTCTGAAATGTTCATTTTAAGAAATGAACTCAACTTCTCTCTCAGCTTGGTTTAAACATAAATCCAATTATAGAGACCATTTTATGAATTGGAGAAGAAATTTAACCTGTGACACCACTAATGTCTTCTGTTATTAATGTTTTTCCATATCTATTCTGAACACACATAGAACTCATTTCTAACTCTGAATGAATGTTAAGCAAGTAGACCACCATCTCCACAAAAACCACTCTTGAAATAATTAATATTACACTTCAGTGTTCATAAATGTGATTTAAACTGCTGTGAAGCAGCAAGTAGGAGAGCTGCTGTCGCTACATAGCTTCCGGTCATTACTGATGGCACATATAATGGAAAAAGGCTTCAAACTCTAATATTGCTCTCCATACCCAGTGTTTTGTAAGGGGGTCACTAACTACTGCAATCTCAATGACAATTCAAAGCTGTTTTCAATGAAAAGTATTCTCAGTGGAACTCTCAAAACATGATATAGTCTGTAAAATGCAAATGAAGCAAAGTAAAAATACTTACAGGATCTGTATTAACAGGGGAAAAAAATGGAGGCTTTTCTTTAAAACATGAAAGGATCAACTCAACGATTATCAAAGCAAAGTAGATGTAAAACGTGGTAAACCTGAACCTTTCATTTACATGGCCCTAGAAGGAAAAAGAAACGCAGTATATGATCGTTTTTATTGTACTTCCCAGCCCACCCAACACTCTCTCTCTCCCCCCCCTCTCTCCCCCCCCCCGCCTTTTTCACAGCTTCTTTTGGCAATTCCTTTCTTCCTCTACACTTGAATACAGCAAAGTAGTTGCCAGCAGGAATTATCTTATGAAAGTATGCACGTACTCTGTTAAGTGCCTAAGAACATGCTTATCTCCAAGCTTTTCATTAAATTATGTCAAGTTCAAAGTCCTTATACATCTTCACTGCAGACACCCTCTGGAATCAGGGCTACATGACACCCTTTTAAATTACCTCCAGGGGTTCTTGCAAGATCATGTCTTAAGCATAGGAATTGTCAACCCGGATAAGAGAACATCCATTTACTTTAGTACCTTGTCACTGACAAGCAGTGTTAAATACTTTCAGAAGAAGCTGCAAAAAACACTGTATTGTATAACACCAGTTCCATCTGCTCTAGAGGTATTTCCTTTCCTACTCATATGACGCTGCAGTTGACTTAAAACTTCTTGCTGTGAGGGTATGTCCCTTATACAGCTCTTTCATACCCTAATGTAGTTGTGAATGCTCTCATTGTTCACTTAAAATGTTTAAATCTTAAGTGCAAGAGAAAGAATATTTGGTCCTCCACAGTTGCAAGAACAGGAGAAACGTTACCCATACCTGTTCTAAGGCTCTGCACCCATAATTTTAAGTTGATTAAGGATTCAAACATTGATAGTCCAATATTTGTACTTATTCACCACTACTACAGTTTTAAAATTGACTTTAAGTGGTGTTTGAAAGGGTCTCACCACAATTGCAGCTATTTGCTGAAGAAGTTCTGCACAGACTGTCATTTAAGGTTTAATTCAATCTCCGTTGGAATATTTACAACAGCCTGGTATAGCAAAATCCTTGCTAAAAGGATAATGCTGCTAAAAGTTACAAAAAAGGAAGTATAAAAAAAAAGAAATCAAACAGAATCAACACTGATTTCACTGAGGAGAAGCAATCACCTTAATGTTTTTCAAATACTCTTTTTCACTCATAGCCTTTGATGATCTCATCACTGAAGCAATCTGCTTTGCCCTACTTAGTGGAATTTGTTTCTGTGAAAAACATAACAACTTTCTTACTATGGGAGAACCTGATATGTTTTCAAACAGGAATCATAGCAGCCCAGGTTTCTTTCCTCTCCCTCCAACTTTCTGTTCTCTATTTACAGCCATAGTTGGAGTCAGAATGCTGTCCTCAGCACATCAGGCACTGACAAAAGAAAGCCTATGGAGCTGTATAATGTGGCCAAGCTGCCTAAGCAAAAAAGGGACATTACATATTAAAATGCATCATCTCCAATTACTACCCATCCCTATTTAAGCAGGGGAAGGAGGCTGCAAAAGGGAAAAGGGAAGGGGAAAAAAAAAAAAAAGGGTCTGTTCTAATATATATACCGTGTTGGTATAGCCCTCACATGTCTATCAGGTTTCCAGTATAGCCTTGGGCTAAGCAAAATCTGCTTTTTGACTTTGCATGAGAAGTCCCAGTTCCCTTCAAGTTACACAAGTCTGAGTCAAGGCAATGGAACCAAACTTCTCTTTCTCTCTGGCAAAAGCTGGGCTCAGATCTGACTCCAAACTCGGTGATTCATTCCCTTCACAGAGATGTTAATGCTACATTTCCTGTTCTCCAAGTGCTAACAAGGATGGCATGTTACCTGTGCTGTTGTAGTCATGATCTTAGACCGGAAAGGCCCCACGGCACAGAGCACAGACAAAAACCAGAAGATAACGAGCACTCCAGAGGACTGAACCCCTCTCAGCCTTTCATATTGAATAAGCAATGTAGCTAACAGCTGTAAAAGCAAATACAGGAACATGTGAACACAATCCCGTCCCACTGCTCCTCTTATTCACACTCTCAGTTGGCAGCTGTTACAGACATCATCATAGAATCATTGAGGTTGGAAAAGACCTCTAAGATCATCGAGTCCAACCATCGACCCAACACCACCATGCCCACTAAACCATGTCCCTAAGCGCCTCACCTACTCGTCTTTTAAATACCTCCAGGGATGGGGACTCAACCACTTCCCTGGGCAGCCTGTTCCAATCTTTAACCACTCTTTAGTAAAGAAATTTTTCCTCACATCCAATCTAAACCTCCCCTGGCGCAACTTGAGGCCATTTCCTCTCGTCCTGTCGCTTGTTACTTGGGAGAAGAAACCGACCCCCACCTCGCTACAACCTCCTTTCAGGTGGTTGTAGAGAGCGATGAGGTCTCCCCTCAGCCTCCTTTTCTCCAGGCTAACCAACCCCAGTTCCCTCATCGACAACAGGACCTCTTTGAAATAAGGCCCCATCATAACTTCACAGAAGTCAATGGCAAAACCTCCTCTATCTAAGGAAAGCAGCGAATAACGTTACAAAATAATTTGGTTTTACTGTTTTCAGAGCCTCATCTACAGAATTCAATTTTTAAACCACACTTTGTACCTAGGGCTAGGCACACTTAAATATTAGCTACAAACATTTTAAACAAATGTAAGAGCTGTCATTTCTCCAGTCCAGATGGACAATCATGACTTGTCTAGAAAACAAGATTTTTTTTTTTTTTTTAAATTCTAACCAAGGGAATTAAAAACTTAATGGGCAAATTTTACTGCTTCATTTTTCATACAACAGCCACAAGCCTGTTTGTCACCCTAGGCAAAGCAAATTTGGTTTCTGTTTAACAGAGGAAGAACCACCAGATAAGAGACACAATTTTACAAAGTCCAATACGATACTGAACAATGCACAAGCCATGCTCTATCATATCTCCCTGTTTAGGCAAAGTCATATCCAAATTCTCTCCACACCTGGATCACAAGCCTGGAGAAACAGATGAGAGCAAAGTGGGAGGCAGAACAATCTCTCCATTATAAAGATTTTAATTTACATAGCTGAATCTACATGAAAGAGAGATCTGTAACTGCAGCCTTTTCGGTAAGCAATACAAGTACTAACAATTCCGTTAAAAGAGGACAGGATAAGGCAATGAATGCAGAGGAACCCTTTCCCTCCTTCATCTGCCTAAGAAAGAGTTATTCTTATTGGTCACAATAAGAAACAGCTACAAACCACAGTGATGCCAACGATCAATGGAGTTACAAAATAGACTGGTGGAGGTGTTCTGTTTTGCAGGAGGTCGTGGAAAGAGTAGAATAGATCTGCCCAGCTCACGCACCACAGCAGGACACCAAACAGCTGGAAGAAGTCAAACAGAAACAGCATTTGGTAAACTCATCTCCAGCGGCAGTCAGAGGGCTAGCAAAACCGTTACGATTCACAGATTCCCAGCAAGGCAAAGCTGTGTAAACAGAAAAACATTACTGTGTTGATCAGCTGCAGTCAGGCTAACGGAACTGTCCCGCTGCACTCAAAGCAAGGATCTCGTCTCAACTGCTTTCCAAGGGATTTGCAAACACAACCAGTAGAAAGACTAACGTATTTACCTGTTTTTTTCCCTATACTATTCAGTTTTGATTGGAAACATAGGCAGCATCCAGATTAAAGGCAGACATGCCCTGAAGCAGAAGCCTGGAATTTTTCTCCAGGAATAACCCCAGTTCTCTCATGGCCTATGGAAAGTGACTTGCTTGCTTCCCTTAGACCTAGTAATTTATAAACCAGAAGTGCTGTTGATGCCAGCCATCTCTTAAGCACAAGATGCAGATGAAATCACATAGCTATTGGGTGAGTAGAGTGGCTTGAAAAAATACCTTCTTGTGCTTACTTTCACAATGAGATTAAATTCTCACTGGACCTACCTTAAGATCTTTGTTTTGCAGCTTTCAGTGGTTTAAAGCTTAAGTAAGGGTGAAGCAGCATATTTTTGGCTCAACAAAGGGGTGAACTCTTCTCCAGAGCAATCATCTCCTCTCTCTACCCAGAAGGTGGGCTCGCAGGATGGATTTCCTTACAGATGAGCTATCCTTTGGTATCCTTCCTCAGAAATCTGTACATACACTGTTGTTTCCTATACGCAAGGTCTTCAGTTCCCCCATAAATCAGAGGGAATTTTGTTTAAATCCTACTGCAGCACTTGCTTGGATACTGAACTAATGCTAGCAAACTCAAAACTGCACATTACTCGTGGAGAACTGCAAAGAGGTCTTACCGTCTTGAATCTGCTCAACATGGAAAGCACGATGTACCCTCTTTTGTTGTGCTTTAGGTAGAGAAGATAAAAGGGTAATGCACTCCATAGATAAATGCTAGGGATCCATGCTAGGATGGTATTCTGGAAACACGGTGTCAGGTCTGGATTATCAGTGTGTATCGAAAGATTTGAATCCTGGAAAAAAAGATGAGACATTTATTAATAGAGAGGCAGAAGCGCTGCCAATTGGAACATCTGGTTGAAGAAGTTGTATCCAAATTCTGCCAGAGTTAGCAAAAGACCTTAGTAAAAGCTTTCCAAAAACACCTTTCCCAACTACTTGTGGTTAATTTGCTATAGTAAAAGGGCTAAGTACAGTTTTAAATACTGGGCAAAACCTAGAAAGACAGAATTCTGCTCTCCTGTTTCTCAGAGTTGGACACATTTCGTAGCAGACAAACCCCTTGTGTTTCTGCCTTTGCTAAGGCTTAGTTACAGGTGCTGATACCACAGCATTTCTCAGGCATTCCCAGCCTGGAGCACAACTGCTAAACAAAGCTTTTGAGGCAAAATCCTCAACCTGAGAACTCATCCAGCAAGAATGTCCAGCACTGGAGAAAATTATCAGATTTAGATCAACTGTATGCTGACCTAGGAAAACCCCCTCCATTTATAACTAGAATTTTGTCCTTCTTACTCATATGCCTCCAACTATAATTACTTCCCTATTCTAAAAAAAGGTAAAAGGAATGTATCATACACGGAGGTAGGAATATGTGCTTTCTTGCAAACATTGCAAGCAACGCTTTCCATCTGTGACCTTGGACATCACAATTCACATATGCAACTTGTACCTGAGGATTTGAATGTACCACGTGCAAACACACAGTTACACAAGTTCAAACTAAAATAGAAATTTCAGTACGGTTAAGGGGAACTTGGTTTTAATCAAACCTACTGGAAATTCACAACTTGCATTTCGCCATCTGATGTGTCATCTTAAATGCGGTAGATAAATACTTGCAGGATATGTAAAACTGTTGTACTACCGTTAACAAGCAGATGATAAAACTAAGATATCTGTGGTTCAAATATGCCTTATCTCTGCACTAGAATCATTTACTTGTACCTAATTATTTTGGGGTATGAGCTCTCAGTAGAAGTATGTTTCAGTTAAGCTGAGCCACTTCTCCCCACCCCTTATAAATGGCTGACTGACTAGTCTGAATATGAATTCTTCAAAAGTCTTTCCAGTCCTGCTTTTGTTTACCAATACAAAAGAGACCAAATGCTGATCACAATGGTTGATTTTAGGAGAACTGAAGATCCACAATCTGCTGACAATCTTCCAATTTCGGTGATGATCTGTCAGAAGGGACATACATCACTGCAGTCCACATACACACGAAAGAGCTCGTAAGTGTAATGAAACTACAAAGCCTTGGCAGGTTGCAGGACGGTTTGGCTGAACTGTGACAAGTTTGTCACTCAGTACTTCAGCTTTGGCACAAATGAAACCTCTGGCAGTGGTGAAGGGTGGCACAAATCCATCAGCTGCGCATCTGAGCTGCGCCCTTTAATGCCACAGAGTTAGTGCCTCTCCAGCTGAGAAATAGCTCTTTTGGAGGCACAAGCACCCAGCGTGGGCCAGGGGAATAAAAACATTCCCCCCATTTACCTAAACAGGCTTGTCCAGACCTAGGGGAAACTTCAGCAACAAATCAACAACACAGGGGCAATTACACTGCAATTCAAACACAAGATCAAAACCAAACAAAACTCCAGCCTCACATTTAAACTGTTTCTGTGTTTTCCTCCAGCAAGCAGGTCTCTGGCACCAGAAAGGAAGATAATGTTTCAAGAGCACCCACTTTTGGCTCATCATCAAAACAGTTCAGCATCTCTAACATGATAAGCTCCCCTAGCAGCTACCCTGCCTGGGGCAGGAGGTGGCCTCTAGAAGTTTGGAGCTGAAGAGCTCTTTAGTTCCAAAGCAGGAGCTTATCTACTATCATTTATTCAACAAAATACTAATTTCCTCTTTAAATTACATGTGGTTTAGCAATGTCTTGAGCATGTTTGCAATTGTGTTCCTTTTGCTTGCTGGAAAAAGTCCTGGAAAAGGAAAGCTGAGGAAGAATATCAATAACTGGGCACAGAATAAAACAAAGATCCTGTTTAAGGGAAAAGTTATTGAAGGGAGTGGGGGTGGGGGGGAAAGCACTCTTAATTTAAACCTTTCCTATAAGACCAAAATGTCCAGAAATGTCTTTCTGTCTGACAGCAACCTAGAAACTGCCCCAGATGTCCATTAACTTCGGACTGAACACAAGCTGACTATTGTATCCAAGACACAGACTGTATGGCTGCCAAGCCATTTAAAGGTTTTCATTAACTCTTATTTAAACAAGGCAAAGGGCTTGCATTTCTGAACGTAAAAATACAGCTGGCCAGAAAACAAAAATTCTGTCCTAAAAAAACACGTAAGATTTTGAGATTCAGTTGAATTATCCCTAAGAATAAAAGTGGAACCTCTCCAAAATTATGTGAAAGTACAAGCAGCAGCACCCACCCAATGACCAACAAGAGCCTACTACTTCCATGGCACATGGAAACGGGGATGTGGGCTGAAGGAGAAACCTACGTCCAAGGTGACAGACCTGACTACTGGCTATCTTGGTAATGTTTTCCCAGGTCCAATTCCATCTTGGAACAGATAAACAAGCTTTCCTGGAACAGATCTGTTTCTGTAAAAAGTTTCCCTTTCAACGAATTGGTGTTTTCTGAGAGCAGACTCTTTCCGTCCTTGAATACAATGAGAGGGGTTCCTGTCAGAAGATACAGTACCTAAAACATTTAAGTAATGTAAATCCATGCAAATTACTTGCTCTCCCTAAGACCGGACCACAGTGGACTAATGCTGCTATGCCATGTGCCATGTAACAGGGACTCTGCTATGAATTATTATTATTACTTTTAAATCTGGGAATCTGAAAGTTGCGTTTCTTAGTACATTTCTTACCAAGCTGGATCTGTTTTTACGGAGCTGGCAGTTCCACTTTATGGCTTTATAAATCACCACACTGACAGCATATATTCCAACATCCACTCCAACCCTAAACATTTCGAGTCAGAATATGACACGAAGTCTCAATACAATCTATCCTGACCTAGCCAACATTGTTAAATATTGCTAAATACCCTTCAATTCAGCAGTAAAGTTATGGAACTCCACCCTTGAGAACAAACACAAGAAGCAACGGCTGGAGGGACACACCAGCTCTTTGACTCCTATCTTTAAGGCTCCTGCATCTGGCTTTGCCTTTCCATATTCTGAATGCTGTTCTGGTAAGCAGAGCGAGTTTAAATGCTTCTTGTGTCCCATTCTGATTGAGGATGAAAATACCCACCTTGGGCTGTCTGGGTTTGGGGGTTTTCTTTGGAAAGAAATTGTAACAGCCAGCATGTTCATCACAGCTAACATCACTGTCAACTCGCTTCCCCACAAGCAAGTCTTAAGGGCAGTAACCTGTGACCTCTTCCTAATCCAGACTCCCACTGTGCTCCGTGGCTCCTCCAGACTGCCAAGAGCCCTGTGGCAACTGTCTGTAAGCAGCAGCATTTCCTTGGATGCAGTATCACGGATGAGGTTGGAGGCTCTGCTGGTGACATACAGCATTGCAGAAATACTAACCCACTGTGCCGAACTCCCTGGGCACGCAATTTACTTAATCCTGTAATAATACTTAAATGCGATGCCAACATCCATGGGAAAAGAGATTAGAGATGCTTGTTACAGCTTCACAGCAGACAAGGGGTCCCCTAGAGTCTAAAACTTACAAATTAGTGGGGCTTTCTGTTGATCAGTTAAGAATATCATTGCCATTGTCCCTTGCAGCAGCTTTCAATCATACCCATCACTCCAGTCACAGACTTTGGATAAACACAACCCTCGTATTAAGGGCCATCTGTGCAGTAGGACTTACATTTGGATGAACAGTTTTAAATACATGATCTTCATTTAAGGGAAGGTATTCAACAGGGGAAGCTCTAAGCAACATTAAATCTGCTCTAAATCTTAGTACTTTCTATTACATTTTCCCCTCTGGAAAAGAACATTGCTATTGAAAAGGCCATCCTTAAAACTGATAATGCCTTTAAAGGAAACAGAAGTTCAACACAACATATCTTGGGTTTCTTGCACATCACCCCTTACAGCTTTCAAAGAAAAGGGGGAAAAAACAGAAAGCCTAAACCCATGCTGAAAAACAGGAACAGGGAAATTCCTGTCTATCCCTTTCCCAAACCCCAAGGATGATGTTAATAGAGCCTGCTGAGAAAGACCAGTTAGGGTTCTGGTCTTGTGTTTAAGTCTAAACCAACTCCTACTCCACTACAGAAGTTTAAAATAAAAGTGCCTCACACTGGCTTTACCTGGCATACAGCTGACGCTGCAGTAATGCTCCTCAAACAGCTGGCAACGGAAAGCTTCCAAACCCTAGGGAAGACTAATAATATCTTTTGTAGTCTCAAGCAGTTATCTCCACTGAATGGATAAATTAATACATGTTTCTCTCTAAGTTTCTATAGTGCAAAAAGAATCGAGAAAAGCACAGGAAACAAAAATTCATTGTTTATCTGCTGGGAAGGTGAAGGCCATTGCGTTGACGTCATTCACACTCTACCCAAGGTTAATACAAGCCATATCACTGATTCTGTGTCAGTTATCACTAGTTGGCATGTTACTTAAGATTAAAAATCAAATTGGAAAGCTGACTGGAAAGGTACACACGAAAGTAAAAGATAGGGGTGCATAACTGAAAGTAACAATGCTTCCCTGCAGTAAATAAACATGGAAATGGTATCTCTTGCAGAAGAAATTGTTAGTGAGAATTTAAATGCAGAGGAGAATCTTCCTGCCCTTCTTTTGCCCCTAGATCTGATAAATACCCTGCCAGTGAGTTTCACTTGCACAGCCTGGGGGGAAAAAAAAAAAAAGAAAAAAAAGAAAAAAAAAGGATGTTTTTCTCTTGGCTCTACCACACTGCCTCCTCCCAAGAAGGGAGGCTCTGCAGTGGCTCTGAACTACACCACCAAAAACTATCAGGGCTCAGTCTTAGCTATAGCACAGGCTTCATCTCAGCCTCTCCACGTCTCACCTCCCACTGCTAGCTGTTGCCCATGTCCTCAGCTTGGTCCCTGTTGGTAAACTCTTTGGGGCAAACTCTAATAATCATTTTAGAGCACAAATGCAAACCAGCACTCTGCTCCAGGCCTCCAGAAGGCTGCCAGTTTCAAATGGCCTTTTCAGAGCAAGATCATCCATTTACGTTTCCAAAGATATAATTTCACCCTTATGCACAGAAGGAGTAACATGCTTCATTAATCCACAGTGACTGCTGCACAACTCAATTCCTTCACATGATTACATGAACAACCTTCCCCCCCGCCCCCTTAAGGCAGGGCAAAAGATAATGACATTCTCCACACAACAGCACAACAATACTGCTTGGAAAAAAGCAGTGAGGTTCAGAGGACGTAAGCATTTGTAGTACTGCATGAACCACACAGTTAATAACCAGAAATAGTATTTTTCTGTTTACAAAGCATACTGCAACAGTTATCTACATTAGTGAAGGACAGCATGCAGGATGCTGAACTTTCTTTTCCAGCAGTAAAAGGATCTTTAGTGGCTTATTTTAATCAATCAAATAGACCTTGCACAAGTTCATAGCCTATACAAGGTAGTTTATGGTTGTGGACTAACTAGACACAGGTTTTTGCTTGAGCTGAAGTTTCATGGTACAAATGGTACCAACCACACAATGCACTTGAGAACTGTGGACCAGACATCCAAAAATCAATGTATGGGCTTAGTGACAGGTGTTATACAAAACAGTAAGTTTCTCTGTCTTCTTTTAGTTTTTAAGAGTAGAAGTTCAGAGCTTCTCTGCCACCATGAACAAAAATGAGGCAGGATAAAAAACAAGTAGGTTCATATTCTGCCACAGTCATGCAATCCCGGGAAATGGGTCTTTCAGAAAAGCATCTGTAGCTTAAGAGAGATAGTAAAGTAGAAGTGGACCACAGGAAATATCTGCATCTAAGACACCTAAAATAAAAGTAAAATCCATCTACTTACTGTTTTAGTAGCAGTCAGTCTTCTTGCTTGGACAGAGGGACATTTATTGGCTTGCAGAGGGGAAGGCATAGTGCCTTCCATAGAGGTAACCATAGAGGTACAAATGCCCATGAATCAAAAGCGGGATTGAGAGGAAAAGGAAACAGGATCATTCTTTCAGCAGAAGAAAGTCCTGGATTGTCTTTTAGAATTGATCAAAGCTATATACTGTTGTAGAGAAAACCTTCTGTTAATTGCATCATCAAAGGCCTTTCCTATGGCCTCCTGCAAGTACAAATAAAGGAGTGGGTTGCTGTATTTGAGCCCAGTGTGATGATGGGTGTGGGGGAATATCCTTAATTTGAGCCATCCCATCTCCCTTCCGTTGAAAGGAACGGGCTAAACCCAAGGATCATAATGAATGTAGCCCAATTAAGAAGAGGTAGGAACAGCTGAAACAGCTGCAGAGATGGTCCCTGCTTTATTTTCTCCCCTTCCCACCCTGACTCCTCCATTTTAAGCTGGCCCATCCAGTTGGGCTGCTGTACAATAATAATAAAAGAGTTTGTCACAAAAAAATTGTCATCAGTGCTGCTCTGACGCTCCGCCTGCCTAGCGGGAGCTGGAACCAACAAATTGACTGCAGTGATAATGAGATTTTAGTGTCTGGTCAAGGCTGTCTTTAACATGATAGTAGTGTGAGAGTTTGGTGGGGCAGGTGCATCACAAAGGTGATGCACCATCTCAAGCGTCCAAGGTTGGTCACACTCTTCAGCTGCAGGGACACTCATTAGGGGAGCGCCAAGAAGTCAAATGCAGCAACAGGCTAGAGGGCAAGACAGACTCTGGGTGCTAATGAGCTTTAATACCAAGATTAAGCCTGGTTTATCACTCACAGAACTGACCTAAGCTCACCTAACACAGACAAGCGTTACACTCTAGCTACACTCTCCGAGTTAATTTGCACAAACCGTACTCATCTCTCAGTCAACAGACCTACTTATTTCAGTCATTTTTATTCGGAAAAAGAGTGAATGCTACAGTCTGGCCCTAAACCATGACAGTAGTTTCAGAGAGAAAAAGAGCTCGCAAAGCACCACTACAGGTA
Organism: Aptenodytes patagonicus; assembly: GCF_965638725.1. Classification (NCBI taxonomy): domain Eukaryota; kingdom Metazoa; phylum Chordata; class Aves; order Sphenisciformes; family Spheniscidae; genus Aptenodytes; species Aptenodytes patagonicus. Next base: position 1,051,958 of record NC_134964.1, on the reverse strand, counting down.
GCATCAGTGGGAAACGTCCTCCTACGCCTCCCCCCACCCTCTCAGCTATTCTCTCTTCTCTTCCCTTCTTCTTAAAGTGAAGATTGGCCTTCAGCGTTATGAAGCCAAAAAATTCAGAGATAAATAAAAGATGGCATCAGGTGACTATGGAAAAGGAATATGTTAATCAGAGAAGTCAGAGCAAAGGCAGAACTGTCCTGGTACATTGTTTTACCCCAAACCAAATGCATGCACAGCTTCACTCCAACATCTACTAAGCAATGTAAACATAAAGCTTAATACTTGATTTTCGACACCCAGAAACCCCCCATTTCTAAACGAATCATGTTTAACTATGATCTGTACAAACACCCAGCAACTGAATCTGCCCAGCCAGTGCTGGTATGAAGAGAGCAGCGCCATCCCTAAAGAACTGCTGTAAGACCACAGTGGCCCAATTGCAACACGCTTACAATAACGATGCTTCAAATACCCAAATGAGCCAGAACTTTCACGCTTCGCCACAAAGAGGCTTAGACATGGAAAGTGATTTTTTGCAGGTCACCAACAAGTAAGCAAGCGGTAGCAACTCTGTATCAGGGCAGGATTAAAAAGGGAAAAAAGAAGCAGACAGAATAGCATTGCTGCATATGAAGATTACCACTGGCCACAATTGTCCATCTGATAGATCTTCCAGTAGTAAACTATTTCCCCTGCAAGATATACCTTGCTTTTTCAAAGGAGACAAAACATTAAAGCATAAGGTTTTTAAATGCTTTTTGTTTCACTTTGCCTGCTTTCACCTCCCCTTACTGTAATAAAAAGATGATATCCAGAACGTGGAGGGGTTTTTTCCCTTTTACTTTTCCATGTTTCCAAATGTACATAATAATAAAGGCAAATGAAAAAAATTGCATGTCTAAGAGGTGAGGGAGATTCTAGAATACAAGTCACTCAACTAGGGGGGAAAGGAGAATACCAAAGGAAGCAATGAGAAGTATGCTTCTTTTTTTTAATTGCGCAAGTGTCAGATGTATTTCTGTATTCACAGAAAGTTTCAGAAAGAAAAAAAGAAATTATTACTTCTGAAACTAAATGACTGACATTTGAAACAACTCCTGTGAAATAGTTTTTCTTCTCCCCCTCCTTCATGTCTTATTCTGTTCTAGTTGAAAGCTGTATGACACTGGCACGTGACATTACTGTAACTGATCTAAGTTTTACTACATTGACTTCACCTCTCACGCTGCCATGAGATTAGCACAGGGACAAGGTGCCAGCTCACACAGACCCAGCACGGAATCAAGGCTGTTGGTTGTACAAAAGCCTGCACGCATTCCTGGGAAGATGTCTGGCTGCTTGCCGCTATGGTCTCCTCCAGCTCAGCCAAATTACGTGTGACTGGATAATGGCCCATCATATTCACGGCAGTATCAGGAGACAAATGGAGCATCAGCTTACTGGAAAAATCAAAGATCCCATTTAATAGGTTTCTCAAAGGAATTTTTTTTAAATTAAATTTTAAACAGTAATAGTCTCTTCATTTTAATACATTACAAATTTACACATGTAGAAAGGAAAGGATTATATCTCCAGTGGCATAGCAATTTGCCTACCAGGTAGGTTAGGCCCATCTCAAAATGCTTTGTATTCTTAACTGTAGCAATTAAATAAGCTCCATTTTAAGGAGCTCATCATGCAACTCAGATTTTGTTTCAGATATTATTTCTTTTCAGGAGGCAAACTTTATAGTATTCCTAAGTCCCAGACACTACATCTCCCAGCTATGTCACTTAAGCTAAAACGGTCAGAGCTGTGACCAGAGAGGAACGATTGTGCTGAAAGCTGAAGAATATATACGACCTTGAGTTTTGCTACAGAGAAAAAGTCTCCCTGTGGGGCTTTAATCCTCTTTTAAAGCAAGGTGGGACCGTGCCTCCCTACCACCTGCCCCACCTCACAGCATCCTCAAGTTTTACTGTCCCACCCCCAGGAAACACATGGAAGGGAGGAACAAGCAGGCTTTTGTGTCCAGAAGATCTTTGTGAAGCATCTCCCACAAAGCTGCAGTGCACCTGGACAAAAAAAAGATTCTTCTCTCCTTGGGTGTTGTTTTTTCTAAAAATCCTTTTTCCTGCAATTCCAGAATTGCAACTGGGAATTCCAGAAGGGACTGAACCGTGCTGGTCAGATGGTGGTGGTGACGGTTTTATCAGCTGCCCCCATTCTCCTCCACTGAGGGCTGTACTGTTCATTTGACCCGTCAGTGTGCTGGTTTGAAGGAAACGGCAATGACTGCTTTCCTTGAAAAACATGAACAATCACATTCACATATTCTACTGAAATGAATGTCATCTTTATGAGCTTCATTAATTGACACTATCACTGAAGGACTCCATAAATCCTTGATATTGGCAGCTTTCACTGGTATTAAGTTTTGCTCACAGCTCTCAAATCCAGACTTTGTCTTTCCCAAACAGATTCAAGTACAGTCTATTATGCCATTTACACACAGATGAATGATAATAGGTCCTGGATAATACTCCAAATCTAATGATAAATATTTATACTGCTCTTGACATTGAGAATCTGAGGCCCAAATCCTTTAGCAATAGCTTCCATTCAACTCAATTCAAGAATCTTAAAATCTTGGAGGATTTGAGCTTGAGTACTTAATTGCTTTTAAGTTCAAGTTGTTACCAACACAGCTACCCTTTGAGAGAGCATAACTCCATAGATCTGATGTTTGAAGAGACCATTAAAGTTACCTATTTTGATCTCCTACCTAAATGAGAAAGAACACAGGTACCCGATGCGATCGTTTGTGAAGAGACTTATAGAAGTGGGACTCAAGTTATCTAAGTTGGATGCAGTTAACAAAGATTATGTGGAGATCTGTATCATGTTTAAGTATCTATAAACACTGAACATTCTGTGTTTATCACAGCGTGGCAGAAGGGGAAGCTAATGTATAAAGAACACAGCCTGGACCATACCATCCTACTGCAGAATCCCTCCTTTGCAATGACCTGCTACCACCTTTCACTTCACTCTTCCTCTGCTGGAACTAATTTCGTTGAAAATATAATGGAATAATTGAAATTCGATGTTTTATTATTAATTTAGGGCCAAATCACATAAGTTGTGGGTTTTTTTAAATAAACTTGTACACGTTACAAGAAGTACATTGTTTGTCATCTTCCCTGAAAGCAACATTTCTTCCTTACTACAGCCACCCTAAGTCATCTTAAAAAAATTTAAGCATGATACATGATGAAGCAAAAGGGGAAATTATGCAGAGGGGAGACTGGTGGCACTTTGAGCCAACAGAGCAGGAAGTTGCATTTCCAGAGAGCAGCATGACTTTTAGTCCAAATCTACCAAAATTTCACAGAATGACTCAAGGTGAAGGAATATCCACAAACCTAAAGGTTAAAGGGGTGCTTCTAGGAGACTATCTCAAAGACAAGACTGAGGTATTGTTTACTTTTGAGAGCTGCTGCAACTTCCTGTTGAATTACTCAAGAGCCTCTGGATGAAGAAGGAGCCAGCCCTCCACGTGGGGTGGGGCAAAAAAACCCAAACATTTGTCAGGATACCAAGACACAGGGTAGACAAGGAAACTGAGCTCTGTCAGCTACGCAGGATCAAAAGGAACAAGCCTGGTTCTCATCCATAACTGACTAGAAGTTGTGGTCTTCCCTTGAAGCGCTCTATCACTTGTCCTCCCATTTCCTATTTATGCTGTTAAAAAAACACCACCACCAAAACCACAAGCTGCTGCGTAAGCCTAGGCACTTAAGTCTGTCTGTAGGCTAAGGTGTTTATATGACCCATCATCCCAACAGTACCCAAGTACCGCAGAGCACTTAATGTTTTATCCTCACAGCAGCCATAGTGCCATTTCTTACCCAGAGAGTCTGAGCTGCAGAAAGACGACATGTCTTTACACTCAACAGAATTTGGTTTTCTAAGCTCGTGTTGTTTAGTCATCAGGCCAAAACGCTTTTGCAGCAAACACTCCCTAGGAGATCAATTTGTTCTCCTCTCAGAGGAACCGCTCACGTTTTACTACAGTGGAGGACATAAGCAACAAATAAGTGATAATTCACCACTATCTACTTCTCAAGCACAGAGATTGTGGGTCATATTAATTGGCATGCCTATCTAGCACACTTACTATCACATAGTAAATATGTGACACAATAAATAGGAGGTAATTATGGGCAATAGTAAATAACACACCTAAGGACTGCCTGGTGTGGGTATGCACTATCGCATTCATCTCCTCCCGAAAGGCTTTTAGCATGGGAACACTGCTAGGAGATATTAACAATTAGCTTCAAATTCTCAACTTAAGTAGACAGTATGTTTCTAAGTGTTCAGATGAAGATTGTTCATACTGCATTTTGAAATAATAATGTTCCGGTTGTTCCTCTTTTATATATAAATACCCTATATTAGTATTAGCGATTTGCTGATTCCATGTTCAACAGGTAAAGCAGTAGCTGGAAGCCAGAAGCTTTTATAGATTTCTAATGTGACCTACAGCGTTTCCTTTAATTTCTTATTTCTAAAATGGGTTGAACAGGAAATTATTTTGCCTCTGCACAAACGCAAAAAAACCCAACCCGTTGACATTTCCAGCAAAATTCCCCACCCTGCATCAGGGTGAAGAGTTGAAACCTTAACACTTTCGATAAGCCAAAAAAATCCAAGATAAATCAATCATCTGTTAAAGCTGATATATTTCAATGTAAACATTTTCATGAGCTAATTCTGAACTGTTTTGTTTTGATTCTGACCTCCTTTTAACAGAAAAGTATTGTAGCCAGTTTAAACTCCAAACCAAAGAACTGTTTAAATTGGAACAGCATGTTTCCTTTCACTCTAAACAGTTTTAAAACTGACCCAAATATGTCATTCAGCTTCCAAAAATACCTACGTTTTCTTTGACAAAAAATGGGGAAAGAGTCTAAGTTCATCAGCTATGAAAAAGCAAACATTAATACTGGTTCACATTTTATCAAGTTCTTGGTCTGAACTGCCAAGCTGAACACCATTAGTTTGCATGCACAGACCTTTCACCTTGTTCTCCCTCCTTCAAGTGTACAGCAGCACGAGAAACCCCAACTTTTGTGGACATGTTTCAAAAAGAAGCCTCTACCTACATTTTCTTATGGAACAGCATATTTGTACAGCAAATCATTTCAAGGTGACTGTCATCTACATGGTCATCACTTAAAATCTCTCATAAAATCAGTTCACTGTATACACTCCTGTTAACAGAGAAAATACCACCAGCTACCAAAAATAGGGTATAAGACTCTTGGTCACCGAGTTCAATCTGCTGGTCACTGGGTCACATGTACCATTTCACACAGTTATTGAGTACCATTTTTTAAAACAATTAAACAGATGGAAGGTTGTTCTGACTCTAAACAACTCTGGATGATTCCAAAGAAACAGAACAGGTCTACATTTATTAAGTAGTTTGCCCATTTGTTTAAGGAACACTACTCGTCTCTTTGCAATCAGTCTCCTTTTATTCTTTAGTAATACTTTATGTTGAGGTATAACTATGTGATAATTGCACAAAAAAAGAAGTTTCTGGAGAGCCTTGTAACACATGCCTGACATCTTCCTTCACAGACTCGGACAGAAAATGCATTCCTCTGCCAAGCCAAACTACCATGTTTCAGATCAACTGGTGTTAATCACATTTGAACTATTACTTCGAGCAAGGCTGAAGGTATATTTTTTAATTATGATTTATGCTTTGTTAAACACGTTTAGATCTCTTCATCATTTATGCTGTAAATAAATGTTTATTAATTAAAATATCTTCCCTGGATTACCTTTATATTACTTCCTGCAAATTTAGTTTTGAAAAGCCTTGGCAATATTAAAACCAGGACGCGCGACCTGAGTGTAGCATACACCAGACACAGCACCGCAAAGGGTACCGTGCTTGAGCGTAACAGCACTGCGTAAAGTACAGAATGATACATTTACTTCATGCTTAAAACCAGCAAAACTGCCTGAACATTTTACATTAATGTATCAATAAACTGTTATCAAAAAGTTTGGCCACAAAGAGTAGTTGCACTATAAGCCTTCCTTGAGAAGCTAAGACACGCTTCTTGAGGCAGTCAATAAACTAGTGAGCAGTGTTGATCTGTTTGTGCTTGTTCCTGTTCTATAAGTGTTTATAGTAGAAATAAGAGGTGAAAATACTTGTTTGAGCAAGCTTATCTGCCAACTGTTGTAGCAGACAGCATGCAGAGCGCTTGGAAATGGAATCTGAAACTAACAAAGAAATGTAACCAAGGGGCTTAGGAGCCTAAGTCCTCTTTTAAAAAGTAATGTTGGGACAGTTTTTGAAAGATAATTAGTTATCTGAAGATGGAGCTCAGCATTAAGTCCTCATAGCCAATTGCTTGTGTTGTCCTTTAATAGCTTTCTAGTAGTGATCCATCTTCAGACATTCCTTTCATTCCTGCTTATCTTTCTTTGAAAAAATCTCCCTTGAGCTAAATAAATGTAAGAGAAAGGCACATACAAAAGTTGTGATTTATTGGAGGGCAGTTCCAGATTCACCATACATGCTCAAATCCCCATGGCTTCACATGGTCTAAAGTGTCTGCCTACACAGCGCAGAGAGGAAAGCAGCACGTTGTACCTTGGGGAAATACTGCACCAACTCCTTGTGACAGCATTTACACACTTCACCATCAGAGCAGACCGTGGCAGCAATTTCCAAACTTTTCTGCTTACAAACCCAATGCCTGCTGCAATCAGCCTTTCCAAAAGGCTGACGGCTCCAAATACTAACGTAAGTCATTGCAATCTTCCGAGGCTTGTGATCACCCTTGGCTGCCATGAACCCATCGCTCTTCAGCAGTAACAAAGCACTTAACAGGGAGCACCTTCCTGCTCATCAGGGGGGTTCTGAAAAGCAGCAGCAACACTAAAACAGGGCCCCTCAGAAGAAGGCAATAGCCACGTTCATCGCTATGAGGTCTGGAGGTGGACTACAGCTGTTAGGAGAGCTGCAAGAAACACCACATCTCCTGCTGGAAGGCGGGAGCTGTGGCATAGCCTGGGGTCTTGTGGGGTCCCGTGGGGTCCCTCGGGGCCTTGTGGGGTCTCGGCTCTGGTCTGGAGATGCCGAATCGCGCACAAGAAAGGTGCTACCGGCCCTGCTCCTGGTCCTGCTCCTCAGCCGGCTGCGGGAGGAGTCACCGCGCCAGCCGGCTCTCGGGACGGTCAGCCGCTGGGGCTAGGCAGGCAAGGCAGAGATGGAGAGATGCAGCTCAGCTGCTCAGCCCCTCCGAAGCCGCAGGACCGACCCTTCCCTGCTCGCTCCGGCCCCTCAGACCCGGCGCGGCGAACACACGGCCCCTTTCGCGGGGAAACTCCCCGCGGCGGCAGAGCGGGGCACGGCGCTTCTCCCCCGCCCCGGGGCAAGCCCCGCAGCCGGCGCCGAGGGGGCTGTCCCCGCTTCTCCCCGGCCCCTCCACGCAAACCTCCCCACCCAACTTTCTCCTCAGCGGGAGGAAGCCCACGGGGCGGGAAGGGGGGGGGGGGGGGAGGGGGGGGAGGCGGCACCGCCGGCCGCGCTGCTTACCCAGAAGCGGGACCCGCAGAAAGCCTCCATGGCCGCGGAGCCTCCTCCAGGCCCACGCCGGGCACCAGACGTGGGGAGAAGCCAGCTCCTTCCCTCCTGGGCGGGCCGGGGGCGGGGAGGAGCGGGCCCGGCTCGCCCCGTCCCGCCCTCCCCGCCAGCGGCGGGAGGCGCCAGTGCCGACGCCCCGCTGCCCTCGCCCCCTCAGGCCGGGAGGCGCCGGCCGGGGCCGCGTCGCCTCGGCGACGCCTCCTCAGGCAGTGGGGCGCCCACCAGAAGGTCCGAGGCCTCCCCTCCGCCGGCGGGGCAGCCCGGGCAGGGCAGCCCGGGCAGGGCAAGGGCGACCCCCGGCCCCGCTGCGGCAGCCCCTCAAGGGCCGAGCAGCCCGGTCTGGTGTCACAGGGAGGGAGAGGGGCTGCCACAGTCTTCCTCTGGCCCCCAAAGCCTGGGCACCGCTGCCGAGATGTGGCTTCTTGCTTTCCAAGGGTGACCTCCCTTGGAAGGACCAAGCCCCTTGGAAAACATTTCCCCTGGCCAGTGTGACCCGCTGGGACAACCAGACCCCTGCTCTTGGAGGGGGACATTGGTGGTCCCCACATGGCAAGCGAAGGGCGGGCTGAGGGACGGTCACCCAGGGTGGCTGCGCGGAGCTGGGGCATCCGCTGGGTTTGGGGCTGACCGTTGTCCATCTGTCCAGACTGCTCGGGCGAACGTTAACATCTTGGAGAGGCTTGTCGTCTCCCCTTTAGAGCGGTGTGGAGCGTGGTTGCCTCAGCAGGACTTAAATGAGCGTCGTATCTCTTACCCATCCATCTGCAGCCTCTTCCTTCATGCTGATTGCTTCCGCTGTAGACATGTGGTTAAACCAGTGGCGTGGATCTATTTTCAAAAGCTTTCAGTCAATAAATTTCACGTATATGTGTAACTAACAGATTTTGTAGTGTAGCACCTTGGATACAATCTGGATTTCACCTCCCCGTGATGCAGAAGCATTGTTTGCTTTCCTCTTGGGCAGGACTTCTCCTACAGCATTATTGACCTTCCAGCACCTGCTGTTTGTCCACCCACTTGCTGTAGCATCTGGTTCAATAACATCATCTCACGCAAAGCACCCTGCTGCCACAAACCTAATTAAATATTTTAAGAGTTTGAGTTTCCTTCCTCGCTGGAAGGTGAGGAACCATCAGGCAGAAGGCTGTTGTCAAAAAGGCTCACCAGAACAGGAAAGAGAGATAAGAAGCACAGTATTGCTGCGTCCCAAAAATATTTCATCCCTAAAGAAAAAATATTCTGCTAATCTTTTATGAAGACCACTGAAGACGCTAGGGGTGATACCCACTCCGAGTACTATCAGAGGAAGGCATGTGCTTCCCACGAACAATGCTGAGAATTTGTTTTAGACATTTACCATAATCTGGCTAAAGGGTCGCAGTTCTTATTAGTGTGGGAAGATAGGATCTTGCCCAAGATAATGTTCTCAGGTGATTGCCTACAAGATTTGAAATCGTAGACTGATCCAGGCTAATCAGCACAATCACATTACAATCCTCTCAAGGAAATACTAGAGGAGCTCTAGACAACCGGGTGAACAAGATCTTCTAAGGACATCTTGGGTTGTCTTTGCAAGTCTTACATCAAAACTTTTGTACAGTGGAATTGCACCACAATAAAAGTTTTAAGAAAAGTCAGTAATAGCTGGGAGTTACTCCTTTATGGCTCTTTAAACCTCCTCTCCTGCAACAACCTGTGAGAACAGTTGCTCCAAGAGAAGTGCTGAGAATTTGATCTCTCTTGACACACAAACATGCATCTCTGTGTTTCTTGCACTGAGGAGCAGAACTTGGCACAGTTTGAGAACGTGCCCTAAATTAAGACTAGCTCTGGCATTATAAGATGTCACAGGTATGGAGGCACCTCATGAACAGCTAACATAGGCTGTGTGTACAGGAGGGGAGAGGTTTCTTTCATCAGTGTACTGCACAGTTCCATTGACATGTGCAATGTGAATTAGTCCCTGATTAAATTATTGACTTCAGTGGAATTGTTCCACTGTATCTGTGGAGGAAGGTCCTGTATTAGGGTATTTCCCTGAGTCTCACAGGACCCTAAAGTAGGGGCCCCTAAATGATTCTCTCTTGCTTCATGTTCCTAATTCACGGTGGGCAGCTTCTGCCTTCAGTAGCAGTCCATGCCATTAAACAGGGATGGTACTGATGAGTGGGTGCCAACTGGGGTGCCAGCTCCCCCTGCGTGCCCCATCACAAGCTTGAGGAGAGCCACCAGGCAGCCGGCCTGGACCTCACAGCAGACCCTGCTGACTTGCACTGACTTTGCAGTGTAATTACTGACTTCCAGATCCTGTCTGGCAAAACACACTAGCAGAGAGGAAAAAATCAAAGGCAGGAATATTAAAGTCTCAGACAGACAAGATGGGGGGGGGAAGCTTAACAGCTCCTGGGAAGGGCCATGGTAAAAAATTCTGCTGAACCCGGTGCAAAGCAGAGCCCGAAGCACTATCTCAGGCAGCTCATTTTGGTCCTGTTTCCTTTTGATGATGGGAAGGAAGACAGATGTACCTAGAACATGTCATTACTCCTGTGATGTTCCCTCAAATGCAGGCTGGCAGTGCAGGAAAATGAAATGGCACCTTTGGTGCGAATGTCAGGGAGGTCATGAGCTCACCTTTTTTCACCGGACATTTATTCCGGGGAGTGGCAAGATCTGATCTGGGTTCATTCGGTAATGTATTTGCATCCTCTTTTCCATGCCAGCTGCACAGTAAAGGACTTTTCACCTGCTAACACACAGAGCAGGTCAAGTCAGCACAATCATGAAGTACCGACAAGGCACACCCAGGGCCACGCAGCAGAAGGTTAGCTATCAACTAGAGCGGTTGGCTGGGGCAGGACAGGAGGTAACATGAGAGAGAAGCTGTGTAAGCACAATAGCAGGTATGAGGCAGGCTTCTTTTCATATTGCACCTCATGCTGATTTGCAAAGCACTAAAAGCAAAGTGAAGTGTGACTGACTCCTGAAGATAAAGAAGGACATTCAGATTTGAGGGTTGAGGGGGGCTTGAGCATGTGCAGATCTGGAATTCACAGTTTTATGGTTAGTTGACTATAAATATCACCTTCTTTCTCTACTTGGAACAGCAGAGGCTCAGCTTCCTTTCCAAGCACAAAGACCCAGAGAAGTGTCACATTTTACAGATGGTAAGAAAAAGAGGCTGCCAAAGCAGCATTTACAGCAAGGCCCTATACATTTACTTTATAAGAAAGGGGATGACACCTTGTTTTAACACCTGCAAGACGTGGACTTGTAACAAACTCTGCTTAAAGTCAACACTGCATGAGTAGCAGCAGACTTTGGGTTTCTTCCTCTCAAACGGTCGATGATGTTGCATAGAGTGTGCATCTCTCTTCTTGCAGGAAAGGATTTAACTTTAATTTCCACATTTCTGGAAAGCGCAATGAGCAGTTTAGAAGTCCCATGATAAAACAGATGAGGGAGTGGGCTGGGAATTTGCAGCCCCAGTTTTTATGCACAGCTCTGCTTTTGGGCATATATCAGCTACGTGGCTTTGTAGGCAAGGAGTGGAAGGCAAGATTCCCCTGGCTGGAAGAAGCTGCACTGTAAAGTCATTCTGTTCACTGGGGGGTGAGGTGAGGTCCACCCAGTGCATCAAGGCTCTGTAAAAGGAGAAAATGGTGTACGTATGACTCCTCCAGGATGCCGTGTGTAATACAGTCTTCCCCTGTTACATGAGTGCTTCTGCATTTCATACCGAGAGCAAGGAAAGAAGCTAGACATGCTGAGAACTCCCTAGATTTCCCCAAAGTGATCCTGGAGCCGCTCCAGTGTTGAGCAGCTGAACTGTGAATGCACTGGGCATCTCTCTCTCGCCTGCTAGATAATTCCACAAACATACACTCAAGTGCCTACAGAGGTTGATGGAAGCCGTGGCAGGTGTAACACACTCCAGCTTGTGGGTGGTTTAGCTGTAGAAGGAGCTTAGAGTGATGGACAAACAGCCACAGACAAGCAGCACATGGCACTTGGGCCTTCTGGAGCTAAGACCCAAACGGTCCTACTTCAGCCCCTGACACAATTGCCACAGCTTATCCTCTCCCCCATTCCAACTCGGCCACCCCACAAACCCCTCCTAGATATAATGGGCTGAAGCCGTTCAGGATTTCACCACAAAATGGGCATGCAGAATTCACAGTGGTTGCAGGAATCCAAATACCAGGTCCTGCTTTGTTTGAATGAACGTGGAGTTGTCACCAGCCCTTGGCCACGCTGAGCTGGTGGCACCCAGCAGAGCAGTTCTGCGCTGCCTTTGCAGGTGCCAGCACAGCACATGCTGTCCGCTGCAGTATTTTTTCTTTGTAGAATGACTCCAGTATTAACTTCTTCCTGATTTTCCCCGGAACAGCTGGATTCTGCTTTCTGTTTCCGTAAAATAATTGTTAGCACAGTAAGTAATTAAGTGGTTTAACCATCCTTTTCATTTCCCAGCTGGAGCTGCAAGGGTCTTTGGTTGTATTATTTAGAGTATTAAATAGATACAGAAAGATAATCTATTCAGGACCTTTGAAAGCTTGCCAATTATAGCATCCAGTCACTCAAGCAGTAATAGAAAATGCCAGAGGATATTGCAGGATTATATATTGTGTTGTAAACATATCCAAAGCATTGAATACAACATGTAAAAACCACCTTAAAGCCCAATCACCCTCAAATGCGAAAATGCCGGCGAGGCAATGGCTTTTGCTGATGATGCTGAAGACCACGCCAAACCAAACAGAAACAGCAGGTTACGGGGGACCTCAGGTGCAGCCTGAACTAATGCGCACAGATATCCCAGCTGAACCACTTCATGGCATTGCCATCTAGTGACAAGCACTCAGCCTGCGCCCGAGCGAACACCAAACCTCTGAGCACCTCAGCACAAACCAGGTACGATAGCACAAGGCCTGCTTGATTATCCTCCTCCCACGCTGGGCCCAGCAGAAGTTAAACACCCCGTTCAAGCTCACAGGTTGTGGATGTATCGCAGCTGCTGTGTGTGAGTGCACGGCCTGTACAGGACCGGCACAGATCGGCCAGTGCATCAGGGAGGGCTGTGTGCTGGGCTGTATGTTTTACATGTGCTTAAAAGGAGGCATAAGCATGTGCAGGGACAAACAAGCCTCTCGGGTGCTGCCACAGCCTTTGAGATGCTAGACAGCCCCAGGACTGTCCCTGGATGGGCTGTTGTCTCCCAGGACTTTGCAGAAGCCCAGGCCATGCCACTGGGGAGGGGAGATGCCAGCTGACGTGCACAGCAGCCTGGCTTCGAGCAGCTCCCGCAAACACGGAGCAATGTGTCTCTATCGCGTGGCTCCACTGGCTGGCATGGCGCTCCCGAATCTGGGAGAAATCCTTCCTCTCCTCCTACCGTAGGAAGAGATTTTTATAAATTCAGTGGCTGAAAATCCCCGCAGAACACCCCCCAATAACGCGCTGTTTCTGCAACACCGAGCTAGGAAGCAAAGCGCTTCACGGGCGGGCAGGGCTGCCCCGCAGGGCCCTTCTCACCCATTTCCCCGGCAGCCGGAGCGTCACACCGCCGGTAACCCGGAGGGCAGCTCGCCCGGACCCGCTCCTTACCCCAAGCCCACTAGATGGTAGCAAACCGCCGCGCACGGGGCGGCACCCGGCACTGCCGGCCGTGGCCGTGGGCTGCCCACGCCCCGGGGGGGGGGGGGGGGCGACGACCCTCGCCCACCTCCGGGCAATTCAGCTCAGGCCTGTGTCCCTCCAAGACTTTACTGGCCTTAACCCTTTAATCTGCAGGATCCTCACCCCCTCGTAGCTGATCACAGCTGGTCCTTTACACAGTGCCAGCGGCAATAAAGGGAGCCAGGCACGTTTCTTTAAATTGCTTTTTCCTACTTTATTTTGAGGGGGGGGGGGATTCTAGTACAGGTCACATTGAAGACTTATTGGTGCGTCTTGGTTTGTATCTCTGGAACACCTGAAATACAGAAGGCACAAACACAAAATATGCCTTTCCTATTTCTCATGCAGCTACTTGCAGGGCTTTGCAGAGCTCCGGCCGAGGGATGTGCTGTGCGAACAGCTTTTCCAATGGGACACTGCTCTCCAGAAGCAGGGCAGTTAGGCAAGTTCACCTAACTGTCTCAACTAAGCCAGAAACAAATTAAATTTGAAGTGCTACTTCCCCAGACGCAGCTACCATTACATAGAAAACAACCTAGTTTCATGTGGCATCCAAATTACTTACCAAACACAATAATAAAGTGCCATGCCCCAAGCTCTGGCAAATTGAGAGCAAGCAGCCAGCCCGGGAGGGAGCCTTCTAAAAACCACAAGCAAAACTCAGCAAAAGAGCTTCATACAGGAACACTCACAGAACAAAAAAAAACAAGCCCCCTTCCAAGTCCCTCTGAAACCCAGCATGGGAAATAGAAGGATTTGCCATCCCCTATAAGGAACTACCACAGGGCTAAACTCACCTGTGCGCAGAGAGGTGTGAAGTCCTTGAACCTGTGAACTGCTCAGCTTTCTCGGCCCAGCCCAGCTTACCTTAATGCCACGCGGATCCTCCAGCCTCGGAGGGGTGGGAAGGCACTTCAGTGGTTCCAGCCTGGTGGGGTTGGCCCCGCAGCCTGGACAACACAGATGCATTACAGAGCTCACCTCTGGAGTCCTGCTCGGCGTGGATTTGCATGGGATTTTGCACAGATCCACATTTTCTCTCTGTTTAAGGGCTAACTTCCTTCCTGCTGTTTTCTACTCAGAGATGAATGTGAGAGGGCCTTTACCCTCTAGGGAACATAACCACTCTGGATGTCAGTTTAGGGTCCCTCCTGCTGCAGAGCGATCATCAAGTCATTCAAGCCAAAGCGAGAAATAGGGCTGCAGAGTGCCTAAGTGCCTGGTTCCTCCCTCTGGCAGCTGCTCCCCTGAGGAGAGGAGACTTTGCGTTAGGAGCTAACTAACTTATTCACTAAAGACCCCTGAAGAGTTTAGGTTCAAATGTTTCTGGTGGTACCTAAGCAGCATCTGGAGTCTGAGCCCCCGCTGCCCTGCAACACGCAGTCCACAGCTCCCAGGGCAGTGCTATCCCCGCCAGCTCCTGCTTTGCGAAGAGCTAAATGACTGCAGAAGTGACGAGAAGAGGCTGCTGTACTTCAGGCTGGAAATCCTAAGGTTGCGAATGCGTGGAAAAGCACAGCATCTTCCTCTTCACAGCAACATGTTTTCATGGACGGATCAAATCTGCCCCTTCCCCTGACTCCTTTCTCCCCTTCGGCTGCGGCGCTCTCCATTGTAGTCCCCGCAGCCTTCGCATCGTTGAGCAACTCGCCAAGCTGTCCTTTGCCAGCACAGTGCAATTGCAGAAGCACAACTGATGGTCTCCTTGGTAAAGCAGCACACCCTGGGCGATGCGCTGGGGCAGATGCGCTTGTGGTGTCAAACCAAATTGCTTCGCAAAGGGCCGACATGTCGCAATCTTCCTTTCAACCTCCCGTCTGCTGCTGCGATACAATACCTACTCCAACTGTTCGCAATTAAAACATGACCAAAGATTTGACCGCTCTGAATGATACAGATTATCAGCAGCAACAACAAAAAAGGGAAGTGCACAATTGTTTTCTTTTCAAAAGCTTTTAATAGGACACATTTGTTTTTGTCATTTGTAAAGATTTACACTCATTTTTTGTCTTTTTTTCTTTTTTTAAAAAGGAACATTTTAACCCAATTTTCCCCATCACTACCACCTTTTGTTGCCCTGACCAAAAGACCTCGTTTTGGCCTATATACCTGATACAGTATAACAATATATTAACTATTAAATACAAAGTTCTATAATATATACTAGGTTGTTACAGACATTGCAATGGTACTGTGCCTATTCTAGTCACCTTGTGTAATAGTGTACATGGGTTATTATAGCCAAAGGGGCAGAAAAGGGGAGACTGGGGCATAGCCTAATTTACAATGGTAACACTTTTGTTTTCTTTTTTTCCTTTTTTTTTTTTTCACCTTGAACACACCTTGTGCTGAGTGCAATCCACAGAAGTCAAAAACAGTGTTTTCGTTGCCCGCCTCCAAAATATCTACAGCATAAACGGCCTGTAACCGAGCTATGAAAAATCAGTTCTATGTGCGAGGGGCTGCAAGAATGGAATTTACATTTTTCCAGACATGTCTGCAATCTCTCTTTCCCCGTGTGTCAGACTGGCAATAGCAGAATACCCTCCTCCCACCGGTATACAGTAACTCCACAGTAGTAAAGTGCTGGTGTGCTTGAATGAACTGGATAGCCATGCGACTATTTTACCATCGACAGGGGCTGAGTTTTGGGGGTAGATGTCTTATATGGGTACAGTTCTCGAACAGTAATAGCACTGCAATATCGTAGAACTTGAGCTTAGCTGCTTACTTCTAAACGCGACCTGGATGCAGGCTCTGAAACTAGGCTCTACATGTTGCAATACAGTAGGTCTGGCTCCAGGTTTATGAAAAGAAACTTGTAGATAAGAGCTGCTTCTGTTCCCAAGATGCTACGCAGACTTTTAACAATTTCTCTATAGATTTCTACAAAAATATAAAAAATTCTATCAACATAACCATTCTACAGAATTCCTGTGGATTTTGTACATTTTGTTTAAAAAAAGTCAAATTCTATAAAACCCCCCCAAACGGTATTTAAAATTATCTTAAGATTATTGCACACACTGCAGTACATTTGTATTTGTTTTTCAAAAGGGCATCTAGAAAAAACTTATCCGGTTTAGAAAACAAACTATTTTACATGGATTTCTTTTCCTGAATGCATCATCATAGAGTATTTTTTTATTTGCTAGTCTTTACTGAATAGTTACGTATGATGTAAACTTTTTGTTACTTCCACAAACCTCGTCAGTGGGCAAAACCCCAAGTATTGGAAATAGAAGAGCCGTTAGGCTTTCTGTTACATTTGGAGCTGAGCATTGGATTACCATCACATCACCGTTTTGTGCCATGATTTCAAGCTAAAATGTTGCATGTTGTTTTTGTAAGGAAGGAACTGTATGAGTAGTATCATTCCAGCTATACAAACACACTCCTAATCATTAAGGAACCAGGGTTGGCAATTTTGGTGGCCTAGCTATTTTTCCAAATTATTTAGTACATGTGAAAGGCAAAGCTAAGGCTCATTACGAGTGTAAAACCAAAAAGGGGTTAAGAATATTTCTCAGGCTTAATACACTGCAGTTTTATTATTTCCTTAAATATGATCGGGGGGAAGAACTGATGAAAGGTTTGTTTGAAATCATTGCTTTAAACGGGCTTAACTCTGGATTTGGACTGGCATATCAAAGAGAGCGGTCTCCGTATGGGCCCATGTTGAAGAGGGGAAAAATGTCCCAGGCAAGAATTAATCTAACTGCAGTAAATAGTACAGAATGTTAATCCTCCTACTTCAAATACACTGATTGGCTGACTTCCCACTGAAAGCCTTTATATTTCTGCAGGACATGTAAATCAATAGGGATTGTTTATAGAGTAAACGTCCTCAAGTGAAAATAAAGGAGCTTGAGACCTCACATGGGCTGTTAGGTATGAACAGCATCTTCTTGTACATATACTTGAAGCTAATGCAGATACATGTAGTCGTAACAGTCTAATCTCTGAATGGATAAAAGGCTGTACATCAACATGTTGTAGTGATTTGAAAAGATCAGTAGTTCTCAAAAAGTTACAAACTCCCGACTTGACAGAATTAGCACAAATCCTCCTCTTACTTGCGCTGGTTTAAAGACATGATCCAGCAAAGCCTTATCCATGCACGCAGTTTTAAACCTGTGACTATTCCCACACTTCAAACCATGCCTGCAGAGTCTTATTTAGCCTACATCTTAATGTGATTTCATGGAAGTTGAGTGAAGTTAATGCCTGGTTTCCACCAGTTGTGTGAAGAGTGGGAGGTGTCGAACCAGGCCAACCTCTCTTGATTTTCAGGCTGTGCTGTCCAGTTTTACAGATTGCTTTTTGCAGAGGGCGTTAGCACAGAAGCAAACAGTTAATTTCTGAGATGACTGACATTAAGGACATGTTATAAAGTAAGGACATGAATTCCATTTTTATCTACTTTTTATCACGATGTTGCTGCTTAAGGCTTTTGATAGATTGGAAATAAAATTACAGTCAGGGTCATGTAAATTAACTCTAGCAGTGACAGCAAAAAACCTGACTTTCTAAACTTAAAATCAACAGTCATTTCAGTACCTACAGACTTTCTTACATGTATTCTGTAAAATAACTTGCAGTAGGCCTTGATTCTGTCGAACACATAAGCATATGATTTTAATTATCAAGAATTACTTAAATACGATCAACCTCAAGGCAGTTTAAGCAAGAGCTTAACTTTAAACATGTGCTTAAGCCCACTGCTGTGTCATGACTGCACTGAATTCACCCACTGCAAATCTTAAACACAGCCTTGCTCTCCTTTTTGCACGGTGCAGAAAGGAGGAGCTCCACTGCCGACAGTGGGCTGACAGAGGTGTAAAACTCAGCAAAAGAAACAGTCTGTCTCGAAGACACTGGAAAAACATCTCAGAAGTGACCACAGGCTTTTCTTGCCTCAGTTTCCTAGGCACGTATGAAAATTATCCACTGACATGATTTTGTGAGTCACCAGTGGATGATCTATAATACCCTTTCGTAATTCAGTATTGTGTACCGTTAAATAGCTCTACATTCACCATCTTCAGACATCTATCATCATGTTGTACCTTCCTGGGTTTGTACACCTGCTTTTACTCTGGATGTCGATTTTATGCAAGATTGGAATATTATTTTGTTAACAAACTGCCACTGCATTTCCATACTACCCAAACAATCTTTTTCCCAGAATATCATTGAAGTCCAAGGGGAAAAATAAATTACATTAAATAATCCTTATTTACTGCTGACTGTGGGATACATTTCCTCTGTAATGCACTAATTGGCTACATTTTGTGCTTTGCAAAACAAAATGAAACCCAAACAAAACAAAACAAAAAAAAGAGAAGGGATTAAATATATATTTTTTAGGTTAAAATATTCATAAAAACCAACTTTATCTCAGAAATATTCTGAGATACATAAAATAGAAGAAAATTAAACGAGTCTTTAGTCACAAAATGTACTACATCCCGCAATACTAGATTCAATTAATTTAATAAAATATAATATACATATAGATTCTGCACATTGTATTGCTTTTACCTAAGCAGAACATATGCTTAAGTAAGCGTGATATAGGTTAACCACTCTTTTAACCAGCTGGTTCTTTAATCTTTCTTTGGAAATTTTTTACCCAGTGCCGTTTTGGAATACAGAGTTTTTTAATTTTTTTTTTTCCTATTACATGAAAGGAAGAAAACATTTGGCACCAACAGAAAAGTAACTCAGGGGTCCATTTCCGTTTGATCAAAGGAAAAGCTAGGAAGTGTCAACAAGTCTTTCTTTGGGGTAGGAGATGTTGACATACTGTCTGGAAGCAACGAATCCCCTATATCCATCGAATCCTTGGACTCACAAGATGGAGCACGCCGTCGCAAGCAAATGTCTCCACTGGCAGGTGAGATGCTGTGAGGTCCTCTAGGTAGTAAACTCTGTCCATCAGGTGGATCTATAGATATACATGGAGGGCTCAGTTTTTTCTTCTGCCGTGTTCCTTGCAAGCCTTCCATTTCACTTACCACCTGACTTATGAAGCCAGAAGAGCTAGACGTGGAATGGTGCTGAGGACTGTTTTCCATTGAACAAATTTCTATTGAATGTCTCCTTTGATCATCTAACCAAGAGGGCGGTTTTTTTAGAAGACCCTGGGTGTCTACACTGTGGTATTTCTTCAGGTCCTTCAATGTAACGTTGCCAGTATTGCCTATGTTCCTCTTAGGAGTGAGAGGCTGAACCTCTGAACAGGCACTCGAGGCTGTACAAGTTTCTGAAGTGAAAGGCTCCGAGGAGCTGTTTATTTCAGATACTTCTTGGTCCACTGAATCTCCAGGTGTCTCCTGATAGGAGTCTGCACAAGCACACGATGCTGGTGCCTGCTTTGAAATATTATACTGATTGTGGGAAAGCTGCTGCGTATGAACGCTTGCCCGGCTCCATGCAGCCAACTCTTGCGCTTCTGAGGGCGTCAGAGCCACTGAAGTCTCCTCCTTGGGCACAGCGGGGACATTTGGGTCAGAGAGTTCACTCACCTCGGTGTGGAGATTCTCCTTGCTATCCAAAGAGTCGTTCCTTATAGCCATCTGTATCGGAGCGCAAAGGGATCGGGGAGGAGGGGAGTTGCCAGATGAGAGAGACAGACCAAACAAAGGTTAGTACAAGCAAGGCACAGCATTTACAGGGCACTCAACTCTGCTGAGATACCTCAGCAGAGACCCACTGACTCCTATAACAACCTGTGTTGTGGGTTCTAGCAACTTCCATGCTTCAGACATCTGTGGGTTTGGCCCTGTGTAAGTGACAGCAGAATTTGGCCCTTCATTCTTCGTAAATGGTTGACCTTTAGCTTTCTCCTCTAAGGATGGAGGGCTGCAAAAACAGAATGCCCCCACCCAAACTTAGACATATTCTTGTTATGCAAAGGATGAGGGTCTACAGCAAAGCCCTTTATAATTTTAGCAGCCCAGGTACGAGCGGGAGAGGGAAGATGTGCAAGTGAGCCTGTGTATTCCCTTCTCTAGCTCAGGTGATGCTGAGGGCATGAAGCAGGATCCCCAGAGCCAGTGATGCCAGAGCAACCACGCTCTGCACCAGCATCCAGGCAACAGCCTGTCCTTGGCTTTGGTCCCCAGGCTGGAGCCGCGACTGCACCATCTTATGGCAGGGGAGCTGGAAAAGCTGGAGTCCAAAGCTGGACTAATAATAATAATAATAATAATAATAATAATAATAATAATAATCTGTAATTATTTCAACTTACTCTGATGCTTGAGTTCAGGCTTCCTAAGGCACATTTTGCCTTGGCTGTCTTGAGCCGTATGCAGCATCAGTGCCGGCTGGCAGAGAACCTATGGCATGTTTTGAAGGCTTTGTTTTTTTCACTGCACTGCATCCCCTTGTCAAAAGGGTTTATAAATCAGCCACATTAACTGGCCCTTAAAGGCAGAGTCTCAGTTTGAGAAGACTCTTAAATGATCTTAAAGATTAGAAACTTTACAGAGAAATTTAGAGGAAATGCGTACAGCTGGTCTCAGTCTTTTAGAGAAGTGTAAGGAGATGAAATTCCTCGTACTAAGGAATGCTTTTGTGACAAATCACCCCAAAAGGATCTTAGAATTTATATAAAAATTGTCCCACAAGGATCGTTTGAGCCAAATGATCTGTATTCAGGCAACGCTCTCATCAGCTGCAGTATGCACATGTGTGCGCGCAGAAACACGAGAGTCTATTGCTACATCTGCACATTGGGCTCCCTTTGTCGTCTGTGAGAGTTGAGAGAATACTTAATACGGCAAACAATTTTGTCCAATGCTGGTGAATCCTTTCTAGTTAAAATTTTACAGCATAATACTGGCAACTAACCACAGTCAAGAGTGGAGCTAATTCTGGTCTCCTCAATGCCAATAGTTTTAGTGAGTGTTTGGGAGAAGAAATCATGTTCATATCCTGAGAAGAGACACAGACCACAGAAAAGTATAATACAGAAGCAAAAAGTAATTATTGTCATTACTTTTGCTTGTACACCAACCTGTGTTGCATACAACGACAGTATTAGTCACCACCAGCTCTTTCTTTCCCTATGATACAGGCATCTTTGGTAGTTGTTAGCAGTAACTGTTTGTACAAATGTTTTACTGGTTTGTTTCAAAATAAAAGGACCCTCTGCCATCCCATTGGGGTGTACACCTGTAGTAGCCACAGCTTGGTGTGGGCTACACCTTGGATACACAGTCCTGGAACCAGAAAATCAATATATTTTTCATTTCAGGTAGAATTCCCCTGAAGAAAAGCTTTTGTGCGATGCACTGCCAAGGAGCGTATTCCTCAGCAGGGAATGTTCTCTCAAAGCATCCGATCCACTCATCTTCATCTGCGAGTGCATCGCTAATTGTCACACTTTCCAGAGTCTAAACTGCACGTTACTGTGGGGACTGTGTTCACTCTCCAGCACTCTGGAGGGAAAGGGAGGTTAAACACACAGGTTTTAATGATGGAGAAAAGTGCACGGACCAGGTATGTGGTGGACAAGATTTATCTATACACAAATTTAGGAAAGGAGAGGGGACAAGGGGGAAGGGAAAGGAAAGAAAGAAAAGAAAACAAGTCAGAATTACATGCAATATATGTAACAGTAAGGAAAAATGGGTACTGCAAACCAAAATGCTTTGCTAGTTTGGGCTATTGTGATGTGCTAGTAACAAATTAGTAGTGGCAATAAAAGGAGCCAAGCAGAGAGCACTTGAGCAAGCAGAAATGCCGGGGGTGTAAAGGGAATTTTGCCTCTTTAAGGACTAAGTTTCACAGTGTCTGGCCATCTAGATTGCAATTAACAGCAACAGCAATGCTGCCCTGTTGCCAGAACAACCTTACTGCTCCCATTAGCCACATTGGGAGCTCCTTGCTACTCGGGAGCATGCCCAAGGCAACACCTCACTAACCTTCGGAGGGATCTGTCCGGCTCGTGGACCATATCTGCTCACTGTCCCAAAGCTCTTTTCTCTCTGAAATGTCACTCCAAGAGCATGCTTATGTCACCGCATGAGCAGAGAGAGGAGCGAGGGGAATAAATTAAACATACGAAAAGGTTTAGAAAAAGAAGCCTTCAAAGGTATGAACAAAATTAGGCTGAGGAAGATGGCTAACATGGTAATTTATTCTAGATAGATCAGTTCAAAAGGATGGGTCTGTTATTCATTAGAAAGCAAGAGAGAGTGGTTATGAACTGGAATCATGACATCAATTAGTTTCCCCATTAGCAGTGATTGGGGTAGCTGGCCAGCCCTGTGCAAACGAATACATGCTAGGAATTTCTTATGTCAATTTAGTCTTACCGACTAATGTAATTGTTAACCTTGGTACTTCACATTCATTTTTAGAGCTTAATGAATCAACTGTCTAATTTGTCAATGTTGATTAAAAGATGAAAGAAATGGGAATATTTTCATGCAGGAGAGAAATTGCTTTTGAAAAAATAGAACTGATCTATTTTGTGTATATAAAATCAGGCGTGAAAATACTGAAGAAAGCAGAGTTTGGGAATCAGACATGCCTCTGGTCCTGGTCCAGCTGCACAATGAAATATGCTTAAAAATGTGAGAGTGAAGCACAAGTTTAAGTATTTTACTAAAAAAGATAAATTTAAACTTATGCTTCCAATCAACCAGACTGGAATCTTTGATTAGATCTCTTAGGTCTTTGGTTGAATCAGGATTTAAATCAACGCCAGGCAAAAACCAGAGATAAAACCAGTTGCAAAATATAATGTGTTCTGTTTTGCGTATACTCAAACATTTCAAAAGCACACAGGAGGTTCAACAGGATCTTAATTTTCAATTCTCACTGTAAAAACAGTATGCTTTCCATGATGGTTTTGCATACGAGATATCCAGCTTCCTTTGAACAGTTTTCCCCTTTCGAGAAACCAGAGGAGCCAGAGGAAGGGTGGCCTGGGATGGATTCTGCAGTCCTGTGTCCCTTCAAGCACTGAGAAAATCACAGCAGTTAAGAATTAGTTCCTTAACCCCAATGAGCCCCTAGGGAGCATTTGGCTGCATTTATGAAGAGGACTGAAAAAAATAAAGTGCTAACAATGTGGAGAACATTTAGGCATGTTGCCAAAGGAGATGATACTCATCATGCACGTTCTTTGGAGGCTCCTGGATGGCTTTCAGATCAAAATCCATCAACCTTTTTGTTATTTCTGTAGGAGAACTACAGTTCTCCGGAGGTTTCTCTGTGAATCCCTCCTTGAATTTAAAGCATGGTTAACCTGGAAACACGACAATATAAAACCTCAGCAGGTTCACGATCATAAGTCTGCTTACCTGTCTGCGGAGCAGCCTTTCAGCAGAAGGAGAGTGCACCTGCTGGGAAACCTGGGGTTTGCTGTCCCTCACCAAATGGTCATGAGCTCTTACGTGGTGAAAATGGTCTTTTGGAATTTGCAGGAGAGAGCTCGTGTCCGCCGGCTGCGACTGCACCGATGCCTTTGAACCTTGCAAGAGGGAGAAGAGACAGAAATGTGACATGTTCATCTGGGGATTGCATCCCAATCTCAATGACCTTTCAGGGAAAACTGCTCCGTTGCACCTTGGACCAGACAGGCATGGCAAACCCACTGCATTCAGCAACTGGCTGTCCATGATCGGGAAAAAACTCCCACCTACTAACAAATTATTCCAAAATTGTCTATTATTTCATTTTTCTTGGCATTTTCCCCTGATACAACTGGGACCAGCTCCTGTTAAGAACAGAAGATGATGAACTAGAAGTTCATCTGGACTGGCAATTTCTACATCCTTGCCTTAGGGCCAATAACTTTGCAGGCAACCACACATCTTAGCACCACAAGGATCTGACTTAGAAAAGGATGTCTCCGTACCTCAGCGTATGCGGAGACCGACTGCTGGGATCTCAAAACTGCATGCTGGAAATGAAGTGAAAGGGAACGGCACCTGGCAGCTTTCAAGGCTAGTTTTACAAAGCGTCCCAGGAGAAGGAAATACATACTCTCCAGCCTCTTTCTGACCCTTTGTGGTTGCTGGCTACTTCTTCTAAAAGGTTTGAAACTCTGCATGTTCCCCCCCCACCAGGCTCAACATTTTTCAAAACAATTCATTTAACCTGGACCGCATCCCAGAGAATCTCATTTGTCCTGGAATCTTTCCCAGAACAACAGCCCCATTACGAAGGAGTATTCAAACAAATACCTCCTGCAAGTGCCAGTGTTTCTGACAACAAAACCTTTCTCAGCTTGAAATATTATGGCTTAGTTGTGGTGATTTATTAGAGGCGCCTGACACCTTTTGCTATCTTCACAGTACTTTATAATATTACAAACTGTAAACAGGTAGGGGCGACTTCCCCCACCCTGAAAAGCAGTGACATTGTAGGTGGAACAGGACAATGATGCATATGCCAAGATCTGGGCACCTTACCCACCTCTGAGCACTTTGGCTCGCTTAAGACAATTGGAATTTCACCAGCAGGAGAAAAACACAAAAGGTTTAATTGCTTAATGTGGTTATGAATAAGACATCAGCTTTACCTTCCCAAAATACTTCTCCTACCTCTCAGTGGAACAGTTTTTCCTGCGGATTTACAAGGGTGCAATGCCTGCCCCTGCCCAAGCCAGGGCTGTCAGATGGGGCTATTCAGTTCTCCAAGCTGGAAGTGCAATCTTGAAGAAAGAAGGGACTCAGAAATTACCCACATTTTGGTCAAGTTGATGTGTTTTTTGTTCAAGACAGGGCAAATGCATCCGAATTAAGGGTCAAAAATGCAGCACTGGAAACTCCCTCTGTAGCAAATGGGATTCTTTCGTATGGTCAGGGATTATAACTCCAAGGAATTTCTTGGCTGTTAGAGAGAGCCATAAATTCTGGCTCCACTGAAGGTAATGGGAGTTTTGGTATTGACTTCAGTGGGATTTGACCAGGATTTTAGCTGCACCTTTTGCATTATGTGCAAACAGGTTCTTCAAAGGACAGCTCTTGACCTTGAAAATTTTGTATTATGGCAGTGATTTCTCACAACTCCAGATTCATCTTCCTCCGTTGTGTCCGCATTTTTTTTTTCTGCTGTTCAACAGTCACTATTCATCCAAATTCTTATTACTATGCAAATTTCAACATCTTATTTCTAATCTGTTCAAATCTCCTACCATTCTGAACGGTGCTGAAATTATGTTCTACTTAGAGGCTTTCAAATGACAATGCTTGTAAAAACTTCTCTGTCTTATCTGTGACAAATGTCTAAAATGATGGCACGTACAGAAGAATTAAAGACAGCTACATTCACTTACCAGCAGAAGGTAACCCCTAGCAGACAGAGTAAATGAAAGCACATTGATAAGCACCGGGAGGCAGCTGCAAGTACAGGTAGAGAGGTGCGGATAGAGAGAGAGCCCTTGGTATCTGCAATACGCTGTATCTAAGAATATCTCTGAATTTAGCTCTAAGGCGTATATCCCAACCACGCACACTGGGAAGGAAAATTCTGCACTCTCTCATTTTTCCATTCATCTCACATTAAGATCTCTCTCAATTCAGCATGTTTATGTTCATTTTACAAGCATTTAAAGACACCATTTTCCCATCTTTCACAAGTGTTCCCATACAGAGCTTCCAAAACCTCCTAGAATAGGTACTGCTGCAAAAAAACAGACATGAGGAAGTATTTTTCTGCTGGGATTTTTGCTCTGGGGCCATAGCTAGCTCAGGTGAGACGGATGGAGCCCAGGCTGTATGGACTGTAACCTTCGGGGAACCAGGCAGGGAGACAATCAGTGTTGAGCCAGGCCAACTGCTCACCGTCACATTGCCAAAAAGTTCAGAGGAAAGGACTTATCTTTAACTGCCTGGGCTCTGTAAGTTGTGGAGGGTCTTTGCAAAGCCATTCCACGGGTCTGGACACCAACACTTCACTGGAAACCAATGGCAATCTCCTGCCTCCTACTGAATAGCTTGGAAAATCCCAGCTATTGCTATATTGGAAAATCCTGCTCTTGTCCCAGCTGACAGATGTGTACCTGACTGGGACTTGTGATGTGCCGGATTCCTCTCGCCCAGGGAGGCAGGGCAGGGGCTGGAGTACGGCGGCTGGAACATGTAGCTGTCATTTGGCAAAGAGTGGGTGCGCCCCACCGAAGGCTTTCTCACGCTCAGCAAGTCCTTGCTGGGAGACAGGGTCAGTGTGTCGTCTTTGGAGCGGAGATCCGCCTACGGGGAAGAAAAACAGTGAGGAAGGAAAACATCACGGGGCGGGAAGAGGAGAAGTGCCCAGAAACGCTAGCGACAGCCATTGCAATCAGTATGGCACGATGGGCATGCACATCGTCAGTATGTACAAGTTGCACGAATGGATCTACCAGGAGGCTATACCCCTCATTTTGTATTGTCAATAAATTGTCACACAGAATGAACCACAGAAACAGAGGAAGCAACACTGTAGTAATAAACCATGACTATTTCAGGGATATGCAAAGAAGGCATCATGCCTCAAGGCCGACAAAGGTCACATGCTTTGCATAACTTTGATCCTCTGCAATAACAGTAAAGCTCTCTCTATGTGCCCTCACCAGCAACTCAGACTTTTGCAAAGGTGAGTAGTTTCTTCTTCTAACAATAAAAAAAAAAAACCCAACAAAAACTAGTTTACAGAAAATATTCTATATTCTGGCTCCCAGCACAATTTTATTGGTTTTTCTTTTTACGTAATGAATAACTAAACCCATTTTATTGAAAGGGATATCTAAACCTACTGCTTCAGGGTTAAAGCCATTCTCTAATTAGAAGGGATCTAATGCAAGCGAGGGTTATTGTATATGTGCGGACTGTGGAGATTTTGCAGCCAAAGAGTCTCTTGGAATGGGCAGCACCAGAGGCAATATCAAATGAGGTGGATTCAGGTCTGATTTCACAAGGAAATATCTCCATCCCAGAAATGTTCTTGGGTGTTACTATGTTGGACAGTATTAGCAAAAATGGAAGCAAAGTCAACTTCCCTGGATATTTCTAATGAAAGAATTATTTCATCTTTAAAAGGTCTCCATTGAAAAACACAGAAATAAGATGTGACACTGTAGTCTGATACAGTATATTGCTGATCATTTTTGGAAAACTTTAAATCTTATTTTCTGACAAATCTCCCCCTCACTCAGTGCATTACAGGTTTTCTGAAATCAACACGGGTTTTTTTCCCAATTTTAGCCTTCAGTCATAAAAAAAAAAATTCACTATGGCATTTCATTTGCACAAGAAACATGATGAGACTGAAAGGAATTTACAAAAAGAAAAAAAAGGAGGAAAAAAGAAGAAAAGGAAAAAAAAGGAAGACCACTGTTGTAAATTTAATGAAGGAAACGGATCTGCATTCTCATGCAGCATTAGTTGCAGTCCTCAGGAACCTGCCAATTTGGATATAGCCTGGATATAGCC
Organism: Aptenodytes patagonicus; assembly: GCF_965638725.1. Taxonomy (NCBI): domain Eukaryota; kingdom Metazoa; phylum Chordata; class Aves; order Sphenisciformes; family Spheniscidae; genus Aptenodytes; species Aptenodytes patagonicus. Next base: position 1,024,190 of record NC_134964.1, on the reverse strand, counting down.
CAGATAAGAGAGACTGCAGTCTCCTGATATAGCTCAGGGAAGGAGAGTGAAACCTGTGCTGGTAAAGCTGAGACTTTGGGTTTTGGGAACCTCTCTGTTCCTCCCCTCCCTGCCTTCCCCTTCCGAGCAGTATGTTTATGCTATTTAGGTTTCATATTATTTAGCTAAGCAAAAAAGATGGCCTGAAACCTGAGATTTCAAATTCAAAACCATTTGGATCTGAACACGAGAATTTGGATTCAACATCCTACCCAAACCAACCTTTAATGAACCTTTAGGTTCATTGACAGGATCCAATACCACAGTGGGCTCGCTTCCACTTTCTGGTCATCTCGGGCGAAATCTTGTGAGTGAACTTCATGAAAACCATTTAAAATGGCTGCAAAATGATCTTCCGAGTCCAGCTCACAAACAGAGCAGCAGGAGCACATGACTTTTTGGTTCACTGGTAGTTTTGAAAAACATGTTGTTTTGGCTTGACTGAAAATCAAATCTGAGTTTTCCGTGAACCAAACCAAAATCCCAACCCAAATCTATTTTGAGACAAACAAAACATTCTGAGATATTTTTCAGCTAAAGCTGTGTCTAAATGAAGTATAAAAATACTGCATTTAGAAAATATTTCAATGAAAGCTTGCAGTTTTTCAGGAGTTGGGAAATTATTTTGACCAAAACACTTTGTTGGTATTGACACAAATTCACAAAACGCTTTGTTCAACCTGGTTTTGCTTTTTTTTTTTTGAGAAAAACCGTCTCTCTTGGCTATACCCTTGAGACTTTGCTATGCTGTCAAACAGGTTTGTCTAATCTGATTCAAAACTAGAAGGGCTCTCTCCTCAGTCCAGCTCTCCAGACTAACTAATTTTGAAACAAAATGTCCCATACAAAATGTTAAACGTAGTTTACAAAATCTTTTGCACGTGATGCCATGAAGCATGATGGGAAATATTGTCACGGTTTAAGAGATGTTTCCCAAATAAGTGCTAATTAGGATGACAATTGACCGGAATGGCAGAAAATTTATCAACAACACAAACATCCAAAGGCAGGTACATGAACAGCAACAAAGAAAACAAGAATGATCCAAAAATGTTGGAAGAGGAGTTATGTCTGTTGTACAGCAGAAATAAAGCACTTGACCGCTACACAGCTAAAAATGTCTAATGTTTCAAAGAGGAGATGGTTAAGGCAGGGTTCAAAATACTGGTTATTTCATTCAAAAAGACACGAAATAGTCCAAACTATTTTTTCGCCCCCAGCAGGATGACTGCTAGTAAGAATCCACAAAACAAGCAGCATCTTGGAGAGATCCCCATCTGATATTTGTAAAATAAACAGTCTGGCACCAATCATGCAAAAAGCCTTGTGGTGCCTGCGTTCATAAAGACAAAAATCCATTACAAACCAAAGGGTTGTAGATGACCCCTCAGCAGAGGACACATGAGTCATTAGCTCATGGGTGTCTCTTCCACGCAGCATCACTGATGTGTTTCAGATGGGGAGGAAATTTCAACCTTGACACTTTCCAAAGCATTTTTTTACTATTTATTTTACTTGTAGAAAACACATTGTTTTTACATAAGACGCCAAAGGAAAAATAGAAAGAAATACTTGTTCCTCACAAGGAGCCAAGTTCGTGGACGAGAGTGATACAAACCAGGACCTAATGGCATTAAGGACAATGTCCTGTTCAGGGGAAAGGTTGGTGCTATTTGGAAATGGGCTTGAACTGAAAATGCCATTAGGCAGGTGTAGAGAGGTGGAAGCAGTATTTTGAACCCTGTAAACATCAGACTATACAGCGACCAGTGTATGTACATTGCTTTCCAGAGCATTAAGTAAGTGTGTGTTAGTATCATCAGGAAAAGAGTCATCCGTCAGAGCTAAGGACCAGGACTTTTCAGAGAGAATATCTGACGTCAGAGACAGAGCCTCCATCTCAGCTAGAGGGATCTAAAGGGAGAGATGATTAAGCATAAGAAACCAGGACACAAATCTTTAGGAAAAGAAAAAAAAAATTATCATAATCTAAATACTTCTAGACACTAAAGCAATATCCCTGCAGTGGGAGATGCTACATCATGCACATTGTTACCAGGGACAGAACGTTAAAGAAACGAAATATAACAAAGAAATGGAAAAAAAAGAGCGGGACGTTCATACTTAAATGCTTACCAGTGAGCTGGGAGGGAGTTTAAAACCATACACTAATGCTAGCATTGTATTTTGTTGTTCTCCTGTCTAGATGAAGAAGCAAAACTAACATTACTTTCATACTAAAGATATTTATCCCCTTGGCCATGATCAAATACAAGAGGCTTCAAGATCTTCTGACTTCTCTGAGTTGTTCCTACCCAATACCATGCCGTTTTCTTGGCCTCTAAACTAAGCTGGTTGAGGCCCCGAAGATTCCCCAACACCAAAATCATTTAACAGGTGGGGCATGGAGCGTGCCTTTCCCTGCGCTCTGGGGAGGGTACGGGGACCTCCCCCTCTCCGAGAGGCAGGTGGGACTATAATGAACTTCCTAATGGCTAAAGGGGGACAGGGAGAACCTTAAGGCTTGATTCAAAGTCTGGAAAGGTCAGTGAGTGCCTTGCTGGTGACTTCAGTAGGTTTTGGCCTGCTAAAGAGCCTCCAGTGCCTGGGTAAGCACCAATAACTCTCCTACTAAAAGAACCGCCTGCGTTTTCCAGCCCCCAAATGCCACCCCAGCCCTGGCCCCCAACAGCCGGCTCCGGCTCTGAGCAAACCCGAGCTGGGAATAGGTGCTGCACTGCCACACCGACGCTGTACCGATGCGTCTTGCACAAACGCATCCCCGCTGAAGGCATTCAAGTAATCGGTAAAGATCTTTATCAAAATATTGAAGCTCTCTCCCTAGACACAGAGCTCTTTTTATAAGAAATGTGAAACATCACTTCAGGTCTTGGAGAAAAAGGGGACTGCAGCGTCTCCCCCAGAGCAGCACCCCTGCTGCCAGGCACCGCAAGGAGGGATGCTTGCCCTGAAGTGCGGGCTCAGCCCTCCCCAAATCCCCACCTTGGGTACGTGTCTGAGGCTGGTGCCCGCGGCAGTGGGAGAGCGGCACTGGGGACAGCATTTCACCGGGTAACCTACAGACTTGGCTCACGCTTGCAGGGGCCTCCTGGTCTGGACTAGTCCCAGGTGCTTCCTTTTCATTTCTTACTGTGCTTTTTTTTTTCCTACCCTCTATGCTTGAAAAGTCTTTCAACAGCAATATATCTTCCAAGGGAAACCACAGAGGCCCAGATCTGTTGCACTTAAGTTGTCAGAGGGCTGGATTTTCTCACTCTTAGAAATGGCATCAGTGGTGTGAAATAAACCCAGTGATGAGTGAACCTTGAGAGGCTCAAAACTTCAGCTGAGATAAGGAAGAGGGTCGGGATCCTCTCATCTAACCTTGAGTTTGATATCTCCTCTAACACAGTCATCCGCTGGCAATGGATGAGAGGGACGCTTTGGAGGAGCTCCTGATTTCATACGAGGCTCCCCAAAAAAGCATCGCTGTGAAGGTTGCCAACACAAGGATGGTGATCCCTAGTGGGGACAGATCCAACCCACCGACCGGAGCCCAAGCACATGGGGAAAGGCTGTGCTAGAGCACGGTGGACACCAGCAGCTCCTGCCTGACGGAGCTGCTCCGCTGGGAGCTGCTATTAATCAGGTTGCTTTCAGCAAGTCCCAGCGCTGCTCTAAATTCCTGACTTGCCTGAGAACATGACAAATAGTGTGAACAGAAAAGCCAAAATGTAAACAAAACATCACCCCCTCTTCAGCCTCCCCTCTCCCAAAATTGAGTTTGAAGCCGTCAAAACATTTTGTTGGAAACATTCAACTGATTTATACGGGTTTTAATTACGGGGGAAAAAAATAAAATAGCTTAAATTTTAAAACAAAAAGCTGTTGCAAACTGGAATGCTATATTTTTTCATTACAAAAATGTCAAAACAAAAGCATTTTTTTGCTGCAGCAGCACTTTCTGGTGAAACATGTTGTGACAAAAAATTTCCAAGCAGCTCTCGCTGAGATTCATACTGACCCTCTGCCTTCCCCGCCAAAGCTACCGTCCCTATCCCTCCGGCAATTCTTAGAGGCAACCACTTCCTATAGCTTAATAGACCTCAATCTGGAAAGCGATACACCGCAATCAGAGGGAGACATGTTATCCCGCTATATAAAGATCTGCAGTAGGATTTCATTTTACCTAAGCTTGTTCCTTGCCTCTAATGAACCACTGAGTTGGATAATTTAGAGTGTCAGTGAGCTCATAAATAAGCACACTGATTTAACAAGAAAACTTCTGCTATTTTTAGCCAGAAAGGAAAAAAAAGATAGATCAAGAAATATGGAATTTGCTCAATTCCAACTGCAGGAAAAAATAGGTATGCTTGAATTATTATTATGGTCACTGCTGTGATTTAGGGAAAATATTTGCTCTAAAGAATAACACGCTTGAGAAAGTAGGTATTTTATTCTAAGAAGTAAATGAACTAATTTTAAACAAGTGTTACAGCCTCTGTTCGAGAAAGCACTGGAGCACACAATTACTTAAGTACATCATTAAGAGCTGCCTTGCCTTCTAAATTCAGTTTAGATCAGAGATGAGGATCTAGTTTACAATGACCCACTTGCAAGAAGCCTCTTTAGGAAAATCATTCAAAACTGGATTTTCATGCAGTGTAAGTAGGCACAAAATGTAGAGATCATTTTATGATCCCCAGCAGCCCAGGCTCTGCTCTGGGAAAACCTCACACCGTACTCCAGGCTCTGCAGACGTGTCCTGACATTGCTACGGAGCCCTGGTTAGGAGCAAGAAGCCAAACACAAGAACCCCATTGAAGGATGAAGATGGGATTTTGTACATTTTTCCTTACAACACTCATGAACAGTAAATCCCAATGAAAAACTTCTTACTGTGTTGAAGAGGGAAACTCAGAGCCTGTACTTTTCCTCTTGCATTTATATACAATACCATAAACCAAAATATTATCTCAACTCCCACAGAAAAAGCCAAAATGACTTATGCTTCAAAATCCCTGTGAGTGCATTACATAAAATAAATAACTTTAACTCTTTATTAAAGGTCTCAGTCAAATCAAGTTTGGATGGAGACTTTGCAGGAAATTAGGAATATTAACCTGGTTCTCAGAGTTGTAATATTCGGGAGCTGGGAGGGCATAATGATGGCACACAGAGCCTGACAGGTTGTCCATCAGCTTCAGCTCTCCTTCCAGAGATTCCTGGATCAGCAGTGATATGGTATCAAACAAGTGCCTTTCCTAGGAGGGGTGGTGTATAGCATGCAGAAAGAGAGCAAGCCGAAAAGAGAGAGGAAAAAAGCGAGGGACAGAGACAGAGAGAAAAAAGGACAGTGTATAAAACCCAACAAACAAAAGGGAGAAAAAAACACCAGAATAGAAGGCAGGGCGGGGGGGAAGATGGAAACGTTCAGGGAGAACAGCAGTAACAGAAACAAGGGGACAGGAGAGGTGAGGCAGGAGAGGAGAGAGAACAGTGCAGTAATATCACGGTGAGCAGTGACAGCTTTCTCAGACATTGCTAGAGACGGGGCCGACGCCGGCTGCCCCGGGATCGTGGCTGCTCCCACTCAGGGCCCTCCTCGGGGACAATTCTCGCTCTCAGCAAACACAACCGGTTGCTCCTGGGATCTGAGCTGTATAATGGGGCCGGTATAACAGCATCTTGATACTTGGTGGTGTGAACTTCTACAGGACACTACTGCTGTAAGGTTTCTATACCCACTGTCCACATTTTTGAGCAAGACCTAATATTTGACACCTAAATCCATATCCAGGGGTCACATAAATTAAAATAACCTGACTTGAAGAGAAGCTGAGCATCACAGGATGCTTTTATGGACAGCCATAAAAGCTGCAGACACCCAGGATGGACACACGTCAGGTCACTAATTCATGTGCCAGACATGGGTTGAGGTGCCTCAGTTGTCCTGGCCAACTTCAAACCAGCTGGCCACAGCACAGACAACGGGAGGTTATACAGAGCAGGGTCTGGCTTTCGCAGGCAGCATGGGAGCAATTTAAGGGTTGCACCTTTCACGTACATACAATGAAATGAGGACTGTCGTTACAGTCAAACAGCACACAGTGCAAAAATCCTGGGGAACAGGCAAGCAAAAGAGCATGCTGACCACATGTCCTTGCAGGGTCATGTCCTGGGAATTGTATTCCTCTGCTATCATGCTCAAGCATCAGATTTTTCCTGAAGATTTTGGCTGGGAGAATAAATAGTTAGAATAAAATCTCCCGGAGGTTTTTGAGGCACACTCTGTGTGTTTTGAGAAACACACTCTGGAGGTTATGACTAGAATAAGCCCTTTCCAAAGCCACCTTCAGAGAGGGCAGGTTTAAGAGCCCGAAGAGCTGAGGGTATCCTTCTCACGGATCTGTCTTGCAATTTCTCTCTTTGCCAGCGTGAGGACTGATGCAGGACAACAGCGCTGAGGACAGTTTGCCAGTACTCTGCTTAACATGTGCAACCACAGCTGGGACATGTTGTTTCTTCCTAGAGGACGTAATGAGTCTGGATTTCCCCATATTGCCCTGAATTCCTTTTTCCTGTGCCAAAGAGCAGCTTTGGACTCAGTTTCAGACATCAGTGACTCCTAATGGCACCAGAAATTTCCAGTAGCTTAAGAACTGAAACAAAGCTTAAGCAGGGATTTACTCTTTTTCACCCTTGGACTAAAGACCATAAATGAGTTTTTCATGCATTAGAATACTCATTAGTCCACCCCAGGCAGAAGCCAAGATATGCTGTTGTGAAATCATGATGTAATAAAAGCTAATAAGGTCTCTGTAGAGTTTAACCCGATTTGCAATGAGCTAAGACTAAAAAAAAGGCAGGACCATTTTTCTTGTATAATTCCAGTTCAGTTCCCTCCCGAAGGACCGGTCTGGGTCTTGACCTCACCTCTCTCATTCCTCAAACTGAGTCTTCATCCAGAAACTGTGCTTTTGAGAGATTTGTTGCAGCTCGTAGCAGCTACCACGTTACAGCCCTGCTCCTGCTGGTGGGAGTTTTGCCACCAGGTCTGGTGAGCTCAGGTTTGAGTCCCCTCTGGATTATTCTATTGTTAAAATAATCTTTTCTTACAAGCTTGATTGTGGGGATGGATTTTAAATTGAGGTTACATAAAACAAATTTAATACTTAAGCAAAGATTAGCCAAGTTTTATTCCTCTTTTATGTTGTGGTTCATGGTCTGCATTAGAAAAGCAAACACGTTATGCTCATGATTTTGCTATCACAAAGGACCTAGCCCAACTCTGGATTAGAGCAAATTTGGAGCTAGGTCTGGACTGGGTGGCTTGGGCACATCTCCAGAACAAACTGCAAAGCTCTCTACCTCCAAACAGATGCATCAAGGTGGTCTGGAGACCTGCCTAGGGTCTCCTCCCTGGAGCATCAGTTCCCACACCACGCAACAGTCAGTCAGCAGACAGCGAGGAATACAAGCCCTGGACGTATGGTACACCCACTCCTTCGATACCGACTCGTGCATGTCTTCCCCTAGCAAATATGCAGGTCAAGCCCTTTTCACCCTCCAAACTGAGATTCTCACCATAGGGTAAACTAATGAGAGCGGAGAATCCACCTTGATTTGCATGGGATTGGTACATCCTCGGGGGCTCTCGGGTCTCTCTCCACTGGCGCTGCCTGTCCATGCAAAGATGTCTGAGGGGCTGTGTTGGCCGGGGGTGATTGTCTTCATTTCCATCTCCAGTTCTGCTTCGAGCTCTGCCTCCTCCTTAGCCTCCTTGTTGCTCTCCTCCAAGTGCTTCATGAGCACGGCGATCACCACGTTCACCAGGACAAACTGGGCCGTCAGCACGAAGGAGACGAAGTAGATGGGTGAAATGACGGTGTTGTAACAGGTGGACTCCTGGTCACAGTCTCGCAGCGTGTCCTGGAAACAGGGGGGAAATGATGGAGGGATGTGAACAGGTTCCAGCATGGACCTCGGTCTGCCGTCTGGTCATCTGGCTGCAATGGGTTCTCCTTTCATGAAGAAAACTGAGAAGATTGGGCAAATTTCATGTCTAGAATGGCAAAATACTTGCCAGTAAAACCTTACGTTTCTGTGTGAGTCACCACAAGCAGGGTCAGAGGAAATTCTCCTTGGGGTGTGCAACAGCAGACATCGACACTCTGCTGCTCCTAAAGGAAAGGCTGTTTTACCAGGTTAGAGACCAAATCCACAGGAGTGTGGCAGATGGATCCAGGGCGAAGCAGGGTACAGCTACAACCCATCAGCTACCCCACAGCAGCTGGGCTTGCAGACACTCTTTCCTCAAGTTCACACCCTGTCATTAAGATTTTGGCCGCCTAACACTCACCATGGGCTACAAATGGACAGAGAAGTGATTCCTTCGGACTAGCTAGCACCCTGTGTATTCATAGACCAGATTTCTTCACAACAGCGTGCCTTTATGGCTGTCCCCTAAGAGAGACTCTCTCTCAGAAACCTGGGTTTTCCCAGGAAAAAACCCACAAAGTAATACCAACAACAATAACAATAGTAACTGGAGACTTCTAAGGAAAAAATAAAACTAATGCATGTTACTGAGCTGAACTCATGTTTTACTTGAGAGATGAGTCCCTTTATTTTTCCCCCTTCTTTTTAAGTCGCTCTCTTAGGTTAAAAAAAGGGAATATATGGAGTATGCCAGGAGCCTGCAACCACAGGCACTGCATTGTTGGGAGGAGGGAACAGAATTAGAGACTTTGCCCAGTGCACGAATGAAGAGACCAGCTCACTGCAGGATGTGAGCGTCCTGGCTGAGCATCGTTACCGGTCTGGAGCAGAGTGGATGGCTTCTAATTAAGCAATTATAGGCAATACTCATTTTCCGTGGGTCTCTTACCTTCATTATCCCGTTCCAGTTGTCTCCTGTGGATACTCGGAAGAGCGTCAGAAAGGCCATCCCAAAGTTTCTGAAGGTGGCGTGCCGTCCCAGCCCCTCGCAGGGGTGCGTGTCGTCGCACTCTGTGGGACCAAGCACAGCCGTGAGACCCCTGCTCGTGCACCACTCCCACCCCTTCCACCGGCACGGGAAGACTCACCAAGGTCTCCAAACAGCTCCACTCCAAGAGCTGCAAATATGAAAAACAACAGCATGAAGAGAAGACCCAGATTCCCCACCTGGAAAGAGAAAAAGAAATGGGGGAAAAAAACACAAAAAAAGAACATTCATTGATTTTTTTGTTCCAGACCTGTTTCTTGCTGCATTCTTTAATCCAAAACTTAAATTGCTTCAGGGAAAAAATGACCTCAATGTAAGGACTGTATCTCAGACTGTGCTTCGGAAGGGAAATGTGATTCTCTAATGACAGTAAAGATAAAATGATTAGCATTCCTCTGCAATAGGAAATTAGCTCTGGGCCAGAGGAGATCTGGTTTGATACGGCAGTGGGTTACCTGCGGCAGCGCTTGCATCACGGTGTCCAACAGGGCTCTCATCCCTACAGCCATCTTCAGCAACTTCAACACTGCGGAAAACACGTTCGTAATATGGTAACGGCAGCGTTAGAATGGAGGCACAAACTCAGTCCCTCTCCCAGGAGCCACAGATTATAGGCAGAGAAATGTGAAATCATGTCAAGTGTTCTCCATTAGCTGCTATAGTCCCTGGCCTTTTTACATCACTCCTGGTTGCTTGGATACTATTAAAATCCCGTGAATAGCAGCATCACCTATCCTGAGACTTAGAGAAAACGTTATCGTTCTGCCTGGCTTTTCCTTTCCCCACCTTATCCGTGTTGGACCCATCTCCCTCTTCCTCTGGTTATCGTCAGCAGTTACTTTCCTAGCCCTGGGGCTACTTTCCCACTTCCATAGGCTACCCGCTTTCATACATGATTCACTGAGGAGCTGATTTACACATCTCTTCCAGAAGGTTGCATTTCCAATTGGAAAACACATGTATTTTTAATTCTGAAAGGGATCCAATGCACGGGAAAAACACTTTTTTTTCCCCCTTGAGACACAGCACCATTTCATTTCTCCTCCAGTTTCTTCTTTGCTTAGATGAGAGCTGCAATTATAGCAATTATGCCTCAGAGCACAACGTTGCCCTTCAGGAGGGCCTGGGAGTACTTTATTAAGGGCCTGAGCACTCACATTTTACGTCTTCATCATTTGGCCCTGAGACCTCCTTGTTCTGAAAAATCAGGCCCTGAAGAAGCTGGCTTTACAGTGTCATTACAAGTCTGAGGGGACAGATGGATGCAGAGTGATGAGGCATGCTTTGTCATCAAGTGGTGAGATGTAAAGTCCCATGGGAAATTAAATTTATTAGATGCTTGTCTTTTAAAGCCAGCGTCCTTGAGCTTGTGTTCTCTAATCCCTGTTAGAGATGACTTTGATTTGACTGGCATATTTTTTCCAGGTACATCTCTGGGAGTTACAAGCCACAGCTATTTCTCCTTTATTTCTAAGCTCTCAGCCTTCAAATCCTCTTAAGATAGAAACACATGGTCAGCTGGCTCAGCTTTTTGGCTCCTCGCAAGTATTTCCCCCCATTGTTCTTTTATTTGTTTACAGCCTGTTGATGCCAGAACTATGCACATCGTGATGGGGATGTGCCCCAGAACCGTTTCCCAACGCTTAACTCTCTCCTGGAGGGGACCCTGCACCTCAAACACAAGTTAATTCTGCTTTATTCGTCTCACCTCGAGCAATCCTGAGAACCCTCATGATTCGGATAATGGTGGGGTTAATTGGTAGCGAAGCATTCACCTCGATCTCTTCCAAAGTGATGCCCATGATAGACAGCAGCACGATTGCCAGATCTAATTGGTTCCATCTGGAGACAACACAAAATGAAGTTTAACATCTACTAAGAAGCTGGCAAGGGGAGGTAGCTTGTTTCACACGAATTCCAGTCATTTCAATGGTTCTAGCACTCAAATGAATCTGCAGCATTTTTCTGAGGGTATTATACAAAAGCAGTTGTGTTATGAAATCATTATAACTAATGCATCTCATTAGAAAATCAGCCAATTCCAAAGATATTCTTGACTGAGGAGAAACAGAAACAAAAGCTGGGCAGTTTTCTACCCAGAGGCTGCAGACCTCAGGGGAGACGCTGCAGTATCTGTCCGGCCACTTCTAGACACGACACTCATGGACCTCAGCGTGAGATCTGCCCTAGAAAGAGCCGGACCCCGTGTCCAGTCCTTGCAACAAAAATCACACTGGGCAAAGTGAAGACCCCTTGGATTCATGCCAGGTTGGTGGGAGGCGTAATCCCAGCATGGACACCCGAAACGTGGGGCGAGGGGTAGGACCATCCCTCGGCTGCTGAAGGGCTCGTGTCGAGTCCTGCTCAGTGCCAGCGCTCTTGGTATTAACATTGAAGGAGGCAGAAATGGGTGGAGAAAGATTCACCAAGGACGTAAAATCTGTGTTTGTGAGGTAAGGGAGTGAAAATCCAGAAAAAGAAGCAATTTCATCTGCTGCTGAGCATCTGCTTATAAAGAGGTCCCTTTTCTCTTTCATTTCCACTCAGGACCAGATTCTCTCTTGGCATAAATTTTGTTGCTTCACCAGGTCCTCTTGATTATATGGACATGGAACTGGTGTGAGAAGAGAACCAGCTGCTCGGTGCGAGCCTCACTCCTATTTTGTCCACCCCCAAGGGCCAAAGCGGTGCAATCACACTCTTCGGCATGCACGATCCTTTCTCCAACTCACATCCCAAGCCTCCACCTACCCAGGTTTCAATCAGTCACACCAAAGAGCGTTCACACGTGTCAGAGTGACATCACCGGGAAGAGCATCGGGGTCCAGGACACTGAATTTGGGCAGCTGTCTCCAGAAACCTGCTGCTGCCCCCGCGGTCAAGGTGGAGCTTTTGTTACCTGTCTTGGAAGAAGCGACGAAACCCGAAGGCGATAAGCTTGAAAACAGACTCCAGGACAAAGATAACGGTGAAGATGTAATTGCAAATCTTCAGGGCTTCATCAAGAACCTGGGATGTGGACACAGGACCGGGGTTAGATGCTAGCTCTGCTGAGGGGCTTTGCTGCCCGCAAACCTGCCCTCCTCTTCTTTCACCAGTTACTCATTTCCAAACTACAGATAAAAGCCTCCAACCGTGGGCTCTCTCCGATGACAAATGTCCCAGGGAAAAGTCCCAGTACTTCAGGGAGTGCACAGACTGCATTTCTGCCTGGCCCCAACCCAGCTGATATAATTCCCAGGAGGGGCTGACGCAAACCCAAGGCACAACTCAAACCCCACGGCAGTAACACAGCCCCAGCTGGGATTGCTTGGGTGAGTGGTAAGAGCTGCTGCATTTGCAGGTGTCAGCAGCGCAAAAACCCTCGTGCTCTCGGCAGAAAGCTGAATTTCATCCCACTTGCTCGTTTGTGCACTGCTGCAAAAGCTGTGGGCTGGCCGGGACCATGCAAGCACTGGCCAAATGGCTTCTTCGTGACAGCCTGTCATTTACTCCTCACCTTGAGCTTTTGGCAAGGAGCACGAGAGAGGGATGGCATGCCAGCAGGAACAAGTGCCTCGGGTCTTCCTCTGCTCACCCTTCCCTCTGCAGGTGTCACAGCCTGGCCATTAACTACAGGTGCCTCCTGGCTGTGACAACTCCTGCACTGTCAGGCATTAAGCCATGACAGAGATTATTTCATCCCAAAAGTCCTGCTTGTGAAGGACCGCTGTGGTAGCAGCATCCTGCATGGCCTCTTAAGTAATGTCCATCAAATGGGATGGTAATAACTGTGTCCAGAGCACTGTTAGGGAATGTGGGAGATGGCAACAGAGTGCTCTCAGACCAAAAATAAGACTTGTTGATCCCCAAGAGGGAGAAATCATAGTAGAGGGAATTTAAGCCACGCACTCTGCCTTCACGGTACAGTTTAGCTTCAAGCATCCATGGATGAAAACCACCTCACCTGCCCAAGAAGTACAAGCCCAGCCACCAAAGGAAGCTGTGGCTCTGAACGAGCCTCCCTGTCATCCTGCAGGGGACCTGGGCTCTGCCAGCAAACAAGCATCAAACGAGCATATTTATTTGGCAAAAGCAGATTTTGCCCAGTAGCTCTTTACTTGAACCACCTCTATGCGCACGGCAGCCCCTCCTCTCCATGGGCAGCCACAGCATCTCCGGCTGGGATCTCATCCACAGGGCATCCCAGGGTATCCCACCACCGACCCCTTTCAGCACCAACATGCTGAGCAGTTGTTAGTTTGGATATAAAGCTCTCCGGTACGTTTAGCCTTTTAAATACCCGCAGGATCCCAGCCATCAGTCACCCAGACCAGAGTGATTTCGGGGCCCTGATTCAGCAGGGCCCTCAAGCACGTGCATGGCTCTAACGGTGCTGTCATCCCAGCACAGCCCAAGCTTGGAGTTATTACCCAGATGCTGCGTACCAGAGGCTTAAAGACAAAATGTTATTTTCCTAAAGAAAATTAAAACCAAAAGCCTGCCCAACATTTTTGTAATACAAGAGAAAATGTAGCTGCAAAACGACTGCGGCAAGACGCACACCCAAGGCAATTCCAATACAGGCTCCTTAGCCAACAACCTTTTTCATCACCAAATGACTGAATCATGCAATGAGCCTTCCAGGGTATTTAAAGGTGACCTGAACAGAAAAAATAAATTGGGCTTGTGCCCTTTCACTTTTTGGATTCTTTATGATAGGCTGGAGGATATTTTTCCCCTCGCTTGCATGTCTTGGTTGTTTGGGTTTTTTTACATTAAGTATTCAAGTCCTGTCTAGTCTTAAAGAATATTTCCTCCTATTGTGTACTATATTTATTCATTCTGAAAGTGGCTAATAAGTACAAGTTACATGGCAAAGGCAGCTATTTCCATTTCATTCTTATGCACAAAAGACTTGACATCCCAAGACAGGCTGTTTTTATTTTCAGAGTATGACAAAGACCCAGGAACTTAGCACACTAATATATTAAAATGTATTTTAAAGACCAGCATGGAATCCAGTGCCTGTGAAAACTGGGGATTTAGAAGAAACTTTGCAAAAAGAAACATTTCACAAATTCTACTATTCTTTTTCCTTTTTCTCCTTTTTTTGGTGGAAAACCTAAGTTAAACGGAAGATTTCAAAGACGATCTCGTCTAGCAAACCAAACCAACCTGCTCCCATCCTTGTTTTCAAAGCAGTCTGTTTCCACTTAACTAGAAGAGAGAGGTGCAACGGGATCCAGATACCAAAAGCCATGGTTTGAGCTGGAAGCCAGATGGAGGATGGGTACGCTCCACGGGGCAAAGGGCCAGGTCGGGCACGGTGAATGGGGGCCCCGAGGTCTAACAGCACAACTGGCCTTAACTCTGCCCATCAGCACATCCCACCACGGCTGAGCATGTCCCCCCACTGCTTTTTCCCCCTCTCTGTCCCAGTACCTTTGGCTGCTGGTAGTGCTCCATGGCCATGGTGATCACGTTGAGGCCGATCACTCCAGTGATGAACAAATCCAGGTAGTGGCTGGTGCACATCTGGTGGATCAGGAGGCGGAAGCGGGAGTAATCCGAATAGTAGGGCTTACACTGTGCTTCTGCAGCGGGGAGGAGGAGAGCGGAGAGGCACGTCAAGTCATTTCTCTGCGTCTTTCTGAAGTTGATGCACCCTCACTTTCCAACTCCAAAGAAGATAAATTCTAGGCCGATTACAGCAACATGCTGTCTTTTTTTTCCTTCCCCTTTTTTCTTGCTGGCATGTTACCATTTTTAATACACAGCAGGGCTCCCGTCATCTTACATCCATTAAACATCTTCAGTGGGACATGCGCTATACTCAGCCTTATGGCATCAGGGATGAGGTGATCTGGGACTATTGTGCTGCTAAGGAATGTTTTCCCTGTAGGGAAATTTAAATTAAATTTAAATTAAAACAACAATTTTTGCTTCTGCTGATCTTAAAAGATCTTAAAAGTCCCCAAAGTATCCAAAAGTCCAATTAATGGTCAGATAGTGGGGACAGATTTTACTAACAATGGCTTAAAAATATTATGCTCTTTGCAGTAAACTGCAGAGAGAACAAAATTCAACACTTTGGCTGTCAGAGCCCTGAAAAATGGTCCATAAAAATACCAAGGAAAACTGATCAGTCAGCCTTAGCGATTAGAAAATAATGATCCTCCATTTAGACAAGATTATCAAAGTACAGATTTCACTGTTCAACTCATTCCCGTGTTCGGCTGCCTCAGGGATGACACATGCTCTTCAGACCCCGAATGTTCCTAGAGATAAACTCATTTACTCACCTAATCTCTAATGAGGAAATGCCAAGGCTGAGTATATAATTCAGTACAATTTTCAAGGAGGCATTATAATGCAGATTGAAGTGGAAAGGACTGTCTTGAATATGTCAGAGTATAATATTACTCTCATAATTAGATGATCAACTGGTTATGAAAATTATTGAGCTGTAAGAATTATATGGCTTGATATTTAGTGCTGCTGAGCAAATGTACAGTTTGATACATTACTCTAAGCAAAAAGTTGGGCAGAATGAAGCCACGAAGCACAGGTTTGGGGTGCCCTCAGGGAAAACTAATTTTAGAAGATTAAATTTTGCCTGGAAGTAGAATTCACTTTGTCAATAGCCAATGATATTGCAATCAAACCCATAGATTTAATGTTTTCATGCGCTCCCTGTTTTGCAACAGGATCCTGAAAAATCAGAGAAGTTTTGTTTGTTCCATAGAGACAGACCTTTCCCTTACAGCCCAGGGACCAGAGAGACAAATCACTCAGCAGTTTTATTCTGTAGGGGTTTGGAATGCCCAAAATTCTGCTTCAGTGTCATCAAACGAAAGGCACTATTAATATTCACTTTCTGATCTGCAGTGTGCTTTAGGTGATCTGTACCTGAGTGCTAAAGCACGATATCGATGAAAAGGTCTATAAAATGAATTTTCATGCTGAAGCTATTGAGTGCTTACAAAAAAGCAGACTGGTAGCTGCTGACTCACTCATAAGACTTTGTCGGATATCTCAGAATCTGCATAAATCTCCATAAAGTCAAGATATCTCGATCATATTATGCTAAATTATGAGTAGCAAATTAACTAAAATGTTTGAATACAATTAGGTTAGGAATAGGACCTATTTTTATGAACCAACTTATCATCTCAGAAAGAAACACCATCGTAATTGGATCACTTACTTCTTCTACATTTATGTATAATTCACATTCAAAAAGAAAAACGTCAATGTTTCTGCCTTTTCTTGCAGTGGATTTACTTATGAATAATTACACTGGAATTCAAATTTTTCTTAGCTTTGATTGACAGGTAATTCCAAATCCTACAGAATAGCACCGACGCCGTTAGAACAGAGAGAGGATTTAGAGAGAGGTTGTAAAATGTCTCCCGTGCAGGGCTCCTGCACCTGGATTAGCCAGTGCATGGCTTTATAAGCAGGGTTGCTAATTGTTCGTGTGTCTGCCAAGGCTCTCCCCCTTCGCATCCCCCCTCTCCCAAATGCCAAAGCTCCTTTTCACCTTTCCCAGCACACGCCCCCAGGTTTCCACAGCCAAACGTCTCTGGATGCTGCTGTTGCAGATGCGCTTGCAGCCTTAGAAGATTACCATTAGTAAATATTTCATCCTTCCCCGTTAACTTTGTTAAGAGGGGATCTGTCAACCCTGTTCATGAATCATGCCACCACTCACCGCGCCGGTTGCCGCATGCTGGCCATGCATATTAGTGCAATACAGATACTACCGTGAGATGAACCACAGGCGAGCTGGCATGCTGTCCGAGGACTATAGATAAATAGCTGCTGTGTCTAGGCGGGCAGGGAAACTTTCTGAACAGATAAACCATTTTCTTGCTATTGTATAAATACTATTTATTTAACCCGACCTGCGCAGTTCTGCAGAGAAGTCGGGTGTTGCTCACGTGTAATCACCCAAGTGCAAAGCCCGTGCCCCCTATCACACAGCATCCTTTCTAATTATTGCAGGAAAGATCTAAACAATACCAACATCTTGGGAAATACAGACATCTGTTAAACTCCAGGTGGTGAACTTCACAACTAACACAACACCACATTACTGTACTGTTACAATACACTGTGTCAAGAACAACAAGAGCTCTGGGTTAGTCTCGGTTATTACTGGAAAGGTTAACTTGGCTTCCCGGCACACATGGCGTTAAAGAAAAGAGGAGGAGAGCAAACGAACAAAAGAAGAACTGGCAGAATGAGAATGTGAGAAGATGGGGAAATAACAGCAAAAGCCCACTATGAGACATCAGGCTGGTAAACAGGGTGTAAATCAAGCTGCTTCACCGTGACTGGAGGCCAGGGGTAGGGGAGAGGGAGAAGTGGCTCAAATTTAGATATCGTTACACTGGAGAAAATCAGCTCAGACAGTGGATCCTGAGCAATCTCCTCCTCACCCAGGCAGGAAGGAGATTTTGCAGCTGGTTGAGAGCTGGTTTGGGAGAGTCCCACCTGCCCGCTCATCCTGGGCAATGGTGGTCTAAGGGGACCATGCCGGCAAGGGGAGCGGGTGCCTGGCAGGGGGGGCACTCGGTTTAAATTTATCATTTTTCACGGGCCCTCAACTCAAGTTGTTTCCCAAGCAGACATTCTGTACTCCTCTTGGCATCATCCCGTGGGATTATAATTGATCCCCTTGACAAGGGCTGGGAGGCAGAGCACGGCAGCCCCAGCCTGTGTCCTGGGGTAGCCAAACTCATCGCCGTCCTCTCCTGCCCGTTTGGAACGGCAGTGACCATTGCTGTTGCAGGAAGAACATTTCCCATTCCTAAGCCTGCTCCAATTTCTCCCTTCGGCTTCAGCGATCACAGCCCAGGTTTGGGGCATTAAGCCCCATGCCGCTGTTCGTCTGACAGCTCTAGGACATGACCCGTGAAATGGCACCAGCGACCAGCAAAGCAGCGCTGGAGGCACCCCCGTTTTTGCCGGGCAGTGCCACCGCCAGCTCCCAGAGGGTCCCGGGGCTCAGCCGGCCGCTGCCGGCACCGCGGGAGATGGGGCCGGGGCCGCTCTCTTCCCATTAACTGCATTTTCTTGGGGGGAGTCAGGCTGGGCATGTCTCCGGACAGCGGCTGCCTCCGAATATAGCCCTGTCTAGAGAGAAATTGCCACTTTCCCCGAGGTGGCTTTCGAGACGGAGGTGCGTGGGCACAGGAAATTGGAATTCACGAGAGTGGGACAATTCCATTACTGTCTCCAGCTTCTTCCTTCTCCTATAATAAGGGAATTAACTACTTTGCAGGTCTGAGTATATCTGGAGGACAGCGGCAAACCAGTGAGCCCGTGACGCAGCTGGATTTACAAACTGTATCAAGAATATTATTAGGTTAAAAAGTAGTTTGCACTGAAGGATCTTTTTTTAAACACAGCGTTTTACTTGGCTTTTATTGTACTGAATGGATTTATTAAAAAAAAAACAAAAGCAAAATGGAAAATGATAAATTATTTCCACTGAGAAGATTCCGGTTGTGATAGAATGTAGACTCGGGAAAAAAAAAAAGGAAAAAATAAAATTATAATATCTCACTAAGCACCAGGCAGCAGCACACACACACGCACACACACTACTCCATCTTATCTTCAGAGGGAGAGGAAAGAAGCCCTCTGTAAGTGCAGAGATGTGTGGAAGCTTTGGGGTCACAACTCCACATTTCTCATTGAACCACAGGAGGTTCGTCTACAGCACCCGGGACTGATTCCCTAATGTCCCCAACAGTCAGGTTCAGAAATAAAACCTTTCTATTCCCTCACGCCGGTGCCTGAAGAGCAGCATGGCACATTCACTACCACTGGATCCAAAGAAAAGACAACAAAAGGAAACACAAAGCACAGACCTGACAATTGCACATGTTTTAAAGGCAAACTCTAAGAGTCTTTCTGAGTCTGCGCGGGATAATGGAGGGGTTTGGAATAAGTTCAATGCCTTAAAAATAAAATAAAATAAAATAAGACAGCCTTGATGTAGCTCTGTAGGACCAGGAGAGGAGTCACAAACAAATAAAAAGAAGAAAAAATAAACAGACCCCCAAACCCAGTGACAACACCCCCCCTCGTGCTGCCCCTGTTTCGCAGGAGAGGACAGGAGGCCTACCAAGAAGAGCAAGAATGAAGGCAAAGAAATAAAAATACCAGGAATGGCAATGGGAAGGAGATTCAGGATTTATTAAAGCATGTTGTGATAACTCCCAACAAGGTCTTAGAAATATAAGGTAGGAACCTCGATCTCCCTGAGTTATCCTCTGCAGCGAAAGCCGATAGCCCTCACCTTGCAATTTTTATTTAATCAAAACTCCCTGCAATATGTGAGAGGTGGATGGAGCCCTGCTCCCATCTCAAGCAGTGGGAGCTTGGTCACAGGTGAGAGTTTTAATGGCACAATTTTCCTAGCTTATTATTTTTGTCGAAAATTACAGCTGTATTTGTTTCTATGTTGGCGCCTCTTTAATTATTCAGGCTAATATTCTTAAGTTATGAATTAAACAAAATGCTTGCCAGATCAAAGCTTCTCCTAAAAATAAAAAGAGCAAGGGACAGATTTGCAGCCCTGAGCTGGCGAGGGGGGACGGGAAAGAGAGACGTGAGCGAGCCCTGGTCAGGACGGCCAGGTCAAACACCCAGCCGTGTTCAGCCCAGCTGGTCCATCCCCACCAGGACCTGGAGAGGCTTTGTGGTGGCATCTTTATTGCTTTTAATTCACAAGATGCGCCATGGATCGAGCAACTCTCAATCAATATGAAGAATTTACAAGCTGGGCAGCACAACGGCTAAACCCCATGTCCACGCTGAGGGTTGGTGTGGGGTTGACCTCTCCGTTGAAGCACTGAGGCTCTGCACTATACTGAATTTTACCCTGCTGAAAAAACACTGTGCCTCCCTGAAGCACAGCGTTCGTGGAACAAAGAGCGAGGGCTGGAGATATAATGAAATAACCTCCCTAAGCGAGACTGCCTGCCTTCCAGAGACACTCTTGCAAATTATTCAGAGACTCCTAAGTTGGTGGTTGGAAAGCTAGAGTAAACAATAAAGGACCCATTTCACAGTCCAGTCATTATTCTCTAAAAAAAAATAAGAACAAAAACAAAAAAAAGGAGGGGAAAAAAAAAAGCCATGAAAAGTCTGACAGTGTCTTAATGAAAACCAGAAAAAAAGTAATACTGAAGAACATAACATGATCAAGGGGTAAATTAAGGGTTTGCAAGTGTCAGTCCTGAGCCAGGTCTGCAGACCTGCAGTTCAGAATGATATGCGTGTGCCATGAAGTAAGCAAACGAGCTTTGCACCACACACACGGTTTAGTGGGATGCCTCACAGCAGCGGTGGCCAGCCGTTAGTGACACAGCACTGCCATTCAAGTGGGACGAGACGTGCCGACTTCCCAGTACCTTGCACTGCACTGGCTGAGCTCTCCATTAATACATCATCCAGCATTAGATCTAAAAGAACGAAACGGCATTAATCATCCGGCAGGACACACGGCAAGACTTCCCTTCCCCTTCAGAGGTCCCTACGGCTCTCAGGCTCTCCAGTGCCTCTACCGGCAATGTTTCCTTGCGGGATCCTCTCCTTGTGCCTCATGGAGGCTGGATTCAGGTACATGGGCTCATCATGAAAAAGGAAGGGCTCTTGTGCTTCTCCCACGTACACAGGTGGAAGCCCAAGAGATCCCTGAGAACCCCCTCGCTTGACGACGATGAAGGAGAAGACACTTCTGAAGGATGGACTTTGTACATGTCCTGCTGAGCCAGCGCACCTTACAGCGATGACTCCTGCATCTGCCTACATCTCACCGAGCTGGGACCTCACATGCTTTTCTGGTTTTCAGATGTCCAATTGGGTAAATGCATTTGAAAAGTCTATGATCAAAAATGACTGTGCAACCAGTTAGATGTCTACGTCTGTCTATGTCTGACATCCATAGTTTCATTTGGGCATCTGGGGACACTCAGGAAGCCCAGCTGAAAGGAACCCCCAGGCAGTTACTGGCATAATCAAAGCCCTAGTCTTGGTATCATCTGCAAGTTCCCACCATGCAGAATGAAGCTAAGCAATGACATCTGTTGCCTCCGAGGGCAAAGCTGGACATGGTCAATTAAAACCAACGTTTCACTGAAAGCAAATTGGGAAAACTGTTCTGAAGCGACTTGGAGGGCTTCATACTTTGCTCTTGAAAGGTTATTATGGCGATTGAATACTCAGCAATATTTGATCCTCAGTAAAATAGCTGTTTATTGCCTCTTTAATTAGGCATTTCATAGGACTGAATGAATAACTACATCTCCGAGGACGGTTTGTGATTCCTTCCCGCTGGGAAATTGCCCAGACTTACGTCTCTTCTTCACCTAGTTCCTCTAGCATTATAAATAAGGTCATTAATAATAACTAAACATCTATTTTTCTTCTACAGAAATGTCTGCTTTCCAAAACTGCAATTTTAAATAGGGATCTTTCTATCCAGCCTTTAAAAACATTTTCTAACTCATCAGCCTGAAACTGTGTTTGGGAACTTGGACTGACCGAAAAAGCTTTCTAGGCATTTCCTTGATGTGAAAAACAGAAAAAAAATATTCTTTCCACCTGTATCCCACTTAACTGAGAACAGTCTAACGTGTCCTCCACTGCTCTTGAGGGAAGCCTCCGTCTTTCCACTGACCACTGAGGAAGCCAGGCTCTCGGCATAAACCAAAGTTTGATGTCCAGAGGCTGGTGTGATACATCCTATTGGTTACAAAACCTGTGAAGCTCATGGGACTTAAAGATGTGACCCAAGGCAAGTGCTGGGTAAGTGCTGAACTGAGAGAGGCTGAGACACCGTTGTGGTACGTGGTTGCACGATTAAGCCTGTCACAGGTATTAAACACCTCTTAGACTATTAAAAATAATAAAACAGCCTTAATATTACCAGCTTTTGGAACAAGTGCCTGATCAGACAGCCTCTTAAACAGTACTGAAGTCTGTCAAAGATAGAGAAGAGACGTGAAAGGGGACACGGAGAGAGCAGCAGGCGGACTGACCAGGGAGGGAAAGCGTGAGGCCATGGACACGAAGGGCAACGGAGAAAGTTCAGTCAGAAGAGAGAGCATGCGAGAAGAAGAAGAGTACCTCCGACCTGTGGCCTCTGGCTGACTTATTTCTTATTCAACCAAATTAAAAGAAAAAAAGACTAAAAGACAATGTCAGGTTGGAGACTTGGCAGAGCAGAGGTCTAGCCTGCTTTCCCCTGTAAAGCCTTCTCTAGGCAGGGCTGCAAGCTTGCACGTCCAGTTTGGAGTTTGGTTCGATTTGCATCAGTGCTACTTTGTCTAGTTAGTTACTCTCCTCAACTGCTTTTTTTTTCTAATCTGTATTTCTCAAGCAAATGCATTGATATGTTTCTCTAAGGAGTTTTTAAGCATTACTAGAATGAGATGGCTCCATTATTTTATTACACTCTTGAATAGCAGTGGTGCTACTGTGCCAATAAATAAACCTGCTTGATAAATGGGACAGGTAACATCACTGTGGCATTACAAGGCTGTAATAAACCAAATAGTGAATCCAGTTATCAGCAACAGTGCTCATGACTCAGAAGATTTATGGTGCCATCCGGCACTGCTGATCTTTGCAGTTGTCACTATTTGTGTAACACTGAGCTCTGCTATCCAAGAAGCTCCAGGTCTGATTATTCTTATATTTTAATTCAAATAACCTCCAATGGAAAAGTCATTGCAAATCATGCAGCCATTAAAAAGGCTTCCATGGCTCCTTGCTCAGCCTAAAACGACACTATTTCCTTCATGCAAATTTTATAGCTAGACATGCTTTTGGGAGAAGAAGGATCACCAGACGTGAGGCAGGGAGGGGAGGGAGGAGGGGATCGTGTGGAAGGTCAAGCAGGACTCGGAAAGATGTGGAAAGACTACCGACCAGCCATCTGTTTCTCCTTACTCCTTCTCTTTTTCTCCAGCCGGCGAAGCCTCTTCTCCTCCCGCCTCTTGGCTTCTTCCTCCTCCTGGTGCTGCCGACACTTGTGGAAATTCTCCACCACCACCCCCACAAACATGTTGAGGACGAAGAAGGCCACGATCAGCAAGAAGGAGATGAAGTAGAGGAGCATCCACGGGTTGTAGTTCATGACTGGCTGCAAAGTGGAGGAAGGCAAATGTGAACTGAACCTCAAAAAAAAAAAAAGGGGGGGGGGGAGCAAATTGATACAGCTGCCCCATCCACAAAACCCTTGGGTGCCCCTTTGAGGCAGCTCAGTGTGCTCTGCTCTTCCTGAAAATCAGAGCCCTCTGAGACATTTTAACTGAATGCGCCCAAAACACAAAGCGCGTTGAGGACAGAACCACCACCTCTGTTCTGCCAACAACAGGACAGTAGCATCCATCGCAGCTATTGTAAATCCCTCACTGAAAAACTGTACCTACACAAAGCACTTCCTTTCTCCTGACATGTCCAAATTGCTTAAAAAGTCAAACCATTGACTTTGGTGCGGTTCTCCTAACGCTAGTTACACCAGTCGTATTGCAAAATCTGTAGGAAAAGGGCTAGGTCCAAATCCAGACTTTCCACTTGACTCCTTGTCACATCCCAGGACTTGGGTTAAACGGCTCCCTCGATCCCAACCCCATAGCCCCATTTGACTGTGGAAGCCAACAGTATTTTGCAAAACAAGAGCCAAAACATGCGACCTTTGACAACTCATTTCTTACAGCTCTGCTAGAGCACGTACCTGCTGGTCAACTCCCACAGCATCTAACCCATCGTACATGATATCCACCCACCCGTCCTTGGAGGCCAGAACAAAGAGAGACATCAGAGCCTAGAAATACATGGAAAAAAAGTTAGACGTAGTTGCACTAAAGCTCTTCTACCTGTAACATTTTACTCCTCTTTGCCCTTTCCTGTCTGGGGATTATCATTACTTGTTTGATAATGGGACTCTTTGATGCCCAAGGTTTCTCCTGGCAGCAAAAACCTATCAATGTCAGCGCCCGGTTCAGCAATGAGCGCTAATTTGGAAACCACAAAGCTGAAGACAAAAGCAGCTTCATTTCCACCCTCCAGGTCTCTACTGCTCCCGACTAATTAGTCCTTACCATGCTGCTAAAATAAGGCTGTGTTGCAGAGATGGTTGAAAGTGTCCGGCTCTATTAGACAAGCCCTTCTGCAAGATATATTTGGTTTGTTATGTAGCAGTGAAGCAATTAAGTACTCCACGAAGCCACAAGTGCTTGTTCTGTTCTGAAAAGAAGTGTATGCCTGCTTGGAAACACTGCCTTTGGGATTTACAGAGACAGAATGCTGTGTATGTGAACTGAATATTTACTGCGACTGCTAGTGCCCTGTAAGAAAATCCCATGGGATAATAATGCACAGGTTTTAAGTCAAGGAAGTAAAGGAGCAAAGAAGCAGATTACCATTCCATTAATACCTGGCCGAGATTATCAAAATTATACTTGTGCCGGACCCATTTGTAGCTTGCTTCTGTACAATCCGATTTATTTGTGATGTTTCTGGTGTCCTCCCCCTGGCAGACAAAAAACTTGCCTTTGAAAAGCTGCAAAACATGCAAAGAAGAGAGGAAAGGTAAGGGTTCGGTCCATAGGATTTCTCTGCAGATGATGGGCATTTCTCCTGGGGTATCCTGCACAGCCCACGCCGACCAGAGAAGTTAAGGGAAACGGCCTCATTCGTGCTGGTTAATAAGTGCGAGCAGTCTGTATAATATGCACCTAATGAGCAAATGCATGATTTCACATCGTTTAGGACACCCACCTCGTGCATTAGGTTGTCTGGTTCAGTGATCTGAGACTGGCCTAAAGGCCTTTGCTTCTGGGTCACCAGCTCAAGTGTGGCCCTGGCGAATAGCCCAGACCAGCTAATGGCTTCTTGCCACACGTGGGATCACTCTGGCGACTCCAGCCCAGTTAACGATGCTGGTTTCAAGAGTCACCGACAAATTAAATGTAACAGGGGCCCTCTGTCAGCAGAGAAAAGGTGGTACTAAAGAGGCACAGCGACGGACTAAGCTCCGCTCTTAGGGGACACGTCAGAGAGGAGCCGAGCTGCTGCGAGTGACGTTGGGCTCTCGCTGAATCAAGACTGCTGTCAGTCCAGCTCCGGTCTCTGATCCTGAATGCTGTTCTCCAGCCGTCATTAGGCTCTGCAGTCCATGCAGGGGTCTCTGAAATTATTCCTTGTGCAGAGCTTAAGGAGTCAAGCCTGACTGGTGCTGGGTACCTGATCCCGAGCTTATTTCCTTTGGTGTAAGCCAGGAGAGACGCAACTCCTGGGGAGTCAGCTCCTGATTTACACCTGCACGAGGAACATGAGCCTCCATGTGTTTAATTCTAGACCTGGTGCTTCCTGCACACAGAACAGAGAGTGGCAGGGGATGATTACTGCTTCAGACAGGGTGATTGATGCTAGCAGGATGGATGGTATCAAAGCCCGGGAGACATCCAACAAATCTGGTTTTATTTGCTGGCAGAAGCTATTGACATTACTGTTTTGGGGGGAAATGGCAGCCTGCTCTCTAGGCTCCTTAAAACACCACCTGGGTATACAGAGAAAAGACGCTGACGGGTTTTGATTCTGTTGTTCTAGACAAATATCAGTAGAAATAATAGTGAACAAGATAAACCCACACATTGCTCCATGCATTTCCTTCAGAAATCAACAGCAGAAGGATGTTCTCTAGGCATGCAAAATTAATCACCACTCAACACGGTCATAAAACTTCTGGATGCAAGAAGAGAAGTATTCCCTGATCTTTCCATGGAGAAACACTACCCGTGGGTAAGGCAGACTGGGGAGATACAGTCTTCACAGAGAAAAGTTTTAATTAAGCAGGAAGGTAAACAACTCTTTTTAATATATTGTCTATAAATATAACTTCTCCAGGAGCTGGACTGTAATGCCACTCAGATGGGAGCAGTAACACAGCTACTAATGGGGTTTGGAAATACAAAGCCCCATTTGCAAAAATGCTCATCCCTGCCAGTGCTTCAGCTTTTAGCACTTCCGAAAGTGAAAGACTCAGTGATTCCTACTGTACTTGTTTTATCAATCTATTTCTTGTGTCTTATTAATGACTATTCACGTGTGGACAAGCTCTACAATAAAAACAGTCTCGCCAATAGGAGACACTGTTAGAAACCTGGACGTCTGGATTTTAATAGCATTAAAAACCTCTAGTTTGATCCCCAGTTTATACTTACATGGGAAAACCAACTAACTTTGAGAGACTATCTTTTTATAGAAATTAGCTATGGCCCTCATCTTACACCTGATTAGACATAAATATTAACTGAGAATTTTGCATCCTGAATACAGGATCAGTCTTGCTTGTATCTACCACTTAAGCACATCAATAGTCATGACAATTTAACGTAAGACTGCAAGTCACTAGGGAAAGCCATCACAATTGGCAGGGAGGAAATTCAAAGAGCATACTGCGAGTTTTGTTGTTTGGCATAAATTTCCCTGTGTCTGAGTTTTATATTGTTTTATGGGATATGCTTAGTTTTATGAATCTGTTTAGTATAATGGATGGATGTTGTTGTACTGTAATGCTAAGCCAACCTAGCTGCTGAGATGGTTATGGATGGCATGATTTTCTTCTCTGTTTATTTTCAATGCTGTATTTATTATTTAAAGAGTACATTAGTATAAAATATTGTATAAGACACCTTTCCAAAACAAAGCCAAACAGAGCTGCTTTCCAAAGCTGGCTGTGACAGATCAGATAAACTTCAGAAAGAAATAAGTGTTACGTCAGAATATTTATATGAAACAATCTCTTCTTCTCAGGTAACAAGAAACCAATTGCATTGGAAACTCTGCCACTTTTCCCCCAGGTTTCTGCACTGCTGGGACTGAGGATATTGCCAGCAGAGCTGGCAGGAAGCAGACTCAGAAATCTCTATTTCTGCAAGCTTTCAGTTACACAAACTGTCAGAATCTGAATGAATCTCCAGGTCAAGGTCTCTCTGGAGTTTACAAACCAACAATTTCAGCTTTGAGAGTTTCTATTTCCCCATTGGTTTATACCTAGAAGAAAGGTGGAGGGGAGATGTCCCCATGTTATCTCCCAGATGGAATGGGAATGGGATTTGACAGTTTCCCTGAGCAGAGTTTTTCTGGTGGTACATGTCATGCCTCAGGCCTGACCCTTCTGTGGTGTGGCCAGGGGAAGAAAGTGGAGAAATAGCTTGATTCATGTCCCGCTGCAGGCAAAGCAGAAGTCCTTGTGGTGGGGAAAGGATGAAGAAAGCCCATTCTGTGCCTTTGAGGCGGTCATCATGTTGGCTTTTGTATCACTGCACGCAACAGGGAAGCTTCGAGAAAGTTCAACGCATCAAGTGACACATAGCCAAGACTGGGCAGTCAGGAATAAATGTGTCTTGAGAGCACTAGAAAGGCCACGCTGTGCTGCTGGGGTGGGGACCGAGCGCCGCATAAGCCCTTGGGTCCGAGTCATGTCAGGCTGTTAACTATGGCAAAGTTATGGATTCAAAACCAACACACGTTTCCAGAGCTGGGCAGAAAACCTCGATGGAACCAGAGAGAGGCAAAACCAACCCCGCTAACTGACCCTAACTATTGCTCCTTCAGCTATGGCTAGGGATGCGTGTAGCTGGGCCACTGTTGTTAGGTTGTAATTGTTAATGAGTTTTTAATGGCTGACCAATAATGGGAAATCTGCTTCCTCCTCGCTAGGACCACTCCTCAAGAAGGCCAAACAGCCCATTGGTTCGGTTTCAGAAAGGCTTATAGTGTGCCCATTGGTACAGATACGCAGATGTGGGGCCATCTGGGGCTCGTTACGCTTTTGGGTTAGCTGCTGAGGCTTACAGGGGACTCACCTGAACTCCCAGGATCCCAAAGATTATGAAAAAGGCACAGCAGATGACCACGATGTTCCCAATGGGCTTCAGGGATGACATGAGAGTCTCCACCACCAGCTTCAGTCCTTGGGCTCGACTAATGACTCTGTGGGGGCAAGTAAGCACAAAAGCTGTGTTAGTCCTGTTCTTGCCCAGTTCTGCCTCCTATCAAGATAGAAGATGTGGAGAAAACAGCATTGGGGAAATTTTTAGAATGGCAAAGAAGTAAAAAATCATGATGGAAGAAGCAGTTATGGAAGATTGACCTGTGAGATTATGGATGTGTGTGAGGGAAAGGGGTCTCTGCCTACACATACAGCTGTGCATAAAAGAAGAGGAGGAAGAGACCACATATGAGGAGCCAGGCCAGAAAAGTCACTGGAGAAGGACCTAGGAAAGGAAGGTAGATAGGCTAGGCCCATATTTTTCAAACTTGGAATGATGGTTTTAATCTAACTCACTACCTATTCTTGATTCGTTTGCTGATCAGCATCTTCTAGTTACCATTCACTATAATATATTCAAGCCTTGGCATTTTCCTTTTCCTATCATTCGGTTCAAAGAGCTCTCTAGGTTTCCAGCCTTGATTGCACCTTCCCTGGGATCCAGCCTCGTGGTTTGGGCCATCCACAGACACACACCTTTATGCCTGTAGCCTGTCCAGGACTGCAAAGAGAGGGCCTCCCAGTGTCCATTCCTGCATAGATTTAGGCAAGGTTCTTGATGTCCCTGTCTCAGTCTGTGAAATGGAGCAGCCACTCTTACACAGCTGCCTGCACATCTGTAGTCATTATAGAATCATAGAGCGGTTTGGGTTGGAAGGGACCTCTAAAGGCCATCTAGTCCAACCCCCCTGCCATGGGCAGGGACATCTTCAACTAGATCAGGTCGCTCAGAGCCCCGTCCAGCCTGACCTGGAATGTTTCCAGGGATGGGGCATCCACCCCCTCTCTGGGCAACCTGGGCCAGTGCTTCACCACCGTCAGTGTAAAAAAAAAAAATAAAAAATCTGTACATGTCCTTGTAGTGCTGCTGTGTACAGAGACCTGAGCTACCCCTCAGGACCATCACAGTCTCTGCTTTATACCCACTGTACAACCTCAGCTACTGAACCAGTGGTGTCCTCCAGGTGAAACTTCACCAGCAGGACCACAGGCATCTAACCTTGTTTCTGTAGCTCCTCTCCATCTGGTACCACACAGAATTTCATAACAGAGGATTAGATCATATTGGAAGGTTGGGGAAGAATAACGTGGACTTCATGAGTGAAGCAAGTAAAAAAAAAAAAAAAGGGAAAACTGTACTATACTCTCAAGGACAACACTACAAAGAAAGGACAAGGCTTGTGTGATTTAGAGAAGCCATCTCACTCTGCTGGGCAAGATGAACGAGGTATTCAGGCTCACAGAGCTGAAGGTGGAGAGCTGGGGGACCGAGAAAGGCATCCGAAGAGGCTGCATGTCTCCCTCCTCTTGATGCCAACTGGAATTAAGCATTTCACTAGCGCTGTAAATCAATTTGTACCGATGCCATAGAAACTGTGCTTTCCTAAGGCAGAAATAGCTGTCTGCTGTGTAAGTCGGAGGGAGCGAAGCGCCTGTGTGCTTCTGGGTACTGGCTGGGGACTCCTTTGAACACTTGGCACTCAAAACTGCCACAAACTTCCCCACCTTCTTCTTTCTGCCTGGTTCTCTCTTTTGCCATGGGAGTGCTCTCACCACCTCTCCCGTTCTGCCCCAAGTCTGGCTGCACCGCTTGAAGCACAGTTGGAGTTTTGTCGCCTGGAGAGGATTCAAGTTCTCCTCCTCTCTCCCCCTCCCGGGCTATGGTGCTCCCAGCAGAGGTCCCCACGGACACATCCACATGCCCGACATGCGTGGCCCTAGCTGGGACCCCAGCCAAGCCTGCACCAACCCTCTCCTGCCCCAGAGCCGACAGGTTTAGCAAACTGCAGAGATCAGTGCACAGGCACCAGGTCTTTCAAAAACCGTTGGCTTTAAACAGTATCTTGAAAAGCTAAAAACTATTTCTCTTTTTTCTGGTTAAATATTTACTCGAAATGTCAAGGGTAATTCATCAATTATCGGTTTAAAAAAGAAACAGATAGTGGTATTTTTATCCGCTCCCTTACCAGTGAAACACAAAAGGCAGATGCACACCTCACGCTGGGTGTCTCTTCCAGGTAGCTGCTGTGGCTCCCTATTTCGGACATCTCGGCTTTCCTGATGCTCAGATCTGAGTTATTTTAGGGAACAAGCCTGGGGGTGAGACGGCTCAGGGAGCAGAAGGTTACTCAAGACTGAGATGCCCCAGGGGATGGTGTGGACCCCATGCAACCGTGGCAGTGTGGAGACATGGGCTGCCAAAACTGCCCATGTGAATTAGCCCAGGCTGAGGTCCTCACTGGGTCAGCTACGCTGCTGCTGTCACTTTGTACCTGCACCGATGCTGAAAGCCGAGCCGAGGCCATCTAGCAGAGGAGGCTGGACAGCAGGTTAGCGTGCCCGACTCAGTGAGCTGGATACTCCAGCCTAACAGGCCGTGTCCGCAGGGCAAGGGCTCTTCCCACTCCACGTGCACAAAGCAAGCATTGGGCTGGCCAGTCTAACACTGAATTGCTCTTCTGGATCCTCGGATGGCCTAAAGACCTCACCATCCCTCACCTATTATCCTCACACAGTCCTGGGTGAACTACAACGACTGCCAAACTACAGATGGGAAACTGAGGCATGGGAGGACCACAAGCCATGTTCCTAGAGGTATGCAGGCACCTCATTTCCAATGATTTTGATGGAAATTAGGTACTTTGGTGCCTTTAGGGATCTTGACTTAGGTATTCTGCCCACTGTCACACAGGATGGAACCGAAGTCAGGTCTTCTAAATTGAAGGCCTGTGGTCTAAACTACTGGAGCATCCTTAAATTTTGGGGAACAAGGAAGAAATTTAGTCTCCAGAGTCTAAAGTCGATAATTTTCTCCAACACTTATTAAGAAAGCCTATTCCAGAAATAATAAAATGATTTCCCTTGTGAGATACTATTTGGTATCCAGCAGAGAGAGAAAATAGGAGGTTACTCATCTGACTTCACAAAGTCATGTGTGTTGAGAAAAAAAGGACTGAGAAACTGCAGCATTTGGCTGCTTTCAGGTTTTCATCAACCAGGGAATTCCTCAAATGAGAGTGCATGAGGGTAAAAGCTGCCACCAGTTTAGCTTCAGGCCAGTGCTGTTTCCAGCCCTACAGGGAGAGAAGACTTTGAAAAGATTTTGAAAAATAATAGTTCTTACTAATGAAAACCTTGAGACCTTGAAGCTGCCTCAAACTAAGGGCCTGATCCAATGTCGAGGCAAGTCTCTGCAAAGACTCCTGCCGCTGTCCTGAGAGTCTGATAACTCCCTAAGAAGTGCCAATGAAATCCTCAGCATTTCCAGATTATTAGTGTCAGCTCCAATATGTCAACGTACAGCACCCCACGCCTCATCAATACTGCCCAAGGTCCTGCTGACATCAGGTTGTAAACTCATATTATCTGACCCACCGCTCCTGCAATTTATCGCTGAAGGATGCAGCTGATTTGGAGCCCTCCAGGCGTGCCAGAGCCGTAGACTCGCCGAGGTTGCACTCAGGACAATTCCAGTCTGCATTAGGCATATGACAAATGGGGAAATTGAAATGAGACTGTTTTTTTTTTTTCTTCCAGTGTGAAGAAATGTTAATCCCTCAAGTTCCTCCTGGTTCTGCTGGTCTCAGCATTCCCAATGCTGTTAAACCCCTGGCGTGAGACGCTCCAAACCTACTGCCAGCCTCACTCCAGCTGGAGCACATTTACTAACATTAAGCCTGCTAGCCTGATCAGAGCTCTCGGAAGAAGTAGCACTTAGATGAAGTAGCAGAACAATATTAATGAACACCCTCCTCCACAGATTAAAAAAAAACTAGCAAAGGTGTTAATATGATAGACAGAAGAGAGTCTATGAAATGACTATTTCATACTGACATGGTATGAAAAGTGAGTAATTTATCCATCTGCTTTGGAAGTCAAAGCCCAGGCTCTGTAGAGAGTTAAACATCACTGAAGTCCATCCACATTAATTCTGAATACATTTTCAATTTTGATTTCTCTTGTATCTTAAGCTACAACACTTGATCCCAACAACAGCAGGTTGAACGCATTAGGAAGGAATGTTATTGTATAAGCAATCCCTCTACTGGCTGAAACATCAGAGGGTCATGGAAACATCTTTAAATGTCACTCCTTTGTGAATATATTTCTGGAATTCTGGTCATAAAGCTGGGCTCGAATCCTCATGGATTCAATTTGGAGGCTGATAATCAATCATGCAATCAAAAGCCCGTGATTGGCACACAGGCCAGTGTTTTTTTAATGCCTGTGCAAAAGGCACAAGCATGCGTGGTTTTGTGTGCTGTGTGAAGCAACGGGGTGTTTTCACAGGAGAAAATGAGAGACAGAATGAGAACCCTTTCAGACCATCAACCAGGAAAGCCAACACAGAGACGATGAGGGCTGTCCCTGCCCTCGAGTTGAGTGTGACCCGCGCAGCCATGGCTTGGCTTCTCACTGAGGGTGTCCTCCCTGCAGCCCTGTCCCTGAGTGCCCATGGAAAGGGAGGACAGAAGGAGCCGGGTTAGCTCCTCTGCGGTGGGGACGGAGCATTCACTTTGGTCTCTGCCCTACGCCTTCCTGGAAAGGAAAAACATTGGCTTGGTCTCCACAGGGGACTTCACCGGGACACGGGGACTGGAGCCACGGTGTGCAAAGACCTCAGGTTGCCTGTCCCGGCTGTCATCCCATGTTGATCCAGCTGAACATCCTGGGCAGATCACCGAGCCACGCGGCGCAGCCCGCGGCAAAGGCAGAGTGGGCAGAGGCGTGCTCAGGGCAGCCCAGATGTGCATCGCAGAGGCAGATAGGTTTCCACATGTGGAGATTTATGACTTACTGAAAAGCCCCCAGTTTGATGGCTGCTTTTTCATTTCCTACAAATCTAATTACAGGGGAATAGAACTGATTGTGAACACATTTAGGGAATGGGCTTGTCGCTGTCTTTTTACATTTCCTTTGTAGTAGAAAGCAGTATGTTGGCTGAAAACATTCATACACTCTCTTGAGAAAACATATCAAATGCCAACAGGAATGGAATAGCAATGGAAGAGCCTAATCCTGCACATGCTCCAGATGGCAGGTCTTCCTCCAGCCTGCAGTTACTCAGTGGATTGTTCCCCATAACCGCAGACTACTCATGCACATAGGTGACTGCAAAGAAAGGCTCTAGTAAACGAAGACCCAGGTCTTGGCCGGGCAGACCTACAGATCTACAAAGAAGCATCCAGGGCTTTTACTAGGTCAGACAAGTGACTCTAGCAGGGCTCAGCACAACCCAAGCCTCTTCCTCTAGATCTGATTTAACCACACCGCCTCAAAAAAGAAACTTGCATTCCACAGTTCAGAGATGGGAAATCGATCCTTCTTTTACCCAGAGCTATCCAGATTATTTTGTAGATTTTCTTAACATGGATCAAAAATCAGCCAAAACAGAAGAGCAGAGCAGATCTATGGAACCAGCAACCTGGCAGAAACTGCCCCCAGAAATTACAGTTGACACAGAGATGCCGGGGGACACACGAAGAGAAAAAAGCCTGAATTGGAGTCACGTAGGAAGACGGTCTAGTCATATGGTCAGGGAGCCGGACCACACCAATAGCGCTATCTGTCCAGATAAAAATTATTAAAGCAGCTCACGTCCTAAAACTCACCAGGCACAACATACACATAGCCCAATGTAACAGAATGTCTTTCATAGGTGTTGAGAGTATTTGAAAGATATACGTATAGGCACGGCCATTGTTATTTAGACTTATTATTCACACAGGGGTAGTAAAACAACATCTCTGTCAGAAGCAGGGTCCTGTTTTTCTGTCCTGAAAGAGAAAATCCTGACTCAAAGCGAACCTTTTATGAAGGAAGCAGCAGTAAGATATGACAGGCACACAAAGACGCTTTGAGCAGGAAGGTTTATTAGCTGCTGCATAACAAGAGCAGCAACAATGGTATTAAAGAGGGACTGCATTTAGCATGGAGAGAAACCTTCATGCCTTGGGGTACAGGACAAAACAGATGCCTGTTTGGAAGAGGCTGGTCCTTGGGCAGGTTCTTGTCAGAGGGGTGCCTGCCCCTGGAGCATGGGATACCGCCTGCTGTCAGAGATGGGGGACCAAGTTTGCAGGACAATTGCTTTCATCTTGTCTGGGCAATTTTCAAAATAAATGTCTCTGTAAAATTAATGGGGAACTGAGGGAAAAAAAGCTTCTTTGCATTCTAGGTTAAGCAACGGTTTAGTCTTCGCTTCCTTAAAAATGATCTGCCACCTGCTACTAATTTCCTTCTCTGTTACAAAAGCCATTGACTGCCTGAAGGAAAGGAGGAGAAGAAGCTGTTAAGCTGCACTTTACACAGAGCAAATGAGAACACAAATAGCAGGGGATGTGTGTTTTAATGAGCAAAAGAGGCATTGATCAGTTTACTACTGCACTTGGGGCTGGTCCCAAAACACAGCGAGCGCCCAGAGCTCCTTGCAGCTCTGCAGGACCTGCGGACGCTCATTGTCTGCGGAGCAGCAGCAGGCTGGGCACAACGCTGGCAACAGACGCCGTGCCCTTGTCTCACCCGCCCCTTCCCTTGCACGAATGCTGCCGCCTGTGGGAGAGGCTCAGCTCCTCCTTTGGCACACACACCCTACACTCTTTTAGGTCTTCCTCATCCTCTGCTTACCTTAAGGGCCGCAGTGTCCTCAGCAGTCTCAAAACACGTAGCATCCCCAGGATTTTCGTGCCGCTGTCTGACACCATCGAGACCAGGATGTCAATGATGGAGATGAGAACCAGCACCCCATCCAGCACGTTCCAGCTGCTTTTCAAGTAGGCTTTCTCCCCAAAACACAAGCCTAGTGCCACCACCTGCCCAGACACCAAGTTGCAACAAATTATGACTATCGCATCCAATATGTTTCTTCCAGTTAGCAACCTGCTGAGAACGCATTATTTACAGATACAAGTCTGTGAGTCCATTTGCTTCCCAGTATAGAAGCCTAATTAGACAAATCAGCAAAGTGTTATATTGCAAGAATTGTAAAAATACCTCTGCAGAAACATCCCAGATTGTCCCTTACAGCTGATATATTTTTAATGCAGCTAAACCTAGCTGCACAAAACTGTTCCTAACATGTTTAACTCTGGCATAAAAAGTTTGATCGTATTTTATTCCTACAGACTGCTGGAGTAAAGGTTCAGAGTGGCTGACCCAAAGCAATCATTTACAAGCTTTGCAAATAAAGAAACTAGAGAAACTTTCCAAAGAAAGAGCAATTATTCTGAGAGATGATTATGAATTACACAAGGGAGATTTACAGCAATGGGTTTCTGAGCCTCCTGCCTCAAATCCAGCAAAATGTTTCAACGTGCTTAAGTCCCTCCCTCCTCTGGAAAGCACATAGCTGCTTAGGTTGTTGAGGACGACTGGTTGTTGAAGACAATGGGACTTACATGCATGGTTGAAGTTAAGCACGTGTTCAAGAGCTTTGCTGAATAGGGAAGGATTGCTGAATTGAAGCATCCCATTGCTCATATAACGGTGTAAATCAAGAGCAACTTCAGTGAAATTGTTCTGATGTAAAATGTGCTCAGAATAAGGCGTGTGGTGGGTATTTGAATATGATTTGGAAGAGTCAAAATATACACCTCGCTCGTAGCTGGTATACCTAGGGGTTTTGCAAGTCCACCGTAATAAAATATCACTAATATAATATAATACAGGCACACTTATCCTCCAGCTACGTTTACCTTAACTGTCATCTCAGTCAGGAAGATAACTGTAAAGATGTAGTTGGAGAACGTTAGGAAAATCCGTTCCTATAAAAAAGAAAATGAGAGACAATGTTTTATAGCCTGCTCTCCACAGCTGTACAAATCCCTGTGCATATTTGGGCGATTGCTAACTGTTCTCCAGCTTCTGTGCTGAGACAAGTCTCGGACTGTTTGCTCGCAAAGAGGGGAAAATCCAAATATTTAGACAATAACACTCCGCGCGGTTCAGCACTGCCAGTGCCCGGCTCTGTGTCAGCACCATGGACAGGGGCAGCCGCCGGCACCAGCCCCCAAATCCCCCCATCTGCCCCCAAACCCCCCCAGCAGAAACAGGGAGATCTCCCCCCCTTTGGAGCACGCTTGACAAATCTCTACCTGCCCCTCACCTGCGGACATCACCGCACAGTGCAAATATCACTGAGCTCCCAATCCTCCCAGAAATTAAGTCAATATTGGAGTGGCTGCGCTGCAAGGCAAGCAGGACCCACGGGACGCCGAAGCGCAGCTGGCATGAGTTGTCACAGTTCAACCGAAGCCGGCGAAGCTCTGGGGGTTTACGCCAGCTGAGACCTGCCCCCAAAAGGTTGATCCACTTGTCCAAAGCCACAGGCTAGACCTGGGCATGAAGCCCAATAGTCTCATCTCCCAGTCCCCTGCGCTATCCACCAGACCATGCAGTCCTCACTGCCACC
Organism: Aptenodytes patagonicus; assembly: GCF_965638725.1. Classification (NCBI taxonomy): domain Eukaryota; kingdom Metazoa; phylum Chordata; class Aves; order Sphenisciformes; family Spheniscidae; genus Aptenodytes; species Aptenodytes patagonicus. The sequence continues at coordinate 987,689 of NC_134964.1, read as the reverse complement.
GTTCTGCAATAGCAGCAAGTGATTACAGATGAGACCATGGACTGGTTCCCTATCTGTAGTTAGCAGAAACCTTTCTTTTTAATGATGATCATTAAATAAATTACACTTTCCCTAATCCCCGAACAATCTCTGATTGCCTGTGCTGAGAAATGGACAGCAGAAGGCAGAGGCTGGAGGAAAGATGATGCGTGTGCATGTATGCATGTACGCATACAACTGAACCAGCCCCAGTTCTGCTAATAACAATTTTGGATTTATTTCTGCCAGTCCCTACAGAGCAGGCCTGTAAGAGATGCAGATCTCTCGCTCAAAATGAGATGCAATTTAAACAAGACAAAACACCTTGGCAACTCTCTCGCTTGCCAGATCATGATTTACTGAAAGTGACTCAGGAACCACAGAGTAGCTTGTTTCCATACTGGGTCCATAATTAATTAGCTCCTAGACTGTGCACTGTGATTGCATGAGCTGTGATAGGAAACATCTCCAGCCGTTAGCTGACTGCCACACAAAAGACTGCTGTAGAGGGGTAGGCAGTGTGCAGGAGAAAGAGGGTAGGGACCGGCTTGTGGAGCTGGAGATAAAACAGCAATAGCATGGAGGAGAGACCGAGGATATTACATTCCTCTCTGGCAAGCGTGTGGCTATTTTGAAGGATAATCTCCCCGGCCCATGTCGCGCACTCTGCAATGGGGAGTGCGTGTTGGCTAGCAACAGCATCCCCTGTTCCGATAAGCCAGCTGAAACTGGGACAGGGAAAGAGAACTCGCTTGAAGCAGCTAGAAAATCCACAGCTCGGGGAAGCAAAGTACAATTATTTTGAAGAACTCAATCTAAACTAACTCTCTTGGTTTCCAGATGAGAGCTCCATCAGCACAGGCAGGGCCTGTGCACTCCTCCTGGCTCCCCTGCTCCCTGCCCCACCGCTCAGCATCCCCCTTCTCCTCCCCGCTGCTCCCAGACCGTGGTCCGGCTCAGCTCCAGCCCTGAATGACCCATTTTGGTTCCCCTGGTTATAACCTGATGCTGATGAACCTCACACCAGTCCCTGTCTCCTTTCCCCTCTGCACTCTTCCAATGCCCAGGGACACCACAGCTCATCCTCCTCCTCCTCTTATATACGAAATACTGGGTTTTCGTACTACAGCTCTTTGCTGTGGACTCCTCTGACTCATGCATGTCACCCATTCCCTTCAACTCTGTGTAACTACAGTTCCTTTTGGAGCCAGCCTTGGTGAATGGTGAATCTCAGAGGAAACAGCAAGGGGCTCCAAAGAAGCATTTGGGATTTCAAGGGACAGTCTCATGGTGCCCCATGGGGAACAGCAGGGTGATTTCCTCCTGCTAGATCAGCTGGCAGGGAGTCCTGCTCTCTTCTCGCAGCTGCGAGTTGGTGCACCACGACTGCATGATAACCAAAAGAAAAAAAATTGATTTAGGGGAGGGACCACTGGGCAAACTATTACAGTAAGGAGAACTACTAGGGAAAGCTTAAAATAGGCACAGAGCAGCCAAGACTCCAGTTTTAAGGTCTTGCATTGAAGATCCACAAAAATGAACAGCCTGACACGCCTACATCAACAAAATAGGATTCTATACGATTGTGATATGAGCAGTCTTTTGCAACAAATCAGCAAGAGCCCAGCGTATCTCTCAGCCACAATCTATGCTAAGATAAAAGAGCAATAGGATGATTCTGCCCCCCTGATTGATGGATGTTGGTGCTGTGAGGGTCTGGTTTGAGAAATCCTTACGTAGTCTATTAAAACAAAATGGTTTGGGGAAATGGCATTACCATGCGTGTATCAATTCAGTTTTTCTTGTGCCACAACAAAGCTGATACACAAAGGCGGGGAGAAGAATATGAAATGAACAGTTCCCCCATTCTCTTCGCACCACACATACGTGCCCGTGAAGAACAGATGGAAGAAACGAACATTGTGTTGAGCGAGGAAAAGTGTTTGAAGGTTTATCAGAGAAGGAAACTGAGACAGATGTCATGCTTATGTCACGTGTTAAAACCTTGATCGTAGTTGCAGAAATGGGATATTCGATATATTGCAGGCCATGAGCTCTGCTCATGTACTTTGAAAGGACGCTGGGTAGGGACCAGGAGAGTTGCTGTACCCAATTCAAAGGATACGCAGGGTGTGTTGGCAGCTTGCCATTTGAAAAAGAGAAAGAAAGTGAGACCAAGTGCACAGCAGTGGGGTCCAAGCCACGGGTGTTGGCTCCACGAGGAGCACAGGAAAACGTTAACCTCGGAAACTCACAGCACTGTGAGGCTCGATTTTGGGTCGCTCCATGGCAATGGTAATGCAGTTCAGGAAAATGATCACCAAGACGATATGATCAAACATCTTGTGCGTGATGATTTTATTGCACATCAGACGGAATCTGCCGGAAAAGAAGAAGAAAAAAAAAAAAAGAGGAGAGACAGACTAGCTATTAATGCTCGACTGGTTGGGGAGAAATGCAGCAGCTCGACGCATGGCAGGGGAATCGAGTGCTCCGTTTGCAAAGCAGATGAGCTGCAATCTCCCAATCCCCTCCTTGGCAGGGCTGCACGCTGCAGGCAGATCGGGGTATGAATAGAAAAGAATCCGAGCTACAGAATTGGGCCACAAATTTCAAGCCCTGGTAATGTTCGTAGGCGGCTTTGGGTCACTTGAAATGGAGCAGCTGCTTCCACAACTTGGACACGCGGCCAGGTTTGGATCCAACCCCCTACCTGGTCCGTAGTGCTCAGGTTTAGCTTAAATAAAGGAAGAAATACTCCCAGCAATCCTGTAAGGGTTGAGCGCACATGGAACAAAGGGACAGAAGCTATTTATTGTGACAGATGGCTGTACACTGACCCAGGATTTATAATACCGTATTACATTTCCCGAAGTCTGTTTCTGAAAATCTCTCTAATCTTTGTATGAATGAACTCGAATGCTGTCCAGGGCCCACCAGCTCAAACACGGGAACCCTCACTGAGCACGGGTGCACGTCCAGAGGAACACGCAGGAGAGCACAGAGCCCAGATGGCCCCAGCGCAGCTGGGCTTTGAGAAGGGCAGAGCTGGGGGTCTGCCGGCAAGGAGAGGGTGTTTTCTGGGGGTTGTTGGGAGAGGGAGGAAGGGAAGGGGGAGGACAGAGAAGTCCAGGCAGGTTTAGGAGGTCAAGGAGTGTCCTTTGCTGTGTTGTAAATGTGCACTGGGGGCAAATTCAGACTTATCTGCTTAATGCAGCACCCTTCCCCTTGCTTCAAACTCCCCACGCTCCATCAAGTGAAAAACTTGCAGAGCACTGGCATCACTCACAAAGCAAACAATGAGCTTGATAAAGCTGTGGCCATGCCCTGGCCTATGGGTCTCTGCTGGACACTTCTATGCCAGGGCTGTGCCCGCCCGGGAGTGGCTCTCTGCAGCTGGAGGCCCTTTGCTGCGTGACCCTGATGTAGTACTGGAGCAGGGGAAGGGCTGGGAGTTTTGTGGACTGACATAGAGACACCCATCTGGGATAGACGGGCAGAGCGAGCCATCGCAACGAGGGCATCCGTGCCCAGCACGCCACCACTGCTCGAGCACAGCTGCTTTACCTTGAGTGAGGGGCGAAGATGTAGATGGACCAGGAGTCTCTTTCTTTGCAGCAGGTGGGGAGACGTGCCTGTACCCAAGCCTTCATGCGGTCCCTTTTGCTCTAGGAGGAAAACATACAGCAGAAACGTACCAGGAGGAAAACACAGAGAGAACTGTTAAAACAATAACCCCCCCAAACTTCCAAGTGAAGGGCTCAGGGCAATTTTTCACTGAACACATGTCTCCAAGTGCTCAGTAAAGCTGAAATAAAACGATCTCCCCAGAAAAGACCCCGCTGGGCAGGGGAAGGAGCTCTGGCAGCCGGGTGAGGGCTGTGCTGGCCCTGCAACCTCGCAGGGTTTGGTCTTTCTTCTTCCTCCACACGGTAACTGCATCTGGCACACAGTTAGCCAAAAGGACAAACGTGGTAAATAAAACCCTTGCCCAGAGGACTGATAACCCACTCCGATCAGCCTCAGTCCCTCCAGATACCCATCAGATGCCTGCCTGAATCTTCTAAGGTTGTCTGGGTGTTTTTGTCGTTTGGGTTTTTTTCAAGAATATGTAATGCTTATGTCAGAGGCTATAAAGAGAGCAGAGGGAGGGATTCCTGCTGCTTGCTGGGCCAAGCCCTATGTCTGCGCACCACTGGAAAGCTGAAGAAATTGTTTGGGACCCGAGTTTTGGTCCAGGAACGCAATGGTGAGCATCTGCCTTTCATTCAACATGAACAGATTAGATGGGAGATTATAAAGCCAGAAGGGAACGTTGTGGCCAGCCTGACCTTCTGCGTGAACACAGGCCATCCGACTCTGGCAAATTAATTCCTACTTGAAACCACAGCGCATCCTCAGCCATGCATACTTATGTTTTAGACCGTCTGCCAGGTCATTTAAGGCCAGGAGGGCAGATTGTAAAAGCCTTGGCCAACAGGTCAACTGAAGACATGAAAAATTGGATGCTGAGGGGAAGCCTCATCCCAGCTGCAATAGCCTCTGGATTAGGTCTTGTCACCTTCTCATCCATAGTTCTCCGAGGGGTGGTCAGGATCTTTAATCCAATTGGCATTGCAGTGCTAGCATCTTGTGCACGGACAACCAGCAGAAGCCAGGCAAACACCTCACCCACCATGCCGGGGCTTTCCCAGCCCTTCCAAATCGAAGCACCAGAAGATAAATCCGCAGACCGGTGTGTGCAATGTCACCGCGGTGCTTTGCTTTTCAAGACACATAAAAATGAATCCTTGCTCTTTCGTTACCCTTATTTCCCCACTACCACCTGGGCTTGGATGTGCACACATGTGGGAACGTGGCTGCACGGGCTCTTTGAAGCTTTCTTCTGCAGATATTCAGAAAAGGAGCTGCGAAACACCACGCAGGAATTGCCGCTCGCACCCCAGGAGCGCCCAGACCCCAGAGCTGAGGCACTTTTATTTATTTCACCCTAGAAACAGGGAGGGGGGATTCGTTTGGAGTGAAACTGTTAGCAATTGGAGGTACTCTGGACTGTAAAAATGGGATTTGTTAGGGTAATTGAGTGGAATGGAGGAAGTGCTTTCTGATCCTATATGCACTCAGCCAGGGGTCTCATTAGCGATGGGTAATAGCTAGTGTAGTGTCGGTTTTAGTGAAAGCACTTGGTGACAACCTGAACCCTTCAGAAAATGAAAACCACCTTGTGAAAATAACAAGAAAAGTTTGAATAACCAAGACAAAAAGCTAGATCTTTCTACCCTTCTCCTTCAGCCGTCCGTCCCTCCCTCCCCTTCTACGCAAACACAGGCCACGCCATGGCACACCAGTAGGTTTTGGCCACATCTTGGCTGTTTTCACATCCCTTTTCCAACTCCAGGCAAGGAGTCAGAACTGCTCCCTTCTCTCTAAACTGTATTTAATAGAGCATGCATCCTTGGGGTTGCGTTATCCCTTCGAGCAGCCTAGTTAGTTTAATTATCCATAGATTTAACAAAGGTAAATAAATGGATAAAAATCAGGTGTCTGCTCAAAGTTGTGGTGAGAACAGCGATTGCTACTCCAGCCTCTGGACATGGAGTAATAGCAGCGACTCGGTCCAGTTCATTTTGCGAGCTGGAAGTTTTCCAGAAGTATCTATTATTCAAAGCAGTTCTGGTATTTATCATGGGGATTTGTAGTGAATGGTAATGCGTCAGCAGCACAGAATGCTTCTTTATACTCCTTTTGTCCAATTTTAATGCCAAAGATATTTTGGGGTTTGGCTAACTGCTGCAGCTTGCAGTTCATGGACTAAATCAGATAACAAAGGCAAAAAGTGATCTTCCATCATGTCTCTCTATTCAGCGTGTTAGAGTAAGGGCGAGCACCAGGGCTTGGCCGGGGCTGGCTCAGCCGGGGCTGCAGCTCGGCTGCTCCGTACAGGGCCAAGTACATCCGCAGAAATCTACAGTCAAAGGAATTACTCCAGATTTCCACCAGTGGAACAGTGCAGTTCAGTTAATTTGAGCCAAATGTAAGGTATTTGTGAAATAACACCCGAGCATTTCCAGCCTAAGTCCCATCGAATGCTTTCTCCGCGAGGTCCAGACACGCATCAACTGCTTACAATCAGGCTGATTGCTGCTGAAGCCTGCATTATGTTCAAAGCGATATAACAATTATGTGGTTTAAACCACATCTATTTGTTCATAAAACACACCTGGACAGGATGAATAAAGATGCGGGGGGAGAAGAAAACTACTCTTTAATTCAGTTGCCAGTGACTTAGACAAAATCTCCCTGGCTAAGACCACCCAAACTCCCGCCGCCGGGACGCAGGCAGGGACCAGGACACGGTGTGATGCCGCTCGCTAACAGGCAGCGGTGCTGCCTTCACCCGGCAGCGTGCTAACAGGGCCCTCTGATCCCATAGCTGCTGATAAATAGCTGTGGGGTTGGGGTTTTTTTTTCAGGACTTTCAGATATTAATGTAGTTCTGGGGGCAGGACGAAAGGCAGTTGGCTTTAAAAGATGACTGATGCACTCCTCAGAGTCAGGGAGAGGCTTAGATTTATAAAAGATTTATTATAAGGATGGGGGGGGAACAGCTGAAAAATGCTCTATGAGTGGCAACAGACCTCCAGGCAAGCTGGAAGCTGCACGGAGGCGCTCGGGACCTGACTATTTAATTTAAATATGCAGCAGGGGCAGGCTGAGAGGGTTTGGGGAGCGGCTGGACTGCACGCCACAGAAAAAAAGTGCAATAGGCAACGGGGAAAGGAGCTGCGATTGCTACATGCAATGAGGATTTTGGGAGGAGAGGACACATTTCATTGCAGATTCAATATTTCCCTCACTTTCTGCTCTGAGCACTCAGCAATTTGGGTAGGAAAGCATCTAAAAGCATCCAAAATCCAGCAGATGTGAACAACAAAGACCTCGCAGCAGATCCCTGATCTCGGTCACAGCCACGTGAACCCAACCAGGCAGCAGATCGCTCGCTCTGTGAAGTTTCTCCTTGTCTGCATTCATGCAGTGAAGAACAGATTTCAGTCCCCTGATTTTATACTTCTGGGGAGAAGAGCTATCAGGGGCCTGATACTGGCCTCTTGGAGGGACGTAAATTCAGAATAAACTCATTGAAGGCAGCGGAGTGGCACTAATATAATGGGAGCCTGGGAGATCCAAACGAAGCCTTTGCACTTCCTTTTATTTTTGCGCAGAGGCAATCAAACCCAGCCAGCAAGGAGAGATGTGAAGCTTTGTTGCAGAAGGGCATATTTAGGATTACTTTGATCTGAATAACAGTTGAGTTCTTTCCTCCTTTTGTTGGTGGGGGAGTTTTGAATTTTATTTTTTTCCATTTAAAAAATAATTACTTTTTTTCTGACTTCGTCAAGGCTAATTTAGGGGCAAAGCATCCCCCCAAACATCAGGAGGGAATCACAAAGGGAAGCTCCGCAACCTGGGGGCTCATTTTGCTAATCTAAGCAATATTTTCCAATCTGTCTGGTTTAGTGATTTGCAGTGAAGACATATTTTGGAGCATGGGGAAAGGCACCAGCCAGCTGCAGATGTCCCAGCTGTGGCTATACCATGGGCTGGGGCACAATTTATTTTCCCTATTTTGCCTATTCTTTCCCTAGGCATTTGCTTCTGACCACTACATGGGAGAGGATTGAGGGACCTTTGGTCTAACCCTACGTGGCCAGACCTCGGCACACAGAAGACAACGTTTGGTTTACACTAAAAGCAGCTGCCGTAATAAAGATTAAAAACATGCATCTTATTCAACAGCCTATCGTCAGCACTGGCTGGGGCTGCGGGGCTGGGTGGGATGGGAGAGGAGGGACATGTCCCATCACATGGACGTCCAGCTCGGGGGGGGGCTGCTGGCTTCTGATCTTGTGGGGGGAAAGGAAGGGACCTGTGGGATGTTTGAACCAGGTGAGCTGGAAAAAGCAGCAGATGTTGGAGCATGAAAAAAAATCCCTAGCTAGCAATAAAAAGCATGGTCTCTTGATCACTTTTAATAGTGCTTTTTCCAAAAATAATTACTGCTCCTTTTCTTAAAAATTCAGTTTATTTTATGGAGGTTAAAAACCAGGTTAAGGCAATCAGTAAAAATCCCAGGCTGAGGATCCACGCTGGAGATGTAATGGGATAATGGCATTTTTAAAGGCGATTTACAGCTGAGTGACTCCATTCTGCCAGCACTAACTCTCTTTCTCCTCCTGTTCCTTCTCTGGAGTCACCACTGCCTTTCACATCCCTTTGTATGCTCCAAATTCCATTTTCATTCAACAAACTCAGTGAAATACAGTAAAATCATGTCCACAAGCTGCAGCTTTCATGTTCTCAGTACCACCCCGGTTACCGTCACATGGCTCTACCCAAAAGCTACCCGCTTCACCAACAGAAACAGAGTTACCCCCTGGGGATGACACATCAGACCATCACATTTTTAAGCCTGAGAACAAGGTAAAGTGAAACAAAGAGGTAACCTGGGAAGAGCAGAAAACACCCCAAAACCCCCCAAAACTGTCCTGGGAACATCCCAATGGGACAGTCCCCACAGGCAACCTGCTGCCAGCTCAAGCCCCTCTCTGCCAGCCGTGCGAAAAAACCGTGGAAAAGCAGCCAAATTCCTCTTATCCCCTTAAGATACAAACATCCATGTGGAAAAAGAGCCAGGGACCCTCGTCCCTTCCCTGCATTTGCAGCCCTTTTAGCTAACAGTTCCTAAATGGCACTTTCCAGGCCCGTGAAAGAGAGGCGCTTACTGGACTAATGCCTCTTCATGTTGAAATTAATGCAAAGCCTTTGAAATTACCACCGTCTCTACGGGACTAACGCTGCCATGGGAATGGGGGGCCAAACCCTGCCCTTTCCTTGCCTGTTGATGTCAACAGAAATTGTCTGCTGCTGTGCGTGGGGGCAGAAAGCTGCATAATGGTTGGAGAGCAAGGAAAGTTACCTTTTTTTTTTAAAAGAAAAAATAAAATCAGAAAAGCATATATTTCCAGGAGACAGCCTTCGCTCTGCACCTTTTAGTGGAACCTGGGGAGTTTTGCCCTGATCTTTCCATCATGAACCATCTGATACTGCACTAAAATACTTAAGATGATGCCAACCCCATTTCTGGTGGCATCCACAGCCCAGAGACCTTCTGGCGAGACCCAGCCCCTGCAGCGGGCCATTGCTTCGCACCCACCCGTGCACTCCTGAGAGAGGTACATGCATCACTTTGACAAGGAAAAAAGCCCGAAATGAGTGTTTGGCATTTCCTTACCATGTTGCCTTCATCATCGCAGTCATCGCAGTCCTGTTGGGGGTCATCCAGGTGGAGCTGGTGCAGCAGCAGACCCGGAGAGGTCTTCCCGTTGCAGTCCTGGTGCTCGGAGGCAGAGGTCCGGCTGCTGTGCATGCTGCTGGTCCGGTACAGGGAAGGCACCTGCAGGGTATCCTGGAGGTCGAAGGAGCCTTTTGTTTCCAGCGACTCCATGCGATGAGGCAAAGAGCCGTTGAAGCTGCCGGCCCGGCTGGAGCGCTCCTCGTCCGAGCTCTCCCCTTCCTCTGAGCTCTCCTTCCCTTCTCCGGAGAGGAGGGATCTGCGCTCGCCGCTCTGACCACGACGCTTGAGGCTGGGGGCCCGGCCGATGCTGTTCCAGCTGGAGCGGCGGCTGTTCCAGCTGCTGCTGGCGCTCCAGGGGCTGTGCGGGGAGCTGCGGGCGCTGGGCTGCGGGAAGGACAGGGAGAGCATCAGCCCCGTGCCACCCGCCCCGCACCGGGCTGCTGCTGTGCCAGCTGGGGTGGATGGACGGACGGACAGCCCCGCAAGCCCAACAGACACCCGCTGAGCATTGGCAGGAGGAGGTGATGCGAGTACCGGGGACTTGAGTTCGTAGGTGGCGGGGTCCATGGCAACTCCACTGGCCCGGCGGGACTCGTAGCCCTGCGCTGTGTCTCCGAACACGGCACTCTTGGGCATGGGCATTGGCGTGGCAGCGGTGTGTATGATGAGTGGCGGGGTCAGGCTCTTCTTCAGCTCCAGGTGGTCGCTCAGGGCCATCACTGGAAGACACAAGTGGGTTTTAGGTGTCTCACCTTGAGGGGCACATCTACAACCTGCTCCCGGGCAGGCAAAGCAGCTGCGCAGGGACGGCTCTCCTCCACGCATCGGGAGGATGGGGGCCAAAAAGCCCTTCTGGAGAGCTGAGAGCCCGTCCTTCAGCCTGGCAGGGGAGCAGGGGGATGTAAATCAGGAATGGGATCAGATGCCAATGGGAGAGGAGAGTAGATGCAGACTGTCATCTGCTGCCCCTCAACCCTCCAACCAACACCCACCAGCTCCAACCCTGGGAACCTCCTGCCCGTGCCAGGCTCCCTCCATCCTCCTTCCCCGCAGCTCCTCCACTTGTGCCCCTGCAGAGAGACCCCAAAAGCCCAGACCTCGGGCTCAGTGGGGAGATTACGGCCCGAATGCCATCGTGTCTCTGTCTGCATCCCACGATCCAACCCCACGCCACAAGCGTGCTGGCCTCGGTGGAGCGTGCCATGCCTTGGACTACACTGCTCTCTCTCGGAGGGCTCTTCCCTTCAGGACACATTGCTTTCACAGCAAAGCGAGGTTTCGGCAGAAAAGCCTGTCCTCCCGGGGTTGTTACTCACAGGCTGGATTTGACAAGTTTTTCTTAAGTCCTCCCTCCTCTTCCAGGCTGCGGGGGAAGAGATCCCCCTCGGAATCAGACTTGGAAGCATCACCCTGGAGCAAAACAGAGGGCTTCAGCAAGGAGGGTGAAGGGCTGCGGTGCATGGACACCCCTTTGAAAAAACGGATTCCCGTCTCCAACACCACACCTACGGATCCACTGAATTTCGAACCACGATGCAACATCACCTTTCACAAAATGACGCATGCACATATTTATACCACAGACTAATTAACCTCCTACCAGAAAGACAGACTGCCTCTGGCTCCAAATGCGGTCCCACAAAGGGATCAGAAAAAACCAAACCATTGCTTAATTTTTGCTGCTGGAATTGCATACTGGGCAGGTATTAGGGAAGGACAGATATCTGATGAGCAATTTTGGGACAAAAATTGACCCTACTCATCTCTCTTAATTTATACACTATGGCTTAAAACTCCCTGTGTGTGGCTCTTTCTAGTGATGCTTCGATGAGGCAATCCAGGATTCAGAAGGGGCACAAGGGACCCCGACTTTCCAATGCAGCTAATGGGCACACGTCGATGGACGCCCCACCAGCGCAGAGAGGATCCAGGTGGCAGGACCTGATAACGACTCCCCTGGGTGGCTGTTCCCCTCCCAGCTGCAACACACAACACAAGCAGAAGTTTTGGGGATTTACGCTGTATCATTTTGGGGATTTAAATTCCGCTGTATCATTTCAAACGCCGGGGGCTGAGTGAGAGCTGCCCGCTTTGACATGGGCCCATCCTCGGGAGGAGAGAGAAGAGGTTTACCATTGCTCGCAGCGTGGTGCCTGGGCTCTCGCTCGGTCTTGCGGCACAGACCCGATTAGGGACGTCCCTGCGCACCCCACTGACTCTGTCCATTGGCACTGCAGAAAGGCGCTTAGGGTGTGGTATAGTCAGGATACACCCGACGGGCAATGGTGCTCACCAGAATGATGCCCATCCAAAAGAGGAGGATTCACGGCTGAAACCACTGCTCTGGCAAAGGGCACCAAGCCCCGTCGCAATGTACGTCAGGAGGGAGGAGAGGTGGGAAGGGAGGGAGGATGCTGGGATGAAAGAAGCCAAGCAGACCCTCACTTCGGCTGGGAGAGACCAGGAGCCCCAGAAAACCCCACCAAGGCTAAGCTGCGTCCCCAGGAGCCCTGGCCAGCGCTGCGGAGGTTTGGTGCTCGGGTACCTGTTGATTGTAAAAACCCAGAGGGGCCCCAGCGTGGGACAGGAGGAAGAAATGACATTCTGACACAAGGTCCAGTGCCCTGCGACTCTTTGTTAAGCAAAACGCCGGAGGGACGAGCCCTAATACTCCCCCAGGGGGTCACTAAACAGTTAAGGGGATTTTTTTCCAGGCAGACTGGATGCTCTCAGACACGTGTTTTTAAGGCAAAAGAGCGTGTGATGTGAAGTGTTGGCTCAAAACTTCCCCTCCTGAGGATCCAGGACTTCTGTGCTATTTAGGGAAGCTCATCCTGTAAGACGCAGACTGGGAAGGTCAGGAATGCACCTTGCAAGGGGGAGCAGTAAAGTCAGGCTGGCCTGAACTTCGCTAGAGTCAAAACCCTGTTTCCACATGAACAGGGGCTCCAGCTGGCTCCAGGTACGCTCCTCGCGGAGGCTCCCAGCTCAGCCCGTCAGTGGGTCTGCCAGGAATTACTCATTCTCCCTAATGGGTTATTAAAAAGGAATAAATAACGGGAAGAATTTTACGTGCTTTGTATTCCTGGAGTGCTCTTTAACAGCCCAAAGGAAAGTTTTAGGGTGCACGATGAGATGTGTGCCGAGATGGAAAAGCAGAGCTACGTGGGGACTTCCCACCCCGCTCCCCAGCACCAAACCCCACGTCTGGAGGGCAGAAAGCATCCCCTCTGAAACACCACGTGCCAGACTCAGTACAGTGCAGGCAAGCATCTCGCAGCCGGGGCTGCTGCCCGTTACCTGTTCTTGCACTCCCAGTTTGCCTTTCTGGATAGAAAAGGGGTTATGAGAGAACAGGGAGTTAAAATCCTTTTGGGAAACGAGGGTACGTCAAGATGTACCAGACTGTACAACGGCTAAACCAGCCTGTACCGAAGGGGACTGACACACTGGGATACGATGGGAAAGGGCTTTTGTGCTGAAGGAAAAGCCAGACTTCTCAGAAAGGACAGAAAGGGAAGGGAGTGGTAAAGAGAAAGATGAGGTTGGCAGAAGAGTAAGGTTTGGAGTGTGCTGCACTTCGGAGATCCACGGCTTCCTCAGACCTGAATGGGACCATTTCACATCCTGACCCGCGCTGTAACGTGGCATCTCTCCGGAGATCCCAGCATCCCGGCCAGCCTTTCTGGGACATGCCACGGCGCGGCTGCCACCGTCCTATCGAGCACGGGGGTCCCCCCACACGTGTCCACAAACAGGCTTGATTCCAGGTCCCTTTGCTCCCGGGCACCCTCCTCCGCCTGCGTGATGGAGGGAGCGCTTGGCAGGCGTGCCCAGCAATCAGCATCACCGTCCGCATCCCTAGGGAGGTCCCCGGGATGTGACCACACTGTGGAGGGGCTGTGACAGCCCCGCGGGGAGCCTTCCCCAGGGCAGGCGTCCAGAAAGGGGTCGGTGAGAGCCAGGGCTGGAGCCACATCAGCCGCCCTGAAGCACCCACCTTAATTTACCTGGCTCCCCCAGAGAAGGAAGGGACTTAAAATCAAGGCTGACTCAACAATGAGGATGACAAAAAAGAAAGGAAAAAAAAGAAACAAACCCCAAAACACCCAAACAACCCCCAAAAGAACGACAGCTACTACAATGAGAACAGCACCACGGCGTGTGACCAGGCACCACGAGAGAGACAACCACAGCGGGCGGTGGGATGTGCTCTGTACATACCCCCGACGAGTCGACAGGCAGCTGAATACAGCTTAACTGCCCACTCGCGTCTTCTCGCTTGGAGATCTCCTGAAGGAGAAACGGGGGGAGGGAGGGGGGAGGAAGGGGAAGGGGGGGTTCAATTTTCACAGTTTCAACAGCAGGACTGAGAGGGGAATCAAAAAACACATGAGAAAAGGCAGCGAAGGAGAGGGGAAGGGGGAGAAGGGCAGTGTGCGGCCACGATGGAGAGCCGGGCTGGGGCACCCACTCCGCTCGGCGCAGGGAAGGGGTGGAAGATCTCAGATGGAGCGAAGCCCTTCGAAGGGACCAGCCTTACCTTTAAATTAAGTGTTTCGAACAGAGCTTGCTTCAGCTCCTAAGCGATAATTGTGCTAATGAAACACCAGCTAATTATTGAAAACATAATTATTAATTTTTTTTTGCAGCTGCATAATAGGATCTTTATTTATTATGCCTTCATTAAGCAGCAATGGAGGCTTTAAATGAATGTTTGATTAACACAATATCAGTCCTCTTACAGCCAGGTGAAATACCTAATTTAAGGAAGGCCACCAGAACCTGCCATGAGTTCAGGTCCCTCCTCACCCCCGTTAGTGGAGACACACATTTAAATCAGCGGGGTGCCCAAACGCAGCAGGGGTCTGCGGGCAGTGGGGCTTTGCCACACGAGTGGTCCCAGCATCTCTTCACAGCAGCAGAAGTCAGTCTTTCCCTACCCACTTGGAAAGTACACGCCATTTTTCACCTCGCTGTGTTTCCCCTTCCTCAGGGGTGGCTCTTCCAACACTCCTCGGCACGTTTCGGCAGCGTGGCCATGCCTGGTCCTGTCCCGCGGGGCTGTGGGAGGTTACATGCTGCGGCAGGAGGGCACGGGTTGTCCCACCAGCTTAATTTCTTGCCTACAGGGCAATGGATCTTTCCTCCGGTTGCTACATGGGATGCAAAACTCACCCCACTCTAGGCTGGGATGAAGAGCTTAAGAAAGGCCTATCAGCTTTGGGATCTGGATGGGCCAACAGTGTCTTGCTAGGCATGTAATGGACACTTAAAGTCTTTGGTTGTAACAGAGAGAGACATGGAAAAGCCATTGAAAGAAAACACAGAAACACTTCTCCTTCGCAAGAAAAATCCCACTGAAACCAACAGGAATGCAAAAGGTAAGAGATGCAAGAAAAACACCATCCAAAATTCCTACTGGCGGGACAAGGGACTGTTCCCTCTGGTTGAAGCCCAGAAGTCGCCAAAGTCCATATTTCTCCAAGGATGCTACATCCAGAGAGCAGGTAATGTTCTCCTGCAGAGGAAAGGATGGAGGTGCTGGAGGAGGGTCCTGGGAAGGAAGGGGGGCACAAAGGAGGGGAAGGAACAAACCCACGAGTGAGGACGGCCAGGGACAAGGGGACACAAAACCGGGAGGATTACCAATGGAAGAATACTCTTTGGAGATAATATTATTAGGAAGTCCCTCGGGAGAGGAGCTTTATGCCTGACAAAGGGGAGTCGTTGCTTGCTTCAGAGAGAAGTCCTCAGGGCAGGGACCCAAGAGGTCAGGCAGCAATTTCAAATTAGCAGCTCGATCAAACGGAGTCCCCTGCTCACCTTCCCCGCACCAACACCAGGCTCGAGTTAAATCGGAGAACGCGTGGTCAAAAATAACCACGTTGCATAGAGTCCTGCGTGCGCCTCTTGCAAGAGAGAAGCAGGTTACCAAATAAAAAGAAAGCCGGGGGGGGGGAAGAAACTCAACCCTGAAAAATATATTGCTCCATATTTAAAGTTTGGAACAGGTCCTTTTTGTTTCTCAACTGCTTATATACATCTGCTGCCTAGCAACTGGGGCTGCAAAGCCGTGCACTAAAATTAACGAGGTGCTCGCAGATTGAGGAAAGGCACTCAAGGACCAGGGAGATAAAGGCAGCGGCCCCGGGATTGTGTTTCAGCCCAGAAATCTGAAGGAGAATGGAAAAAAAAAAACCAACAAACCACCCCAAAAAAACAACCAACTCAGAAGAAGGGTCAAGTGCAATCACAGGAGGGGGACGCTGGGGTTTGTTTACAGCGAGACATGATCTCTCTATTAATTCTGCTTCGGAGAGGATCCTTTGTATGCTGGCTAGCAAAAGTCAGAATATCTGTTTGCAAAGCTACACGCCAGCAAAGCTGAATAAACATAAACCAGCAAGGCCAGACCTGGCTCCTGACCTCCAGCAGACATTTGCTCTCTGTCTGCTGGGGGAAACTTGGGTTGAGCCGAGGGATCTCTTGATCCCGTTGCAATTTACTGGAGGAGCGTGGAGAACTCAGAATAACAAGGACGTGGAAGGAATATTATTATTAAAATGCCATTATCAAAGCCCAAGATACAAAATAGCACTGTAATCAGAGTCACAAATCGTAGAAATCTGGTGCGAGTTCATTGAAATTGCCGTGGTTGGGCAGAATTGGCCAAAGAGGGTTTGATCTTTGGAGGCTGCGCTGGATCCTGGTCCCTGCACTCGCCTCTCAATACAGGCGCGAGCATCACTGGCTTCAGGCTGTCTCAGTGCTTTCCTGAATCAGAATTTACTCCCTGATTTACATTGCACTTAAAGCACATTTGCAGCTTACACAGAAATCCTGGAGCTGGCTTGGACCAGCCCGGTGCTGCCCTGGCAGAGGAGAAAAGCAGGGGCAGGCGATGGGGCAGCTCTGATGCAAAAACCATCCAAAAGCAAATTTGGGGAGTGCTGCAGGCGGTTCCCCTGACTCCAGGGAAGACGTACCCTCAAGGACATGGTTACTGGAATAAAATCACGGCGCATTAAGCCTGGGCATGAATTTACAGGGAGCTATGCCATGGCACCAGCTGGCCGCAAAGTGAGCATGGGATAAATTGCTGCCCAGGGAAACAGGCACATGGCGGCTGGGTGTGGGGGAGCGGGAACATGCCGGCGGGCGAGCACGAGGATGCTCTAGCATGAAAAACCAGGCTGAGCCAAGGACCAGAGGTGTCAGCCTCCCTCGAGGACCAGGGGTTGGAAAAGGGGCTGCTGCATTTAAAGGCTGCATCCTTTTCTCTAAGAAGCGGGTGCAGCAGGTGATCTCCCACTTTGTTGACCTTCAGAGAATCAATTTGCTAGACTGAACAAAGGTTCGGTTTCGAAGCCGTCATCACAAGCAGACAAGGAGCTTTTTACCTCTTCTCACTCGGGCAAGGGAACATTGTGCTATTCGGGAGAACCTGGCAGTGACCATCCCTTCAGCTGAATGGCGGGGGGGATTTACAGACAGAAACAGCTACAACAATAACAATTAAAAAGCACCAACATGGAGAGAGACGATACAAAAAATAAAAAAAAATCTCATCTTGCTATCTCCTGGTACAACTCCATTAATTTAACTCTAAACTGTGCTCCAAAAATAGTAATAAAAATGGCTCTGTGCATAGCTATTCATAGGGTGGTAGGATATTATGATACACAAGCAATAAGTCTTAAATAATATTTAGTCACCCCAGAACGCTTATAAAAATCAGAGATAGCGTGTAAAAGCACAGCCTATACAAACAGATCCCAGTGAGCAGTTTTAGGTAAAATTTACCTCTCCAACCCCCTGGGCAGGGTGTAAAGGTCCCCTCCCCTTACTGATGTTCTTGGACAGCCAGACAATTTTTGCAGAGAGCTGGTGGGCTTCGTGGGTCCCCCGCTCTGGGGACTAGGGGACATGCTCACTCGCTCTGAGCTGGACAGTTGGGAAGGCAGTAGGATGAAAAAAAAGGTTGAGTTCAAACCTAAGTGCCCCCCTGCCCTTCCATGGCAGCCTCCAGCGATCCGGGATGTCTCGTGGAGGTTCCCAGCCCAAGGAAGCAGCCGGCAGAGACCAGAAATCATGTACTTTAAAATGTGCAGAGCATTGCAGGGCTGGGTGCAGGAAGAGCTCCATGAACACATACCATCAAAAAAGATAATCGTGTCACTAATCTCTTACCAGCCTGAGTAAGTTTTCTGGAGGGGCTTTCAATCTGGGTGACAAACACGGTGATAACTGTTTCAAAGACACTGTCAGAGCAGCGATCCCATCCGCGGCGCCTGACTCACTGCTGAATTCCCACTCCTGCATTAATGCTAACAATGCTTTTCATTTAAGCCCTTCATTTAGAGGGCTTGCTGTATTAAATTGCACTGTGGCTAAGAAAAAGAAAGAAAAAAAAAAAAAGAACGAACACCTAATATTTTCCCCCACTTTTTTCATGTACCACTCTCGTAAATGTATTGCTGTCCATCTCAGAAATCAAATTCCAGGATCTGGAGGTCCTGAAACTTTAAAAGAAAGCAAAGGCACAAGCGTGAGGACATTACCTCCGTCTGGAAACCCTCTACCAGGATGGCCACCAGCAGGTTAAACAGAACGTAATTCCCAAACGTCATGAGAGCGATGAAGTAGAGAGCAGCCCAGGAGGAGGTCGATGCCATGCCATTGTAGAGGACCTTGTTCCAGTCTTCCTGGGTCAAAATCTGCAGAGGAAGGGTATCAGGAAAATGGAGATACTGGAGGATTGTGTGCCATTTTGCCCGAGTCCGGCTGGGTATCTGTGCTCTGGATGGGCCAAATGAGCATCCCACTTTTGGGGTATCCACTGTAGCTATAACCACAGGAGGATAAATCCGGCCCAAGCCACCTTCTGAGCCAGAGAAGAGATAGGACCAAAATGACCGTGACTCCCATGCTACCGGTAAGGACCCTGCCCAAACTGCCCCGACTCCCAGCCGCACCAAGGGACGCGTTCAGCCGTAAGGGAGTGCAACATCGCATGGGTCGGACCTTTCCTTTGGTCGGCCAGAACAGCTAGAAGTCCTTCACAGATCCAGCAGTTACAGAGCTCAGAGCTGCTAGAACAAAAAACTGCAAATATCAATCATGGGCTTAAAACAGATTCTGTTCTTTGTCGAGATATCGCCGCAAATGGTCCTGATCTCTTCCTCTCCATCTCCACCCTCTACACTTACTTTCACCCACCCAGCCCATACCCTGCAAATGCAAGAGCCTCCTACCTTGGCAGCCCCTCCTCATTAGCTTTCTGATTTATTCTGGGAAACAGTCTGAAAACCCCTGTGTTCCCGCACTTGTGGTTTTGGGTCCTCTCCCGTCCACGGCAAGGAGCTTCACTAAGCTCTGTCAGATGCTTTGGAAAACAACCCCAGCCCCTGCAGCCCCCAAAATGCACACGAGTTGTGGCGTTTTCCATTTTGTACCTGGAAAACAGTGACGATGGCCCAGAGCAAGGAGTCGAAGTTCTTCCTGTCGGGCAGCGTGTCGCCGTCTCGCTCCGAAGCAAACTTACAGCCAAAGAGGTGCATCCCCAGGATGCTGCACGGGAGGGAAAGCAGGGGTTCAACAGGAGACGACATCGGTCTCCTATTAAGAACTAATAATCGCACAGCAGGACTGACTGCGTCTCCTGATTTCACCTGGGCAGGTTTTTTTGGTTTTTGGTTGTTTTTTTTTTTTTTAAAGATGAATCATTCGTTCACTGAAAAACACGCCTCGAGATCACGCAAACCAGTTGTGAATTTGGGTCAAATTTGTCAAACAGTTTCAGGCAAAAAGTATGCCTGCTCCTTCTTTTTCCTCTGCTTTGTTTTTGTTTTTTTTTAAAGTCAAAACATTTTTTTTAGAAAATGTTGAAAGAAAATGTTTTGACTTTCTGCTTTGCAATGACACATTTTTAGCAAAATATGCTTAATTTGAATTAGGAAGACAGAAAGGGTTTATGTGAAATACCTGAATGAGACATTTTAGGGGACCCAAAACAGCTTTTTCAATTTTGACAGGAAAACAGAATACCTTTCATTTAAGATTGATACTAAAATAATAATTTGTTTTCCCCTGCTCTTGGCCAGTAACCTGAATAATCAAATTATTTACAGCTCTACTGTAAATGGCTGCAAACGGTGGCTTTGGAGTGAAACATCTTGCTGGGAGAAGGGACATTATTCCATGGAAGAGACTGGCTTTCTTCAGCCTTCCCAGTGCCTGGATTGCTGGAACACCAGCGTTGGCTGTTACAAGGAGACAGGCTCTTCTCAAATTCTAGACCAAAATCAAAAAATTCGGGGCTATGCCAACCCTATTTCTAACGTTTCCACTGCAGAACCTCCCTTCTCAGAAGAGGCCATGCAAGAGCACAAGCACCACCACGGCTGACTTTATTTTAGGAACATCACCCTCTCCTTGGCAATATTTTTAGCATCAGGCTTTCTGTTAGTCGGTAAGTAATGGGACCGCTGTCTTGGGGTGATGTCAAAGAATCATCCAGCTGAAAGATTTTCCTTGTAAGTCATCTTGCAAAGACAGATGTCTCGTTTGGCCAGAGTTGAGAGAATTTAGTCAGGGCAGCAAGCCATCGCCAGCTCTGGCCAGCGATGCTGTTTCTGGGACTGTTCAGCTCAGCCATGCCCTGGTATGGACTCTTACATCTCCTCACCTCGCCACGGGATCCCACCTAAAAAACCCCCAGGACTGGGAATCGGAAGTGCTCACCTGAAGATGAAGATGAAGAGCATCAGCAACATGCAGAACGTAGCCACGTTGTCCATGGTCTTCATGAGGACCACGAGCTGGCGCTGGAGGGCTGGCATGAAGCGGACCAGCTTCAAAACTCGCATGAGCCGAAAGGTCCGCAGGACCGAGAGCCCCCCACCTTGCTGGCCCACTATCTCCCACACACTGAGGGATAAAAAAAGGTCATTGCAGGATGAGAAGACAAAGCCTAACGCAAAGGCATGGAGGAGAGGAAGCAAAGGGAGGGTGAAATTCAGAGAGAAGAGGCATGGAAAGCGGGCAGAGATGCACTGCCAATGCCCCCAGTGAGCTGGACTCCATCCAGGCTTGCAAAGAGCAGAGCCCCACTAGAATGTCAAAAACACGCCTGCAAATCAGTGGCTGCAGCTGCAGGGGCAATTACAGCCTTTGCACGTGCCAAAAAACCAGACAGCTGCTTAATCGGGCACTGTTTGTACCGTTTGGATCCTAGACTTTCCCAGGACTTTGGGACTGAGGGCTTTCTGCTTGGGCCTCTCTCTAAAATGACCATAAAATAACCCCAAGATATGTATAAGCAATCATGTCTAAGTGCATTAATTTACAGCAGAGACGTATAAAGTGTCATAGGAAAGTATTTATGCCCACTCTCCATTACTTTCTGTTTAATTAAACAGCCAAATGAGGAGAAACATGCATAAAGAAAGCTCTAGGTTTGTACCTAATCACCACGATGATCCCATCAAAGATGTTGTATGGATTCTTAATATAGCCAAAAGGACCATAAACGAGGACTTTCAACAGCATCTCCAGGGCAAAGAGGCTTGTGAAGACTATGTTGCTGATCTCCAGGGCGTTGGTAAGCTCCTCCGGCTGGGGAAAGAGGAGGAGGAAAGGGACACGGTAAGCAGCACAGCTCCATTTGTTAGCCATATCCAAAACTACACCTGGAAATACAAGCCCCAATACCACAAGTGTAGGACTACCGATGCTAACGGTGTAGCGAGCAAATGGTAATAGCTCACTCAAAGCCCAGGAGAGAGAAGAAAAATGCTAGCAGAGTATTTAAGGTTTATACACCCGTTGTAAATTGAGCAGGTAAATCCAGGCATGGACTTCACGTTAATCACAGCTTTAGTACCACCTCAGGAGGTTTATGTAGAAGTGGCGTGTACTGAGCCTTAACGCTTTCACATCCTCCAACCCAATTCTCCTTATGCAGAAGGGAGAGTCGGACCGTTTTCTCATGTAAATATCCTCTTAGGGCCTGTCTTTTTATTTCGTATCTCATCAAAAGATTTAAGCTATGATTTTCAAATGCAGAGATTTGAGGTGCTATAGCTGGAATGGCTCAAAAAACCTCATTATCAGGAAGCCCCAAATACTGCAACTGAGGAAGGGCCTGATCCCGGCAATTCAGACTCGTAGCTCTATTTTTAGATTGCCAAAAAAACCTAAAAAACAGACTTCCCGTAATCTTAGTCTTAAATTAATACCTTACATGTTTTTCTAGCATATTTCACAGAGGGTTCCCAACAATGCCTGCAGATACCCAGCGCTGCGCTTTCCCCAGCGGGTGGGCAGGCATTACTGGAAAACATATGGCAGAAGACAAAAACCGGTGGCGTAGTCTGTTTAGGATCAGTCAGTGGCAAAGACAGGAGCAGAATCTGCAGTACCAGATCCCTTCTCCCCATTTAACCCCAACACACAGCCACAACTGCATGTTTGTACTTAAAGGCTTCATTAAAATCAAGAGACAGCGTCCTGCTGGCAGATGGCTGCAGGGTCATGTCGGCAACGCCGAGGTGCCCCGCGGGGCAGTGGGCTGGCACAGTTCACAAAGCACCTTATGCACACTGGGTGCTGGATTCCTCTTAGGGGTAGTTTGGCACTTAACTCACTCAGATGCTTTCCTAAATCCCCACGTGTAACCACCCGCAGCTTTAGATGCCTGAACATCATGGTGAGTTACAGCCAGATGTGCAGGTTCACGGCAGCTACACCACGAGCAGAAGCTAACGTGCAACGCGTGCTGTTGACTGCTCCCACCACTTACATGTAACACCTTCATGGCTGGCCAAAAACTTCCTACAACGGGCCAGGAGCTGCCATGCCACGGCACATGCTGCGGCACAAGCTGTAGGGTTTGACGTGAGGTGACCCAACCCCAACCCAACACCATGGGAGCCGGGAGAGGGGATGGCTCAGGGGCAGGGTCAACACTTGATCAACTGTTTTTCAGAGTCCCAAGAAACTGCAGCGACCAAAGGCTCCACAGATATACACAGGCAAATAAACAGATAAATCCATGTGGGCATTCAACTCTCTCTTTCTCAGGGTTGAAGTCTCCAGGCACAGCTGGCTGAGCCCTTGCAGCTCAGGTTTCTCCAACCCAGTATGATGGTAGATGGGGGACCCAAATTGGTCTGACGTTATCTCAGCGCGACAGTATAATCCCTGAGGACTTGCACTGATACTAGTGGGAGCTTGTGATGACACAGCAATGGTCACGGGATAGCAAAGGGGGAAACGGCAGCATTGAAAAGAAAAAGTAATTAAAAAAAAAAAAAGGGGGGGTGTCGAACACTTCCTATACCTCAAACATCCTCGCTGAGGAGCAGATCCCTTGGCTAGAGTTTGCCAAACACACCAGACACACAGCCCAAATCACCTCCTCACTGATCTAGAGCTGAAATACAAATGCTCCAGCTCTCGATATTAAACGCAGCCCTGGTTTAAAATCATACGCCTATGGGAACACTCAGACACAAAGTAATAAATAGGCCGAGAACTTATATGTCAAGCTGCACCTCAGGACAATTTCAAATAGCTGAAAGTCTACATTAGTCACAAAAAAAATGCCAACTCATTCATGAGTGCCCCAGCACCGAGGCAGGCTGTGCTGTTATCATTATCGCAGCGATACTGCTGGAAAGAAAATGCGTTCCTGGAAGCTTTCCTTCTCATCCATCAGCACCACTAACCCGGGTCCCGAAGGCTGATTTCCACCCTCTGCGACCACGCTGCCAAATCTAACCCTCCCCGCAGGCGCAACCCAGTTAAGTCCCTCGATGCATGAGCAGCGCCCAGCATCTCCCACAGCTGCGGCATCCCTTCCCCGCGGGGGCTGACATGGAAAACCCAAGCAGCCCCGGCAGGGATGTCGTATTAATAGCGTGGATTAATGAAACTTTGCACTTCATGAGCACCTTCTGGTTGGAGATGTTATTGGGATGTATAAATCTGGATGGGAGGCGCTGGCAGGGCACAGCTGGATGACGTGGGGAGCCACGGGGGGAGCAGTGCTGATGCTGCAACTCTCACAGGACCCCCAGCACCCACCAGAATGGCCGTGACCACCCCCCCCCCCCAGCCCATGAAACATCCCTCCCAGCCCACCCGGCTCACGAGAGCCCCAAATACCCCTGGCACCGGCGCGGGAGGACTATGGGTCAGCCTGTGCAGCGTGGTGATGCTCAGCACCCGCAGCAGCACCAGATCCATCCATCGCCCCCTACTTCACACCGAAAAAGCCGCCTGGCCCCCCACTCCTCCTCCACACACTCTTTTCCGCTTCCCTCGCAGGAAACGGTTTTTAATATCTGAGACATTGGGCGCCCGTAATAAAAATGAAGAGTGGGATCTCCTGAACCGGAGCTGAGAATTAATATCCAAAAATCTAAGATTAATGGCCAAAATGGGTTGAAAGAGGAAGGGAAAACTTCCCTTTCACCTGGCCAGGAGAAGAGAAGGGTCTCCAGGGCAGCCTGGAACTCTGCCAGGGGAGGGCGAGGCGAGCATCTGCTGGAAGCACACCGCAACCAGACCCGGCTGAAATCAAGGAGTTATTTTGCTTTGGGAAACAACACATCCCTAAACAGTTGAGACGGGGCGATGCGAATTACTTGGAGGATTTCTGCAGCCAGCTGTGGAGCGCTCTCCCCCAAGCCCCTCGCTCCCGCTCGGGGGTCCCCAGGGCAGCTCATGGGCCCCCTGCAACAGCTCCGCATCCCTTTCAAGGGACACGTCGCTGCAGCCCGTCCATGGGGCACCCACCCGGACCCCTGCCACAAGCACTGCCGGGAATTATTTATAAAAATAGAGGTGGGCTGAGATCGTGATCCTGTCCAAGGGGATCACAGCCAGGCAGTGGGGATTCAAACACTTCTGAGAACGCCAGCTATGGGATTTCCATGCAGCCATAGATGCGTACAGATAATAAGACTGTTTATAAGATGCTTCTGCTCTAGAGAAATCAGAAACATGCCTGAGACTTCTTTCCTTAGACATCATTACAATACAGCAGGAAAGTGGCTTTTCTCTCCTGTGGGAATTGAAATTGTCATCCCATTCCAAACAGGAATGCAGTTTCAGAATTGGCGAATTGAAACACTTTGTGCCCAAAATTTTGAAAGCTCTCCCCTTCATTTCAGTCCCTATTCCCTTATCCATTTGCTCTGTACTGTAAATCAACTGAAATTAAAAAACATAAATAAAAGTCAGCTTGAAGAAGAACATGGAACTTTTTGTTCCCCAACTGTTCAAATGGACGTTTCAAATATCTCAGACAATGTATTTCAATAAATTTTTTTCTTTGAAGCCAGTTCACTGAAACCGCTCCCCTCCCACGAACAGCTTCAAGTTTGATAAGCTGCCATTTTCTGACAATAACTGTCTAATCAAAACTATATTGACTAGCTCTAGACATAATGCACCTGGGAGAGTCACCGACTCCTGGCACACAACCAGCTCCACAAGTCCTCGCCAGGCATGGATGAAAAGAGCCGGTAAAATCAAGCAGCTTTCCCCTCTGAGGGCCACAACACGGCAGCTGAGGAAGGTGGCATCAGTCCTTTGACTAAAGGATATATTTGGAAAACAAACCCCTCTAGGAACCCCCCTGGAAAGGGTATTTTGCAGGGAAGCAGAGCCTGAGGTGCAGACCCTGGGGTTTCTTTGCAGTAGAAAGCCTCCTGCCTACCACCCCGATTACAGCACATCTGCCACAGCCTCAGCTTCTCCATTAAGAGAAAAGTCTGCTAATTCTCTCATCATCAGCAGCAGTGACTAATTAAAAGGAAAGCATCCTATGATTAAATGAGCAACACCCAGAAAGACCGAGATACAAGCACGATTCAGCTGTGGCACAAAACACCAGCTCTTCCGATGAGTCTTCGGTAAATACTGAATTTTGTTTCCAGGACACCTCGCCTTGCTGGACACACAGATGTGGTGTCCTGGATAAATCATTCCCTGTTAGCTCTCTGTTTGTGTAGTGTCGATTTGTTGATGTACCAAACAGCACATTGACAAGCTCTGGCAGCACATAAAATAGGAGCAGACAGAGCAGCATCTCCCATAAACACCACGCAGCGAACGAAGGCGGCAGGGAGGAGGCGGCGAGCCACGGGCGCCGGCCCAGACATAACCCTGCCTGGCAGGGTGCAAACCGTGGCGGCAAGGAGGGGGTGCTCTCTGCACCCTGCCTGGAGGTTTCAGGCAGGGCTGCCTGGCACCAAGCAGGGCACTGCCGTGGGGGACAGGAGGGGGCAAGGGAAGATGTCCCCAGGTACTAAATGTTGCCTCGAGGGGTATCTCAGAGCTGGACCAGCACTTTGCCCTTTTTCAGCATTCAGAAATAGGCTGTAACGCATTTCTTTAATTTTTTTTTTCTTTTTTTAAACTGAGTAGAAGCGCAGGAGTGAGGTTTCCGATGGCAGAAGGGACGTGCTCCATTTCCACCTGGACACAAGACGGTGGCACATGCTACTCCTTCCTGTGCACAGGGCTCCAAGGTGTCTGCTGAGCGAGCGAGGCTGCAGGCAATGAGTGGGGAAAAAGGTGAGGACAGGGGCTGGGGTGATTAAAAGCGCAAGCCCCGGGGGCTGTGTTCCCCAATTCCTCAAAGACAAGCCCTGCTGCGCGATGAAGTGCAACCAAGTGCCCTGGCAGACGGTGCACAGAGCTTACAAGGCTTCTACTCCTGCCTTCCTCCAGCCATGACCCATATAAAGCACAGGCATGGCACAGGCTCTTCATCATCATCAGACCTGCACCCAGCGCCATGGGCGCGTCTGGCATGGATCCGTCCATCCCCATTTCCCCCTTGCTCCAGGCTGTGGCCAAGCCTGGTCTTGCCCAGCCCCTGCCCCTGGGGATGTCAGCACAAAAGAGCAGAAGCACCCCAAGGGCTTTCCTCTCTATCTTGCTAACAATAAAATAAAACAGAAAAAACACTCTGTCTCACCACAGCACAGCGGGAGGGATGGGGTGACCAGCCAGGAGGCAGATCCCTCCTGATCCCGAGGGCTCTGCTTCTGCGAGCGGATCCAGAAGACCATGAAAACTTCTAACCCATTCAAATGGCTGCAGAATAAAACCCTTCTGAAATTATTACCATGGCAACTAAGGAAAAATAACACAGAAAGAAAATACTGACCTCAGCTACTTCACAGGAAACACCAACAACATTTTACTGACTCATCACTTGCAGATTTTTAATATATATACATAAGAAAAAAATCAAATGGGTCACACAAAGACGCGATTTTCAACCTGACACCGCTCCATTAAGATCCTCTCCACCCTCCGCATGGGTGCAGACACGCACCGGGTCTACCTCGAAACAGGAGCCAGACCACGAGTCCTGGGACAAAATGCAAGAAATTCTGATGACCAGAAGCAGCTATTAACTAACAAAATGAGGTGCCCTTTTTTTGCCCTCTCCCATGCCCGATTCCCCATCTTTTATAGCTCACGGCTATGTCCTCAGTCAACCAACAGGCCTTCTCCATGCCCTGCCCTCGTCGCACCCACATTATTCCCCCTGCCTTGGTGCACCCGCTGAGCCACGGCCATCCAAAAAACCACTTTGGTTCCCTTCGGTAAATACAGCTCCTCTTAGCTCCAGAGCCACTTGCTTCTTTATAAATAGAAATTCAATCCACACATATTTTCAGCGATGACATTCATTGTCTTTGGGGCTCCTTAAAAGGCATCGGGCTTTAGTTATTGTCCTGGGTCCAGCAGCACGAACCTGAGCCGTGCTTAATTGGAGCCTGATAGACCGATAGGCTTTTTCTACTCATCCTTTGCCAAATTGGTTAAAGAAAACAATTCAGAAGGTAGCAGGATTGCAGAGGTTTTTGCTTTGCTCCTCCTGGGGCTGGAGACACAGAAAGGGCAGCGAGCTCGCTGCTCGGTGGGCTGGAGGACTGCTGGGAAGTTCAGGATTTATAGGCATTTATTAAAAGGAAATGACTTTGACAGACAAGCGAACAAGTCCAGTTTCATCCCATCACCACATGAGAAAGGAGAATTTTGTTACGGGCTGAATGGAGGCTGAATATTTCATGCCACGGCAAGTGACGCTGTAAGAAAGGGAGGAAAGCAGCTTTCATTTCAGAGAAATCGGAGCTGTCTGCACAGGAGGGACTCCCCTTCCACCACCGCTGCTAATCTCCTCACCTTCCACCCGTTCTTCCCCGTTCCAGTTAACAAATGTCCCTTCCCACCCCACACCTGCAGAAGGAAGGAGCTGAGTCCCATGCACATGGCACCTTCTGGTGCAAGACCTTCCTCTCCACCACATCCTTGTTGAGCAACCATGGCCAACAACCGAATTCCCCGGCCCTGACTGCCTGTACAGGGCCGTGTCCCCATGCACCTCTGCCTCCTGTCCACCCCGAGCCCGGGGTGCAAATGAGGGGACAAGCCCTGAGCAAGATGGAGAACCTCATCAGTCAACCCTGAAGGGACCTGCCGTGAACTATCCCTGCTCAGGACCATGAACAGGATCCGCAGACCATGCTCTCCTCCTCCAAGCCCTGGGGCCGTGCTCTCTTTACCCCTCTCAGGAGGCACAGCAGATATTCTCGCCTGAACTCCTTATCTCTCTCAGCTTGAGATTTCTGGATGAATATTATCCCAGAAAGTGCAAGAAAAACATGAACTGGCTCATCCCTCTGCTCAGGTTTCGAAGGAGCTTAAGCTGAACAAAAGCTGCATTTCCACTTGGTCACACCTTGTAAGTACTTGAGATTTAAAGCCCTCCATTTCTAGTTAATCTAAACCAAGTTTGAAACTTATCTCCCCATTAGTACTTGAAAAGGTACCGGGGGAGGGAGGAAATAAAAAAAGGGAAAGAAAAAGGCTGTCTCTGTACAGCTCCTGCACAGTTCTGCTGAACCCGGGTTTCTGGTGCTGGTAACATTATCTCTAATGCTGACAGACGTCCACGGGGGAAAAGCTGGTCGTTTCCTAACATCAGCAAAAAAACAATTATAACAGCGAGCTGAAATCCAGCAGAGACGAGGGAAAAAGCACTCGGCTCCTGTCCCCGCTCCCGCTGGGGGCTGAGCGGGGTGGGAAGGGGCTCTGCGAGGACACGGGTAGCAGCAGGGCAGACTCATGGGCACCAACAGCATTGGGACCAACCTCTACCAGGAGAGTCGGGGGAAAAAATGGACTGATCCCTGGGAAATCACCAACAATCAGCAATCAGGAGCGCTTACAGATGAAAGCATTTGCTGGTGCAAGCTGAGGATGCTCCAGAAGCTCTAGCTGAGTTTGCTGGCTCCCACCCAAGGGGAACAACCACAATAATCCAAGAAGGAGCAGAGAGAAACGCCCGGCTATCTGCAGAGAGCAGCGATTTTTCATCCGCGTGGGGACGAAGCAAGTTTCGAAAGCACACATCATTTTCCCATTTCACTGAGCCGGAGTCTCTTCACAACACTGCCTGAGCAGAGATAACACGAGGGTACGGATGGCAGCTGAAACAACAGCTGTAATGATAGGATCTAAGGCAGCCCGAGTATTTCCAGCCTCTGAACTAAATTAACAGGAAACAATTGACACTTACGGCTCCCCATCCAGGGAGCTGAAGAAAACTTTAGTAGATGTCAAGGAATCCACATAGGCTCATCCCTAAAGCATGCAGAGAACTGAATTATCTGATAAAAAACCCATACGCTTTCCAGTTGCATGAAGTCTCATTTAATTTTCAAATCATTCAGTCTCCAGAACCAGGATAAAGTCTGCTTTATAGGCACAGCCCATTTTTTTAATGACTATGAGGGCCGTGGCACCCCTGTGTTTTGCATGACACTCTGGAAGAGCTTCGTGAGTGAGTCAATTAAAACACTCTTGAGTTCCTACAAGACCTCATAAACCCTTCAAATCACTGAGAAGCGGAAGAACCCCCGAGGTCCATAAAAAGAATTACCCCCAATAACAAACAGAGAGCTGGTTTTGAAGTCAGTGATCCTAGTGATTAACAGCTCTGATGACTTCCATTAGCGTTGACTTGACTCCTCCAGTCTCCAACAACAAACAGTTAATAAGACTAATTTCTGCTTAAGCAGGAGCTAATTGAATACAGCACGTGTAAATCTATAGGGCACCTCATTTTCCTACCGTGGGAGTGCCCTATGCAGCTGTAGCGCTGAGAAATTAAGTTGATGCTACAAGCCCTGCGTTGGGCAAAGCCAGCAGACACCGAGGGAGGGAAAGCCTCACTGCGCTGCCAAAGCTTTGATCGCTTGGCTAAGAGTAGCTGGCACAGGGCTGGAGAGATGTGTAATGGAGTTAAATAGAGACATGGAACATGCACCAAAGTGGAAGTGGAGATATCTCTAAGGAAGAGAAGATGGTGTGTGAGCGCAGGACCTTGCGAGCTCCCGCGAAAAGCCTGGGGCAGATGGAGGTTTTCCGGGGAAAGGCTGTCTCATTGATTTAGAGGGAAGCACACACATGCATAAGTGCCCTCCTGAATCAAAGCCTAATGAATCAGATTCATACAAGGAAGCATCAAATTAGAAACTTCGCCACAAAGAAAAGTCGGGCTGTACTATTAAGGCCACGGTTGGAGTAAAGCAGCCGGGGTGCAGGGTTAAGGGGGTACAGCACCGGTTTGCATCGGTGTGCGATGCAGAGAGCCCCTGGTGCAGCACCAGCTGCTGCCTGGATGTGGGATGGGTCCTCGAGTCCCTGCACTCACAGGAAACAATTCAAAAGAGGTGCAAGAGATACCAAAAATATTTTTTTAAAAAAGCATTCCCTTCCTTCCTGACCTGGAGGCCTGACACAAATCCACACACATGAAAGAAGACAAAATTTAGATGTCCTGGGTCAACCTGATGTGGAGATGCAGAGGTCAGAGCAGACACGGTGTTGCCCACAACCGCCCTGTGCAGCCAGGCAAGGGCGAGCCGGGCAGCACGCACCCTGCGAGTTGCAGCTCATGCCCGGATCCTCCACAGCCTCCTCGGGAGGCGAACGAGCACTTGGCAAGATCTCATTTTGGCACATAGGGATGTCAAAGGAGCAGCCTCCACATGCCCGACAAATCTGCAGCTGCCCTCCACCACTCCTGGGGCCAGCAGCAAAAGGTTCAACTTGGCTTGAAACTGGTGGAGATTAGGATGCTCTTGACCACCAAGTCCTGGAAGTAAAGTCCTTCTGATCCCCAAAACGCCCTTATTTCTTGAGGCAGTGCTCACAAATGGATCCAGACCTGCTGCCCTCCAGCCTGCCCAGGACTTTGGACACTAGCACAGACTCAAGCATCCCAAGACCTGGGGCACCAGCCTGCCAAATCCCCACTGTCCAGCTCCGTTACACCACTTCTCCATGGAGCAATCAAATTTTCCTCCCACGTGGAGAAACCAATCAGTGGGTGTCACAACAGCTAATAATTTTCAGTTACCTTCTTCCCTACACACTGAATTCAGGCAGAAGCAGAAGTACATAAATACCATATGGGTGACTATTATAAATGCTTGAACCTGGAGCCTAATGGTTCCTCCATGCCGGCAGGTTTTCTAATGCTGCTGCAGTTACTGACCCTTCACCTCCCCTCTCGATCATCCTGGATACCTGAAAATTTCACGTCCTCTGACGCTGATTAGGAAGACTCCCATGCTCTCCAGCCTCAACTGTTTACATAAATAGACACCTTAATGCATTTTGCCAGCAAGCTTTCCTTTCATGCTTTGGCACAGATGGTTGATATTTCCATGCCGCACTGGCTATCAGATCGTAATGTTACCGGTGACAACTTTACATCATCTGCACTGTGTACACTCTGGGCCCCTGCAGTGGGATGCGCTAGGAATTCAGCTTTAGATACTACCATGGGCTGAGGCTGCTCCTGCCTTCTGCAGATGGAGTTTGCACACCCTGGTTCTTGGCACTGCTGCTTTGTGGATTCCTACAACACCTTGCTGTAGCTGGGGGTGCTCCACCAGTTACCCTCCCGCTGGGGGGATGTCAGGCGTCGCCTCTTCCCACTTCCTTGAAGAACTGCCTCCCATGGGTGATGAGCTTTTCTCCTTGGGTGCTGTCCCAAAGAGTCATTCACCCCCATCATCTCTCCAATTTGCTTTTAAGAATTAACAAACGGTTCTCTACAGGTCTGAACCAATTTCTCTTCCTTCCTTCAGAGACACCAGAGTTTTGGACCACTCTAGATCCAAGTCCCTGCAAGCTCCAGCCATGGATTTGAACCAGCTGCAGCTTTGGGGAGGCCAGTGCAGGACTCTCCAGTCTCTTGTTATGTTAACAATGGCAAAACACCGCAGAGACGGCAGCTGAAATTCAAGCACTATTTAAACAAATGAATATGTAGGGTATAGTTCATACAATGCAAGTTCAGACAAGGAAAATCGGAACAGCCAGGAAGCTCAATGTGAACCATATTTTAAAAACAAAAACAAAACTCCAAAGCCCTTCCTCAAGGAAGCCCTTGCCGAATTCTTTCCCCTGCTGAGGAGTCCAACATCACGCCTTGTACTAAAGCCTTTGCATTTCACTCCAAGGAAGGATTTGGAGAAGAAAAAAAAAAAAAAGCAGCACATTATGGAACACAGTTTGGCTTACAGCCAGGGCTGGGGGGAAAGCAGCACAGAAACCCTCTGGTTTAGCAGCACATTTTACTCCTGCTCTATGGCAGAACAAGCTTTTGCAAAGCCCTAGCTGTTTGAACCTGCAGCGCTGCAGAGCTTCAGCTTCCCTAAGGCGAATCAGTCAATTGGTTCAACGGTGTATTTAAAATCCCCCGGAGTCTACCTTTAAATCACCTTTATATTCCTCTACCCAAAGCTAATAGTTTCTACCTGCATTTTGCTTCATCTCTGTAGAAAAACAAGCTATTTAGCAGTCACATTAATAATCCGCAGCAATCTGGTTGTCGTTTCCCTGATGGAAAATTTCACACTGCTGCCCAGCAGCAGCGACATGGTGAGTGCTACGTGCACTTCAAACCGCTCTGCTTTCCTCCCACCAAACCCAGCAGTCGTGAGAAAGGCAAGAGTCAGAGCTGGACGGGTGGGGAGGATGGGCAGAAAACGCAGAGTTAAGCCCGGCCAGGCTCATCCACGTGCAGGAACCACGTGGAAGCAACCTGATGCTGAGTGAGAAAGTCAGCAAGCTCATGTCGGAGCTTAGAGGAAACCCAGCTCCTGAACCCCCAGCCATACAATGGTAAAATATTTGTTGACAGTGAGTTTATATGGAAGGTGGTCTATGGAGAGGAGCTTTGGGATGGAAGGTCCTAAAGTAGGAGATGAGCTCCTGGGGACACGAACTACCTTTGCTATGTGCATCCAGCACCCCTGGCCGTGGGTGCTCAGTCTGGCCACATTGACTGATGGGTGAATGCAAATAAACAGCAAGAGGTGTGGGCCAGCGTTTTCAACACACTCCAAATTTCCACTCGTTTCGATGTGCCTTCAAACCACCACTTTCATCCTAAATATCCCAACCCGGCCTTCTCTGGTTGATGAGTCTGTTAAGCAAATGACTGTAAAGGCTGTTTCAGTCTTCTAGGCATCTTCCATGGAGAAAAGCAGGTCTCTCCAGGATGCCTGTCCCAAGGTGAGATAGCCTCCGGAGGAGCATACTTCTCTCCCCTGGCTATAAGGAGGATGTCAGCTGACCAGCTCATGTTTTGAAGTCCAGGATGCTCCGGTGGTCCCAGAGCTGCTGAATCCCACCCAGCACTGCTGGGGACAGATGGGACGGCAGAAGCCTTCCTCCTCCCAGAGTAACCACTAGCCCATCCGTCCTCTCACACAGCAGCTGCTAGCGTGTCCTCTCCCCCCTGGCAAGGTGCTGGTAAACAACACAAGGCTTTTGACATGGCACCATAAAACATGTCCTGAAAGTACTTATCCTAATATAGCCCGGTGTGCCCAGGGTGGCCTCATGTGAAAAGCCCAAGGGGTAAATATTCATTAAATAAGCAGAGAGCTTAATATAGAAAGTCATGGAGTCAAGTACTCTTCAAGCCCCCTCACGTCTTTGCAAACATCAGCCAATGAAGATAAATTTGGCGTGGTTGATCACTTGCACTTTTAGGAAAGGCTCTTCTAAAAGAAAAAAATCACGTTTCAGTGTTTATAATCTCTGCAGAAAGGCCTGGTCCAGCATTTCTGCCCTCTAATTCCTGCTCTCATAACTGTCAGATTATGAAACTGCAGGCTATAAGCCTCCCAAGTTTACAGAAAAACACCTCTCTGCTCTCTGCCGCCACTTTGAGCAGACGAACTAATAAAGACAAGCTCCGCTATTCACTCCAAATGCCTGGGAGAAAGGAATCTGGAACAGTAGTAGTTTCAAAATACCGTCAAAGAAAGCAACCACCCACAGCATCTGGAGTCCCCCCACGCTTATCAGCTCCCTTCACCTTATTACCCGAAAACCACCACAAAAATCTGCCTCTTCCCATCCAGCTGCCTGCTGGGACGCACCACTGGCCGGGACAGAGGCCAGGACCCCGCTGCCCTATTTCCCCCGAGCCAAAGAATTAAGGAGCTGTGTGGCCTCTAGGGTGTTTGGTGATGGGAGCTTGCTCAGCCACCCATCTCTGGTGGGACGGTCCACCGCTACACTCACAGGAGCCTACACCAGCATCTCCCAAAGATGCTCCTGAAAAAGGGCAACAAGCTTTGACAATCTGCCCCTTGGACAGTAGCAGCAAAGACACAGCGGATCTGCTTTCACCTCTCAGCCAAAGGAGGAATATAACTGCTTATTGGTTTCCTGAGCCACCTCCCCCCAGGTTCTTAGGAGATGATCTTCCCGATATTATTAAATAAAGGTGGAATCACTCAAGCTTCCCCGCAGAGCTCCCACCAAGGGCAGCACACGAAGGCGAAACCTGCAGGACTTCAGAGCGCATTGCTGTTTAATGTGCACTGAAAACAAGGGTTAGCCAGCCAAACTGTATTAGGACGTCAGGGAGAAGGCGCTGGCTGGAAGGGACACATTTAGGAGAGCCGCGTCTCCCTGGCGTTCAGTCACTGAGGCATTAATGCCACAGGAGGACACGGGAATTTGGAGCCGGTCTGCAGCCACCACCGCTGGCACTGGGAGCTGTGGGAGAAACGTCTCTGCGTGCAACTGCGAGTGACTCTGCAAATACAAAACGTGCCAGGAAGGGAGAAAAGTAAACAGCCACGACTCGAGATGCAAGGGCTTTCCCAGCAAAGGCTGGCACTGGGACAGGGGTGGCCGTGTCTGTCCGGGAGGAGAGAGGTCTGGCGTCCTGGGAGAAGCACCATGCTGGGCTGGCCACTGGGAGCCCTCAAGCATTGGAAGGGCATATAACAAGGTTTTGCAGCATCTCAGCATCCCCACTAATAAACTCTTCCCTCCAAATCCAAATGAAGCGTGCACCTGCAGCACCAAGCCATCCCATGCCTGCGGCAGGACCGAGGGCACCACGCCAGGCATGCTGCTGGCAGCAGCCACAAAACCTACGTGAGACCAGACTGTGCAAAAGCCTCTCTAAAAGCAGAGCTCTTGTCATCCTTATGGAGACATTTCAAGAGGAACGTGGCAACTCCTTTTCTTAATGACAATATATACAGAGAAAAGCTCTGCTAGGTGACAAGTGTGCGAGAGGCTGGAGCAGAGGCAGCCTCTTGCCTGCAAAGACTCAGATAATCGAGTGGAGGAATAGCCAGCAATGAGCCTATTTTGGACTCAGCGTGCTGTTGCTGAAGCATTCACCGGGGAGGCAAAGGCATTTGTTACCTCCTCTCCAGGGACTGCAAATTCAATAGACTTCCCTGCCTGCAGCTGCACTGACCTTGGAGCCTGCAGCTGCCGGCAGCGCCACTAGCACTGCCGGGCTGGCACAGACGCAGCGGCAAACGGCTGCTCCCTCTCCCTGGCCCCTGCGCCGCAGAAACCAGCAACGCGTGGTGCTGCCCACGTGACGGTGGTCTCAGCACGGTGCTGAGCATCCCTGGCGGGGCCAGGATGCAGGAGCTCACGCAGCCCGGTACCAGCCAAGGTGATTGCTGCCTGCCTCTGCCTGCAAGCTGGAAGCAGGCTCAGAGGAGAAAAATCAGCCCTGCTCTGTCCTGGGACCCTTCCTACAGCACCCCAATGCCTCTCGCCCCAAACCATCCCGTCAGCGGCAGGATTCGGACCCATAACACTGCCCGCATCCCCGCTGCGCCGGGAGCTGCTGGGACACTGCTCACCTGCTCGTGGTACTCAATCCCCATGCTGAGCGTGTTGATGAGAATGGCCACCATGATCCCACGGCCAAAATATTTGCTGTCCACGATCTTCCGGAAGGTCTCGCACACCACGTGCCAGAACGCCAGCACCCGTCTCACTCTCCTGGTCCGGACTCTGCCCCGCCGCGGGTCCCGCTGGTCGCTGTAGTGGGCATCCTGTGTGAACTCATAGACCCCCTCGCTGTCCGAGTCGGCCGTCTCGTTGTCCGTCAGCTCGGCTTCGCTCGCCAGCGCCTTGAGGCAGTAAGGGCAGCTCTCAGGGTTGCAGGAGCCACTGTCCAGCTTGGTGCAGGGGCTGGAGATCTTGCAGGAGCTTTGGCAGGGACCTGAAACACCAGCAGGGCAGGGGCAGGGCAGCCCGTCAGCTGGGATGGGGGGGCTGCGGGCAGCCATGGGAGCAACCCCCGGTTGCTGTTAGCACCAAGCTGTTGCCCTTGACAGGACAGGCATTTCCTAAGGGGAAAAGGGCTCCTGCTGGGCTAAAGAGCCCTCGGCAAAACCTGGGCTCCCCGAGCGCCTTCTCCCCAGTTACAAAGCTCTCTTTGCTGCCCCCAGGCAGACACTGCTGCCAGCCCAGGGCCCCTAGCCCACCTCGTTATACCTCTGGCTATTATGGCTAGGAGAAAGCAATCAGCTCCCCTGGCCCTGGCAGGCTCCAGGCTGTAATTAGCAGGAGTGCCGCTGCCAGCAGCCTCCTTTCCTGCTCCCGCTGCTTGCTGATGCTCCAAAATCACCAGCTTCCCACTCCATGCGCTGCCCCCAGCGGCAGCTCCCAGCTGCCAGGTGGTTCCCAGTGGGATATTCCCCAAAAATCCCACCAGCTGGCTGCCAGGGGAGAGGCTATCTGCAAAGCACGCTCCTGACTCACGCACAGCAGCACACAGCAGTGCGAATAAAAACCCAGCGCTAAACCACCTCAGAGCCCAGCTCTGTGTATTTACTTTCTGGGCAGCTCTGGGCTGGGGGCAGGACTTGGTCTCTTCACTGCACAGCTCCTGGCTGGAAAGGTCAATGCCGCTGTGGAGTGGTGGAAAAGGCATTGACCACCTGGGAAAGCTTGGCTAGAAATGCTTCTTGGAGGCTGAGAGGGTTTGGATTAGACTGGCCTGGGCTTCCAAACCTCAGGATGTGGAGGGGGAAAGAGCATCTTGCAGTGAAGGTATGAAACCCCCGATCCAGGAAAGCTGCATTCGGTGTCTGGCTCTGTTACGGGCTTCCTGAGCAAATCACTCCAGGCAGATTTTTAATATTCGGCACCTGCGATTGCCCCTGAGTACTCGTGCAAAGCAGACACTCAATCTCCCCGAGCCTCAGGTCCCGCAGGGAGCGGAGCTACGCAGTGCTCAGGGATATGCTGGGACTTAGATCTGGAAGGTGTCCATCCCCAAGCTCTGCAGCAAGCGGTGGGCAACACAGCCACCTCCAACCCCTGTGTTTTAGCAAGGAAGGGACATGGCCATTTGGGAGCAGCCAGGCTGGGCTCCAGCTCTGCTTGGCATCACCGAGCCCGGTTCTAGCTGATTTGGGGAGTGCAAGGATTTGGGGAGTGTTCCCTGTAATTGCAGAATAAATTCATTTGACTGGGAGGAGATGGGGATGGGAAAGAAGATGGGTTCATTAAAACATTCATTTCCCTTGGATTTTTGCAAGTATGAAGTCTGGGAGGTTGAAACTTCTCTCCTGGTTTTGGCTATAAGATGCCTTAGGTACATCGGAATATTCGTGTTGGCCTCACCTGGAAAGCTATCACCTTTCTCCGTGACGTGGACTGAAAAGAACCCTGCAAAGATTCAAAAAGAGAAATAAATTAGGTCGCAGCTCGTATTTCTGCAAGACAACCCCAGACCGACACCCAGCCCCAGGCTCACCCGTGCTCTGCGTCTCCAGCAGCTTGTGCATGGTGCTGTACGGCCCAGGCGGGATGTTGAGGCTTGTCAAGGTGCTGCTCCCGGCACCGACCGCCGCCTCCCCCAGGCTCTTCTCTTTCAGCATCTCGTGGGAGGTACTGGGGTGCACCGTGGGGTACACCTTGCTGCCCACGATGTTCTTGGGGATCCCCTCCGGGCTCGGCAAGCCAAGGCCCGGCTGCGGGAGGGATGACTGGCAGCGCACGGGCTCAAAGTGGCAGTCGGCGTGGTAGATGCTGTGGACGGACTCGGTGTTGCTGGGAGCGGCGCTGGGGGCCCCATGGGGGTTCGGTGCCGAGGGGGGAAGCATCAGCCGGTTGGTCCCGTTGTGGAGCGAGCTGGTCTCCACATCGCTGATCTCCGGGCTGGCGCGGGGCGCCCGCAGGTTCCCATTGCCCAGGTGATAGTGGTGGTGGTGGTGGTGATGGTGGTGGATGAGGTGGTGCACAGAGGACCTCTTCCTGCTCCGGCGCTTCCTGGCATGCCGGTCGGCCCCGGCCTTGCTCGTGGGGCTGGTGAGGAAGCCCATCCTCACACCTGCCACCCGGTAGACCTCCACGAGCTGCTTGCTGCCTTTACGGGCAATGTAAACCAGGTACTTGAGGAGTTCGTCATAGCAGCTGCCTGGCTCCGAAAAGCTGGCGAGGGTGCTGGCGTTGGACAGGTAGCGCACGCGCTGCTCCTTCATCAGCTGGCTCTCGCGCTGCTTCGTCTCGGAGAACTGCGTTGCTATCACCACCAGGCAGAGGTTGATCATGAAGAAGGAGCCCACCTAAGGGGACCGGAGCCATCAGCCACCTCGGGGTGGCCATGCCCACCCCATAGCCCTGCCTCACCCCACACCCCGGCGCAAGGAGCAGGGGGCAAACCCCAGCCAGCCCCATCTCCTGCATCACCTGGCAGGGACCACCGGCCGGGACCATGGAGGGGCTGACTCACCCCCCGAGCCCCTGCCCCGGGGACTCCCACACCAGCGCTCCACAGAGGACGTCAGAGATCAAAGACGAGAGAAGATTATTTTGACAAAAGGCTTTTGCTCTTTTAAGACGGTGTTTTTCTCTCTCTGCAGACAGCGGTTGTAATTATCACAATTAGTGGCATTACGATGAATGCACTGAGCCTTCCTGATAGGAGCATTTTTTCTGGCAGTGTGTGGGCAGCTGGCGAGCAGATCCCTTTCCCCTGCTAACGGGATTTGCGGGTGACTATTATGCAAGGGCATCAGCAGCCTGTACCCACAGCTTGGAGATTTTATTTCCAACCACGGTTTCATGAGGTTCTGCCTTCTGCAGAGCCCAGCCTGGATCACAGAGAATTACTGACGTGCTAACGGGCTATCACACGCCGCTAACGTTGCTCGCACAGCATCTGGAAAAGTACTGCTTGCCCTTCCTCTCCGTTGTTTTGGGGATGCTGAGAGCAAGGGATTGTTTCTTTTTTGGGGAAGCTAATAGATAAACCAGAAAAAGCACCATGGACTAAACGATCTCCTACCTTCTCATCAGGGTTTGAGTCCTGGTTTGATGAGGAGCAGAAATCCCCACAACGGCCTAATGGATGACATGCAGCTATTTTGCTGGACTTAGTCCAATTAGACAGCAAGAAAGGGACTCATCTCACTTATCTCAGC
Organism: Aptenodytes patagonicus; assembly: GCF_965638725.1. NCBI lineage: Eukaryota > Metazoa > Chordata > Aves > Sphenisciformes > Spheniscidae > Aptenodytes > Aptenodytes patagonicus. Next base: position 948,497 of record NC_134964.1, on the reverse strand, counting down.
TACATCTGAGTGCGGCACCTAATGATCCTTTAGAGTCAAGTGAGAAATAGGCACATCAAGTCTGCAATGCATCTAATTTATTTTGGATGTCTACCTTCGGAGGAGATGAATCACTCCTTTAAAGCACCTATCTTTCTCCCTTGATGATAAAGGGAGTCTAGACAACGAGCTCAGCCAGTCACAGTAGACAATTCTGCTTGCATAGATGAAGCCCATCATGGAGCCCACCCCACAGAAACTCTTTGTTGGGTCCTTTGTGGGTGGTCTCAGATGATGCTGTGAAGCGTGGGTGGGCTGTGGGCAGTAATCTCTTCCCTCCTTTCTTAATGTGCTCTCTGAAGTTTGGGGCTGTTTTCCTGAAATGTCCACTCTGCACCAAGGACCCAGCCAGCTGGGTTCTTCAATATGGGGGAATTTCTGGGCAGCTTCCTCCCCTTCCAGAGCTCAAAACCTGACCAGGGGAAATTTGCCTACTTTTAAACTTAAATTCAAGGTGGCGACTAAGGGAGAGGACCTTGGAGCACAAGGAGAGAAGTAGTAGAAACAGCAGAAGTGTATCTACCATAGCTTAAGCACATCTTTCTTTCCTTCCTTCACGTTTGCAGCAAAATGCAGCTGCAATACAATGCCATATTGAAGCTGTGTGTCCTCCAGCAGGCTGGTTTCTACCCCTCCTACGTGGCACCAGCTTTTATATTCACTATATTATCTGCCCTGTTCCTCTGGGTCACTCGACTCTGCCCTCCCCAAATGCCAGGAGGACCCCCATGTTCCCCTAAGGCCACTCACAATGATCAGGAGGATGAAGTAGATGAAGTTGTAGAAGGAGTGTGCGTCCATGACAAAGTACATGATGTCCACCCAGCCTTCCAGTGTGATGACCTGGTGGAGACAGGAAGGGAAAATGAACCGGTCGAGGCTCAGTTACAACACCAAGTGCACAAGCAACGTTTCTCCTGGCTGGGTCATTTCTGACACCCCATAGCTGGTCTTGGTGCAGTACAAGACACTGAGGAGCCAAATCCTGCTCCCACCAATGCCAATAGCCACGTTGCCAGCTGCCCAGGCTGAATCCAGCCCTTCTTTTCCAGCTGGACCTAGAGCCCACTACTGCATTTTGCAGAGGGAAGAGCAGGCTCTAGGCTCTGCTCCACATCAGGATGGTCTTCTTGCATGCACACGAGGTTTGGAGACTGGGGTTTTGTCCATGCATGTGAGATGGAAGCATCTTCAAAGAAGGCATCAAATTGTATCCCTGACATTTTGAGCACCCATGCACTGCTATATAGGTGCTTGCTGGTGGAAAATAGCCCCCAGGAGTGTGATTACGTAGCCCCGGAAACGTGTTGGGAGGCACGACCGGCTGTTCCCCACCTTGTGACAGTTGGCACACAGGGCTCACCTGAAATATCGCGATCCAGGCGTAGCCGATGTTATCGAAGTTGATGGCTCCCTTGAAAGGGTTGTGCTCCCCGGCGGAGCAGTTGGTGTAATACTGGTTCCAGTTGACACAGGACGTGTTGGTGGTGTCGTTGTAGGAATAATAATCCAGGGTGCACTCAAGGCCTTCTTCCCTCCGCGTTGGAATACTCCGGCAGTAGCGCATCCCGTTCTCCCGGGGCTGGGAGCAGATGAAGGGGTTCTCGTCTTCGTTCTCTGTCTGGTAGTATCGCTCCAAATCCACCGTGTAGGGGCTGAAAGAGTCCAGACAGGGCTGGGGTTTGCACACCGATTGCAGGCAATCTGGCAAGGTAACAACTGTAACAGCAAAGTCTATCATTCTGGATCTTAAAGCTGTTTTTTTAAAAGGCATCTCCTTGGACTTTGTGCAGCTCCAGTGGATGAGATGATGTCCCTAACTGGGTTTTGGGAAACTGAGGCAGTGCACTTGGCCACTCAGCAACCCCTCTGATGACATTACTAAGAGTCACTTCATCTGGAAGTGCTCTGGCTTTGACTTTGGGGGACTAAGAGCAGGATCCAGCCCAGCAGGGCTTCTCTGAGATGTCTTTGCTGCGGTAAGATGGAAATCAGTCACTTTAAGCTCCTGTATCTCCTGTCCTCCTAGAGATGCTGAGAATGGCTTGGGAAGACTCTATGTACAAGGACCTCCCAAGCTTCCTAAAAACCAGAGAGAGGGCCTTCATCTGCATTTCACAGTGCCTGTTCAGCCCATAGATAAGCTCTAAATTCCTTCTGAGGGTGGCCTTACCACAGCAAACCAGCTAAAACACTCTTCAGGGAGATTAAACAACCCAAGGCCAGCCAGAAACTGGCTTCTTGCTCTGCACACAGCTATCTCCCTAATGCTGCCAGGACTCCCACTAAAGCCTGCAAAGATATTTTTAAGCCTAGTTCAGCCCGGTTAATTCCTGCAGAATTGCCTTTAATACCCTTCAAAGCTTATCTAAACCCCTGGAATTCTGGCTCAATTAAACAGCACCCAAACCTGTGGCTCTATTGGATTTACTCAGTGGTGAAGCAGGCCCTCTGCTCTGCTGCCACTTACTTAACAGGGACGTGCCCTGGTAACGACTCTCCCAACTGCCCTTTGAGGGCACGAGCTACAAGAGGGGTGGCAGTTGATTAGGGAATGTGTGGGAGAGGATAAAAGGTGCGTCATGCCAGCTCCAGACCTGAGAGCCAGCCTAGCCACAGCACCATCATCATGGTCCTGCTGTGTGCAAGAGAGAGGCTTTGAGCTTGCAGGACTTCTCCATCCAGGTGTGGATCTAGCCGGATCAACTCCAGGGAGTCAACATTTGAAAGCGATCCACCGAAAGGTGACGGGGGTGCCAGAGCTCGGCAGAGCAGCCGTTAAGGGCTTGCAGTCACCTGCCTTTCTCCTGGCATTGAAAGGGAGAGAGGTCATGGAAAAAAGCAGGTAGGTAGGAGAACAGGTATGGAAATCCTGGTCCGAAAGAGGCTGACAGCTACCAGAACAGAGGGATATTTCAACCACTGTTCAAACATTCCTACACCTGGCAAGCTGGCTGGCCAGGAAACTGGGTGCCACAAAACCCCATTTGATCACAACAGTCCTCTTGGCCTTAAAATCCAGGGATCTGTGAAAAATAACACTTTGGGACAGGGACTATCTCTTGTTCTGACTGAAAAGGATCTAGCATCCTGAAATGCGTGGTAGCTCCATCACTTTCCCTGGGGTTTAGGTGGGACTACAAATGTCACACCAGTTAACACCACCAGCTGCTGAACGGGATTCAGACCTCAACATCTCGACAAAAAAAAGAAAAGGTCACGCATTAATGATATGCTGAATTTAGAAAGCCTGAACTCTTATTCTCAGGTTTCTTTGGAGGCTCTTATCAATCAGAGAGGTTCCCAAGTGCTGGCTGAGGGTTAAGGAGAGCCCTGCAGGACTCGAATGGCAAATTGTCACAGCTTGCTCTGTTCCGGCCGTGCGTGCCTGGGCAGGAGTTGTGGTGGCATTTAGGAGCAGGGAGCATTTACAGAAGACCAGGGATTTTTAATGGAGGATATCCTTGTCTCCTGGAGGGATAGACTCGCCCGAGCTGGAGAGACACTTCTGCTGCCCACGCAGACTCACATGCTGAAGTTCTCAGGGAGGAAGCAGCGGTTCCTGAGCAAACCTGCCCACAGCTGGACTCCCACGATGCCGAAGATGAAGAAGACGAAGAAGCAGAGGAGGAGGACATTCCCCAGCATGGGCAGCGTGTCCAAAAGAAGTGTCACCAGGATGCGCATACCTGGGGCAAAGAGGAATTGGTCAGGGAAGAGGAAAACTCCATGCTGAATTTTCTTATCCAGCTACATCCTCCTGACCTTTTCCTTTCCATCCATACTTTTCCTTCCACTGACAGCCGCTGCCTTCCCAACCACTGTCCTTGTCACCCACACATGGCTTGCAAACACCCGCACCTCCCCAGTCCCCTCTGGTTTCCCCCCAAAGCCCCTGGGATACCCCCTTCACCCGTGCCCTGCTCCTGGGCACACGACCTACCTTACCTGCTCCTCTCCCTTCACTCCCCATCTCAAGTCCTCTTCTCCTCCTGAAGCTTTCTAGCAATTATATGTCTCCTTTCTTCCCTGAGACCAAACTCTGACATTCTCCCTTGCTCAGTCGTATTTCTTTCCCCACTCAGTATATATTAAAATTCCCTTCCCTCCCTAATTCCCCTCATCTACCCTAAATCCCCTCTCTTCCTTCAAATACAGGACTCTCTCTGGCAGTTAATTCTCACAAGTTCAGGAACAGCCAGTTCTGTAAAAAAGACAAATTGATGGTGACTTCAACTTGACATTTACACACAAAAAAATTGATTTCATCTGACGTCTCTGTAATATTCTGCTCATCTCTCGCTCTCCTTCTTTCCCCGTCTTCTGCATTCTCTCACTCGCTTATATTGATTTTCATTTAAAGAAAGCTTTAGTGTTGCACCCTTTGCTTTGATACTTCAAGAAGATTTTTTTTCTCCCTTCCTGATGCTGTCACCTCCTCTATCAGGGTTTTTCTTCTACTCCTCTACTGGGGAACGACCACCTTGCATCAACTCCTAATTAACTGGAATTACTTTCTGTGGTTACTGCATTTATCATCATACAAAACTCCCTTTTTTCTTTTCCCACCTTACATTTCTATTCCATTGTAACTACGTTGCAGAGAAGCCAAGATAAATTTCCCGGGATTTCAAAATACGTTAAGTGAATTACATCCCCAGTTAGACAGTGGCGGATAAATTCAGCCATCCATCACTTCAGCAGTGGGGATAAAAAAAACATTGCAAACAGCATTCTGAAGCTACCATAATGACTGAAACAGCAGCAGCAGCAAAGCCAGAGTAAGTTCAAGAGTCAGGACCAGAAAAATAAATAGAACCCAGGCACCTCCAGCATTCACAGAACCACAGAATAGTTTGGGTTGAAAGGGACCTCTAAAGGTCATCTAGTCCAACCCCCCTGTTGGCAGACAGAACTGAAGCTGATTAGTTCTCATCAAGGCATGGGGCTAGCTCAGATAGGGGAGTTCGGACTTGGATTTAATTTGGCTAAAACAATGCTGGATTCGATACCCAGGATTATAGGAACAGGAAAATGACGTTTCTAATGAGTTGTACTTACGCTTATCACACCCGATCCGTACAGCGTCCGAGAGGGACGGAGCTCAGCACCTCTCGCGGCGCTCTGGGCTTTGCCCAGCACGGCACAGCAGGAGCAGCTCCCTGGGCAGTGTGGTTGGGTTTGCGATGGCCAGTGCCTCTCCGAGCACAGGGCTGGGTTGCCATCACCTGCTGCTCTGCAGGTGCAGGCAATGCCACCCGTTGCTGTTCAAGGGGGGTCTGAGATCCTCATGCATGACCTGATAAACCAGCACTTGAATAGCCACCTCCCATCCCACCCAGGCTTGCTTTGGAGGTGTCGGGGCTTTTGGCTGTACGGACCATCTCTGGAGAGCAGAGCAAGAGATGCTCCAAGAGGAGGCTCCTCAGCGCCTTCCAGGGGGCTGTCTCCAGGCACAACAAGATTTCCTCACCCCAGTTTCTCCAGGAAAGGATGGGGTAGTGCAGGGAGGGTGGGAGCAGCGTGACTCAGACCCCTCTGCCCATGCTGCCTGGCAAAGGCTGTTGGGCTCAGTCAATCCCTATCACCTGCATCCCTTCACCTTAGCAGCCTCCTAAGACCCTCTTCAGATGAGAAAGAAAGGCATCTGAAGACAGTCCTGGGTATCTTATTGACTGGTGGCTCATCTCTGATGCCACAGGTGTCAAAAGGAATATTATTTAAAGTAGGAGACTGGAAACCAGAGAGTGGTGGTAGGACCTCGCACTACCAGGGCCTGGGTGAACGTTTGAGCTGCAATGTAAGATGGAAAGCATCTGCATTTGCTCTTCCACCTTTGGGGCACAGATATAAAGAACCTGCATCAACTGGGAGGAATAAGAAGCTGACTTACTGGGGACCCTGTTAATGGCCCTGAGTGGCCGCAGGACGCGGACGGTGCGGACCGCTGAGAAGCTGACGTTCTGCAGGTCCAGTGAGTACTCCAGCATCCTGCAAAAGACACGAATGCGGAGAAGAGTCAAGGATCTTCTGGAGAAATGTTAGATAATCAAACATTATAAATCAAACATTATATGCCAACTGCTCAGAGGGACTCGTTACTGCATCTCTCCCATCAGGAAAGTTTGCCAGAGGAATTAATTAAGGGTTGTTTGCGTATCAGAATAAAGTCAATAAGCAAGAATGTGATACACCAGTTACACAGCCACAGATCTTCTCTCCCTCTCGCCTGCTTGGGTTACTGTTTTTGCACAGGTCCAGGGCAGAAGCTTCTGAAAGTCCCTGCACACTCCGGGAGGGCAATTTCCAGACACAGCCCTGTTTTTAACAACAATTGTACAGGTACGCTAATGAAACTGGGTTTGCTGTGCTGAGCACCACCACAACCCTGAAATGCAGAGGAGCATCACCTGGCGCAGACCCTTTCCGCGGGGTGCAGGAGGCAAGCAGCGCAGGACGCTGAGCTATTCTAGCTCTACCCAGCAGAAATCATTGGCAGGTGGGACTCAGGTGGACGGGCAAGCGCACAAATCAAAACTGATGACACTTGTAAATAACAAATGGGGCAAACACGGACCAAGGAACCTCCCCAGTGCTCCTACACTGTGCCTGATGGGGTTATTTCACAGCTCAGGACACTGAGGTGCAACCTTGACATGACTTAGTCTGAGGATGCACCTGGGCTGCTGCAAGTCCCTGGGGTCCCTCAGCATCGTCTTGCTCTGCTCGTGGCACCTTGCTCAAGCACAGCGGGGACATCAGTCACATCACCACCAGGACTTTGCTCTCCAGCCATGGGAAAACACAAGATCTCTGCCCAAAAGCATTCTTGAAGAGGCAGAGCCAGGCAAAGGCAAGGAAGAGGACCACGAGGCTCCCCGCACAGCTGGGCTCCCGCTGCCACAGGCAACCACAGGATATTAATCTCTTCTGAAAATTATCAAGTTCCATCTTAAAGCTCGTTGGGTGGTTGGAAGCCTAACTTGCAGCCTGAATTTATTCAGGACAAGCTCATATCCATTTGTTCTTATGCCAGCGCTGTCTTTTAAGTAGCTTCTATAGCTCTTTGTCCCTGGTGTTTACTCACCCAATGTATTTACAGAGGACAAATCACATCTCCTCTCAGCCTTGATTTTGCAAAGCCAAACAAACCAAGCTCTTCCAGCCCCATCTCGCAGACAGGCTCTCTGCTTCCCGATCGCAACCTTTCTCCGCACCTGCCCTGGCCTGAATTAATCATACCTGATTAGACATCAAACTTCTGGAGGAGGTTTTGCCGGTCCCTTGCACAAAGGCATCAGTGCTGCCCCCTCTCTCCCTGCTGGAAATCACGCAGGATCCATCAGTGCCGCGTTAGCTTTGCCATGGCTGCAGCACGCTGGACGTTTCTGCTCTTGCTGTGATCAGCCAAACCCACTCTCCTCCCTCCTGGCCATCGGCAGGTGAGGAGCACCCAGGGTGGAGAAGACTTTCTCTTTCTAGCCCCCAAAATACACGGCTCCGCACTTGATGCAGTGACACTTTATCCCATTTCTCTTGATAGGCTCTAATGAGGATGATGGTGATCAAACCATATCTAAGATCAAAATAACCTCAACATACTCCTCCGTGTTTAGCTGACACCCACAGCAGTGGGACAGTCCCAGAATATGAACGTTGGACAGACACGCGTGGATGCTAGGAGTTTGTTCTCATCCTCTGACCGGAGAGGAAGACAGCGTGTCCACGAAAGCCCAGCTGGCCCCAGTGACAAGACCAGCCCCTTCCTCGGTGTGCAGGACTCACCGCATTGGGTGAGCTTTAGCAGCAGTAAGGAGAGGGGCAACAATTTCCCTGGACTTTAATGGTTCTGAAGTTTCACCCACCAAAAAATAAGATTTTTGTATGGTTTGCAGGATTCAGGTAAAAAGCTCGTGTCAAACATACAGCTTTTCTTTCATCCATTATTAAAACAGAGTCTACCAACAAAATTCAGAGCAGCATATGGTTATTTGCACCAAGACAAAACATTTTCTGATTAATGACAGCTCTAGACTCACTTCCAGAGCTGCGTGTGCTTGTAATCTGCAAAGGGCATGTTGTAAAATGCATTTTGATTTAATATATTAAACAATTATAATACAACATTAAAAAAAAAAACAACAAAAATAAACCAACAAAAATAAACCAACAACCCACTAGCTTGAGCAAACACTTCAACACCAAGACCAAGAGCAGGCAGGTGCTCTCCTACCTCTGCCACCGGACACTGCTACCAGCACCACCGCTACAGCACCGCAAGCTCAGCCCCAGACCTAGACTAGAAGATCCACACGTTGCTCTGATAACTAACAGCTCAAGACCCTTGAGAGAACCCAGTACTGGGGGGGGAAAAAAGTGGGTAAAAATCAGTCACTACAGAGCAAGTCCAACGAGAATCCCACCACTTCCCAGCTCAAAGGTCACTTCCCAAGGCAAGGGGATGCACAGGAGGCATCAATCCACGTCCCTGGCAAGGGAAGGTACCCAGGGAGGGCGAATGTCAGGATGTCACCAACTGGCGAGGTGACAGGTGCATTTACCAGCATATATAACATTTACGCATTGCAAATCTGCAGTGTAAAAAGCCCCCAATGAAGCTTCAACTCAAATGTCATTTCTGTTCAAACGGGAAAGCGCGATGCCTGTCAGTGCCTCTACCACAGACCCAGGTGCCCAGCCAAGTTAAAGGCTCAGAAAAATACTCAGCATTAAATAGGATGGATTCATAGCAAATGCTGAGACTCACCAGAGTGATCAGCAACCCCCGATCGCTGGAGTTATTCAGAAGGAAAGCGGAAATATTTAGGACTTTCTAAGAATAAAAGCAGAGCATCTGCAAAGCCAGACGTACAATGGGCTGGTGGTGGGATGCAGAGAGAGAGCTGATGCAAACCTTTGGCAAACAGTCCTCTGAGAAGGAAAACTCCCAGGACTCAGCAGACAGACAGACACAAGGGATGGCTCAGGATGGACTGGGCAGCAGCATTTCATTCCTGTTCTGCCTGGAGATAGCAAGACTCAGAGCACACTGGGGTTTCTTTCATATAAAACCCAAAGTCTTGGAAAGGATCTCATAAGCGCAGTGTCAGGCAGCACTCCTGCCTGCGGCAAAGGACTCGCAGAAGTGGTGCTCAGGAGCATCACAGGAGGGGTTGAAGGGGCTCTTCTCACCCAGCAAGCCTCTAACAGAGCACAGAAATGCCAGCAAAGCCCTTCCCATGCCTTACCTGGCATTGCCTCTCCGACCCACCCTGCTCTCAGCCCTGGCTCCGCTCCCATCCCCGGGACCACTCCTGCTCAGGAAGCAGAAGATGGTGTGAAGACCCATCAAAGCCATGGAGTTTGTGCTGAGGGCGCTTTCCAACGAAAACTTGAGCTCGCCCCTTTCACAGCTGAGTGCCGGGGATGCTGTAGAGCCAGGGGACATGACCAGGGTCACATAAGGGACCCACAGCAGAGCAGCAATGCCTGCAGGCAGGGCAGCATCCCCGGGAGCTGCCCACCCATCTGCCCGCAGAGGCACAGAGCTGCCGCTCGCTGCTGGCAAGAGATAGGCTCAGATTTATTCAGCGTTGAAAGGTTTCCAAAACTGGGCATATAGGCACCCTTTATCTACAAAGCACAGTAATCAGTGGATGATATTAAGCCATCGGTGTTGGAAAAGACAAGGGGAAATTATTTAGGCAGTGTTGTATCTTCAGAAAGCTGGAATGAAATTTCCTCCCGGCCCTCGCCAGCTTTGCTGTGCTCTGCTTTTGCTCAGGAGCTGCTTTTTAAGCCTCACAAGTCTCGCCGCATTGGTGGGTGTTGCTTAATTTTAAAAATACTCATATTAATCAAGCTGAATGGAATAAAAAGAATAGCACTGGAGGTAGCATGAACCCTGCAGCCTGCTGGATCCAGCTGCACCGTGTCCCCCAGCCAGGACACTCGACTAATGAGGCTCTTGAAGCAGCAGCAAGTTCAGCTGAAGAACTGAAAGAAACTAAAGAATTCTCTTTAAAAAAAGTCCTAAAACTTCAAAAAACAAGGCTTTTCACAGGTGGGTTTGAGTCAGCTCGGCTGCGAGGGAGGCTGCTGAGGGGTTTCTTTTACCCAGCAGGTTTCTGTGAGTCAGGGACGCGGCTTGCTCGGGATGCTCTTCTTCGAAGGCTGCAAAGGCTGTGGTAAGGCAGCATGGAGCAGAGAGCATCCGCAGTCGTGGGCTTCACCGGCCCTGGGTCTCAGCTGCTCTTCATCCTCCCAAAAGTCACTTAAAGCATCAAATTGCAAAGCTTGACCCCAGATTTTGAACCCCTGGAGGTTTGTAGTCATGAGTATCGGCTTGATGTGGTTCTGCCACTTCTGCTCGGAGCAAAGAGCACCTAATTTGGGATGAGCCAGGATGCAGCGGGGCGCCGGGAGGAGGCTCCTGGCTTCCAGGACGCTCACACCCACACCAGAAAGCACTGGAGAGGAGCAGGCTCCTGGGAGAGGGTTTGGTGCAGCTTTCGCTGCAGCTCAAAGGGGCTGTGGCTGTGATTGCACATTGGGTAATTGCGTGTGCAAATCGGCCACTTACACGGGCAATTACCCCATAGTGCTAACGGTGCCCAGGCAGCGCAGAGGGCACTGCGCATCCACGTCTCCAAGGTGCTGTTCCTCGGTGCGAGAGGGATCAATACAGGCAGGCAGAGGGGATGAAAAAGCAACATGCATCCCCGCCTCTCTTTTTTTTTTTTTTTTTTTTTTTTTTTTTAAGGGATGAAGGGGCTAATACATGGGGAAAGAAAAGCCTTTGCCTGCAGTCACAGCGGGAGGCTGCGGCCCGGAGCCCCACGGGCAGCCCCACGCCAGTGCCTTCTTCCCCACGTCTGAACTGGGGAGCTGGAACAGCCCCTCGATCAGCCTCGTACAGCTAAAGTGCCCTTCAGAAGAGCCCTGCCTGCTTGTGAAGCGAACCAGCGCTGCGAGGTGAAGGCCACGCACTGGAAGCTTCACCCAACGCACCCAGCAGGAACTTTGCTCTGGCTGCTGCTGCCACAGGATCCCTGCTCCCCGTGGAGACCGGTCTGGCAGCATCGCCCTTATCCCAATTTCTGAGCCAAAGAGCTTTTCAGAAACCATCTAGTTTTAGATGGAGCAGGGATGGAGTGGGGGACTGTGGCACCCCTTTCTCTCCTAGGTACTTATGAATACAGCAAGGCTTCCCACGTCATATTTCATCGCTGAAAATCAGCACGCAAAACCAGGAGGGAGCAAGACATCCTTAAGGGTTGTTTATGAAGGCTTCAGTGGAGCTAAATCTTTAATACAGCCTTCAACAGAGGGAGAAAAAATGATAACAAACATTAGAAGAAGTGTTCAGGAAGCAAAGAGAAAAAGAAACGGTGTCTCTGTTTCTAAAGAAAGCAGCCTGCCAACCACCTCCAGCCCCGGCTCGTCTCAAATCGTAAGCAAAATATTCCAGAAGTGTTTAAGTTTCCTACAAAGTCTTCTAAGAGGCACGTTACCGTTACAGTGAGCAAAGCACAAACAGGACTCCGCAGGCTTGGCCAAACAACTGACTGAGCCCAGAGTAACAACAGACCCCCACAACTCAAACACGGGATGATGCACAGCCCTGCTCAGAGGGGAGCAGAAACGCAGGCACGGACCCAGAGCCCTGCTCGACCCTGTGTCTGGAGAAGGCAGAGGGGAACCCTGTAAGCTCTTACAGCACCAAATTATCCCCTGATTTAAAGCCTCCCTCCTGGGAAAACAATTAACCATTGGGGTTGTTTGTTGTTTTGGGGTTTTTTTGATGAGGATGGTTTAAAGCACAATTCAATCCACAGGGATGCAGAGGTTCAGGAAAGTCCTTATCCAACCGAAGTCAAAACAAGCTGATGTCCTGCAAGCTGGTGGGACTGCAGCAAAGTGGCTGGTGATAGGGATGGCTCCAGCTGAGGAGCAGGTAGATCTCAATCTGTGGCTATCTTCTTCCCACAGACTGATTGGAGAAGAGCTCCGTGCGCCCTGCCCGGAGGAGGGGGAGGCAGAGCAGGTGCTGGGTCCCGAAGCAGCCAGGGAGATGGCAAGTCAGGACACATCTCCATCCCACAGCTCCGGTTCACCAGACAGAGCCTCAGCCAGCACCAAACTGTAAATGACTCTGCATATTTTTGGATGTAAACAAGCATTCATCCTCGATACATCTGCATCTTACACTGAGAGAGGTCGAAATCATATTGAATCGTCTTTAGAGGGTAAGAGCTGGCTTGCAACACCCATTAACCTTCAAGCGTTCTCTTAAAAGCTAACTCCCCAAATCCTCTTCTTTAAAATAACACAACATAATTATGTCATTCATCACTTGTTTCTTTCCCTTTTCCCCACGCAACTCCATAACCTACAGCCAGAGCCATGTTTCACTAAGCTGAGTTTTGATAGTACAGTGCTATTCTCATCTCCAGCAAGTTTTACTGTAATTACGGAGATGTGTTGCAGACATTACACACTCTACAATTAGCACTAATTGCATTACATTGTCACAAAGAAGTCATTTACTCTCCATGAGCTCATGAGATTGGTCTGGACAGTTTAACAGAGCTGAGAAGTACTTAATGGCATGCCAGAAAGTGGCCAGCAGCGTGGCAGGAGCGAGCGCAGCACCTGAGCAACTCTCCCAGCCCTCTGCAAGCAAGAGATTTGGGGCAAACACGCACAAAAAGGTTTCTCCATTATTTCAACCCCTGGCAGGTCCAGAAACTTCTCAAGGAATAGAGAAGATGAAATGCCACAGGGTTTTGGGGGTTCTTTTGGAAGCCTCTCCTAGACGGGTGGTGGTTGGGAAGGGTTTCTATGGGAGATCTGCCCGTGGGAGCATACAGCCCCGGCATGCAACACATCCCACATGCCCCCCCGGCACGACGCACCTTCCCCACCCGATGTCCCGCAGACACGGTTTGCTGCTTCTCCTCTCCCCCTGCCATCACTTTCTGCAGCCCATGGGCAGGGAAGCAGCAGGGAAAGCAGGAGAGGAGGAGCCGGGGACCTGCCGGGCAGCGGGGAGCCCACGCTGTCCTGCTGCCTCCCCGCCTCCAACTCTTGCACAAAAAGGGGAGGAAAAAAGTGGGAAAGCAGAAGCTGAGCTGCTTTGTTGTGGTCACCAGGGCCACATGGAAACATCAGTTCGTGGGTCTCTTCCCCTGCCGTTTCACTGGGGAACCTGGCTGAAGCCCTTACGCGAGACCTACATAAAAATGTGATGCACTTTATTGGGTATCTAGCAAATACAGCGGGGATTTGAGGATTGCCCCAGCGCACGCTCTCCTCCAGGGCCACAGCTCGGGTCTGGCCCCTTTCCCCACATCACACACCTGCTCGGGCACAAGATGCCTCCATGTCAAGCTCGGCTTGTCCCTTGTTCCCGTGCTCTGCTGTTAGCACCGTGGTCTGGATGCTCGTCGGGGTAATTTGCCCCATGTGGGAACCACAGAGCTGCACTCAGGGGCTACCGGAGGAATTTCCCTCCGTCTGGTTGGGATTTGACCCTGGAGTGCTTTTTTCTCTTATCCTCAAGGTGTTTTTTATCTACGACTTTAGTCTAGTAACAGGCTCTGGTCCCTCTGTTTTTCCTCTGCTATGGCAATGGCCCATTCTTGCAGCCCGTTCGGCTTTCCCCGGCACTCGGCACTGCCAGGGACGGCTGAGGGACCCTCCAGGACGGCAGCGATGCTCTGCGAGGGATGCAGCGCTCCCGGCTGGACGGGCGAGGGCTGGAGGAGAGCACAAGGGCGCGAAAGGGAGCAGAGAAAGCGGGCGCTGGGGGAGGAGAGGCTCCGCTTTGTATTTAAAGGCAGTTCGATCCTTTGTCAGCTGAATTGGTTTTGACGGCGCCCAGATGGGAACAGTTCATGCACACGAAAGAAAGACCCATCATTTAGTGAGAGGCAAAGCCGAGCTGGCAGGAGTCACGGGAGCAGTCGAGCTGCGAGGCTGCATAGCCTCCGCAGCAAATAAATGACTCCATGCATCGGGGATGCGGGAAGGCGGCCTCATCAGAGGGGAGGTCAGTGCTGCTATCCACACTTTTCCCGGGAAGGAGGCAGCTCTCACACACCCAAATGCCCGTCCAGGTGCAGTAGGTGGGCAGGAGATCGGATGCGCGCTTAAGGAAAGCGCAACTATATTTTGGCATAGGTATTAGGATGGTCTCTGCTGATGTCCCTCTAGACCGAGGTCCCATCACAGTGGGGTCTCCATAGAAGCACGTCAAGGGTAACAACTAGCTCCAAAGGCTTTACAAGCTCAACAGGCAAGGCCAGGACCGGGCTGGGAGGGGAACGCAGCAGCACCCCCGGGCGGCAGAGCTGGAAGCAGCCCAGCACCCACCACCATGCCTCCCCAAGCCTCCCCAGCTGGGATGCCTGGCCTTGCTTGGGTCTGGTTCTTCATCACACTTAATTCTAATGTAAGAAATAATAAAGAAGAAGAAATAAAGAATACACAGGGTGGCTTTAGCAGGCTCCAGCCCTTGGCTGTGCTGCTGATGTTTACAACCCTACCAGAGCCGGCTGGACCCGGGGTCCCACCTTGTCCAATGTCCCATCGCTGCAGCCCCTAACGTTGCTCAGACACTTCAGGAGGAAACTTTGAGCCCTCTCCTAACCCGAGGAGCCAGAGACTGGTGCAACTGGAAAGCACGAGGTTGTGGCCTCCTGCAGAAGATAGGTTTACGGGGACAGTTACAGCTCTTGGTCTTTCTGCCCTCCATCTCTGCCTCCAGTCTGGGTCTTGAGCCTCGCTTACATCTTCTGGGCTCTGCAGCACCCCGTGGCAATGAGTTTCCCAGGCCAAGGATGTGCTGGGAGACCTGGCACCTCCTTACTGGTTTTACTGGGCCACTGTTTTGGTTCTCCCAGACGCCTGGCAGAGGCGTGTGCCATGACCCTATGGGGCCGGCGATGGACCATAAGCAAAGCCCACCAAGGTGTTACCCCTTCTTGGGGCACACCAAACCTACACCGGGGAAACAGCCCAGCTGGGAGGGTCCCCTACTCCTTTCCAGGAAAATCCAGTAAATTTGATCTCTAGCTCTATCAAAAGAGGAAAAAACCACTGTTTTCCCAAAGGTCTTTGGGCTCTTGGAGCGGGGAGGGCAGGCGAGGGCCGGCAAGCGATTCGTGTGTCAAAGAAACTCAGCTCACTGGCCGGGGGCCAGGGACTTTTCATGTGGGTTTCCAGCCTCTGCCAGGAGACTCTCGGGTGCTGGAAGAGCCTTTAATTCAAACCAGGTGCCTCTGAAAGGAAAACACTCAAAAAGGCAAACTTGGTCACTTTCCCTCAAAAAAAAAAAAAAAAAGAGGGCAATCACACACATTTCAGTGAACTATCCTCCCTGGTGTGCCGCTCTGTGCTCCCAACCACCCGCTCCACTGCCACCTTGCCCCATGGAAATCAAAACCACCAGTGGGGCTGGAAGGAGAAGAGCCGAGCCCAGCACCCGGCGAGGAGCCCCGAGGCACGGGCTGGCCAAAATCCACCGCAAACAGTTTTTGTTGCCCTGCCCTGCTCTCTCCATGAGCTGAGCATCAGCTCTCCCATGAGCTATGGAGGGGACCAGAGGGACTGCTGCAGTCCAGTGGTGATCCCCACTGCGGAGCCAGGATGGACAACACTGACAGCACCGATGCCCAGCAAGCCCCCAGCCTTCACCACTGCAAACCAGCTGCTCCCCCAAATCCGACATTTGCCAAGCGGTGCCGTGAATGACAACAGAGAGGCGCGGGGAGAGGGGGACCCACCGCACCGGGCTTACCCTGCAATGACGATGAAGAAGTCCAGGCGGTTCCACGTGTCTCCCAAGTAGCATTTCTTCCCAAAAATCCCCAGTGCAATCATCTTGACGATCATTTCCACGGCAAAGAAGGCAAAGATGAAATCGTCGAAGCTCTGCAAAAGGAAGGGAGGAGGGATGCTCCTGCATCGCTGCACGCTCACACCAGGGGAGGGAATTAGAGACCTGAGTCCAACAGGGTCTCCTCTTGTACCACCGAGGGCTAAAATCCCTGGGCAGAGGCAGTGCTGGGAGTAGCCCCGTGCCTTCACCCAACCCAGTCTGACCGACAGCACCCACAGCACTGGGATAAAGGGAAAAGTATATTCTGGGCTCTGTTTTCACTATAAACTCAATGGTTAACCCTCCCCAAGCACTCCAAGCAAGGCTTGGCTACGCTGGGGCTGGCACAGCCTGGCAGGGGCTTTGCCTGATGACACCACGTGTCTGCCTCCGAGCAGCAAAATCAGCATTTTTTATGTGCTGTCGGGACAGCCAGCGCAGGCAGGACCCAGCCATCCCAGGGCACCTCCGCCGCGGCTGGAGCCAGCTCTGCCGCAGCTCGGTCCTTCCCACTCCCCATCAACCTGGGCCCGCCGTTAAGCTAAAAGCAGCGGCCGAGCCGTACCTGGAGGATCCTGCAGCGCGGTGAGTCGCAGGCGATGTCCTCGCAGGGGTGGAACATGCCCAGAGTCACGCAGTTGAGCAGGATCACCAGCATGCTTACCCTCTCGAACCACCTGCACGGCACCCCGTCAAGGAAGCAATGGACCTAGACAAGCATCCGCGAGCGGCCACCACTGAATCAGAAAGGTTATTCTGGTCTTTAAAGCAAGGCGCATGCCAGCTTCTCCAGGTTAGATTTTATCTGGTTTTGCACGGAGAGCCTGCCTACTGTTTAGATACCTGCATGGCAAACCCATGCTGTGTTCTCCCCACGCTGACATCGGTGTCTACAGCTAATGCGAAAACCGCCATAAAATGAAAGTTGCATGGCACGAGTGCTGAGTGCTGATGTGACGGATTAAAAAATTAAATTAAAAGAACGATATCAACTTTTAGGAAAAAAACCCCAACACACCGTTAATTTCCTCTCCTGGCATTTTACGGAAAAGCACTTTAACAACATTACAATTTTCTATTAACCATGTCACGGCTTATCCCAGGGGCGTTTCCCTGAAGTCATTGCTTGAACTTTTCATTCCCAGTCCAAATTAAGACTGTCAAAACCATTAACCGACTGCCTAAAAGCCTTAAGACTGTGAGGGCCAGCAGAGCCCATCCCCTACCCCGACTGCTGCCTCTTGGAGCAATTTTAAAAGAGCTGAGCTGCCGGGACAGACTTTGGATGCTGTTACTTTTGGGGCAGAATAAAGCATGCTGCTGCAGCAAATCCTCATAGGGATGGTTCAAACCTGGTACCCAATTTCTGCATCCTTCTAGGGGGCATTTCCAGCCAGCTCCCAACTGCCCAGGGCACAGAGCTGTGAAATCCAGGAGCTGGTGCAGCGCGGTGCCGGGGATGTCTTCCAGTCTAGCACTGAAAACACCCCATCGGCTGCCGCGACCCACAGGCAGTCGGGGCCACGCTCCTGCCTGGGCGCAGGCAGCAGCTTCCAGGCTCTAGGAAAATAAGCGTGGCCCTTGTCAGACAAGAGCTTTCGCTGCAACGCGGTAGCGGGTGGTGTTTGGGAGCCCGTGCTGTATCGTTATCTGGCTGGGGAAGAAAAAGGTGAGGATGAATCAGCAGGTGCCACCCCGCTGGGCACATGGGGCTGGAGCTGGCAGCTCCTGCCACCCATCCTGGGCGAATTCCTGGGAAATCACATGGGACTGAGTCACAGTTTGGTTGCTGGTAATCTGGATCTTTTAATCGGAAGAAATGTTTACAAGATATCGGGATAGACATTCCAACTGTCAGGTTGGGGCTATGGGCTGGAATATTTAGCCCAAATATAGTCCTGCGGGGCCAGGCGTGGAGGGCGGGCTGGAGGAGGGGGCAGGAGGCTGCCAACAGCAGCCACGGGGGAGCCACGGGTGTTCCCCGGCTTAGGGGGCTGGAAAGCATCCCTTTGCAGAGCCAGCCGTGTCCATGGCTCTGCCAGCGAGGAACTGCAAAGCCCTTGAGAACATAAAGAATTAAAAAAAGAATAAGCATGTGTCTGCAAGGGCTGTGAGAGATTCAGCAGGGAAGCTCGGGAGTAGCCTACTTGGTGGGGTCAAAACCCGCAGAGACAGATGGATGCTTCCCCAGACAGGCAGCGCTTCGTGCAAAATCTTTCATGGCAGTGGAGAAGACCCCATGCTGGGCCTGGCTTTCCTCTGCGGGCTCCATCTCAGCTGGGCACGGGACCTGGGTGATGCTTTTGCCACGATGGGCAGCTGCTTGGATGCTGGCTGGGGACCGTGAGCTCCCCGTCGAGCAGAGATGGGCACACAACCATGATGTGCATCTACCTGAAGCCACTTCCCATCTCACCTCCTCCCTCTCCAAGACCTAGAGCAGCCCTAATGCCCACCCAGGGCAGCTGAGCAGACCCAAGCTCACCACAGCCCCACGTCCAGCACAACGGGCTGAGCGGTGGCTGAAATGGGAGGAACAGCACGGGATGGCACTGAGGGCAGCCTCCCCATCCTCCTCCGGCACGCCACAGAGGGCAAAGCCGTGGGTGCCCCTCGATGCTTGCTAGCGTGCCGGCACTGGCACCAGAGACTAATTGCAAGCGGAGGGTAGCCAGGGGAGTGCAGCCCCCCCAAGACGCCACAACCTGCTGCACACGGGGCATGAGATGCAGCCGGGAGGGAGATGTGGGGACCAGCGCCAGGGCTGCACCCACCAAAGGGTCCCCCCGCACTGCAGGCAGGCAGGCAGCAGCCCCCACCTGCCCAAACACCCCGCTACCCAGAGCCCCAGCAGCCCCCGTCTTGGCCCAGGTGCTGACACAGGCACAGCCCCCCCACGCTGCCCTCCCCAGCGAGGCGATGGCGAACGCACCCCAGTCCCGTCCCCCCCAGCTCTGCCTGTGCCCCCAGCCCAGGGCTGGTCCCTGCCCTCCCACCTCGACTCCTCTTGCAGGAACAAACATCCCGCGGGCAGGTAAACAGCCTGGGGAAGGCAGGGACCCAGAGAGCGGGCGGGGATTTTATTTGCTGATGGCAGGGTTTTTTTCCCAGCTTTAACCGCAGACCCACTTATCAGCATATCGCTCCCTCAAGCAAATACATTTTAGTCCAATATAACACTTCACCCTGATTAAATATTGCTGGGATGGGGACCCCGGTGGTGCCGAGGGCGGTATGTTAATGTGCAGCTGATAGATCAGAAGGTTGGGGGGTTTATTTTATTTTTTTACCTTTTTTTTTTTTCCAGTTGAATGAAACTTCAAGCTCTTTCTTCTGCTAATGGGATTTTCAGAGGCACACAAAGTGCTGATGGCTACGGCTTTGTACCGACCCTCCTTTGAGCCGAGAGGCTGACAAAGGGAAACTCTTCAATTAGCAAAAGCAGAAGGTGCTTTATTGAATGCCACTCGCTGCTGCTGCACAGGCAGCGAAGGGGCAAAGGGGCTTTGGGAAGCACCAGAGACCACGCTGGTCCTCGGCCAGCAGCTGAGGCGAGGAGGAGGAGGCAAACGCTTGGGGCGAGGGGCAGCGGTGGCACTGCCACTGCCTCTGGCCCCGGTGCTGAGCTGAGCCCACAGTCCACGTTGCACGAGGTAAATACTCACTGGGATTGGAGCTGGCCCTGGGGGGGTCCTGCCCCCTCCTCATGCCGAGCAGGTGGGGAGCGCAGGGCTGATGTTTAAAACCAATGAAAAATGGGGTTCACACATACACAGCAGGTAATCAGCCCATCCGCTCCATCCCACGGGTGCTAGAGAAAGAGTCCCCGCTTTTCAGGGTCACCTGCTCACCCCAGCTTATTCTTAAAAATCCACATTTTTACTATCAACTTGGTCAAGACAGACAGCCAAAGTGTTCACTGATTCTTTTCGATTAGAAACATATATTTCTGCCACACAGAAATACCCGGTAAGACTTCTGTTGTAACCTGACTCTTAAAATTTGTAAAATAAAGAGGACCAAAAAAAGGAAAATATCCAGAAGTCGCTCACTTGTTACGAACAGGAGCCTTTGCACAGAGCAAGAGCCCTCAGCCCCCCCTCCCACCGTGAGCAATCCCCATGCTACCTGCATGCGCTTGGCAGAGCCCGACCTTTTGTAATTAAGAGGCAAGAGCCCCAGATTCAATTAGCCAGCTCTACCCAGCTTAATATAATCAAAATAGAAAGATATTGCATTATGCTTGCTATGATTTGGTTGCAGAAGTTTGGATCAAATTCACCAGCAAGTGAATTAAATGGGAAGCTGTTGCTCGAGGGCAGCGGCAACCAAGAGGACGGCAGGCACGATGCTCGGTCCATCAGCAGCCCGGGCTCTCTCCGCTGAGCCGGAGCACGCACACCACTCCCGGCGTGCTCTTTGGCTTGGGGATGGGGAGAGCGGGCACCACCGTGACACAGCATCACCCGTCCCCAGAGATGGTGCTCCGTTCCCTGGAGGGGGCCAGGCACCGCTGCCAACAGCTGAGCCGGGTACGGAAGGGCAGCGTTTGGTGATGCTTTACAGGGACAGATGCTCCTCCGGGTGATTAATATTTATTTCTGCCCTTGGTGCCCTGCTGCTTCCACTGTTCTCCCTCTCCTCCTTCCCTGCACCCCCCTCTCTCCTCTCCAGCTCCTTCCCTGACCCCCTCCTCCAGCTCTCCCTAAGCAGTGCCGGTGCTCCAGCAAAGCAGCGGCTCCAAGGCAACATGCTGCCGTCCTGCCACGGCCAGGAGATGGGGTGGGACCCCCCAAAAGCACAGTTGGCATGATGGGGAGCGGGGCTCCGTGGACAAGGTGGGGACCAATGCCCGGGCAGCCCTGCAGCACCAGGTGCTGCAAGCTTGTATCCTGCAATAAAACCCAACCACAGAAATGCATTGAACTGCCTGGGTCCGGCCAGGTAACGCTCCGGCTCTGCTCTGCTGCCTGCTTTCTGGGGCAAGGAGAGATCGTTCAGATCCACAGGCCGTGGCCGTGGCCGCGATCGGGTCCCCCATCACCACCCGCAGTCATTTCTTTTGTGCCAGGCAAAGCCTTTGCTCGCCAGGACAGCGGCTGGTATTTGACAAATGTGCCGAAGGCGCTGGCGAGGCCTGGAAATTTTTGTGCAAATGTGATGTGAAAATTGGGTTGAAATGACAGCCTTCCCCTGCAGTGTCACTGAGTCCCACCAGCTTAGGAGTGACACTGGGATAAGCTGCAGACGTTAATGAGAGCGGAGTTTTAGGCTTCATTCATATCATCAATTCCAGAAATAGCCCCGTTGACAGGAGCATAATGGGACTTCCAGGGTCTGGCCTTTGGGGGCAGGGGGAGGAGGCAGGGACTAAAATCCTAAAACATTAATTCAGGCCATTTGCAAGGGAAGTTAAAAGGCCTCAGAATTAATCTGCCTCACGGATAGAAATAATAACCCCTTCCCAGCTTCACCTCCGACTGCACCAGACCAACAGGAAAAGGCTCTTAATGTCATGCCCAGTTGAAAGGTTATAGGATTCCCATCACAATCCTGGATATTTAATTTGTTGGGTTTTTTTTTTTCCTACCATATTCCTTCAAAAGCGAAACCAGCACCCATCTTCTGCTTTTAACATTTGCAGGAAGCATTTGCACCCCCTTGGACGCTGCGTGCCAGAGGTGCTCTCAGACCACCTTTACCTGGTGAATCCGCTTGCCTGGCTTACAGCTGGGTGCTGGCAGGGATCTGCCCCGGCGTGATCCTGACATGGTCTCTACCCCACGGGTTTGCCCTCCCAGATGTTTTTCCAGGCGTGATACCTCCCCTCCCTCCGGGGAATGCAAGAGTAGGATAAAGCAGGGAAGACGCAGCAGGTTTACAGCCCTTCTTGCAGCGTCACGGCACCACACCGGCAGCAAAACTGCTTTTTCCTGGCGGGGTGGATAACCCGCTGCGGGCACGGCAGCCCCGGGCACGTTCATTGCATGCATGCGACGGAGCGTGCGCTTCCTGCCCCGCAGTCCGCAGGGATTCATGCCAGGCGAGTCCGATCACCAGGGCATTCCTGGAAAGCAAAGCCGAGAGGCGCTCCTCTGGTGGGGCTGCAGCAAAGGGGTTTAAAAATTC
This sequence comes from Aptenodytes patagonicus, assembly GCF_965638725.1. Lineage (NCBI taxonomy): Eukaryota > Metazoa > Chordata > Aves > Sphenisciformes > Spheniscidae > Aptenodytes > Aptenodytes patagonicus. The sequence goes on along the minus strand of NC_134964.1, from coordinate 926,446 downwards.
AAACAGTGCTCAGAGAGCATTTCCACGACGGGCCCGACGCCTGCCCCACCCCGCGTCACCGCATCTGGCAGCCTGAGGACACGCTGCCGGGAGCTGGCACGACCCCACTGAGCCCGGCACATCCCCAGCTGCAGGCTCTGAGCCGGGAAAAAGCCAGGCGGGGAGCATCCCTGCCTCGTCACTGCTCTGCAGCTCTTTGAAACCGCTTCCCTCACAGCGCAGACAGACCCAGGAGGTTATTTTAATTCATGCAGCTTCACAATTAAACCTGGGAAACCAAAACAGAATGATTATTCATGCCAGTGGTTTTGGAAATTTCATCTCTAATTTATTTTCTCTTGCAGATGTTCAAGGGGATGGATGCACCGGCAGCTCCTTCCCTCTGCCATGAAACGGCCGCACTCTGCTCCCGTCCCGGCAGGACCGCAGGGCCACGGCTGCATGATGGTGCCCAAAGGCCCCGTAATGCACAGCGGCAACTGTAAAGCCCAAAAGTAGGGGAAAAAGGGGATTTTGGGGAGTAATCATCTTATCATTTTTCTCCCAAAGATTTAAAAACCTCACTGTCAGCTGCAGGCAGGAGATGCTCTCCTCTGCCTCGGAAACGCAGCCACCTCTCTAGAGGGATGTAGGATTTGCTCAGCAGCGTGGAGGAACCCTCCTCAACCGCTCAGGTGGTGAAGCGAAGAATGATGCTGTATTTAGAAGGGATGAAGCTTGATGGAAAAAGATGTTTTGTCAAAAAAAATCCTGATGAGGTTCTTATTTGCTTTACTGTTTCGGAATTGTTTCCCTCTTACCTTTTAGATTTGTACTTCAAGGTTTTTTCCCAGCAACCAAAAGGGTTTAAAATCTTATTGCTTAAAGAGGTAAAAAAAAGGAAGATAAAAAAATCCTGCAAGCTGAGTGTCTTGCATAATCTCCAAACTTCAGGAGCTGGAGCTTTTAAGAAAAGCCCTACATATCGCTTGCAATTAACTCCTGAGCTGGGAGGGCTTGGCTGCTGGCAGCCCAGCCTTGGGACCTGCATCTGGGAGGATGGGTGCTTTAAAAAAATAAAATAAAATAAAATAAAATAAAATAAAATAAAATAAAATAAAATAAAATAAAATAAAATAAAATAATAAAATAAAATAAAAAAATAAAATAAAATAAAATAAAATAAAATAAAATAAAATAAAATAAAAATGTCAAGCAAGAGCACTTCAGGCTGAATTTATTCTGGCTTCTCATCCCAGTCCTTCCTTCCTCCTCATGCCCGTCTTGGCATCACAGAGCAGAGACCAAAAAAGCACCCAAAAATGGCCTTGTGCAAAGGGCAGGGGCCAGGTCAGTGCATGGCCCCCAGCCCCTGGGCGAGCAGGACGGGTCGGGGTGGAAGACCCGCGGGGCCGGAGCAGCACCAGCTATTTCACCAACCGATGCCAAACGCTGGGACCCCGACCCTCGCTGCCCCGCACCGCCCAAAGGGAAAAGCAGAGGAGAAGCCGCGAAGCCTTGCTCACCCAGACTGAGCTCCAGCTCCCCCCGACCCCGCTCTCCCTCCACTCCTGTCGCTGGTTTAGCACCTTCTGCTGGCATTTGGATGGCTCAGGGACGGGCTCTCCTCCCACTCACCCCACCAAAGTGGGGCTGCGGAGGTGGGAGCGTGCCCCGGCACACACATGCCTCTCCCCGTCCTCCGCCCCACTCCCAGCTCAGCCTCTGCACCAGCCACTGCCTCCCATGACGGAGCCCCGGGGATGTGCTCCCTCCCAGCAGCTCATGCGTGGCATTAATGAAGATGTTGTCATGAGCAGTAAAATCCTTCCTAATGGACTCCTCCTCTGCAGGAGGGACCCAGGGTTACCAGTTAAAATACACTAAATATGCCAAAGCCATTGCTGGTGCTCAATAATGTATTTAAGACCTTTTCTCCCACCACGCCTTACAAAGTGCATAGTGGATAGACACTTAACCCCCAGATACATATATTTTTAAACTCACTCACTGTAAACTGTCCCTTAATAGCGCCTGCCCTGAAAGCTCGGCGGAGCAGAAGAGCGGCGGTGCTGGCTGCTCACCGGAACGCATCCACAACACCCAGCAGTGCCACCCCCTCCCGACGCACAGCCCCAGCCGTGGTCTGGGGTGGAGGAAAACCCACGGAAACTCAGGTAAACGCTGCAACACGGGCAGATGCATCTTCCCCTCATGCTCATGCAGAAAGGGACCTTGTGCAGAGTTGCCAGAGACTCCTCTCTCTCACTAAGAGACTCGGGATATTTGGGATACTATTAAGTTTCTACCATCCCTGATTCGGCTTGCTGCATTACTCAAGACAAAAACCGTTATGCAAGGCTTCCTAACCAAGTTGCAGTGAAATCTTTGTAACATCCTACACCGACACATAGTTGGGATATGTCACATATTTGTCTTATTTTGTTCCTTCTTTGTCCTTTTTTTAGTCTCCTTCTACTTTTTCCCCCTTGGAAGTACGCTGGTTCCCATGGAAACAGTGATGTTATGGGTATGGACAGAGCTTCAGTGACGTCCACAAGTTCAGTATAAAAGCGGATTTATGTAACAGTTGGTGAAATGAAGGAATTGAAGAGATGGCTCTGCATGGCCACACGTGTGGCATCAGCGCTGCCGTGTCAGGGATGCTGCACCGGTCAGGCGGGTTCAAACCGAGCATCTCCGGGAGGCTCCTGCAGGCTTCAAAGCCTGCAAAACAGGTGCATTTCCTCTTTTTCGCGAGCCTGTGATTTAAATCCCTTCCTAGGGCAGCGCACAGATGGAGGGGATGTCTCTCCTCCTCCTCCCTCCTCCATCGGTCCCCAAGGAAGAAGCCTGAACAGCTTCCAAAATGAGATATTGCCATGCCCAGAGACACACCACCTCAAACCCGCCCCTCTTCCCGCAGAGGTTTGGCTGGCAGGCACCCCCAAAAAAATCAATGTATTAATAAAGCCAGGGAAGCGACAGGCTGATTATAGCCCCGCTCCATCACAGGGACGTGCTTGTGAGAACAAGCCCATGCTAATTGTCCTGGCAGCTCCTCCGCTTCCCGACACGCTCTGTGAAGCCTTGACGGACTCTCTGCTCCCGCCACCGCCGGATTAACCCCCCTTGGCCAGGAAAACTGGCGCACATCCCTGTGGAGCTGAAATATTCCCTGTGCAGCCAAAATATTCTGTGCAGGCATCAGCACCCCGCCCGGTGCAGGTGATGCGGGCTCTCTGCCTCCCTCCGCACCCCTCTCCCGTGGAAACCACTCTCTTCCCCCCCAGCCACGTCCCGCTGGGGGACGGGTTGCAGTCCGCCTCGGCCCCCCGAGCCCCGCCAGCCACCAGCACGAGCTCGAACCCAATCCCAGCCTATTAAAAATACACGAGGCGAGTGCATGAAAGATTCATCCGGGGCAGGGGATGTCAGCAGCTGCAGCAGGGAGTGCAGGAGACGGGACAGCTCTGCGGGGTCAACAGCAGCCACCGATTAATTCAGCACTTCCCTAATTGCCCGAACAAGCGGGCAGCAGGGTGGCACTGAGACGCGGTAACCAAGCGAGGACCACAAAACCCAGCGAACCCAAGGAGAGGCGGCAATTACAGCCCGTCCTCACGTTCGCTGCAGCGATCTCGGCTGCAGCTGGAGCTCGGGCAGAGGAGAGGGAATTCCCTCTGCTGACTGAGGGCCAGGGGAAACCTCGGAGGGAAGAGCTGTTAGTGAGGACCTGGGATGCGAGCAAGCTAAACAAATCAGCTGCATCTCCATCCGAGATGCACCATCGGTTTCTGCCCCCATCCCTCCCGCAGCCCATTCCCATCCATCCACAGACACCCGGGTGAGGGATGATCACGGGCAGGATTTGAGAGGGGGGGAAATCGGGGCGTGGGGCAGGAGGAATGCGCCGGAGCGAACCCTCCCGCACTGGCAGAGCATCCCACCCTGTGGCACAGCACAGCCCTTGCCCGGCAGACTCCGCGGCTGCCAGACCCACAAAGTCATTACCAAGATCTCCAGAAAGGCGAGCAGGCATGGGGGCATTTCAAAACACCCTTCCATCTACCCTCTTCCACCAAGCAGGGAAACGTGTCCACCACACCGAGGCAAACACCTTCCAAGGCCTTTAGAGAAGCTCAAACTCTGGGTTTTGCCCATTTGCACTCTACAAATAGGCAGCTTGGGGCTCAGCAGAGGAAAAGGGGAGAGATGGGGCAGACACAGCGTGATTCCTGGCTGCACCGGCTCCAGGATGAGACGAAAGCACCCAGCTCCCAGCCACACCTGCTGCAGCTGGGCCCTTCTCGTCCCCAGCCGGGTGTTTTAATTGCAGAAGGGTACGAGCTCAAAGCCCCTGAGGAAACCTGGCCAAGCCTCGCAAAAAGCTCAGAGGAGAAACCCAAGGACAAACCCAGCATCATTTTAACCCTATGGACCGAGACAGGGCAGAAGGGCTGGAGGAACCAGCATCGCTGATTCTGAAGGATGCAAACAGCTTAACAACAGTTAAAGCAGACTGGGGGGGCCGCAGACCCCGTGGCCCCACAACTTCTCCCTTCCCCTCCGCTGGCGCCAGTGTCCTGCCCTGACCTGGGGACACCGGCCAGGGGGGTTCCCAGGAGCTTCTCAGGGCAATGCCCGAGTTGCTGTGATAGACAGGATAACCAAGGCGATAGACTCCTTTGGGGCAAACCCTTCTCCAGGCACCAGTGGGAGCCGTGCCCGACCACCGGAGAACCGACCCCTTTCCACTTAATGGTTTGCATTAGCCAACGCTGGGTATAACTTTCCATGCAAAGCTTTGCTGAAGAAATACAGCTCTGGGCCGACACAAACTACCCGCAAATTTTTGCGTTATGTTTTCTCACCTGGCTTCAAGTTGGGGAAAAAAAAAAAATTAAAGAAATTATGTTTACAAAGTCTGAATATGATGACAATTTTCCAACTGGCCTGCTTCAGTGTTTCACTTAGAAACAGAGCCAACATTTCCTTTCTAAAAAAGCATCAACATAAAATACAATATTTTGTTGCAGGTTAACTACTTCATTAGACAGGAACCATCTTACACGCTTTGGATTTTGAAGTCTATGATCAAAAAAAAATAAGAAAAATAGTGTTTTTCAGTGTAAGCAATGCAGAGCTTTCACAACGGGGATGAGTGTGAAGAAGGTCATTTTGCAGGTGGGGAAATGGAGGTCAAGGCCATCCCAACCCCCAGGCCGCTGCCTTTTCCCCTGTATGGAAGAGGTTGCTCCTGCCCGTGGCACGCAGGGAGGGAGCAGCCAGTTCATGACTGCATCAGAGGATGCTCGAGCCACGAGCTGCGCCCGTGCTGGTGCGCCTGACTCATTTCTTGAGGTGTCTACAAGTAACGTTCGTCTGCATGAACTGAAACATCTTGACGCCACGTCAAAATACCGCAGTGACTAAATGTGACTAAAAGCCGTCGTGAGCGCAGGGTTTATGTGGAACGACTGGGTGCAGCAAGCTGCTCTCCCAAGGGCTGAGCCATCGCAAGGAGAGGGATCTGGAGCAGGCTGGGGGGCTCAGGCGAGGGTTGCTCCCCGACACCTGCCCACGCGCTTGGTCTAACTGCTCCCTGCATGCAAACCCATGGCCAGGAACTCACGAATTAGCATCTCGCTGGCAGAGGAGGAAGAGGGAGGAAGATAGGGTCGGTGCTCAGCACGCCCTGCTGTGGAGCTGAGCTCTGCCCTGGCACTTGCATGGACACAGTAGGAGATGCCACCTCAAAACGCCTTCCAGCCTCGCGCGTCCACACAGCTGCAGCCCAAAACAGGGCAAGAGACCAGCTTAAAAGCAGGACCCACCCCACGTGCTCCAGCCCAAACCCTGGGCTGAGCTCAGACGCAATGTCCTACACGTGCCACATCGCGCTGCCTGCTGCTACTGCCCAAAAAACCACAAGTAGACATGGAGGGAAGATGCACAACCCCAAGAAGCAGGCAGGGGCTTCACAGTGGGGTTTGCGTGATGGAAGTTAGATGAAATATCTCAAGTCCTAGAAAAGACCACCAAAAAAAAGGCTTTTTTTTAAAGGTTAAGGTGCATCCTATGGAATCTGCTTGCGGGGACGGCGTGCCCCCCTGTTTTCCCCTCCCCAGGCGAGTGCAAGAGGAGGGGACAGCGAGGACGGCAGTGCCGCTCGCTGCAGGAGATGCCGGGGGACCTGCGTCCTGTGCTGCCAGCCGCCCGGCCGGAGGAGGGCCTGGAGCCAGCCGGGTCTGCACCCGCATCCCCCACCCCCGTAATGCCCTCTGCACCCGGGTTGCTGCTGGAGATAGCCCAGGTTTTTGTTCTGCATGATCTGGTGTTCCCAGGGGAAACCTGCCAGCACGTCGGTCCGGTCTCCCCTCCAGGAGAGGAAAACCAAAGAATAGGGGGAGGCACAACAGGCAGCTGCCCACCTTCCCGACAGGCAGGGCGCAGGCAAGACGTAGGCAGTGCTCCTGAGCTTCCTGGGGGTTTGTGGCATTGCACCGTTTTCGTGCTTTCAGCTTCAGTGACAGCGTGTTGATGTCTCCTTGCAGAGACGGGAAGGGAGAGCAGACCGGGGGGTGCATGGGGCTGGCTGCCTTGCGGTGGCAGGGGAGGGGATGGGATGGGACACTGCATCGCTGCACGGGGTGGCCATTGGCTGGGGACGCTCACCCAGCTCCAGCATTTGCAGATCCCTCTGGGGATCCCAAAGCACAGCTAACCCAACGAGAGGGCTTTTATTCCCAAGGATCAGTAGACAAGCTCGCCGGAATGCAGGGTGCAGCAGTATGCAAGTGTGCAGGAGAGCACCCACGGGGCTAACGGGTGCAGAAGACTCGCAGGGGGAACCACCCCGGTGCTGACACCCCATGGTGCCGTCGGTGGGGATCCGGCCAGCACCCTCTACCTGGCCTGACTCAAGTGGGAGTCTATTAAACTCAAAACACCCCATTTAATTAGCATCAGGCTTCAACAGCAGCTGACAAAAGCCAGGAAGCTCGGAGAGCGGATGGCACGTCATCTGTAATGCCTTGGAGAGACTCTGGCACAGCAGCAAGGACCTAACTCTGACCTGTGCGGCTCCTCCTGTGCCAGCAGCACTGACGGCGTGATGCTGCTGGAGCCAAACCTCAACGAAGGAAGACCAGGGACCGAGCTGCCACCGTCTTCTAGCGCCTGTCACCGGTGTCACAACCTGGCATTTAAAATGGATTTATTCCATTCATTCATTCTGGCAGAATAAGCCCTGGAGGGTCCTGGGCCCCTGCTGCCCCGGGAGCTGCTCGGTGTCGGCGAGAAACCGGGCAGAGAGACTCTGGCAGCCGCAGAGGCTCCATATTCCCCATCCCTTCCAAATCTCAGGCCGTTTGCCGACATGGCTGGGAACGAGGTCGGTTTGAGCCCATTTTGGCGGAAATTGTCACTTTGGGAGTCTGTGTCCTGCTGCAAGCCCTGACCCTCGCCGTCAGCAACCATCAGGCTGGGACGGAGGTGGGAAATGCTCCGGCACACAGCCCCCAGTAAGCAGCACCCCGTCCTTTCCTCTCCAAAACCTTTATTAAACCAAATCCAGACCTGGCAGCAAGGCGAGCCCCGCTCCTGCGGCCGGGTCCAGTCCTGCACACCGCTGTGTCCTGGCACAGCCCCAGGCTGCTCTGGAAAAGCCCCAGCCGGGGCATTTGGCCACTTCAGGAGCCTTAAACCGAATGATTTCTAATGCTTCTGATCTCTCCAAAAACTTCATGAAAAACACACCGAACTCCCCAGGTTCCCAATCTCCCACACGCCACCCAAGCCTCGCTCACTTTCGCTTGGGAAAAGCAACAAAGACAACCTTTGGCAACCTAAAATACCCTTGGATTTGTTCGGTCGCAGCCCATTAGATCGCCTCCTCACTGGAAACCCATGGGGATATGGGGAAAAGCCCCAAACCCTTGCAGAAAAGTTGCCAGCAGTGCGAGCGATGGCAGGCTGGGGAGAAGCCCAGCAGAAGCCCTGCAGCGGCACTAACCCCAGCACCGCTTGCTGCAGAGCTCTCGGTGTGGATACACGAACCCACAACCAGTTTAAAAGTCACAGAGAGCCCTGATATTCAGCCATCCCCCATCCCGGCATAAAATGATGGGTTCAAGGTGCAAAATTCACCCGCAAGGCTTACCAGGCAGGAGAGAGGACACGGTACAAAGCCAGCCCTTTGGTTTGGCACACCAGAAACACGATGGCCGTTACTAAGATCCAGCTCTGGACTCAAATCTCAGATTTTTTTTTTTTTTGCCCCCCTCTCTGAATGTGACTCATCCTTAGGCGGCATCTCCAGCCAGCACGCTGCTCCTGATGAGCTGCTATTGATTTACTCCATGTGCGGACAAGCTTATTGGGGAATAAGGGCGCCTTGTTCCTGTTCCAGGATCCGCGTGTCTCCGCACATGGAGTTAATTAAGAAAGAGCTCCGTGTGTAGGCAAGCCCTCATCAAGTCCCAGCACCTAACGAAGGCACGCAGCCCGCCGCAGCCCGGCCCTGGCACCTTCCACGTCCCCCAACCCAAGGCCTGGGTGATGCTCAGTGGGTGCAACCGGAGCGGTGGGGTTGGGGTGCTGGCCCCGGGGAAGCACCCCGCACCCCTGCACTGCTCCCCCAGCCCGGACACAAACAAGGGCCCCCCAAAGCCTTTCAAAGGGCACTCCTCCCAGCCAGCACCACGCTCCGGCAGGAGGCTCTAACGGGAGCAAAGCATGCTTTAAAAATTAATGTGGAACAAAAGAATTTCCACAAAATAAAAATTGCAGTTTCTTTTCCATTAATAACATATTACAAGCCTTGCTAAAGAGGCTCCAGGCTCCAGCTCTTGCCCTTCGCTGTCCTGTCTCCCTCTCCATCACAGCCTCATCGTCCCCTCCTGCTCTCCCTGCACTTTTCACTTGTGTTATCTGCGGCGAAAGCTCTCTGAAAGCTCAAACTTCCCCATCTCAGCCCATCGCTGGTAACTCTCTCTGATCCCGTGTGATTTCATCATCTGCCCTCTAATGCAAAATGGATGTTCTAATTCTAACTAATAAAGTGAAAAGCAAGAAAGAAGCCGAAAATAAAGCCATCAGGCACGGGACTGATCTGTGTTTTTCTTCTTCCTAATTCCATTATTGCTTTGAAACGAGCTCTAGATATTACTGCTCCCTCATTAACAGATGCTCCGGTTTCCCTCCGAACCCCGGAGACTGGACCCTAATGAATCCTGCAGCCAGAAGAAGGGGTTTTTAACCACAACAGCAGCAACACAGACAGAAACTCGGATCAGAGCATCTCATGGTGCTAATTTTTATCTTTTCTCCAAGCCTGCAAGGAGACAAGATATTTCGGCCAAGGATAGGAGGTGCAGAAGCGCATGCATGCACGGAGCGGAGCGGGACATGGATGCTTTCAGGCACTCACAATCCATTTACACCTCATAAAATTCTCATTGCTTTTGCGTGGAACAAGTGCAGTGACCGCACCAACCCTTATTAAAAATGCCAGAATATTCTGCAGCTGCTGGCTGGAGTGCTGCTGCCCCAGCATGGCATGGGCAGCGCAGGTCCGGCACGCTGCGGGAGCGCTTGATGCTCGGAAGGGAAGCGCTTGCTTGCAACCGGGGGTGTCAAATGCCTCATTTTATGGTATAGGAGATTTTGGGGTGATTTTAATCTCCTCTGCAACACTGCAAGGTGCAACCAAATCGAGTCCCTCAGGGCTCTGTCCTTCCTCGTGTCCCTGTACAGGACAGCGCTCTCAGATGCCCTCACTGTTCTTACCGAGTGCTGAGCTAAAGAAAAACAGCCCTGGGGCCTCTCAGTGAATATTTTCAAGCAGGATGGCCCAGCGAAACCTCCCCAGCACCGAGCCCCTTCCCTCAGCCCAGCGCTACGGGCAGAAACACCCTGTGGGAGCTGCCCACAGCACGGAGCCTGGGGCATTGCTGCAGGCAGGAGCTGCAAGGTTTCCCTGCCTGCATCTCTGCCAGCCGAGGAGGGGACAGGGAAGAGCTCAGCACTTCATTTCCCCACGTGCACCCCGTGCCGAGGGGCTGGGGGCTCCCATCGCCCCCCCCAGCCGTTCCCAGCCCTGTGCCTGCTCCGACACTCCTGCCTTTGGCTGTGAACAGTTGCTCCGACCGCGCTCAAATGCTCCGGGGACGGCGAGCGCTGCCAGCAAATACATTAGCGAGAGCAAAGCAGCTGGGGGGAAGGAGATCGGCTTTGTGCATCTTGCCAGGCTGCTTTTCTCCTGCCTTCGCTCTCGGCAACTGTAAATAAGGAGGACTGAGCCGGATTAGAGGTTACTGTCCCGATCAAGGGTACTTCTGTGCATCCTAATTCATTTTCCCCCAATCTGGCCTTTCCCATCCCATCTGTGCTGCGGCCGCAATTCCTGCCACCCTGAGTGCCAGCAGGCCAGGAGGTGCATTTCAGACATCCTGGGGAGGTGACATCTCTAAATGACAAGAGAGCAAAAGCGGGTGGGTTTCCCACGAGAGCAGCCGCCTGCGAGGGGAACCGTTCCCCGCCGAGCACCGGGAGGGCCAGGCAGCCCTGCCACTCGCCTCCCCCGCAGGGGACAGCTCCTGCTTCCCAGCAATGCCCACGGTCCTGCAGCGTGAAGGATCGCGTCACGGACTGACCAAAACCAGGAGGGAGCAAAAAAACAGGCACAGGACCACAGGGCAGCAAGCGGAAAGTGAAATGTAAAAGCCTGGGGTGCCTTTCCCCCTCCAGCGCTGCCGGGTGCCCAGCACCCCGCTCCCACTGTGGGCAAATATTGCCCGTACCACAGCTCCCCAGGACTCTGTCAATGCCAGCACCATGTGATGCCAGTGGGAAGCGGAGGAGCTGGATTCATGCTTCACCCCTGTCCTATCACCCCTCAAGCTCCATCCAAAAGCGATGTGGATTTGGGATGCAGGAGTCTTGTGGGCATCTTCCAGCCCTGGACGTGCTCAGCCCGGCCAGTCCTCTTCAGAGGGAGGTGATTTTGTAGGAGGACAAGCCAGGCACAAAACCAAAATAATGCAAGCTCTGACATGTGAAGAAGATGCAGGTGCCGTGGCTGGGACCAGCCCTCGGCCCCAGGAAACACTTACTGCAATTCTCGCTCATCCAATTTCGCAGACAGGCCCTGATCACAGAGGAGGGGTTGGTGTCGTATCCACATAAATAAAATGTTCTTGCCCAGAGCAGAGGAGCACAAGTGACCTCTGGTCCGTACAAGGAGGCAAAACACAAAGACATATACTTTGCCCCCTCCTTACATCGCCACTCTGCCGCGGGCCTGCTGCCACCTCCCCGGGGGTCCCCGCTGCCCCTGCGCTGCAAGCTGCGGGGCTTGGGGAAGCAGTTTCCCAGCCTGGGCAGGCGTTTTGGAAATGGCTCCCACCTCCTGGTGCGACCCACCAGCCCGTGCCTGTCCCCAGCTTGTTCAGCTTTAGGATCCCAACTAAGCCCACCTAATTCAAAGCTCACCTTCTGCAAGCATTTCACCGCTTATTCCTGGTGAGATTGACCCCAGAGACCCGGCAGACTGCTCAGCTGAGCAAGTGAGATAGCATTTTCCTTTCAAGGGATTTTGTTTTATATTTGGGCAGCAGGAGCAGACTGGGGCGGCAGCAGCAGGACAGGGAGCAGAGAGCAGCGGCTTCAGCCTCGCCACCCGCTGCGGAGGAAGATGGTCCACACACTGCCAAAAGCATCCCGGTGCCCATTCTCCATCTGAGGAGCTGTATGCAGCTTGGCTGCTTGGGTTAACGCAGGTGTTTCGGTTACCTCTGTTTCCTCTTTCCCTCCACCGTTTATTGCTAAATAAATTTCAGAGGTTGGGGTGTGATAACGGGGCTGAAAAGCCTGGATCTGGTTTTGCTTTCAAGACCTGGAGGGATCCAGCCCCCGTCCCCCAGAGCTACCGAGGGCACTGAACTCACCTGGCTAAAACACGACTGCCCCGAACAGAAACTCTTTATTTTTCTCTTAAGTTCAAAGAAATTCAGATAAATTCCCTCTCATTAGCTTCATCATCTGCTCCTAGATCTTAGCAAGGCTCACGGTGGCAGTACCAAATTAAGGGAAGGAGGTTCCCTCTCCAGACCCAGGCCACCTTTGCAGACCTACAGAGCCAGACTTGTTCCAGGTTTTACCCCAGAGACCTGACCAGCAGTCTATTAAAATCAGGTCATTTATTTAGGTGCTTAGATCTGGACTTCAAATGGCTAAAATTAGCCAGGAAAGTTGCACTTTTCTGGCTTTCTCATCCCATGCCTCAGTTTCTAAAACCAGGGAAGAGAAGAACAATTATTTCTTTCCAACCCTTTTGAAAGCACTTGGAGATCTTCAGATGACAGCGCGATTTGGTGCAGACGTATTCATTATTCTTCCCCTCCATGGAGCAGTGTTAAATCTTTCTCCATATAAAGTCATTTTCTAAATTAGGTAAAGACGGTGAGTTTTGCACTGAGCACATGTGGATATTTTTATAAAATGTTTAAAACTTCTTGTCTGACTTTTCCTTCCCTTGAAGGACAACATACCAAATTAAACCCTTCTGTGACCCCATTTCATTTCACCCTCGAGGACTTCTCAGTAAGACTTTGCCAAAAAGTAACATTAGCGAGTTCACTTCATCGCGGATAATAAATGGCAAAGTTTGAGTTCACACGCTGCTTGGGCTTAGTGGGAAGAGAGGGGACGGGGATGCTCTGGGACAGCCCCCAAAGGGTTTAACACATCGGTTTGGCTACCCAGAACCAGACAGGCGAGTCCACACGAATCCCACAGGAACCGCTGTCACAGACGGAGCCTCCAGCTTGTCTCCAATTTCCAGCCCTGCCTCCTTTCGCTCAGCTAGAAACGCTGCCAAAGCAGCCGTGTGGCCACCAGCTCCGCTCCCCAAAATGTGTACCACGGCAGAGGAACCAGCAGCGGGCCCCAGGCTGCTCCCCAGACAGGAGGGAGGACGCTCTCCTCCACCCAGGCGGGCAGGACTGGGTGCCCCTGCACCTCCCCTGGGTCCAGGACTGAGGACAGGCACCCTCCTGCAGAGAATACAACTGCAAGGTTAACCCTTGAAGAGCCCTCCTAAAGAGAGGATTTTTTTTCCTGGGAGAAGGGGGTTATATTGCTGGTAGCTATGCAGAGATGGGATAGTTCAGCCCTTTCCCTCCAGCCCTCCACTGGGAAACGTAACCCCTGCGGGGAGCCTGGGCTGGGGACACGCTCCCGCCCTGGCCCAGCTCCGAGGAGCGGGTGCAGGGGGAGCCCGGCCCCAGCACACACGCAGCACGGCTCCGCATCAGGGAAACAAGACGCGGTCGGGTCCAAGGAGAGGGGCCAAAAGCCGGGAGAACAGAGATGAGAAGGGGGAGGTGGCACCGGACCCACCGGGTGCCAGCTCTGAGCAGGGAAGTATTTCTGCCAGGCGCTCGCCATCGCCCGCCGGCTTCATTAGGGGCTGCAGAGCCGCAGCCCGAAGCACAGATGGATCCTGAGCCCAGACAGCAAACACGGAAAAGGTCACCCCTGCTCAGGCCCGGCAAGCTCGAGCAAAGCCACCACTGTGTCAACAGGGAAAAGGTTTGAGCCGAACCAAAATAAGACATCGACGCCGAGAAACGTGCCTGCGCGGGGGTTTGTGACGGTTTGGTGTCTCAGCCGTAGTGAGCTGGAAGAGGAGGTCACAGGGAATGACGTGTCACCAAACAGCTTCGGGCTTTTGGATGGCAAACCAGCCCCTTTGGCTCTCCCCATGCAAAGCTGCTGTGCCAGGAACACGCTCGGCAGAGCCCAGCCCAGCTCCCAAGAGCTGGGGACGGGGAGCATCCTCCTCCCACCCTACAACCCACCTGTCCCAGGGAGCAAGGGGAGCCGGGCATGCCGCTGGAGCCCCCCCCCCGCCCCGGGAGGCTTTGAAGGGGCTCTGGGTGCCTGCACCGGCATGGCCGCCGGCTCCAGATGTGCCCACTGGTAGCGGAGACACCAGGAGCGGGGGGTGGGAACCCCTCTGACCCCTGGCAGGGGAACAAACACCACAGAGACAATAAAAGCAACTGGGTGGGATGCACAGGAGCCATGACCGCGCTACGCTTCTCCCTCCCCGCGGCCACCAGGACCCCAGAGCAGAGCCCCGCTCTGCCTCCCTCCGCTCGCCCCTGCAGCACCCGCTTGGCACCGCACAGTTTTCAGGGCTTCCCACGGTGCCCCCGCTCCCTCCGGGAACAGGGACAATCCCCGCAGCCACAAAACAGGACGAAACACACCAGGAGGAAGGGATCTGCAGAGCCCCAAAGGGACACAGCACAGGGACATCAGGGATGGAGGATGGCCAGCACTAGCCCTGGCATCCGAATGCCGAAGTAAAAGTTTCTTATCCTCCAAAACAACTTCCTGATCTTAAATTTCTGTTATTTTTAACCTCGCTGCTGCATTATAAATATCCATCGGGTCCAGTGCTCGCCTCCCAAGGCAGCCACTGCCAGTTCGTGCTCCAGCTGGGGCAAACTTTATGGCTTTACTTTTCCGAGAGCCGATCCGAAACCTTGGAGGGGAGCCAGAGAAAGGCCTGACCCGTGGGGAGAGGCCAAGGAAACCGGAGCTGCCCTGTGGGGCTGCGGGGTTGGGAGGCACCGGGACCGTCCCTAGCCGGAGGGGAAGGGGTTGCTGGGAATCGGCCACGCGTGGGCGGGAGAGCGGGTCCAGTGGGGGGATGTTTCCTGGGAAAGCTGGGCTTCTCCTGCGGACAGCATCCCGAAAACAGCCCAGTGCGCTCATGTGCCCATCTCTGTCTTCCTCACCCAAATTTACCACAATTTCAGGTCCCAGGCTGCCGGCACCCAGCCAGCTGCCCAGCTCCCCGGGGACAGAGCAGACACGCAGCAGCATGGGTACAGACGGGGCAGCAGGGCTCCATGCCACCATCACAGCCCTGAGCAGAGCTCCTCGGGGTCAGCATCGCACGGGGGGAAACCCAGGGGCCAGGCACCAGACCGGTGAGCAGGGATAATGGGATAAGCGTGAGAGATGGTCACGCCTGGGAACAGTCACACCCATGCCGGGGGACACGCTAAGGGGACGGCCTCTTCCCCAGCACCTACAGCATATGTGTGGCAGCCCCTGCCAGCGTGCAGGGAGGGACGGGCAAGGGCTGCTCAGCCCTTTGCCACAGCCTCTGCCCCCTCCAGCACCCACAGCTGGGGGCGAGTGGAGTCCCCCGGGACAGGGGCAGGCCGGGCAGGCTGCAGTGGGGCACTGGCTCCCACTGCCATTTTCCTATCCCCCCATCTGTGCAGCAAAGGTTGCTCCAGAGTCCTGGGCAATTGTTCTCACAATCTGCAAGAAAGAGATTAAAACCTCCCTGATTGGCAGACGTGAGCAGCAGAGGAATTAAAAAAAAAAAAAAACCCAAACCCCCCCCAAGAAGAGCTTTTATTCCAGCTGCTCCAAGGCGTGAAGCCAGCCCAGCTCCGCAGGGCTGCCGGCACGGTCCACGCAGCGCTGCGGCCGCATCCCTCCTGGTCCAGGGGGTCCCCACACAGGCAGGCTGGGAGAGAACCAGACTTTTCCTTAGCAGCTTGGAAACTTTTCCTAGTGGAAGGTTCCCCAAAGCGCTGGGAATTTCAGCCCTGAGCTGTTTACTTTCTGTATTTCTGCAGATTTCACTTGTGGTTCAGAGGAATTCAAGCACAATTAGAGCCACTGCCACTCACCCGCCAGAGCCCCGCACGGCAGCACCAGGACCCGCTGCCCGGCCGGCTGGGGAAACCACCTGTCCTAAAACCTGAGCAGAGACAAAGGGCTCTGCCCTGCACCCCTTCCTCACACAGAGGTGATGGCCAAGGCCAAGAGCTGCCTGGGAAAGGCTTGAGGTCGACAGGCCCCCACCGCCAAGCCAGGAGACATCTCCCAGAGCCGTCCTGGCAGAGGGAACAACCTCCACTCCCTCCGGACCCTTCCTTGCAGTGGGAGGATTTGGCTCAGAAAAGGTGCTGTTGAACAACCGCTCCCCCATCCCACCCCACCCTCCACCAACACAGACCCCCACAGCCCGTAGACCTGTCAGCTCCAAACACCTCTGATTAATTGGCTACAAAGGATAAGTGGGAACAAACTGGAAGAAGGAGGAGGCCAAATCTTGATAGTTAATTAGCTGGTCCTGGGACAAGGCTGCGTGCAAGGTGAGAGTGCCCCATGCCAGGGCTCGGCAAGCAGCTCGGCTGCTTCGCTCCCAGCTTGCATGGGGTTTTCCCCCCCGCTGGCAGCTTTCCCTTCCATGCTCCCTGGCCCGGGGATGCCTCTGGAGGGGACAAGACAGCTTGTGCTTCCCGCAGGACGGAGGCAGCTGCTTTTCTACAGAGACCTGCGCTTTCAGCATGTATTTTTATGGATGGACCCCAGCCTGAGGATTGGGATGCAGCATCCTCTCGGGTCATTACTTCTGCTGGACCCCTGGTCAGTCTGCAGCCCCCACCACATCCAGACCTGCAAGGGGGACTCTGCCCTGCAATGCAGCCTGAAATACCTTAAGGGATGGATCCAGACCCCCTGCGCTGCCCAGACTTTGTACCTGAGCAGGAATGAGTGGAACAGGGCCCCAGCTGACCTTGGTCTTGCTCCGGGAAGGCTCATGAGCAAATCGATCCCCCAGGCACTGGAAAGGACGGACCTGAACCCAAGTCCTGGAAAAGACATGGAGCGTGGGGAGCCTGGAGCAGTTTGCACCCCAACATGGCAGAGTCAGACGGAGCGGCAGGTTTACAGAGCACTCGCCCCGGAGAAGAGCAGTTCCGGCCACGCTGGCATCGCCTGCCCCATCCCACGGCACCAGGAACGCGAGAGCAGCAACCGCTACCAAAACCAGACGGGAAGAGCCGAACAGCCCAGTGTGCACCACCCAGTTCACTCCGTCCCCACCGCCTGCTCTCCCCTTGCTTCCCACGGGATCCTCTCAGCTGCGGGAACGGCAGCGGTGAGAAAAATCGGGGTTCGGCTGCAGAAAACAAAATCTGAATTAAAAAAAACTGCAGCTGCTCGTGGCAAAGTCCTGGTTCTCAGAGCTGCATCTTACCCCATCGGGGGTCAGCAACCCCCGGAGCGAGCTACGTGTCCAAATCAAAGGCAGGCGCAATCAGAGCGATCCAAATAACACACGCAAATGGGCTATTTGCAAATAAACAGAGCAAGCCAGAGCTCACCAGCGGAAACAGTGGGGGAAGGAATGCTCTCCAGTTTAGGAAGGTTGGGATCTGCTGGTGGGCAGTCCGAGGAAGGAATGCAGTGACGTCCGTCCAGCTAATAAATTCGCGAGATGAATTATTCAGGATGAATTATTCGCCTGGCTCTCCATCCCCGTGAGAGGCTGAGCATGCAGCCCGGCGTGGCAGGGACCCCAGCAGGAGCCAGAAACCCCAGTGAGGCATTTGCTGCTGATGCTTCCAGGGAGGGCTCGACTCAGTGCAGCAATGGTGGGTTTGGGCAGTTTTCACCCTGGCGATGGGAGCGAGCGGAGGAACAACAGAGGCTGGGGACGTCGTGCCAGGGGACATGCTGAGGGCCAGGGGCCACACACATTGTTCTCATGATGGGTGACAGCCGAGGGCAGGGCTCGTTTGGGTCACTGGCGGTGCAGCGTCATAGCGGGGACTGGCCAGGGTGGGCAGAGCACCCTGCCTCCACACTGCCACCTCGGTGTCCCCTTCTGAGGCCATACCTACTGTCCCACTGCCTGGCTCTGCTCCCCCAAAAGCGGGGACATCCCTGCCGGTGACACACAGGCACTTCCATAGGCACTGCCGTGTCCTCCAACGCACCCTGCAGACCCTAAACCCCAGCCTTGCTTGTCCATTTGGGGAGAGAGGGGGAGTCACAGTCTCACGTAGCCCATCACCCTACAGGGTGTCCTCTCCCACCCACCCCTCCCTCACCCCCACACCTCCCCCTGGGACCCCCAGGATTTCTGCCTGTCCAGCCTCGCCTGCCCCATTGCCAACCAGCCAGCGGTGCCCTCACGGGGCTGCCACCGCCCCCCCCAACATTGCACCCCAGCCTAATGGCTTCCTAATTAGCAGAGCCACAGGGTGTGAGATGATGGGCGCGATGCAACGGGGACGCAATGGCAGACAGCTCAAACACTGTTAAATGCAAACAGCAAACAGGGGTTGCTGCACCCTGCCCGGGGCACCCGCTCACCCCTCAGCTTGTCACTTTTTGGACTCCCTCAAACCAGAGCCGCCCCATGTGGGAGCAAACGGCGAAGCCCAAGACTCCGCAGCCACACGAGTGGGATCGCTGTGCTCCACGGGCGATGAAATCCCCCCCGAAATGCCGTTGTCCCACGCCCACATTGTACGAGGGGTACCTCGAGTGCATGCTGAGAGATGCGGGGAGCGCACCCACTGCCAGCACGCCTTCCCGTGCCCCAGCTCCCAGCCCCGTCGGGTTTCTTTCCCTTTTTAACTAGCTGTCGCTCCCAGGGAGCGGTTTCCTGGGCAGTGACATGACCCTGCTCCCCCGAGAGGCAGGGCTGTCGCTGGGATTCATTCTCAGGGTTATAAAACCCCGCAGTCGCCCCCGGGCTGGGCTTTCCCTCCATGGGGCCACGCTGGGAACCCAGTGGCGAGGGGCGAAGGGCAGGAGCTGCCCCCGCCAGGGTCCAGCATCCCGCCAGCCTTTCACCCCAGCAGTGATGGAAAAGAGGAGGAGGGAGACAGCGATACCCTCTGCCCCCACCACAGCAGCGAAGGGAAAAGTGAGCATCGCAGAGGCTGCCGCAGCTCCGTGGGTGCCGGCAGGAGGAGGAGGAGGGTCCCAAAGCCATGGAAGAAGGCAGAGTGGGGACAAGCTGCAAAGCCCCTGGTGAGGATGCGGAGCCCACACAATGCCTCTGCCCCAGCAGCGGGGTGGGGGGTGCCGATCCCCCACCCCCCGCAGCCTCCCCAGCCCCGCGGGGTTGAGTTTGGCCGTTACTAAAACCCAGAGCGGTGCCCTCGGCAGGTCACCCGTGCAGACCGTGAGCCCACCCCCCAGTTATTATTAGAAGCCAGCAAGACGTTAAAATCCAAAACCAAAGCAGCGGCTCCGTGCTCAGGGACACGCTGGGGTGGCCAACCAAGGGGATGCACCAGGACTGAGCCAGGACCAGCTCTGCCCTGCATCTTCAAACAACTCAACAACCACAAAGAGCCACCGGTCCCAGCCCCCGGCAAACCCCGGGCGGGGACCAGGGGAAGGCGACCGCAGAGGAGCCCGTCCCGCTGCAGCAGGGTCCAGCCAGGGAGATGCTCGTCAGACGAGAAGCAGGGGCAGGCGGGCACGCTGCCGCGTGGTGCAGTAAACACCACCCAGGTTTACAAGGCCCCAGGGAGTGGGGAGACTGTTAGGTTACCAAATCCCCATCCGTCCAGGGAAATAGCAGGTGCTGAGGAACAGTGGCTGCCAAGACACAATATTTATATACGCATATATGTATTTTGAGAAGTGAAATACAAAAATTGTCTGCGTGAGCAAGAGGAAGGTCGCGAGTGGTGGGAGAGAAGCCAGAGACCTGCCAGTTCCTAACATTCATTTCACATTGTTGGGGGGGATGATGCTCTCCCCTGAAATTCTCGCCTTACTGATGGGGAAACTGAGGCAGGACAGACCTTTGGAATTTCCTGAGCCCCCTGTGACTCCAAACCCCCTGGGAGCTGCCAGCGCAAAGATGGATCCCTTGAGATACCTGCCCCAAATATTGCTCACACACAGGGAGGCATTCCGGTGGGACTGCCCAAAGGGTGGGAGACAGAGGGCCAAGCCAGCAGAGCCAACCCCCACCCAAATCTGCTTTCATGGGGCTCCCCCAGCTGAGCTGTGGGGACCTTGGGGGGGCTGCAGCAACAGGACGGAGGACACAGAGGCCCCTAATGCCCGCCCCATGGGAGTGGGATCACAGGGCTGGCTCAGCCCCAAGGGAACCACCTCAGGGATGTCCCCCCCTCCCTGCCACCACCCCCAGGCAGGATTGAGCACCCCGTGGGGCTCAGCACTACCCTCCATGCCCCCCCAGGACCCACGTGGAGGCAAAGCGGGACCATCAGCCTCCCAGTCAGGGGTTTCCATCACACATCTTCCTCTCCCCGGGCAGGAAAGGGGCTCGCAGGACCCGTCCCTCCCCAGGGCCGGCATCTGGGAGCGGCTTCCAGCACCGGCTGCTCCCCCAGGGAGGAAGAGGAGAGCTGGGGCTGGGGAAGACGAGCGTGCATGGAGGGAACAGCATGAGAAAGCCAACCCGCTGCCAATTGTGCCAAGTTGTGCAATGCTCAAAACGTCACCACGGGTTCCTCTTTTGTTCCCCCAGCCCTGAGTGGGGAAGCATTAAGAAGACACCCAAAATTGGGGCAGGCGAGGTGGTGCGCAGCAGCCCCAGCCCCATTATCTGCGCAGCAGCCCTCCTTGGCAGGTAAACCCAGGGGGAACCATGCGCCAGCTTAATTAGAGGGGAGAGAGGCACGTGGCTGTAAACCAGAGAGGAGAGGAGCCTCGTTAGAGGTTACGCAACAATTTCTTAATCAACCGAGGCTGCTCCTCAGAGCGTGGCCGACGCAGCCGCTCGGGGTTTGGCCGGCGCCCGCTCTTGGCCGCGGCCGCCTGGGCTCAGGTTGCAGGCAGGGTGGGTGCAGGCAGCCGTTGCCAGCGCCTGTCCGACGGCAAGCGGGGACGTAATGCGAAGTGACAGTGTTTACACTCCGCTCTCCGCAAACATGCGTTTGTCGGGTCCCCACAGCCCGCCCGGCGCCGGCCTCCCTGACCCATCGCCGGTGCCCCTCCATCCGTGGAGGACGCTGAGCCGAAAACCTCTCCGGCAGCAAGGAGGTGCCAGGAAAGCAGGGCACAGGGCACCCTGCTTGGCTGTGGCACCGCGCGAGCGATTCCCCCGGCGGGGAACCAGGCTCGGTAATTTTAGAAAATGCCAGTTTGCTAAACCACCCGCCACACCTCCAGCGCCAGCCTGCAAGCTCCGTGTTCTCCCCAGCTTTTATTTGGGCAGGCGTGGGCCAGCCGGGAGGAGCGAGGAGCGCCCAGCCCTGCCAGCTCGCCCAGCCAGCTGCTCCCCCGGCTGTCCCGGCAGCTGGAGTCGTGGGAACACACCAGAAATTGCTAGGAAAGCATGAAAACATCAATCACGCTCCCCATCCGCAGCTTGGGATGGGGCTGGAGGCAAGGGGAAGCCGCCGTTTGTGCCGTTTCTAAACTTGCTGGGTCGGTGCTGGGTTCACTGTCTCTCTACCAGCTCGAAGGGAAACGACAGCCAAGGACAGGGGCTGAAACGCCAAGACCGCTGGCACCTCGAAGAGCTGTGCTTGACTCCCAGGGAGCCAGCTGGAGCACAGTTAAACCGGCACTCGAGCCTTGACATCCCTCCAGCACCAGCAGCCTGCCCATTCTGCTGCACCCGGAGGGGTACAGAGGGATGCATCCTGCACCCGTCCCGCTACCCTCGTACCCGACAGCCTCCTCACCATCATGCTCTGTTTGTGGGCCACTGCTGGTGGCAAGGGAGGAGGACGAGGAGGAGAAAGCTCCCACCAACACTCCTGGCCAGCACACATGCTTCCCCCCCCCCCCCCCCCCACTTTTTTTGTAAACAAAAAATCCACATATTTAACAGTGATGAGGTATTTCAAGCCACACTCGTTAGCACCTGCTGTGAGCATCTCCGAAAGCACTGCTCATTCATCCCCTCTGCCCACGCGCCCTCGGCAGCAACAGCGGGAGGGGTGGAGGGGGAGTTCTCGGGATCTGTGTCACCCCGCAGGGAGCTGGCACGGGGACACTGGCACCGACCTCCTATCCCCTGCGCTGCTCTGGCCGGGCAAGGTGAGATGCAGTGGGAGGGCACCTGCTTCCCTGCCCCGCCAGGCAGCATAACTCCCTGCAGAGTCCAAACAGACCCATCTCCCCCACCCCAGCCTGAGCAGGGCAGGATCAGGCCCCGTGGGAGCTGCCAACGGCATTTTCCCCTTCCCCCTCCTCCAGCCCAGCTGCAGCACGGGGCCGTGGGAGGTGGGAACAAGGCAGCGAAAGGTATCGAACGCGGCACCAAACCCGGCCATAAATAATCTCCGGAGCACAGCCAGGTTTTGCAGCCTTTCCCCCACCTTCCTCCGGCAAACCTGGGAGCGTCCTGGATTCCTAACCTGGAAACGGAGCGAGACGGTGGAAATAGCAGCGACTTTCTCCCCCTCTTCTGAAAGGACGGGGATGAAAAGCAGCAGTGTCAGGGCAAGCTGCAGCCTCACCTGGCTCCGTGGGCAGCACCGGCTACGGTGCAGGGATGGTGTGACCCACGGGTGCATGAACCACGGCCCCTCCACCCCCTTCCCACCCCAGCAAAATTTCATCTCATGATTAAGACACAAGATTGCCAAAAAGATCCTGCTTCGCGTCGCTTTTTCTGTACGCCTGGAGGCAAATCATCTCATCTGCCATATGCATCAGTTCAGCATATAAAATTCGTGGAACAACAACAACAAGGATTCTTTTCCTCCTCCCCGCCGTGCTCTCTCGTGTCTGTTGGGAGCGCAGGCTCCCCGGGACGGCACCGGCTGCCTGAGCACACCGCGGTGCCCAGCACGGCTGCACCCATGGGTGCCACATTACACAAGCACGTGCTGCTGCTCGGGCCAGCTGTCCTTGGAAGATAGTCCAGGCAAAAACAACGTAGCCGGGCCTCCCCACCTTCCCCCGGGGTATTTAACACTAATGCGATAATCTCCTCTCCCCACGCACGCACGCGTTTTCTTGGAAGAGCAATAAAGGAGAATAAAAATGTGAGTCTGGGAACGCTGGACATTTGCTAAGCCACCGCCCCGGCAAGGCTTGGATGGCCAAAAGGCAAGGGGAGGGATGCCTGCGGCTCCGGGACATCCCGGGGACACGGGGAAAAGCGCAGCCACTTGGCACTTCGGCTGCACCTCACTTCAGCACCGCCAGCGCGCCCCAGACGGGAAACCCACCCCCAGTTTAATCCACTTTGGCCTGAAAAATCGGGCAGTGGAAACGTAGTGGGTAGGGACCACGGTTTGGAGGTACAAGTGGGTTTTTGGCAGGTTCCTGCAAGGCTGGAGGCAGAAGGAGCTGCCCAGCCTGGGCTCTCGCAAGCACGCCCTCACCAACTGACCCACGGCTTCAGCCCGGCAGCACCCTTCAGGTCTGCAAACACCAGAATCTCTGCCAACACCGAAATCTCCGCCGTGGCAGCGGCTCACCCCAGGCAGGCTCTTGGTAAAAGCACACCGGGTGCTGCGTGCGCACGAATCCTCGGTGGGGGATGTATTAGTTCAGTCACACAGACTTATTGATTCAGGAGCATTAATTGGTCTTCGCTGTTCAAATACTGACCTCAATTAGAGCCAATTTTCCTTTTTTTCCTCTTTTTTTTCCCTTTGCTGGATCCTTCCCCTTGGCTCTGCTAGTTTAAATACCAGAATGCCTACACTGGCCTTGGGGAGACTGGCGTTAACTGTACATTTGTATCTAATTTATTGTCAGGCTCTTCACAGCCTTAATGAGCACGCCTCTAAAGAAAAGGGGGGAAAAAAGACACCGACTGCAGGGGACATTTGCTGCCAGGCTCGGAGCCGCTCAGTCATTAAGGGGGATTTGGAGATGGCACTGCCAGCTCCGAGCTCCCCGTTTGAACAAATCCCAGACTCGGATGATGCTCAGCTGGAGAGACGGCACAGCCTTTCCCTGGGAGCTATCCCGTCTATGCCGTGCGCATCCCGAAGGAGGAGCGCGGCTCTGTCCCACCGCAGCCCACCCAGCCTCCAGCCCCCCACTAGCCGGGAACGCAACGACCCCTGAAGTTGCTCTAATTCTCATTATTTCCTTCCACTGATTTCCTACCCATGGCATCCCAAGCCAAAGCCCAGGAGAAAACGGCCGGGATTTCAGATTTAATTAAACCTCGCTGAGCTGGCTGCAGCCCTCCTTTGAGGCCGGCGCTGATGTTGTTATCACTGAGCCTCCCGCATGCGGCGGGACGAGCCCGTGCCGACACAGGGGAGCCGGAGGGGGCAACTCCTGCCTGATGCTGGCATATAGGTCCCCGCTAAAGTCCTAGCTTGAGGCTAATTCCCATCCCAGAAGCACCACACACTTGTCAGGGTAAGAAGCCCAATAGTTGGAGATTTTACCCCAATTCCTTTTTTTTTTTTCCTTCTCTTTTTTTTTTTTTACCAGCTCGCTGCTGGTTGAATGGAGCCCTGGGATCTTCAGCCTGGTGCCAAAACCATGTTGGAAACCGAAAGCTGACTTCATTAGGTCGGAAGAGGGAGAGGCAGGCTGCGCTCCACAGCTCTGCCCGGGGTCTAAAATAAACCCAAAGAAAGCTTCTTCCAGGTCTCAGATGCTCAAGAAGGGGAGCAGGGTGCTGTGGGCACCCATGGGGACCCTTGGCTCCGGCACCGGCTCTGTGCAGGAGAAACGAGCTCCCCGGCAGAGGCAGGAGCACCCAATGAAGCCACCCAAAACTGCAGGTTAATTCTCTGCCTAAGGACAACCGGTGCTGGGGATGGACAGCGGGGAGGTGGCTGTGACAAGGACCTCCCCAGGTTGGGGTTTTCTCTTTGCCTGGGGTACAGCAAGTTGTTTACAGAAGGTTTCCAGGGTGCAAAGCCAGCGGGAAGCAGAGACACGAAATCGGGTATTCTGCTCTCCCTCGCCAGCCACCCCGACCAGTTCCAGCAGAATCTGGAAGAGGAGTAAAAGACACCTCAAATGTAACTAAACTCCCCCAATTTGCACCCAAAATTGCCAGCTAGGTAGAGGAGGACCAGGGAAAGCATGCCCCATCCCCGAGGAGAGGCAGAGCACTGGCATGCCCCAGGCTCAGTGCCCGGCTGGTCTCGGCACGCTGGCTAACCAGCTGGCACAGCCTCGGTCTTCACATGAAACCGTTTCCAGTCCTGCTGTAAAAGATGAGCTGGAAATCACAGTCTCGAGAGCCACCAAGCAGCCCCACTGGCCACGGCGGCTCAGGCCAATGGGGTTATATTGGTGCATTACCTGGATGCCAAATCACTCCTGCCTTTTGCCGTTTATTGTGGATATCTGATTATTTTTTTCTCCTAAACTCTAAAGCATTAAGTGTCCAACACAAGCAGCAGAGGAAAGGCAGCAAAGCACTCTGGAGCGATCGCATTGCAAGCTACCTTTCACAGGCACAGGGCGAGACGTGCAGTGAGGTTTTGGGGCGAGGGGAGGGATTTCCCATCAGGATGGAACCGGGAAGGAGGGAAGGCAGACGCCGGTGCCTCAAGAGCCCCAGCACCTCAACGAGCAGACAAAAACGGGCACATCACAACAAATGCAGAGGTGGCTCTTTGCTGCCAGCCCCAACGGCCAGAAGAGCTTTGGCACAGAGATTTTCCACAGTTTTAATGTCCATCCATCACTGCACCGATTTCATGCCTGACCAGGACAGACCCACGACCCCAAACTGGCCAGCAGGAACCACCTCTCCCGCAGCACCAGCCCTGCTCTTGGCCAGCGTTTATCTTCCCACAACAGATAAACCACGGGTGAAACTCTGAAAAGCCTCGACCGTTTTGAAGTCCCACCCAACAAGCACTTGAGCAAGGTCAGAGCTTAAGTCCTCCAGAAAGCCGGCGGGACTTGGACACTGCTGAACGTGTTACCTAACCATGTCTCCCAGCCCCCCGCAGACCGAGCACCAGCCAGGAGGAGAAAAATTAATAAAAGAGAAAAGGTTGGCCTGAAAGTTCACCAAAAAAAAAAAAAATTAACCAGCTCAGTTCACAGCCGTTAAAAAAAACAAACCTGTAAACCTTCCCAAAGCAATCGCATTTATTTGCAGGAGTGTTTACAGAAACCAGAGATACTCCTAAGTGCCCGTGCAATGTGTTTTTAATGGCACGTCTGCAACAACGGGGGAAGAAGGGCTGAAATGCATTTGCAAGAAACACTTCAACAGCTCCAAATAAATGAATTCCTAAAATTTTCAGCCTGCTGGAGGATAAACTCGGGAAACGGCTGCATTTGCTGAAGCGATTCAGTGCGAATGCTGCACCCAAGCATGTGCACGCAACTTGACATCCGCAGCGTTTTACAAGAGCCGGGGCTGCTCTGAGCCCGCGTGGCCCCGCCGCGCCACGGCGTAACCCCAGCAGACCCCTCGCACCCGACAGCTACAAATCCTAATTAACCCGTGACAGCTAGGGCTAGTTAACAAGGTGCTGAGCAAGCCATGGCAGGGTGCTCCGCGGAGAGCCGGTGCGCATCATGCTGCCCATCGAGGAGCGATGTTCCCAGCCTCTACACCCCATTTTGGCAGCTTGGAAAACCCCAGCTCGGGAGACTGAGGACGAGGTGACCCCAGGCACGGCAAGGAAAACCAGCCTGCGTGTGCCTGCGAATATCCTACTGCGAAACTGTTTTGCCTGCGGCGAGGTAGTTTCCAGCCCTCCAGTCCTGAGCACCTCTTATTTTTCTCCCCCTTCAGCAACCCAAAGCCCATCGGACAATTAATTTAAACCATTTCTCCCCCCCCCCCCAAGACCTGCTGCCCTCATGAGAAAAAAAAAACAAAACCGGGCAGCACACACCTTCCCCATCTTCATCAGCCTGGGAACATCCCTCTGGGCAGCACCCCGGGGTCACGTTACAAGCCCAATTCCCGCGAAGCCCCTGGGGTCCTGCAGCCCCCCAGACCCCCCCTCTTTCACCCCGGGCCCCCCCTCCCCACAGCAGCGGGCTCACCTCGGGACAAACCCCACCACCACCCCCCAGAGCGGAGATTTAACGCAGCGATGCTAAAAAACTACCCGGCCCGTTTCCATGGGTACGTGAGGCACATGTTGCTATGTGATGTTCGGCCCGTTACCATGGAGACGGCGGGGATGTCACCACGCAGGGCTTATTAGTTGCCATGGCTATTAAAAGGCACTTGTCCTCTGGGGACCTCGAAGGACCAGGGCCACCAGCTTCCCCTGCGCCTCTCTCTGGGATGGCACCAGCTCCCTGGGAGCCCAGTGGGGACCCGGCCATGCAGGTCCCCAGCACCACGCGGGTCCCTGAGGCCACGGTGATGGGCACCTCCGAGCTAAGTTAAAGAGGGAGCCCAGCTCCACATTTTCCCCACGGAGAACTGCATCACCCCGCAGGCCACCACGCGCCCCAGCCCGTGGGGTGCCTCATCCATACACAAGCAGAGCGTCCCAGCAATGGGGATTTATTGGTGGAGTTACGGTTGACAGAGACCCTAACCCCCGGCACGCAATGTGAGCACGCGGAAGGGCCACTGAACCCTGTTATACCTCCCATTAGCACAGCACGGAGGATACACCTTTGCCCCACTTTGGAGATGACTGTATGACCAAAACCATGCGTTACCAGGCAAAAACACAACAGGACGCGGCCCTTACAGACGAGGCAGCGCCACAAAATAAATATAAGAGCATCGTCCACCCCGAGGTCCTGCAGACAGCTCTAACCTGGACTTCCACGTGGGGAACTGAAGCTAAAAAAATCAGATCCTGAGGCTGGGGTTTACCTGGGATTAGACACCCCACTTTGCTGGAGGCGACAGCTTTTCGTTTTACCCCCGCGCGTGGTGCTTCGCACGGCTGCAGCCGTCCCAATGTGAGTGAGTCTGACCCTGAACAAGGTGCCGAGCAGAGCAGGCTCCCGTGGGACCACCCGAGACAACAGAGCTGCTCCGTTACTCACTAAGGACCAGCACAGCAACCGCCCGTAGGTTCGCTTGATGTCTCCATGGCCAGATTTTCAGCCCTTCCCTCCCTCCTCCTCCTCCTCCTGCCTTCCTTGGCCTGCTGCAAACAGCCACACAGCGCGGTACAGCCCCTGCCTGCTATTTCCAAAGCCCATTTCTCCGAGCGTGGAGAGCTCCCTTCTCCAGCCCCTGCAGACACCTGGGCTACCAGCCCCCAGGACCCTGGCGCAGGATCCGGCCCCCAGCCTCACCCCGCTCCCGGCAGCTCCCGAGTGCTGCTTCACGCCCCGGGCTCAGATCACAGCCCTGAACCTGCTGCTCTGTCTTCTCTCTAATTGCATTCCAGGAGGGGAAAAGAGAGATGCAGGAAAGTCCTGGCTTTTATTTATTTTTATTTTTTCCCCCTTTAGACAGGCCCAGGCCCAGGCCCCCGCTGCAGAGCCCCCGCACTGCCCAGCCAGGACCGCGTCTGAACCCATCTCTATCCGATCGCAAACCACTTCCCCAACAAGCTCAAAGTCGGTTTTTATGTGGCCATATAAACCCCTAAGGAAAATACTTACATGCTTTATTAAATAAATTAAAGGTATTATTTTCTCATCATTTTGTTAGATTTTCTAGGAAGGATATAATTTTTCATTTAACTCCATTGGACGAAAAAACCTCACAACTGAAAAACCTATAGAAAGGTATATTACCCTGTAGTGGAAAATTAGATTCCTCCTACACAATACTATAGGATGATTTAAATATAACATATAGGAATATAACATGTTATTAAATTGTATAGTATCCTTCTAGAAAGACCTACAGTATAGGATTCTAAAAATTACTCCCAAAACCTATTATGTTTCAATCTAGCCCAGCTGGTTTCCCTTCTATTACATGCTGCAAGACTTTTCCTGAAAGGTTAGGGTTTTAATTGTGTCTCGAAACGCTGCCGCAGTCGCTCACCGAGAACGGCTCCAAACTCCTCTGGACGCAACAAACCTGAGCGGGAAACCCCCAGCCTTGGGGCGGGACGGGGACGGATGCGGGGACGGATGCGATCCCGCTCCCTCCCACAGTCAAAAGATACCTTTATTGGCAGAGGGGAGAGGGTCTCAGCCCCTCAGCTGGTCCCAGCCCCTTGGCTTCACAGGCAGAAAGCCGCTCTGGATTTCAGTTCAACCGATCCCACCCCTCTCCCAGCACTCGCTACCCCAAATATTAGGAGGGTTCAAATAGTTATCGGTGCCCCAGCATCATGCACCCGTCCTCTTCCCCCTCTGCAAGAAAAAAAGGGTAAGGGATAAAAGTTGCCTTTAGCTGTTGCCATAGAGACTCTCCGGCTCGGCACAGAAACCCCAAATCTTGTCAAAAATGGAAGAATTTAAGATTTTAATCAGCGAGAACGCACGGGAGGCCAGGAGCAGCAATGCGCATCCTTGTCTTAACAGTCTCTGCCTTCAGATGCGTTCGCCCCTCATTTAATAGCATTCTACGAGCTGGCCGGGAGCGGGGACGGAAAGAGAGAGGAATGAAAGCAATGAAAACCCCATCCACTTTCAAGTATTTTCTCTCCCCGCCGAAGCAGCCTCTTGCTGGTCAGGCTGATTTCTGGACCAACAACCCACCGGCCAAGCTGTTTGCGTTCCCAGTTCCTTCGTCTGCTGCCAGAAAAAGAAAATAAAATTCAACAATACGAGCTAGGCAAAATATTTCCCGGAACCGCCGCTATTTCTCTTATAAACTTCACCTCGCAGCCAGCGCGGCCAGCAGCGGGGGGAGGAAAAATAAAAAGAAAATCCCAACTTCTAGCACCACGAAATGTTTTTGTGACCGTCTCGAAATTGCTCTTTTCTGCTGCATCCTCCACATTTACTCCCGACCCGACTTCCACCACAACCACAAATCAAACACTGTGGAATAAACTCACTGCTCTGGCATTTTCGCTGCTTGGCAGAGCCCCGGCTCCAGCCGTGGCCCCCGGCTAAGACAAACACTGCCGGGAGCACGCTTTGGTGGCTGCTTTTCCCCCGCCAGCCCGGGCGGCACGCTGCAGCGTGCCAAGGTGGCCAGAGGATCCTATTTTACCACTGCTTAAGACTTGCGGTGAGTTTGGGAGGGGATGGCATCTGCCGGCGACTCGGGGATGGGGCGGTGGTTTCACCAAGCAGTGGGAGGCAAGGGATGACCAAAGCCACGGCGTTAGGGAAAAGCCTCCAGTGCCAAGGGGTGCTGTGTTTCGTGCCTGAGGATATGAAGTTTGAGGAATACCAAAACAAGGAACTTCAAAAAGGAGAAGTGTTGGCCCGGGGAATATTGTTGTATGAGCTCAGCCTCTTTGGAGCAATGGAAAAAATCACGCGCTGACCCCAAAGGGATGGCGGGAGCAGTCGGTATGCAGGGGCTGAGCCAAGAGATGTGCCGCCGGCACCCACCCCAGGGGCCCAGAGGGGAGCTGGGGGGGACATAGGCACCCGTGGCAGCACCCTGCAGGAGGGGGTGCTCCCACACGCACCCTAGCACCCTGAGCCGCTCCACAGCCCCAAAGCCGTGGAAGGACCCAGACCCGGGGGCTCAGGCAGGTGCCCCCACAGGCCCCCTGGCACGTTGCCACAGAGGCGAGCTTGCCGTCAACTTGCAGGCCGGGCAGGCTGAGGTGTCTCTCCAAAACCTTCCACTACCACCGAGTCCCCATCTGCTCGGCTTCTCAGCCAGTCCCTTGCATTTACCTGCTGCTGCACACCCAGATGCCCACCAGGATGAAGGTTCATTTGCTTTCCACTAATCCCATCCCTCCCTGTGCTGGGGGATGCATCCACACCACCATCAGCTCCTCCAGAAATCAAGAGCTGGAGTCCAGGACCCGGCTGGCAAGGAAGGCGCTGGAGGGAGATGGTGTGGATGGGGAGCTACAGGCTGAGCACGCCACTCCAGCACCAGCTCATCTTTGGAAACAAGATGACTTCAGCTTGAAGGTCACCAGGAGAGGAGTTTTGTGACTCTTTTCTGTGCCTTTGCTCTTCTTCCATTGTAAAAGCAGGTCTCACCACCACGCTGCCGTGCCCTGGGCTCTGCTCAGCCCATGGTGGGTACGTGTGTACACACACACATACACTGTGTGCAACCCTACAACTGCCCTGGAGTTCCCTGGCTGCCCTCAGCACCGCTGCCAGGCTCAGGGCAAGGGCTCTGCTCAGGGACCCTTGCTCCTCCTGCTCCCTCTTTGCTCTGGACTAAAGCAGCCAGGCACCCATGGGTGCAGCCAAGCACCTGCATGGCCTTGAGATATAGGGTTGAGGCAGAGGGTACCGTCTCCTATGGATAAAGGCTATGGACCACTCCGAATCAGATTCACCAAATGCAGGGAAAGGCTCCCAAGCGCCCCGCGCTGCCCGGCCCCCAGCCCTCCCCTGCACCACCCCATCCCCCTTGAGCAGCTCCCTCGCCTGCTTTCTCTCTTGCTGTGCCTGTGTGTGGGTGTATTTGGAAACGAGATCCTTCCAGCTGAACTGCAAAATGAAATGCAGAGATCACAACTCCTTGAATAGCTTCATCGCGCGCACACACACACACACACCAACCTCCATCCTGCCCCCGATGCAAAACCCAGGCAATAGTAAAAAAAAAAACCAGAGGTGGAAAAATCAAGGTATTCGGCAGATGAAAGGAAGGGATTTGGGGGAGGGGAGGAGGAGGCGGCACAGCAAAGAGCTTTTGGTGCATCCTTTTGTCCCCCAATTCACCACCAGATTTGCAGCTTGACCGCCACTTGCCCAACCCTCTGTGCTCCCGGAGCCAAGACAACTCAGTTTCATGGGGCTACGAGAAAAGAGAAAACAAAACCCAGCAAAAAGCCAAGCCCAAAACCCAGCTGCGAGATTTGAACATCCGCTGCTGGAGGAGCCAGAGCCCATTTACTGAGTCAAAGGAAGAAGCATCTCCACCCTCGCTGCGGGTAGCCTGCGCTGGCCTTGGGCTCCTCCGCTGTTTTCCAGTGTGGTAAAAGACAGGATTCCCCCGTGCTGCTGCCACGAGCAGTTTCTGAGGAAGAAGGGGCTTCGATTTGCCCATGGTGGGGGAAATTGCTCCCACAGGAGCTGCACGTCAGTGGCTGGGGCTGGAGGGGAGAGGCAGAGCCCGGGGAAGGGGCTGTGGGAGGGGACAGGACGCGCTCCATCCTAAGGGATGGGCTGGCAGGGTAAAATAGAAGCATCCTAACAAATACCCTCACTGTAGCAATGCCTAACCCAGGCAAGGGGATGCACCAGGGCCTGGAGCAATGGGCGAGGGGCAGGGGAGGGGGCTCGGAGCACCGCTCGCCTGGCCCGGGGACTTCTCTGCTAACATGGGCTGTGCCGGAGAAGGAGGTCAACACGCACTGCCATAAGGAGAGTCACGTAGGCAGTGAGTTACCCCCTACACAAAGCAGGGCCCAAGAGTTGGGAAGGAAACGTCCGCCTTAGCTAGAGGAAGGACAGACTGCCGCGGCTCAGCTGCCCGGGGATGTCCCAGCACCACCTCCAGCCTCGTGAGATGGGACCACAACAGGTCAGCCTGGCCCATGCCATCACCAAACCACAAGTTTCCCAAGCTGCTGACCCCATGCGTACCCACGTACACATGGGTACAAGCCCAGTGCCTGGGACACCAAGAAGCCCACCCGCCCAGGCATGCTGAGCCACGAAATGCCCTGTACCAGCCCCACGGCCGGCACTGCTGGGGTGCCACGGCTCGCCCAGGGTTGGCATTGCATCCACTGGGTCACCCAGACCGGAGCATGCGCACAGCATCGAGGGCTGAAAGGGAAGATCTCGCTCCTCTACCCAGGCTCACGGATACCTGACCCCTAGGCTGGGGCTATCAAGGGGTGCGCTGAGACCCCGCAGCTTATCTCACCAAGGCATCCTCAACGCCTAAACAACTGCCTAAGGGGGACAAAATCCCAGGCACAGGGAAAAAGGGAGTGGATGAGAGTATGAGGCTCCAGCTGCGATCCATCCCAACTCCGGAGCCAAGGAGCTTCACCCACGTCTCTCCCCCGAGTCGAACTGGGCTCTGCACCCTCCAGCACCGAGCTGGCTGGAGGATTACAAACAATAAAGCAATTTATGTGAGGCAGAGGCCTTCAAGATTTATGCCGTACACTCACAGTAAAGTGCAAACACATTCCCCTCTGCACGTGGCTGGGTCCTTTGTCAGAGGAATTTGGATTTTTGACCCCAGAAGTCAGGACGAGTCTCTGAAGGAGCATCAAAGACAGACCTGCACTGTGACCCCAAGCAGATTATGGTCTCAGGGGTATATCCCAAGACATATTTATGGTCCTCCAAAGCAAGATAAGTCAATAACCACATACAGTAGCAGTTACAAGTCAGATATTAATTTAATTCCTCTCCTCCCTGTCTGCCCAAATAAGCATTAATTCAATGGAGCATCAGGGCCCCGTTATTTATCATTCTTACCAGGATTTCTGTTTCCTCCCGTTAAGGTAGAATTGCTACAGCCAGGCTATCTAGACACAATGGTTCCCAAATTAAAGATACTCTGCATCTGACACAGGCGCGGGGACCGCCAGCCCAGACCCAGGTTTCGCGCTCTCAGCAGCTAATGCCAACGCGGAGGAGGCTGGTTAAAGCGCAGCCCATCAAATGCACTTGAAAGCCTTATTCAACCCGCAGCAGAAGGAACATTTTATTCCTACGGACCCCAGGGCTGAGCGGGAGCCGAGACGTTTGCTCCCTCCCGCAGGATCCGGCCAACCCCTCCCCGGGGACTGCGGCCCCCCCACCCCCAAAGGCATCGCTCCCCACCACCCCCCAAAGCTGGGTTCCTCCCAAGTCTAGTCTCAACCCAGAGCTAAAAATGAACCTTATTCACGATTAACATTTATATTTGCATAGCGTGGCTGGCAGCTTAACACCAAATAAATGTTTTGGCAGAGGGAGTCGCAGGCATGGGGGCGAGCCCTGCCCTCCAGAAGAGAGCTTCAGCTTCCCCATGGGTTAACGAGCACTTTCTAATTGAATTAACAAATCATTAACAAGTCCTGTTTGCCATCTGGGCAGGGGAGGGCTCTGCCTTGGGCTGCTCCGGCCACCAGCACCTCGGGAGCGCGCAGAGGCAGTCAATAACGCCGTAGGAGGAGTGAGTGCTAAAACTGACCTGATTAAGTTACGAATCACAGGAAATCCTGAAGGCATAAACCCCCCCGGGGCGGTCGGGCTGCCAAGGTGCGTGAATCCCCATGAATCCCCTCGCCCAGCTCCTCCGCTGCCAGCTGCAGGTTCGCCTTCAGCCCCAGGGTTAGCGAGCGAGCCTGGTCCAGCGGATGCGCCAGGGGGGAAATCTCTTTGAAGAGACCCAAATTAGAGATAAATACAAGGATGCTTTGCATCAGGAACCCTGTAAATGTGGGGCTAGCATCTGGATTACAGTAATAAATCCCCTTTTCTCTATAAGCTTGTCTGTGCCAAGCTCTCAGCTCTCGCCCATCACCTGCTTTAGCATTTTGTTCCCATTTTTTAGCCCCCTCCTGCCCTCACCCCAGGGTTTCCCATCCCAGCAGAGGGAGAAAGAAAGCAGGGAGGACACGAGCGACAAAAAAAACCTCACCCCAGGGTTTCCCATCCCAGCAGAGGGAGAAAGAAAGCAGGGAGGACACGAGCGACAAAAAAAAACCCCAACCAAACAACAGCCTTCCGCCTAGGAAACACATTAAAAATCCCGACCAAAACCACGTTTCAGGCACCGGAGCCAAACCAATAGACAATTTCCAACCACTTGTGACTAACCGGCGAACTTCTGAGGGTTGAGTCACGGGCACGTCCTGGTCCCACACACGTGCGCGCGGCCCCGGCTTCGGGCTCACACGGGGACCTGCCCAGCCGTGTCACACCCCGGGCACACAATGCTGTTCCTGGCACCCCGACAGCCCGTTTCCCGTAAGGCAGTAACCAGCGCCATGGCAGTCATCACGGAGATCAAGCCTGAAAGTTTCTCTCAGCAAGTATTCAGGCTGAAATATGTGCTTTTTCCATCTGCTCGAAAGTGTCTTTGCTGGGGCTTTGGTAGGAAGCAGATGTGAGAGCATCCCAAAGCACGATCGGTCGTTACTCACTCCGTTATATAAAACCATGAGAATTTCCTTCTTTTTTTTTTTTTTTTTTTGTTTTGTTTCTTAGCACCAGGCCAGATTCCTGGGTGAGAGGCCAAGGCTGGCGAAAGCCAAAGCCAAACGAACCCAGGTTGGGGGAAACCTCTGTGTGCATCACCAACCAAAGGGAATATTTCACATCTAGGTCGCTCAGCGGAGAGCCAAGGCGCCGGGGAAGGGAAAGCCACGATCTGGCCTCATAACAAACCCAGAAACACTTAGG
The DNA here is from genome assembly GCF_965638725.1 of Aptenodytes patagonicus. Lineage (NCBI taxonomy): Eukaryota > Metazoa > Chordata > Aves > Sphenisciformes > Spheniscidae > Aptenodytes > Aptenodytes patagonicus. The sequence continues at coordinate 891,355 of NC_134964.1, read as the reverse complement.
CCTCCTAATTAACTAGGAAATTCAACCCCCTCCAAACCACAGCGAAGCTTCAAAGCCCTCCCAACCTGACTCCGGATGCTCCTTCCCTGGTTCCCCGCGGACGGCCCCGCTCCCCCAGACCCTCCTCCCCATCCACAGCGGCCAGCAAAGCCGCCGGGGGCAAAGGCTCCCCAGGGCTCCTCTTCCAAGGAAAAATGATTTCATGATCCAAATGAAAAAGCCATCGGGGAGGTTCATTTTGGCCAAAGGTTTTGCTCCCTTCCAGCAAAACAGTAGAAAAAGAAAAGGAGAGCTGAGAGAGACCTGGACAGGGAGCTTGGAGCAATCAAAAACTTGGTCTTTTCTGCATGGAAAAAAAAAGTGAAACAGAGTTTAAAGTAAAAATGGGAAAGAAGCATTTTTCAGCACGACGCCAAAACATCTGCAGGGGGTGTGGGGGGAGAAGAAAGCAGAAAATTTTCTATGCATCATAAAATCCTGGGCATTTCCAGACCAGCTCCAACACCCAGTGCTACTGAACGGGGGAGAGAGGATGAAAGCCCATCAAGTCGAGGGCAGCGAGTCTGCATGTATCGGCCAGGAGACACATCAGCCCCATGGATGAGCGGCGGTTGGGACAGTCCGGCCCCATCCTGAATTACCATCCGTCTGTCTGAGCCCCCCGGTCCTGGCCACGAGGCTGCGATCCCCTGCCAGCCACCCTGCCTCGGCTCCTGGCCCCAAATGAAAAGCAGGTCTCCAGAGATGGGCCCCGCCACCCCGCCTGGGAGCCCTTGTTCCGGATTTCCTACAAGAAGCCAAAGCAGAGCTGTCCCCGAGCAGAGCAGGGTCCCTGGGCAGGACGGGGCCACCCCTCCCGGCCGGGGCTCCCCGCGCCGGGATGACATAACCATGAACTGCATGAGGCCGAGCCTTTTGTCTGCACGCCGGGAGAGAGGGAGGGAAAGCAAGAAAGGAAGAAAGAAAGAAAACTTCTGGAAGTCATTACGATTCCTCTGCTCCAGTCTCCTTTTTGGCAGACAGCTTCCCTCTCCCCTTCCCTCCCTCCCTCCCGCCCCCCCCCGCCAGCCCGCTTCAAAATGCCAGCCTATGATTTTTAAATGAGAAAAATCTGCACTGTACTCCAGCGCTTGGATAAACTCCTACACAAACTTCCAGATGTGACACAACAGCCTGGAAGAGGGAATTCGCAGAAGAATCTCCTTAAAAAACACACACACACAAGCAGGGAGCAAAGGAAGCACGCGGCTGCCGGCACAGCCAGGCGATGGATGGGTCCAGAGGTCCCTGGTGAGATGTGGTGCATTACCTAGGTTAGGATCGAGCGACTCCCGGCTCTGCTGGGGAGACAGCAATGAGAGGGATGCTGGCCACTGCACCCAGCTCCAGGAGGTGAATGCTGCCCACCGCTCCTGCCGAGCTCCCAAAGGGTTTGTGAACAGCAGGGGAGAGGTTTTGCAGTTATTTGTCCCCTGGGAGGAGAGGAATAACCACCCCACCTTCATGCTGCCCTTGGTAAAAGGCGATGGGTCCTGTTTCTCTCCAGGATCCTCACGCAGGAACTGGCATGAGCCCAGGGATGCGCCAGCACCTGCCCTGGGGAGCAGCAGGATGCTCCGTCCCAGCCGGGGAGGGGGGGCCGAGGGGCTGCAGGAGTACCCCCAGCCTGGCATCAGCTGGGCAAGTCGTGTTTCTCATTTCCCACCAGGAGCCGGGGAAGCACCATGGAGCCGGCAGAGGCTCGGCCGCGGCGGCAGCGTTCCCCTCTTCCTGGGAGGCACCGGCCAGTGAACTGGGTCACAGGAGAGAAACAAGTTCAGGTGCCCTGGGACGGATCAGATGCAGGTGAAGCAAATGGATTCTGACTCCTTTGTGGGGTTTTTAAAGCAAAACAAGATTCCTTTCAGGTCCAACCTCTCAAACCGAAGCTTTTTGCTCTGTTAAACCCAAAAATGATGTTGGAACAAACGTAACGAAGTTTAAAGGACACTATGTGCACTCTCCCCTCAAAACACACCATTTTGATTAAAAAAAAATATATATATATTTTTAACTCTGTGCTACAGTTGAACCCTTCAAATAGCAGCACACGCAGCACCCGGCTCTCCCCATGAGCCGGCACAGCCGAGGAGGGGGCAAGGAGCCCGAGTACCCACCGAGGTGACGGGGGTCCCACTTGCCCACACCATGGGCATCCCCACGGGAGGGAGCACTTCGGGAAGCACTACCATGGCTGGGAAGCCCAAACCACAGCACAGCTGAGTGGGTTTGGTTCTCGTCCCCACCACACAGGAGGCTCCTTGCTCTGGTGCAGTTGGACACACGGACATGCCCCTCCAGGAGAGCCGGATCCAGCCAGGCTGATGCAGAGTGGTGCCAGCACACAGACCCACAGGGTTTGGGGCGAGCTCAGCGGACAAGGGCTCACCGGCCCCCTCGGCGGGGCCGGCGCTGCCTTCCACGATGTGCCGAGCTCCGGCACGGCGGCTCCAGCCGTCCCATGAGCCAGCCCAGCACAGACCTCAGCTATGCCTTGGTGTGAGGTCCCAAAGGCTCCGGGCCCGCTCCTGAAGGCCGCCGGCCATCTGCAGCTCTGCTGACTTCCAGCGAGAGCTGGGGGCACTCAGCAGCTCCCCAGGACGGAGCCTTTGATCATCCACCTCTCACTAACGGGAAGCGAGCGGAGCCGTGTGAGGAGGCTGCTGGAAGAGCCCTCTGGGTTTTATTGCAGACCAAAGGCAGAAGGCAGGGCTGGTTGCCGTGACCGGATCGAGATGCATTTCTTTCCTAAAGCCATTTTCAAAACCCAAATCCCAGGGACCATGCACTGGAGCAGCCAGGCGAGATGGGAGCGCTCCCCTTCCAGCGCTGCCCAAACCTCCTCTCCCCAGCGAGGGCATTCACGGAGCTGCCCTTCACCCTCCGAACCTGGAGGAAAAGATGGGATTTCAACCAATTTGGGGGTGTCTCCCCAGAACAGCACCTTTCAGCAGCTTTTGGCAGCCCCCCGCCGTTGCCGGTGTGCTGCTCTCCAGACAGCAGCACTCCGCAGGCAGACACGGTGCGGGGGAAGAGGCAGATTTCAGTACTACAATAGAGATCACAGGCCCTTTCAGTTACACTGTTATTTTCCTATTCAGAGCTCTTAAACACCAAGCGGTAGCATCCTCCCCACTTTCTCCATCCCCGCTCTTCAATCACTCCACAACTCTCAAGAAATAGCCTCATTTCTTGTCTCTGATCAGAGGAGCAGCCTGGCACAGACCCTACTACAGCCTTTCATCCTCCCAGCCTTCATGGTGCTTTTATTTTATAAGTGAAAGTCAAGTAACCAGCTTGCCTCCTCTTCCCCCCCCCCCTCCCAGAGATGCTGGCTTCTCCTCTCACTGCCTCGCCAGCTCGCACACCAGAACACCCTGCCTGTCGCCGCAGCCCTTCCCAGCCCCGAGCCCTCGGCTCCAGCGCCGTGACCATTAAACACGTCCCACCCGGGTCCCTGCTCCTTCCCTTTTGACCCAGGCAGTCCTCACCCAGGGCAGAGCCTTCCACCCCGGAGCCAAGGGGAACACACAGGTGGGAAACCAGGCTCGTCCCCCCCTAGGTCTCCATTGCACGGCACGCCTGGCCCCAGCCAGGTTTTCACTCAAAGATCACAATGGAGTGGAGGGGGAGGACAGCTATGCAGGACTGATACAGTTTTAGGGTTAAAATCCCAAGATTTCAGGCTCTGGAGTACTTCTGGATCAGGACAAACTTCATGACCTCTTTCTAGCCCTAAGGGAGCGGAGGAGCAGGAGAGCAGCACAGGTCCCCCCGTCTCTGCTCCAGACAGCGAGGGAGAAACCTCCCTGGCCCAGGCAGAGGATGCTCTGAATGGAAACACGGTAGAAAAGCCCGACAGACCACCTCGACAGGACTTTGCATCCTTGCTGGACACTTGGCATATCAATCGTCACCTTCCCTGCATCCCAGCCTCGGCTACCACCGTCACACAAACTGCCTGGACAGGGAGGGAGAGCAGCATCCCAGGAGCTCCAGCTGCACCCCGGGGGCACGAGCTGCCCTTCCCAGGGCAGGTGAGGAAGCTACGGGTGCGGGAGCAGCTCCAGCATCTCCTCCCGACACCACATTGACAGCAAAGTTTATCAGCCAGATTAGAGCACCGCAAACCCGCCTTGCCAAGCTGGCAAGCCGTGCATCTCCACAGGCACAGCTCAAATGAGAGCCCTCCCATCCAATTTCTGCACGGGCAGTCAGCCTCACCCACGGACAGGTAAAAACCACCCCAGAGAGCAGCAGAAGCTAGCGAAAGCCCCAACTCCCCCCGGGGCAAGATTCACCAGCCACGTGAGCCCAAGCGCTGTCACTCCTCTCCAGGGCAGCTGGCGGCAACAAAGACTTTCCAGCAACGTGATTACACGGTTTTAGCACCGGGGCAGGATTCCTAGAAGATTGCAGCCTGAGAAGAGCCACTTTACTGGCCCACCACACTAAAGGAAAAAAATAAAAGTAATAAATATAAACAAGCAATGGGCTCAGCTCTGGCACTCGGGCTGCAGAGAGCCAAAGGGACGAGCAAGATGCTGCTCTGCCGAACGGCCCAGCAAGTGATGGGACGCAGCGCGGGTGCCAAGCTGGCCACTGCCTTCCTCTCATCTGTAGGCTGAACTGCTTTTTTTGTGTTGTTTTTAAATAAAGTCCCCCCAGTTCTGGGTCAGTGACCCTGAAAACAAACAGCCGCATGCAGACACACGACTCGGAGACCCGCAGCATCGTCTCCCGCAGCCCCGGGGCTCCCGGCAAGCGCCTTTCTCTGTCCGTAACGAGTGAAAAATAGCGACAAGGAAAATCCCAGCTTGCAGGGCTGCACCTAATGCTCATCCCCTGCTCGCAGCGGTGCTTGCAAGTGCCCACAATACCACTAATTTTCCAAGGACAAAAGTTAATCTGCTTGTATTTGCAGCCACAGAGAAGATGCATTTCAAGCCATTATTGGGGTGGGGGATTTTACTGACAACAACTAAAAACATGTAGGTGTTAACACCTGCATCAAAACAACATCATTAGGAAGGAAAAAGAGAGACTTGAAAACATATTTAAATCAGCAATCATAAATAATATTAGTCATAGTAGGCAATAAGAACACACTGACTTGCAGCCTGTTGTCAATATTTCTTCCCAAAACAGGAGGCTTCACAAAGTTGCAAGATTTCCTAAGATGCTTAAATAAACGCCGCTTTGAACTGCTTAGCTGGTGTGAAAGAGATTTGGGGGAAACTGCCAGGAGTATTCACGACTGGGAAGAGAAATCTTGTTTTTCCCCTTCTGGGGGACATTTTAGGAAATAAGGCAGCCTGCTTATCAGATAAATTATTGCTGAAGCTCAAGTAAAACAATATTCACAACTCTGGCAGACCCTCGCCACTCTTCCCGGGCACACCGACCTCAGCCGAGATGTAATTCCTAACAGTTCCCACACACCAGGAGCGGAAGAGGACTCACACAGGATATTCTGGCCCTCTGTACCATGTAACATGTCCTCCCCGCTACCGCACAGCCTCTCCCACTCCAGATGTGGGTTTGCTGCCCATACGTACTCGCCTGCCTTTTGCACAGGCAGAGCGGCGCGGACCCGGTAACTTCCCGTTCAGCCGAGCAGCAGCTGCCTCTCCCGCACCAGCCCCTGCTGGAAGCCACATCGCTTCGCTTTATTTCATTTTGGGTTTTTGTTTCTGCAAATAATAAATGGAACTGGAGTTCAGGGATGGTAAAACACTTGCAATGCTACAAACCGTTTGCTGGTTGCAACTCAACTCCAAGGGAGGCTTTAAAGGCACCAAGATTGTGGCAAGAAGCAATTTTTCTATTGTCTTTTCTATTTCTTCCCTCCCTCCCCCCCTTCTTTTGAAAGCTTAAACTTGACTAAAGCGGCTCGGACGCAGAGCCTGTGCCAGAGCAGACAGGGAGTTTGGAAGGAGACCAGATGCCTTTGCGGGGTCACGGCTCACCCCAGGACCTGGCGAGCAGCAGCCCTTGGTCGATGTACGCCCCGGGGACCGTGATCCCCGCCTTGGCCAGACCCCTCCAAGCAAGGACCATCCCCCAGGGGACTGCAGAGAGCGGGCCCTTCGGCCGGCCTCACACACCGTGAATTATTTAGGGAACCTGGAGCCAGGCAGCGAATGAACTCCCCCCCCCAAGCACCACCGCCTTCCCCCCAGATTGCACCCCCCTTTAAACCCTCGGGGAAGGGACCGGGGAGCCTAAAATGGGCGAGAAACGGGGTCAGGGAGGAAGAACGGTTCTGCAAGGGGGTTCTGCAAGGGGGGGAGATTGGGGTTAGGGTCCCTCGGTGTGCCAGGGGGAGCGGGGACACCGGAGGCCGGCCGATCCCTCGGGGGAGGAAGGACCTCCCGGGGCTCCCGCCCCGACTCCCGTGCAGCGGCGCGGCGGAGCCCGCGGGAGCCGGGGCATCGCGGCGGGGCGCCCGGGGGAGGAAAGCCCCGCACCCCCCCCCCCCCCAGCCCCGCACCCCGCCAGAGAGCGCCGAGCCCCCTGCAACAGCCCGGAAAACTTCCCGGCCGAGCACCGGAGAGGGGGCGAGCACCGCCCGGGTGTCCCCCCCCCTACCCCGGGGACGGAAAGCGATGGGTGCCCCCAAACCCCGGCTTCTTCCCCATCACCCAGCGGGCTCCAGCAGGGAGGTGCCCTCCGCCCTGCCCGCCGCTCCGGGGGTGGGGGGGGCCCCGCGAGGCTTACCTCGCCGCCGGCACCTGCAAAGGATACGGGTTACAGACCAGCCGGAGGCACCAGCTCCGCGGCCGGCTCTCCTGGCTCAGGTAGAAGAAGACGACGGGGGCCAGCGCCGGGTAGGGCAGCGCCTCCGCCTCCGAGTCGCCGCTGCCCGCCTCTCTGTCCCCCGGCCCCGGGCGGCCCCCGACCCCGGACAGGTCATTAAGGCGGATGAAAGTCTTGGCTCTGCCCGGCTCCGGCTCCTCCTCGGCCGCTCGCCGTCCATCCTCGTCCATCCTCCGGCCGGCGGCCCCGGGGGGAGCCGGGGCGACGCGGGGCGAGCCGGGGGAGCGCCTAGAGGGGCGCAGCCATGGCGGGGCCGGGGGGCTGGGGGCTGCGGCGGGGCGGCTTCAGCGCCGGGGTGGCATGGCCGGGCGAGCCGCTGCCTCGCCCCCCGCCGGGGCCGGGGCCGGGGCCGGGCCGCCCCCCTCGCCCTGCCCTGCCGTCTGCGGGCTCCGTAGCTCCTCCTCGCCGTGCCTCCGGGGGCCCGAGCCGGGCGAGCCGCGGGCAGGGAGGCGGCGGCGGGGCGGCCCCCGCTGCCGGTGCTGGCCCCCACCCGCGGGGCGGGCCGCCCTAGCGCCTCTGCCTGCCCCCTCCGCGCCCCAACATCTGCCCGGGGCGGGGGGTGCTGCCCGGCGCCCCGAGGACGGGCGGCGGCGGAGGATGCTCCCGCGGGCGGCCGCGCCGAGCCGAGCGCTCCGCACAGCTGGATCCCTCACTCCAACTTCAAGTCCCGGCTCCTCCTCCCCCCGCCGCCAATGGGGGCTCGCCCCCGGCCCCTCCGCGCCTCCCCATTGGCTGCCGCGGGTGTCCGTCCGGGCAGCACAGCTGCACGGGCAGACGCGGTCCCCCGGCGCGGCGGCGGGGCTGGACGGGGCGCACCCGCCCGGCGCCGCCCGGCCGGGGGTCGGGCCCGGGCACCTCCTGCCGTGGGGGGGGGGACGGGGACCTGCAGCGCCGAGCGCTGGAGGCGGGGGTGAGGGGAGCCCTGCGCTGCGTTAGACAGAGGCAGACCCCGGTGGGACCCACTGCAGCACCGGGAGAGGGGGAAGCCGGTGAACGGCAAGGGGGGGGGGGGGGGGGGGGGGGAGATGGGGCAGGGGGAGGAGATGATGGGGCAGCTCGGCTCGGCCCCTCCTGCGGGAGGGCAGGAGCCCCAGCGTGGAAGGCCCGCCGGGGCTAAGGTGCCGAGGGCAGCAGGAGCCGGTACCGGGAGCGAAGCGTACGCCAGCTGCAGCCCCCGGTAGCCCGGGGTTCAGCGCCCTCCCGAGTGCCGCGGCTCCGCTGCTCCACCGGCGAGCCGAGCCCTGCCCGAGATCCGAGCCCTGCTGCAGGGCCCCGGGCGGCTTCCCCCCGCCCTGTCTCCCACCGCTTGCGAGCGGAGACAGCGCTGCTGGGCTCGGCGCATGTGGGTCACCGCCGTGTGTCCCCCCCCAGCCCCCGGCTCCTCGCGAGGGGCCACGCAGACCTGGTCGCCCCTGGGCTGGGCGAGGGCACGATCCCGGCCAGCAGCCGGGCCCCGAGCGGGGGACACCCGCCACCCCCCAACCGCGGGAGCAGCGGGTGCCCCCAGTGCCCCCTGCTCGGAGGACGCGGCCGGAGCTCCCTCTGCCGGTGCGACTCCCGGCCGCGACGGGAGCCGGCCCCGACGGCGGGGACCGCGCCGCAAGCATCCCCCGGGGGGGGACGGACGGACGGACACGGGGGCGAGCCACGGCGCGAGCCAGAGACCTTCTATCAGGAAGGCCAGATAAAGGCTTTTCTGCCGACACCACTCACTTCGAGTGCGGACATCCCCGCAGGCTGAGCCCTGTTTCTTAACGCTTAAGACTTCTTGCCACTTTAGAAATAGCTTTCTCACTTTTCCCTGGTAGCCCCCCCATTATACATGTACGAGCATCCCCTTCCCAAGAGCTCCAGCTAGCCCAAAACCACCTGCGAGAGCAATAGGAAGATGCTCTTGTCTGACCCCAAATGCCCTCTCCGGGGTGAATCCTGCTGGCCTGGGAGCACACTTGATCCTGGATTCACAGCCTCTGCTGTCCAGCCCGAGACAAATCACATGGCTGTTGGCAAAACTTCAAGGCCAGCCGGGCTCTGCTGCAGAACTGCGAGAGACGATGTCTGGGGAGAGGAGGAGATGCAAACCCCACAGCCCCACCGTGCATTGCCAGGAGACCCTCCTGCAAGCCCAGGGGGACACGAGCGTGACAGCACATGGCGCGTGCGACACCAGGCAAGTGGAGAGCCTGCGACACGGGTGCCAAGGATGGGGTCTCCCATTTCTTGCCCAAGTTTCTGAGCGATTCTCCCCTACGGGATGCAGTGTCTGCACCCGTGGAGAGGGCAAAGCTCAGCTGGTCTTTGGGCTCTTCTCACCACTCCTGCTGAAGTAAGCAGACATACCGACATGCCGGGACCTCCCTCAACTTCCCCAGCAAAGGCTCCTACAGTGGGGGAAACACCAGCCTTTGCCCCCCCGGCAGAGCACAGCCCAGTAGCCCGACAGCTCGGCTGTTGTACAAATGCAATTCACGGAAAGGTCCACAAACACATTTGCATCTGCAAGGTGCAGTCTTAGATCAAGCAATTTCCTCGCTACATATGCACAGCCTGGCCACAGCTGCTTTTGATCCGATTCTCTTTGTATCCTGATAATGTACAGAGAGCCTTTGTGTGTCGGTCTGTTTATTTAAATGGATTTGGAGCAAACATTTTTTTAAAAGCTGAAGCTTTGAGCCTCTAAGTGGGTTACCAGATTATATGCTGTCTCCATTTTAATTACATTTGGCTCATTTTGTTTATTGCGTATATTTTCAAGAATTATGCTCGTTGTGAGAATTAGAAACATTTTGCTTTAGAAGATACCTGCCCTATAAAGGTTCCAACATCATACAGGAGAGACGATGCAAACCTTCCCATCTCAAAGAGCACTCCCCCTCCAACTAGGACAGGAAAAGAAAAAAAGGCTCGACAGAGCCATATCTCCTCTAAGTTTAAAAGGAAGCATTCAAATGTCAGGAGGATCAAGCCAGCACCAGTCTAGCAAGATTTTGGCATCTGTGTACTACAGCAAACACAGATAAGGATGCTCTTGCCAAGGAAGAGTGATCTTGGTTGTGGATCTTAGAGGGATGAGAGGCACAGAGCCTGTCACAGCCCGGCCGGCACGTTTGTCATCCCCTGTCTCAGCCGGCAGCAGAGCAGAGTGAGCACCCAGAGCTTTGCCATCTCACCTCGGGTGGGCAGAGGAGTTAAACCGGGAGCCCCCCTGGCACTGACCCAGCCCAGGGCATCTCCCCGGGGAGCCCTTCCCAGCTGCCCAGGGTAGACCAGGAATTTGTCTTCTTCAAACACATGGGGGGGGGTCCAGCTTCAAGACAGAAGTGGAGCGATTAGTCGAGGAGAGGGAGCACAGCTCCGGCCTGGAGCCTTGATGAGAGGGACGGAAAGCAGCAGAAAGCAACTGCGGAGACCAGAACTGCACATTTAGGGATTGGGGATGTAAATGAGAAGAAATTTCAATACAGCATAAGAAACTAATGAGGTCACATTCACCTCACGTGCACAGTCCTGGCCTCCTAATTATACCAAAGATAGCACAGGAGAGAGGGATGGGGGTCAGCCAGGGACAGCTCAGGTGACGGCAGGAATTTTAGGGCTATGGCGTTTTTGGAGGGGATGGGGGGAAAGGGGCTCCCACACGGCAACATCAGTAAACCTCTGGCAGTGGATGCAATGCACCCCAAATCACTCAGCACACCCCCGGCAGGGACAAGAGCCGTGCCACCCAAGGAGGAGGAGGAGGAAGAAGCGGCAGCCCCGCTTTCATCCCAGCACAGCCCTCTTGCTCTCTTCTCTCCCCGCAGCAGAGCTGCCCCCACCATTTTGGGGCTCTTTTGGGTGAGCACAGCCCTCTACTCTCTTTATTAGCGGTACTTCTAGGAAAAGCATCATGAGTAATGTTTCATGTCAGCGGGGGAGCTTTAGCCGAGCCAATGCTCACCAAAGACGGCTCCAGCGTGGTAATGGGATTTGGAGTCAGCCGTACAGGAGCTGCACTGAGCTGTAATGGGAAAAGCCTACATCTGTAACCATTTTAGCAGGAGGCGGATTGAAGACAGCCTCAACGGAGAGGCTCCAATCCAATGGGATCTAGTCGCTATTTGTTTTGCTGTTGACATACAGCTGCAGTAGCTGTGGGTGATTTTAATAAGACAGGATAATATTTCTATCAGTTCTGGGAGCTATAGATTGAACCCATATAGGCATCTGGCTCAGGGCTGAGTGATAAATCGCAACAAGATCCAAAGCTCTTCTCATGCCTTGGAACCAGAGGGAAAACACACATTTTGTTTCGGATGTCACAGTTTGGCCGTGGGAGGCCTGCTCTGCCCCCAGTGTACAGACTCGAGGGTTGTTGAAGAGCACTTTGACAGCAGCGAGCCCGCTCTGTCCCTGCTCCCCCATCCCACCAGTGACAGCGAGTCCTGTGGGATCAGAGCCCTTGCTGTGCATGGGGGATCCTGGCTGCCCCCATCAGTGAGTTAACCTCCCGAGAAACACCGTTCACCATATTTCAGCTGACATAGCTACAGCAGAGAGACACCCACCAAACCTGGCCCGACACAGCCCCCACTCCCTCCCCGGTGTCCCCCCTGCTCCTCCCAGCCCCAGCCCTGGCACAGCCCCGCCAGGCTGCTCCCATCCCTCAGTGCCCACAGCTGAAAGAGCACATTCTCCTCCTAAGACAGCAGCTGAGGACCCTGGAGGAGCAGGAGACCAGCCCCACCTTCGACACAGCACAAGATAACGGCTTAACCCTGCATAACCCCGTCCAAACAGCTGCTTCTCCCCAAGAGCTTATTTTGCTAATTCCCTTTTTCATCACCCACAAGGTTTCTTGCCCTCCTCAGTTATCCCATCGGTGCCACAGAAGCGGCCTTCACCCCGAGCATCCTGGGGCCTCCCAGTCTGGTGCTGCATCCCCAAACCCCGGGGCTGGGTACCGGCACCGGGAGCCACCATGGAGGGTTTGGGAGAAGCAATTGCTTCATGAAACCAACTGCTAGAGGCTACAAGCAGGGCTTAATCTTTTATTTTTTTCCCTCTTTAATGAATGTTTTTATTGTCTCTCTCAATCTTTATTAAGTGAAGAGCCAGACAAGTAGTTGGAGGGAAAATATACTACGGCATGAAGTACAACCACTGTGCAGAGGGGACAGATGAGACCAGTGCAATCCGTTTGCTGTGCAGAAAGGAATTAATAATTTAGGCTGGGGAATGCTTATTTTTGGCTGATGACCAGCACTTTCCTGCATGATCAATGTTTGCACCTTGACTTTTTGGTACACAATCAATCCGTGCCTGAATATGGCCTGAGTTTTGGGAACTGCTACGTCTGCAAGGGCTGAGCCGCTCGGGGCTGTAGCATCAATGCGGCTGAACCTCCTGACTTGGCGAGATCTGAGCCCAGCCCGGGTTCCAGCTCTGGGCCTCAGAATATAATTTGTAGTAAAAATATACTTTATAATAAAAATCTGTCTGGGTCCCCCCATCTTTAAAAAAACTGCGTTTTCCTTAACAACTGCTATTACCTCCAGGAAATGTCAAGAGGAGAAGAAATCGTCCTTTCAAGACTATCCTGATTGGGCAGATTGGGTGTTTTAGTGGCCAGATCTTGGCTCTGACCCTCAAAAGGAGCAAAGACCCATCAGCCCCACAAAGACAGCTCCCCCGGATGGGACGCAAGGACCCAGCACTGCACTGGACCTTGGCCCTATTTAATACCCTCTCGCATTTACCGTGGCTCCGACTGGAGCCTGTCCTTGTCCCTGCGCCCGGCCGAGCAGCCACGAGGCTTCGCACAGAAGGCTGCACTGTTTCAGCAAACGGTTCTATGTCTCTATGTCTCTCTGAAGCATTAGTGCAAAACAAAGCGCAGCTTTCAAGGGCGGGGGGAGAAACCCCGACTGAAATCCAGCCTTCTGCTTCTGCCGCTTGGTCGAGGCAGCTCCCTATCTGATGCAGCCAGGAGGCTTTGCCTTGCTCTCCCCTTGGGCACCGACACCCAGCCCCGGCTCACTCTCGACGCTGCCCTGGAGGCCCAGCTCTGCGGGATGAGGTTTCGGGCGAGCAAGCCGTGCCCCGATGCCCAGCCTCACCCCGCCAAGCACACGCGGGGAAATTTCGGAGCAGGTCTCCCCTGCCCCAGCCCGGTGCTGTCCTGGGAACCCCTCTCCTGAGCGGGCACCAGCCTGCAGCTCCAGGGGCTAGAGCACAACCTGAGTCTCCAACCATCCCTCAACCCACCCCAAATCTGCATTTCTTGCCTTTTTCTCCCTCTTTCTTTTGCCAGCCAAAGAGCCTCCCTTTCCAAACACCCTCCTCTCCTCACCCCCCTTGCATTGCTTTCAGCTTTCATCTGGTTCCCATGCAGCGTGAGCACAGGGCGCAAGCAGCACGCCAGCACCGCTGCTATCAGCGGCTCCCACTCTAATTGAATCTTCAAATCTTGTCTGACAGGAAGAGACAAGAGGGAAATGAGACGCTTGTTGCCGAGCCCCGGATCCCCGAGCACCGGGATGCCGGTAAGCACCCCACGGTGCTCCAGAGCGTGCCTGCCTTGGGCCCCGGCACTGCTACGAGTGCTTCCAGCATCCCAGTGAGGCCAGGAAGGCATCGCCACAGCCCAGGGCAGCCCCAGGAAGGAGTGGTAGGAGGTGCCAAAAAGCCAAGAGAGCTGAGAGATCAGGCAAGGGGAAGGGCAAAGCCACGCGAACACTCGGCTCGCACCAGGCAGAGGACGGGCTGCAGAGCTCAGCCCTGGCCTTGGCATGGGTCAGGGCACCGAAACCTTGCTCACAGCACGCACGGGTTTGCAAGGAAACCTTCTGAGCAACAGCAGCACACCCACAAGTCACCCCACAGCCCTCCCAAGTGACTCCAGACTCAAGAAAAGCAACGCCCAGCTCTCCATCCAGGAACTCACAGCAGCCAGAGACACCTAAGGGCATCTCCACCTCCCCTGCCCCAGCACAAGGTGCACAACACCAACAAGAGGTCTCACCACGACAATTTTGCCTGGGCTCTTACCTGAGCGCTCGGGAGCTCCAGCCAGAGAACACCTTCACTCAAGAGCTGCAGCAGCACCTTCAGGCAACCTCCTGCCCCAGGGGCTGTGGGGGGGAAAGGCAGGAGCTGGAGTGATGATTGGCACCTGCTGAGCAAGCGCTAATTGAGAAAAGGTGGATGTGGGAGGAGGAGAGGGCATGGAGAGGACAGCAGCTCTGTCTGGTGGCTGGGCATGAGCAAACCATACAAAAAGGATTAACCAAAATTTGCCCTAGTAAAGGTTTTTCCGGCCAACTCCCTGCCACGCAGTGGCCAGGCTGCAATGGCCCCAGCTGAGCCTCGTGTTGTGGAGGTCAAACTCATTAAACCCCCTTGCAAGGGCTGTGCTGCCATGAGGAAGGGGGGTCACCATCCCACCCCAAAGAGGCTGACGCTGTCCCCCAGTTCCCAGCCCCGGGTGGCAGGTCTGGGGGGGCAATGCACCCCCCGCACCCCTTCCCCTGTCCTGAAACTGCAGTTTCCCCCGCCAGCTGGGGAGCAAATGACCCAAATGGTTTTAAAATAAACAAATATTAAATGAGCACGTGGCACTGATAGCAAGGACCGACTGATGTGGCATAAATGTCTCCTGCTCTCCCAAGGAGCGATGAATAGCAGCGAGGGCAGGGGGACGGAGAAACAGCCTTCGGGGGGACCGAGAGGATTGGGGTCAGGACAGGAGGGAGCGCGGGGCCTTAACTTAGGGTCTGCGGAGGGAGGGGAGACGCTGCCAAGCCATCAGCATGCTGGGTCACGAGCAAGAGCTTCTGCCCTCCACCCCACCGACCACAGCAGGACTCGAGCGGGAGCCCAGTGGCAAGCGCTGCCCCAAGCTGGCGGCTGCGGGCTGGGACAGCTGGGATGGATGGGATGGATGGGATGGATGGGATGGCTGCCCTTCCTCTGGGGAGGGGGCTCTGCACCCGCAGGTGAACTTGGCCATGAGATGGGGACACCCCTGAGTGCCACTGGGCCTTCTGCACCCCAAACTTTGCTCCATCACTGCTTAACCCCTCTCAATCATTATTCATATTCCAGCTCACCCATCGCAACCCTTGATGTGGAAAGGGCTTTTTTTTTTACCCCTTTCCTTCTTTTTTTTTTTAAGGCCTCTGCTGAGAAATCTTTGTAACTAATGGCCCTTTAAAGTAAAATATAATTAAAAATAATGTGGAGCACGCCGAAGCCTGCTGGCAGCTTGCGATGCGGGTGGCTGATGAGGAGCGGGGCAGCCGGGCAGCCACGGGTGCTGCCGACCTGCCACGGTGGTTCTCGGGCTGGGGTGTGTGGGTACCCACTGCAAGATGCTGGGGTGGGCTCACCCTGGCCTCGTTTAGCCCTAAAGCAATTTCTAAATCACCGAGAGTGCAGGGCTTCTCTGTCACACCCGTGGGGACGCCGGGGCATGCTTTGTCCTCGCCCTCCCGTGTGAAATGGGGCATGGGTGGCCCTGCCGGGAGGAGATGCTGAGCACGAAGTGCTGGGGCAGGGGGAGACCCAATCCCACCTGGCTGCTCGTGGGGCTGCGACGGGTCGGTCCGTGCCCAGGGGAGCCTTCTTGGACAGAAAAGTCTGTTTTTCACACTTTTAGAAAGCCAGGGAGGAAGAACCGGCTTGCTGAACCTTTGCCGAAAACTGCGTTCCCCAGTCACCCTCTTGCAGGAGCCGGAGCATGACAGAAGTGTGCAAATGAGGACTGGCTCATTTAAATTTAATGCTGATGAGGAGATCTTCCTCCTCTTTCCAGCAGAGAGCAGATGTTCCCGTTTCACATAGGCAAGGCATCTCTAAATCACTTCCCCAGCAGCGAGGTGGACAGTGATGTCATTGTTTATAGGTTATTAGTTATTATTTCATAGACAAACCTGACATTTTTCCCTTTTAAAGATACATTGGGATGTATTCTGGGTTTCTGCCACTGAAAATATCCTGGCAGTCCCGTCATTAGCCTCCTTCCAAGATTCAGGCTGCTTTCCTCACAGCACATAATTAAAACAGCACTTTGAATTTTCAGCAGCTTGCAACATCTTCATGATATACGGGAACCCAGGCAACAGCTCGCTGTCGAGCCCAGCCCCGCCAAGAGACAGCATCCAGCGAGCCGTGCCGGCGAGCCCACGTGCGAGCAAGGCGTGCGCATGTGGACGTGTGAGATGCAAGCAAGGGACGCGGCACGAGAGGTGGCAGAGCAGCACGGCGGCCCCGGCAAGCCCCGGGTGTGAGCCACATGCCGGCTGCTCAATGTGGTCCCCTCCTCTGCGCCGGCTCCAGCCGCTCCTCTCCGTGATGGTGGGGAGGTGCCGGTGGTACTGGGGTGCTTTTAGCCAGTTCAACACCGTTTAGCTGAGCCATGCAGCCCATCCGTGGCCTTCCTCCGGCATGAATCGTGGTTGCCTTAATGAATCCCCAGGGAACACGAGCAGCTTGCCACTGGGGTTTTAACCTGGCCAGTGGCACCGTGGGCTGCAAGGGTCACCACCTGAATGGGGCAAAAAAGAAGGAGTTTGGGGCTGCCCAGCCCTCGTGAGCACACACGGCCGGAGCTGCATGGGGCTGAAATGAGATTCACGCGTGCAGGAGGTGCTGGATCCAGCGGGTTGGGGCTGCCGGCGTGGGAGGAGGGCAGAGCCAGCAGGGATCTGGCTGCCCTGTGGGGTGCAGGGAGCCCAGGGGATGTGTGCCGGGCTGGAGAAGGGAGCACAGTGCTGCGAAGCCCCATAACACCAAGGGAGCCCAGTGCCAGCCCCCTGCCACTGCCTGTGCTCTGCACGCTGGTACCAGCCCAGTGTGTCCCCCTGTCCTCCCTTTTCTCAGGGTACCAAGTGGGTTTGGCGACTGCAGGGCAGCATTTGAGCAGCTCGCAGCTCCAGCCTTTTCCGCGGGAGCTCTCCAAGGAGCAGCCTGAGTCCACAGACCACACGAGGATGGGGGCGAGGGACCAGCAGCTGCCCCGTGCCGACCTCCCAGCAGCCCCACAGCAAAGTGCAGGGCGCTGTCAGGCTTGAAGCCCATCCCGTCTCCACTTTGCCGCTGCTCCTGCCATGCCAGAGCCGACATGCTCAAGAAGACTGGCCCTGCCTTAAAACATTCATAATGGTACAAAATGCAGTTTGGGGGTTGTTTCAGTGGAAAGCCCAGACCCAGCTGTGGCCCAAATGGCTTCATCTCCCCCTGGACAGACCTGGGCATCCCTCGGCGCACCAGACCTGGCTGTGGTGCTCGGTCACTCCCAGCACGGCAAGTCCCAAGACCTGCCCCGAGAGCCGCTCTCCCGCGGTGCCCGGGTCCCGCTAGCTTGGGACAGACCCACCTTGTCCTCACGGGCAGCAGCCACCACCCAAAAATCACCCGGGGCTTCCTCCCGCTGTGGCCCCAGCCCATTTCACCGTCCGAGCACCCGGCTGTGACAGCCCTGCCCCAGCCCAGGCAGGCGGGGACCAGTGATGCTTTACCTCACGTCCAACCCCACCTGCATCCCTGCCCAAGTGGCAGCACAGCGGGGACGCGATCCCGGCTTTATGTCAGTCCAAACCAGGCTCCATTCAGCCCTTGTCCTGCAAGACCCGAGCTTCAGATGCCTCCTGCCCCCCCCCCAGCTGCCCCTGCCCTTCCCGTGCCCCAGTTCTCGCCCGTACTGGTGTGACTGGGGCAGCTCCCACCCACAGCGCTGCCGGAGCGGGCACATGGCGCTTGCATGCACGGAGGAGCCAGCAATGAAAGGAATCATATTAGTGCTCCCCTAACCAACGGAGGGGAGTTAATGAAATCAAACTGGTTTGTTGTTGTTGGTTCTGATTATTTTTTTTTTTTAAGATCTGGCTTCTATCTGTCGTTACCATTATATTGCATAACCGGGGAGAAATCTGAATGAAGTTAATACCCGCGAAGCGTGGTGCAGAATATTCATGTACTGGGAACCAGAATGAGGCAAATGTGAATCTTTATTACCAGTGGATGTTGTTAAATATTTATATTTTCTGTTTGAGACACACTGTGACACATGAAACTCAATTAGAATATAAGTAAAAACCATGCTAAATTATAGATAAACGGCAACAAATGAAGGGGAGCAGTCTGAGCTCCCCATGCACAGCCTGGGGGGACAAGGGTGACAACTCTGGGAGAAGAGGGCAGCCCCACCAAAGGCACCACCGTCCCGCAGCGACCTGCCAGCGAGCACCGGCACAGCTCTGCGTTTCCTCTGCAGGGCTGATTTTTGCCCTGAGAAATCCCAAACCACCCCGTGCCTTCATGCGAAGCAGCCCCAGACATCCCAGCTTCCCCACTGGTCCCGACATGTCACAAGGACCCCCGAGACCCCCGCTCCTGGGCTGTGCTTACTTTAATACAAATGTGTCTAGTAATAAAAACTACAGGAAAGACAGATGTTACAGAGAAATATATATTCGGGGCCAAACGCTGCGCTGGTGCCATGCTATGGAAATGGCTGGAGATTTCTATCCCTCTGCTCGCTGAAGCTAAGCTAAGGATGCGGTCAGGGCCGGAAAAATTAGGGACTGAAAGGATTGTGGGGTTAATTCTGTAATTATTTGCTCTGGGAGACGCTCGTCATCACCGGCGAGGCTGGGGAGCAGGGGAGGCCGTGCGGACGTGGGCTTTAAGTGGCTGCTGCCGGGGCCGAGATCAAGCAGCGCCTCTGCGCAATATCCGCAGGGATATTGCTGTGGGCGGACAGACAGACGGACAGCCGTGCTCCCAGTCCAGACAGGTGTTTTCTCCCCGACTCTGCGCAGTGCCGAAGCCCCCAGGATGCTGGGATTCCCCTCGCTGGCCTTGCAAGAGCATCCCGCAGGAGCATCCCTCGGCGTTGCCATGGAGATGCGGCTCAGGAGGAGCCCGGGTGCTGTACCCCTCCGGGGGAGCTGCAGGACCCCCCCGCCCCACCGCAGCTCTTCCCCTTCGCTGCCCCAGGAGATCATTAGGGCTTCATTAATGCTCCAAGGAACTCGGCCAGAGACGAGCACAGGATCTGTCCCGGCGATCAAAGCCGCGGCCCTTCATTAGTGGCAGTAACCAGGACTATCATTAGTGTGTGATGAGGGAGACCAGAGCAAAAGGGCAGAGAGGCAGAGAGACAGGGAGGAGGCGTGGAGAGAGAACAGCAGCTTCCCAGAGGGTTTTTTGCCTGCGCTTCTCAGCTTTGCAAGTCTCAAAGGACCCCAAGTCCCTGCTGCCCGCCCTGCCCCACTCCCGTTTAGGTGGAGGGCTCCGAGCACGGGTGAGGGGCGCACGGGCTCTGCCAAAGCAGTGCGGGGATGGGGACTCCGACCCCCTGCTCTGCACCGGCCTGGGCTAACCCAGCTGTGCCACAGCCACATGCAGAGCTTTCCCTCCCTGGGGCACATTTCCAGCCTGATTTCCTCCTAATTTTGTCTCCTACCTCCTTTTGCTCTGCCTCACTGCCCCTGCCTGCCTGCCCCCAGCACGGGGTACTCCCCCCCCCCCCCCCCGTCCACCCCCTCCCCGGCTGTCCCCTCACCGAGCCCCTCACCAGCGCTGGCCGGCCCGGGAGCTGTGTGTGGAAAGATCCTTGTTTTGCCAACAGGTGAAAAACATGCCTTTTAGTGAAGAAAACAGTAATACAGAAGGAAAAAATAATAGAAATTTAAATTAAATTTAAATTATGACTTTTCTGAGGTTCATTCCTGGAGGTATTTAAAAGACGAGTAGATGAGGCACTTAGGGACATGGTTTAGTGGGTGGTGGTGTTGGGTTGACGATTGGACTCGATGATCTTAGAGGTCTTTTCCAACCTCAATGATTCTATGATTCTATGATTCTATGAGCAGAATCCCTTCCTCCTGCTTCTGACTCTGCTCCCACGGAGTGATCAGCCATGTCCAGCCCCGTGGGGCAGGCGTCCTGCCCGTGCTGGCGGGGATCCCGGATCTCCAGGAATCCCACACCTGCAGGGAGAGGATCCATGGGATCCCCGGACCTGCAGGGATGCCTGACCTGTGGGGATCATGTTTTCCACGGGGAGAGGAGGGAAACTTTTCCCCAGCCTGTCCCATCCCCATAAACCTGCTGATGGGAGGTCCCCGACCCGATGAACCCTCCTGTGGGGCTGAGCCCCCTCGTGCCAGGGGTGCATAGAGCTGCCCGGGGGTGCCTGGCAGCCACATCCCCCAGCCCACAGACCCCACCGGTGCAGGCTCTGACCCCCGGCATCGGACCATCCTCGTCAGCGCTCAGCCTCAGCAAGTAGGGTTTTAATTCCTCGTGACCAGGACAGCAGCTTGCAGAGTGTGCTCAGAGCGGGGGCTGAGCTCTCGGCCATGCTACCGACACCCCCGTTGCAAGCAGGCTTATTATTGATAATACTACTACTAATAAAAATACCAGCATTTCCCAGTGTGGTGTCTGCTACCGGAGGCTGACTGCCCAGCTCTGGCGGTCCATTCCAGGTGAAACAAACCTCTGCTGGGAACACACAGGTCCCTGGCCAGGGCCAGGGTGGAGAGCATTCAGAGCAATGAGGAGCTACAGAGCAAGAAAGCAAAGCCAGAGACCTTCCCCTGCCAGAGCTTAGCCCCCGGCCCAGCCTTCCCATGGGTCCCCAAACACCATGGGGAGACCCGCTCTTGCCCCCAGCTCGGGCCAGGCTGCTGGGACACATCCAGCCCCCATGGGCTTGCAGTGCAATCCTCCATCGACGCTCGGGCTAAGGCTTTTTGGTACAACCAGGTCCCCGTCCAGCACTTTCGTCCTTGTAGACTGTTTCTAAATTAGATTTTGCTCTTTTCTCTGTTATCCCTGCCAACCCCTTAGGAGCTGGGAAATAGCTTTGTCCCCTTCTTCTCCCCCTTTAATTTCCAGTCGTTCACCAAAACACCGATTCCCTTTCTTGCCTGCTTTTCTGGGAGATAAACACATCTGTGCTGGCCACGCTTTGCACATCCCAGAGGCAGCCAGCATCCCTGGCACGCGGCGGGGGGAGCAGCTCCCGCACCCCTCAGCAACTGATGGAGACATCAGTCACAGCCACAGAAACCTGAGTTTTAAAGCAGGAGATGGCGAGGAAGAGGTGCCGAGAGGGGTAGAAAGCCTGGTGCTGCCAGCATCCCAAGCAGACGCCTGGGAGGGACGAGGGAGTCGCATGTGGGAGCAGGGTCTGATCCAAAGGCAGGACCTGGGAGCTGCTCACGCAGTCCTGGAGGGACAGGGACCCCCGGCTCCATCACACCCCGGCTGTGGGGCCACACAACCACCATCTGACCATGGATTGGGGGTGACGTCAGTGCCACCGTACCCAGCACCCCGAGTCTATCCAGGGCCCCATGACTAATTTGGGATGCGGTGGACATTTTTAATACGCTGCTATAAATATTCATGGGCTGTCAGCTATGAAAAAGGACCCTGCCTCCCGCCGCGCTGCCCTGCCAGAAGGCAGCACAAGGGAGACAGACCAAGCCCTTGCTGGTGGCCGCAGGGGCTCAGGAACCCTGGGGGGCCACTGGGACATCCCCAGTTTACACCAACGAGCATCCTGTTGTGAGGATGCCTGGCTGGTGCACACCTTGCAGATGGCCAAAGTCAGGTTCTGCCCAAATTCTGGTTGAACCTCAAACCAGTTTCCTTGCGGCCGTGACGTTCCCAGCAAGTGCAGGGGCGAGCATGCCGGCACGGGTGGGGGCTGGCTGTCAAACCCATGTCGCAAATTCCGCAGAGCCGTAGCTCGCGCCTGTCACGGCAGCCTCCAGTCTGCTGAGCTGCAAAAACCTGATGAAAGCCTTGTGCTGAGTTGCATTTCTGCTTTGCTGGTGTGCATCGCCCGAGGGATCGCCTGCCACCGGCTCCCACGTCTCCACCTCTCTGCACCACTCAGGCATCGCCACTACCCTGGCCCCAAAAGCATCACCGCATAGAGCTATACAGCCCATCTCCTGCATTTCTGAACACCTATCGATTCCTCTTTTATGTGCTTCACCCCAACATATCGATCCAATTTAGCCTCCATAAGGCAAACTAAATTAGCTGCCTTTAATCCATGGATAACGGCAGCGAGCCTGGCTCTGCCTGTCCCAGATTCACGGGTGTCAGGGACAGGAGGAGAGTGCTGGGTCGGGCAGGGACGTGCAGGTTCATCGTCTGTGGGCAAGGCCCCCAAGCAAGCCAGCGGGCATCAGCCCCGAGGCACCAGGGGAAGTGGCCTCAGGACAGCCATGCTGCAGACAGAAACCCAGCTCCTGTGGGTGGGGGCCCCATCCTGCTATTCCAGCAGGAGACTTGGCCCCAAAAACCTGGGCATCACTGCCCGGCTCCTGCTTTCCCCAAGCCCTAGGGTCCCTGATGTGGGTTTCAGCCTTAGCTGATACAATGAAGCGTCGCTACATGCTCCTGCCAGGCTGCAGCACACGAAGGGTTAACCCCAAATCCAGCCAGCTATGGGGAGAAGAGCAGCCTCCGCCCCACTGGAGCTGTGTATAAAACCCCAGATGAAAAGTGGAGCCTGTTCCCCTTTGATTAGCAGCCGAGGCTCCCAGGGAGCCCTCAGCATCTCTCACCGCTAATTCAGCAGCTCACAAAGCGCCGAAGGCACCGGAGATGCCACCGGCACCTCACCTGGACTGACAGCCTGGCACAGCACCTGGGGGACATCCCCATGCTAGTGACGAGGCTGCGTGGGACCCACTGCGGTCCTGGTCCCTCTGTGCACCCCCAAAACCCCCCATCCCACCCAGGCACCCGCTAACATGTGTCCTCCTCCGCCCTTCTGTAAAGCCTCCAAAATACACATTTAATTTCAATTTAATGCAATAGTTACCATGGTCAGTAAATACCAAAACCATATTAAAGGAGGATTAATAGCCGTGTAATGGCCAAGTGTCTATTGCATAACCCTTAATAAGCGCAGATGGCCTCCTGCCACGCCGCGGGCGCTGCAGGGCCTCCAGCCATCCCTTCCCATCCTTCCCAGTGGTGGCCAAGGTTGACAGTCCCATGAGAAGTGGATGAGATTGCTGCAGCGCTGCCAGGCGGAAGGGGGACATCTCCAAGGGTTAAAACTGGTTAAAGGCATCAGTCTGCAGCTGCAGCACCTGTTTGGAGTGGCTGAGCATCATGTGGGGATCATGGTCCCCAAAACGCCCTAGCACGTGTGCCTGGCAACAGCAGCCGGCCTGGGGACAGCAGCGAATTTCCTGCACGGCCCCTGGAGCGTGTCTGCCCCTCTCTGCCCAGTAAAAACCCCACGTTAAACGGCTTGGCTGCGCCCCACTTGTGTTTTCTCCCTCTGGGGAGGGAGGCAGGGAGCATCCCCATCCCACATCCTCATCACGCTGACTGCTCACTGCACCCGGCAGCATCCCAACACCAACCCACTTGCAAGGTGTGCCTTGTCTCTGGGGTCCCCCTGCTCCCCGCTTTGGGGGGACACTGCCCTGAAATGCAGCATTTGGGGTCCCCAATTTATCCTGGCAAAAGAGGAGCTGGAGCACACGGTGGCTCTGAGAGAGGCAGAGCAGGGCACACGCTCCAGGGCCACGCGGGGGTGGCGGATGGTTTGGACAGGAACGGCCAGGACACACTTTCACAGGAAGGGAAACTGAGGCAGTGGCCGAGCCAAGTGGGGCCCCCCTACAGAGCCCCCACACCATGGTCTGGCGCGGCCCCCCTGGTCCCTGGCACCGCTCCGCATGGAAAGTCAGTTTAAAAAGAAAAAAAAAAAAAAAAAAAGCACATTTTGAGCAAATGTTGGCCGGCTTCAGCTGCAAATTCACTTGTCAGGAATATTGGAATTACTGGAGCTGGATGGCGTGAACATCTGTGCAACGCAAACGCCGGGGTGGGGAGGGGGAAGCGGGGCCGGCTCACGTGCCAGCCCCCGCTGCTGCCTGCGGACGCTCCAGCAGGATGCCGGAGGAGGGCAGCTGCGACCCAACACGAGCCCCCCACCTGCCACCCCGTGCAAAGGGACCCCAGTGGGCTCCCCAAAATGCCCCAGGGAGGAGGCTGCGACTCAGGGGACTCACCATGCCAGCTCGCCGGCTGCAAATTCCCTTTGGGTGAATGTTGGAGTAACTGGGCTTGACGGCACGGGACAGGCACGGAGGGACTCCTCGCACCAGCGGGGCTCCAGCCCCACATCTCCTGCCCTCCTTGCCCCTGCCCTTCCCTAGGACTGCCTGCACTGGGGTGCTGCAGGCTCCCTCAATGTTTTGGGGTGCCATGGGGCTTTTCCATCACTTCCAGAGCAGCCATGACCAGCACCTAGCCCTTCCCAACCTCCTCCCTCATCGGCACCACTATAGCCCCCAGCTACCAAAACCTGCCCATTTATGCCCAAAATTACCCTCAGGCAGGAGGTAATCGGCCACTCAGGCGTGAGCAGGTGCTCAGGTGTTGACTAATTGGGTGCTCAGGTGTTGACTAATTGGCCACCCAAGCACGGTGCAATGGGGTGCTCAGGCGTGACCTAACTGGGTGCTCACACATGAATTAGTTGCGTGCTCGGGTGTGAACTGGGCACCCATGCCCAGGCACCCATGAGGGAAGCAACCGGGTGCAGAAACCTCATTATTTTGCCCAACGTACCTTCTCCGAGGGGCTGGAAACAGGGATGGCTGAATTGCACCCCCACGTGTGCCTCGAGGGGGGGGGATAGGCACCGAAGCAGGGTTGGACCCGGGCTTGGGGACGCCCCTCTCCATCTTCCCTCTCCCGCAGATGCAACATTGCAAATAACAAACAGCTTTCAAAGCCCCGGCTCCCATTGATGTCACATCAATGCCAACGGAGATAAAAGCCGAGAGACCCAGAACCAGCACCGGCTTTGCTGGGGAATATTAATTAGAGGGAAAGCCTCAATAGAGCAGCAAGGGTGGCCGCTGGTGCTGCCTCCCCTCACCGTGTGCCCCGGACCCCCGAAGGGGCATGATGGGCATCAGCCCGACCAGCTGCCTCGGTGGGCTGAGCGATGGGGTGCACTGCAGATCCCCCAGTGTAAGAGTTAAAAATTGAAGTGTTGAAAGGTGGGGGTTTTTTATTAAAAAAAAGGAAGGGGAAAACCTGCTTCTCCCCATCCGCAGCTGCTGGGGCTTCCAGGCAAGCCCAGAGCCGCAGGCAGGGTGATAAACCCCCCCCGCGCCCTCCAGAGCAGCCTGATGGCAAATCCAAGCGTTCGTGGGGAAAAAGCAGCACATGGGTTATTTAATGCATTTTTTTTTCCCCCAACAGCTCTGCAGCTGGAGAGAAGCACGGGGGAGCGCAGGATGCCACCTCCTGCCACCCTGAGCCTCCCCGCTGGCGGGGAAAGGGGGGTCCGGTGCTGCCCTGGGGCAAGTCCCCTGCAGGCCCCGCATCCGCTGCCAAAGGAAACATGGGAAGGGGTCAGGAAAACGGATATTGTGAAGTGGCACAGGACCCTTGAGCACCGAGACCCCGCTCCATCACACCCCCGAGAGCCCAGGCCAGCTGGGCAGCACCCTGCCAGCCCTGTCTCCCGTTAATCGCCCTGGAAAACGCTTGCAGCAAATCAACGGCATTTGCAGCGAAATTGGTGGGTTAACGACAGGAAAG
Source organism: Aptenodytes patagonicus (assembly GCF_965638725.1). NCBI lineage: Eukaryota > Metazoa > Chordata > Aves > Sphenisciformes > Spheniscidae > Aptenodytes > Aptenodytes patagonicus. The sequence continues at coordinate 865,909 of NC_134964.1, read as the reverse complement.
TAATGAGGAAGGAAGCATCGCCGGGAGGGCTTAACCGCTGTGGCCGTGCCGGCTCCCGCAGCCGGGCCCTCCTTCGGCACCGCCTGCTGACGAGGAGCAGCACCCATGGGTGCGCCAGAGCCCAGCCCGGCCCGGGGGACACTGAGGGGACCAGCGAGGGGGGGTGTTGCAACTGAACTCAAGCAAAAAGGCCCCTTGCCAAGGCCATAAACCCGAAGGGCTGAAGCAGCCGGGTTGCTCCGGGGACGGGGCAGAGAGTGTGACCCACGGGGCCACGCAGGACGGGGCCACCGGCTCCCAGGCAGCAGCGAGGCGGAGGTGCCGGGAGTACCGAGATGCCACAACATCAGTTATGTATTACGGTGAACTTTTCTTCCTTTTTTGTTTTGTTTTTTTCTGAGAGGTGAGCCCAATTCATCCTGACAGAGGTTCACAGCACATTTTTGCCCAGCGGCTGCTTGCACCGACAAGCAAGACGGTGCAGGAGAAAGGCACTCGGTGCCTGTGCCACAGGAGCTGGTGGGCACCAAAACGAGCTTGGCACATCGCCCCCAGCACCATGCCAACTTGGGGATGGCTGCTGCACATGGACCTGGCCAGCCCCAGGGCCTGAGACGTCTGGGCTTCCCCACGGGGTGCTCAGCGCCGGCCCCACTCTCCGAGGATGCTCTCCTGGCACGGACACAGCACCAACCTGCTCCAAGCGCTCATGAAGACGGGTGTCAAATCAATCCCCGCAGCAGAGATGCCAAGTTAAAAAAAAAAAAAAAACCAAAAACAAAAACCAGAGGAAAGCAGCCAGCCATCTGTCAAACCAGCAATTTTCAGCTGGATTTCCAAAAACACTTCAGCTTTTAAAACCAAGAGAGGAGAGAAAATAAAAACCCCTCCTCTTCAACAAGCAGAAAAAGCATTCACAGGATGAGGTGCAAAATTCCTCTTTGACTTCAAAGGCGTTTCTCCTGGCCCGTTACCCCCAAATCCTGGCACAACCCACTGGAAAGCCAGCGGGCAGCGCGGCTCGGAGCTGTTTTGCCGCCAGACGACAGCATCCCACCAGCCGGGGCTGGGGCTGCCATGCCAGGGGAGCCCCAGGGTATCAGAGGGATGCTGAAATGTGGTACTTGCCCATTTGGAAGCACGGAGGAGGAGGAGGGACGGGCGGGAGGAAAGGGAGAATAAAAAAAAAAAAAAAAGTTTACGCTGCAGCAAAGGGAGCTTGTGTGGTTGGCAACAGCATCCCACTTCTGCCGGGGTGGGTTATCTCCCTCTGCTCGGCATGCAGAGATGCCAAGACTCAGCAGCACCGTCCCCATGGCCAGCATCAGCAGGATGCGGCCGAGCCCCCAGTGAGGATGGGCCAGACTCTTGCTCCAGCCTAGGCTTTGCCGGGAAAGTTCAGAGCGAACAGCCCCCTCCTCAAATGCTGGCTGAAAGGCATTTTTAGGGGTTATTTCTCATGCTATTATTGAAACTTTCTGCAAGCAAAGTCAGGGGCCAGACTGGGGCAGCCGCAGCCCCAAGCACCCCGACCGGCAGCACCCACCCACAGCACCCAGCCTGAAAATGCAGCCCCAGCCAACCCACCTCACCAGCCAGCCGCCCCTGCCTGCTCCAGCCCAGCCCAGCCGTCCTCCCTGTCACGGAGCTGCTGCCGGCCGCTCTCCTGCCAGCCCCTCTGCCTGCAGGCTCGGGGGTCCCCAGCCCCTCGGCTCCTGCCCCAGCAGGGAGGGCTGACAGCCCCAGCCAAGGCGCAGGTGGGACATCACCCTGCTTGCCATCCCCGCTGGGGATCCCCAGCCGGGGCGGTGCAAAGCGGGGGCACCCCCCCGCAGTGATGCTCAGGACCCCGGGGCAGCCACGGGGCACACCGGCCCCCCCCCCCCCAGCTCCCCGTGTCCTCAGCCCTGGCGCCTGCCCCCTCCAGCCGCCTCAGCCCCGGGGAAGCTCCCCACCTCGCTGCGGGTCCCAGGGGAAACACTGCAGCCTCACAAGCCCCATCCCAGCATGGACACGGGCACTGGCTGCTGGGCCTTTTACAAAGAAAAGGAGACTTCGAGAAGTCCTTTCTCGAGCTGTACCAGGTCTCTGCACCCTTGGCAAAGCCAGCACGGGACGTTTAGCTGTTTGGAAGTGCTTAGGCTGGGTCTCGTGGCACGTTTTCATCAGTTGTGGTAATCGGCAGGTTTTTTGCGTGCGCTATATTTTAACTTAATGTATGTTACAATCTACCCTGTAATGGAAAAATACCGCGGCTGTCATAACCAGTAACACTTTCAAAAGCACTTGACTCCCAAGTCATCCAGGTGCTTTTGACAACGTTGCCCCAGGTTGCTATAGGAACCCTAATAGTTTTCCCATCTGACTTCTCCATTAACGCTGGGATTTATATTTAATTTGTTTTCCCTTTCCTCAGCGAGAAGAGGCGAGGAGCAAGTGCATGTGCAGGGGGAGGAGAAGCTCCTCGGTGGGTGTCTCCTGGCCGTGCCAAAACCAGCACCGGGGACCAGAGCCTGTTCTGCCAAGATGCTGCCAGAGCAGCAGCGCAAGCAGAGCCCGACCTGCTGCAGGCAGAGAAGGGCACAGCCCCACTGTGCTGCCAGGAACCGTCCGGGAGGCAGTTGATGCCCAGGGTGGCTTTATTACGGCTCTCTCCCGTGTTCCCAGGCTGGCGTGACAGTCTGCCTCCCCCTCGCCTTCCTGCAGGCAGAGGGGCTCACGAGCAGAGCATCCCGTGCAGCTCCTGGGGCGAGGTGACGGGCAGGGAGCAGGCGAAGTTGCTGCAGAGATAGGCGGTGGCTTTCCCGTCCTTCCTCTCCAGGGACGCAAGGAAAGGTAACTGGCGGTAGAGGAACGCAGAGCTGTCTCCATCTGCTAGTATCAGCATCTGCCGGAGAAGGAGCTGTGAGAGCGCAGCCAGCACCAGCCAGCTGGTCCTTCCCTCCCCGCAGACGTGCCAAGCGCTGGCAGCGTCCCCCCACGCACTCGCCCAAAGACAGGAGGGGACGGGGAGCTGAGGGGACCCGTGCCAGCCCTCCTCCAGGGTCCCGCGGCAGCCACCTCCCCATCGCGCCTGCGCCACAGGGAGCCCATGGTCTACACCATCCCCGGCAGCTTTGCCTCCCTTTTCCCCTCCAGACACCTGGCAGCCGGGGAATGAAGCACAGGGACCGGCACACCCCGGCCCAGAGGGGGGCTGCCCGAGCCAGCTGGCTCCCTGGGGACACTCACCAGCCCAGGGGTAGCCCCAACCCCAGCACCAGCTGCAGCATCACCCCTTCCCACCCTGCAGCCCAGCTCCTCCTGCCCTCCAGACGCTTCCCAAAAGCTCGGACACCAGCGAGCAGTGGGTCGGGGGCTCTCCCAGCTGACACGGCAGCACCAGCCAGAGGTGATGAAGGGGCTGCCATGATAATTAGCTTTTCTGAAAGGGAAAATGTTTGTCAAAGCCTCAGGGCTAGCAGGCTAATCAGGGGAAAGGCAGGGAGCCTGGTGCTGACACAGATGCAAAGGGTGACCAAAGCGCAGACCCTTCCCAGGCCCAAGGCACAGCGGCAGCAGCATCCCACTGCCAGGGCACACAGCTGTCCCTCACCCGTGCCCGGCCCCAGCCCCGCACGTGTGCCCGCCGCAGTGTCCGCTGAGCACTGACATGCTCGCCACACGTTTGCGCTGCTCATGCCGCTGCCACTGAGGGATGCTGACACCAAACACTGCCGCCCCGGCTCCCACCGCCCCTGCCAGCCGCAGAGCGGTGGCACGCACACCTCCCACCATGGCACTGCTTGCCTGGCGTGAGACATCCTCTGCCACCGGCCCCGGGGCCAGGAGCAAACCCAGCACCCACACCCAGCAGGGATGCCTGTGCAGCCTCCCCCGTGCCTGGCAGGGGCTGCCCTCACCCCGTGTCCCCAGGGAGTCACCGCGTCCCCAAGCCCTTGCCCTGGACAACAGCTGCTGCGGTCCCTGATGACCCCACATCTCCCCCTCGGCCCCTGCCTTGACCCAGCTCTGGCTCAGCTTGTTTCACTGCCTGCCTCCTGCTCCCCCCCCCCAACATCCTCCCCCCTCGCCTTTGTCTGGAATTAATTCCAGGAGTGATTAATTACCAATTCATGTCCAATCTGAAATTCATTATTCATTTTTCTCACAAGCTCCCTAAGGTCCTCTTGCGGGGCCAGGATGAAGGCGAGCAGCAGGCTAACAACACTCTGCAGCTGAAGAGATAATGGGATCCTTCATAATTACCCTAAAGACCATTAACAGGGCAGGGATCTATACCAGGATCCAGGATCCAGACCTGGAGCAGGGATCCATCCCTCTCTGCTCCTGGCACCGGGACCCCCAGGGGAGCAGCCGCTGGCATCGCCCCTGGAGCACGTGCATCCCCACGGCAGTGGCTGCTGCCTGCGGCAAAGGGCTCCTCTGGGCGCGGGGTCCATTTAAACCTGCGACCTCAATGCCATTTTATCATTGGCGTCTCGTTACAGCAAGGATTTCAATGTGAGGTTTGTAAGGAATTAATTACTGGAACGACCTAATTAATTGTGTTCCTGCAGACAAGCCTAGCCCCCAGCGCCCTGCCGGCACCAGGGGAGCGGGGGTGGCAGGGGACACAGCGGTGACGTTTCCCCAACGCCTTGGCAAAGCCGATTCCCAAAGCTGCCACGTCCGCAGAGCGGGTGACCCGGGGCTGCTCTGCCTCGGGCAGCTTCTCGGGGTGGGGAAGGAGAGATGGGGAGCAGCTGGAAGGGGCTGAAGGCAGGTGGGAAAAGGAGCACCCGCGTCTCCCTTCTCTGTGCAATGCAGCACAGAAAGAGGAATAGCTGTTGGGAAGCAGCAGGCTGCTCCTGAAGGCAGTGTGATCCTCTGAGCAGTGGGATTCTCCTCCCTTCTCTCCATCACCTCTGCCAGACGAGGAGCCATCACTACTGCCAGAGATCAGGCTGTCTGCGGGGAATGAGCGTGGCACCGGAGAAGCCGCCGTGGGGCTGCGCTCCTCCGGGGAGAGAGCCTTCCCGGCAGAGATCCTCCTGCCACATTCCCTCTTCCAGGAAACAAACTCAGGCTGCCGAACGGGACGGCTCCTGATCCATCCCACCATCACAACATGAGGCACACACAAGGGCAGGCACGCCCAGCCCCCGGCCCTGCCTGCTGCCATACTCCAGCTGCAGCCCCCCCGTGCACCCCTCCACGCACAGCCCCCCTGCACGCAGCCCAGGCGGGCACCGCTGTCCTCAGGCAGCTCCCGAGCTTCGCTTCCCCCACAGAAATATCCATCCAGAGCACCCAGCCCTCCTCTTCCTCCATGCTCTGAGGAAGGCAACAGCCTGGGGGAGACGGACCTGCCCCTGAAGAGCAAGCATCCCCACCAGCCGGGCTTGTTACCAGCTTAGCAGGAGGGAACCAAGCTGCACGGGAGGAGAGGGAATGGCTGTGCTATTTGCTCTGCTCAAGACCCCGAAGCTGCCGGCTGCGTTCCCCCAACCCAGAGCCCACGTGGACTCAGGCGACCAACGGCTGAACCAGCTGCAGGGAAAGGGAGAGGGTTATTAGCAGTGGCGCTGGGCTCCCCGCTGCCACCACGTCCCTTCCCGTCCCTGCAAACTGGGTCACCCACTGTAATCCTTCACAGGGAGAGAGGAAGAGCGCAGGAGCAGAGGCCTCGCATGCAGCACGGGGACCAGCATGGCCAAGGGCGCTGCTGGACGGGAGATGGCGGAGGAAGGACAGAGAGCTGCGTCCCTGACCTGCACTCCCAGGCAGAAGTTGTGACTGTCCTCCAACACCGGCGTTGAACACCGCTGGGCACGTAGGCAGAGGGTCAGGGATGAAAGCCTCCATGGGCTAAGCTAACGCGAGGACAGAGCAGGGAATCCCGTGCTGATGGCTCAGCCCTCCCCAGTTCACCCTAGCTGGGGTTACAGAGGGAAACTGGTGCTTTGGCCCCAGTGCCAGCTCCCCACACGCTGTGGCTCAACGTGCCAGTCGCTGGCACCAGGACCCCGACAGGCAGGGATGAATCCGGTCCAGAGGCTGAAATGCTGAGCCCCCTCGCCCACAGCCCAGCCCTGCTTCCCTCGGCTCAACAGCCTTGCCAAGGCGTGAGCCATCCATCCCCGGGGCAGGGACGCTGTTTGCCGAACATGACAGGCGCCAGCTGCCGCGCTGCCCTTCCCTGCCAGCTCCGCGGGCAGCAAACAGTTCCATCCCCATGGCAGCACGGCCCCTCCGTGGGATGCACCGAGTGACGCATCTCTGAGAGGGGACGCAGACAAGAAGAGCGAGGCAGTAACCCCAGCGAACAGCGACAGCACAGCTGGGGGTAAAGCTTTTGGGAAAAGCCAGCCCCTCCCGGACGGAGGTACCCACAGCTGGAGTGAGGTATGGCCTTGCCGCTTCCCAAGGGTGCAAGGGTGGCTCCAGGCAGAAGGTGACCCAGACACTGGCTGCATCTGCACCGGGCGTGACGCATCCACACCGGGCATGACACATCCGCACCGGAACGAAAGGTTTTTCCCTTGGGAGAGCAGTGCTGGGGACGCTGGGCTCAGGCTGAGAGCTGTGAAAACAGCCGGCAGCAACAGCAGCCGCTGCTGCAGCCACTCGCTGGGCTGCCAGCACTCTGTGCCAGGGAAAGGGGTGCAGGGGCTCAGCCATGGCCCTGCCGGCTGCGCTTATGAATATGGGAAGGACAGGATGCTTCACAGAAGGGAGGCAGGACAGAGGAGGAGGAGGAGGATGGATGCTACAGCCGCACTGGGAGAAAGGATGAAGGCACCAGCAATGCAGGTGGCAGCAGAGAGCGTGACGGCAGCTGGCAGGGAGCGGCTGCGCAGAGGCCAGGGGAGGGCTGGCAGGGCTGGCAGGCAGGGCTGGCACCTCTACCTTGTTTGGGCTGAAGACGGAGTGGACGCAGCGCAGCATCTCTTTCGTGTCTTCTCCTTGCGGGTCCCCACAGATAACGACCTGTCCAGGGAGAGCGTGGGTGGCAGGAGGGAGAAAGCAGAGCTGTGACTGCACCCACACCACCACCAGGCCCCCTCCCTGCGGCAGGTCCCGTAGGGGACACATGAGCCCCAGCCCGTACCTGTTTGAGGGTGTGATGGAAGACAGCGGTGGCCCGGGCCATCTCTGGCAGGGTTATCGGGATCTTCTGCAGCCTCTCTGAGAAGGCGGCCAAGATCTGCCCGGCTTTTTCCACCCACTCCGTATGGCCGGAGTAACAAGCTGCTCGGAGCAGGTTTGTGACAGTGACAGAGTTGGCCGTGGGCTCTGCTCCGTCTTGGTCTGCAGGGGACAACAGCTCCTCCATCAGCCCAATGCCTCACCACCCCAGGGCTCGGTCCTCCAGCCGGGCATCACCCCTGCCCTCCCTAAGCTGCCCCACACCATAACCCACGCAGAGCATGGCCATGTCCCCAAGCTCACCATCCTTCAGGCGCAGGAGCAGAGAGGGATCGCCAGCCTCGCTGGAGAAATACGCAAAGCCTTTGGGGTCCCAGAAGAGCTTGTCTTGCATGTGCTGGAGCTGCAGAGCCCACTCCAGCCAGCCCTGCTCCAGTGAGGCTTCGTACAGGTCAAAGAGAGCCTGGATGACGAAGGCGTAATCCTCCAGGAAGCCCTGGATGGGCACGGCGCTGCAGCGGCCGATGGGAAAGGAGCATCAGGGTCTCTACGCTGGCCAGGTGGGAAATGTTCTACAACCCAGCAAAGCCCTACCTACTGGTCTCTGCTACCCGAGGAGATGCCACCTTAGAGCTCAGTCCAAGATAAGCAGCGGCTGTGCCCAGTCATCACACAGCTCAGCCCCTGGTTTCTCTATGGTCGAGCGGCAGCAGGGGAGGGCAGGGGAAGGCTTCTGCCAGCTCCAAAGATGAGGAATGGAAAAGGATTTGACCCTAATTCCTCCTCACTGCGGGGGGGGGGGCACTAATCCATCCCAAACTGCACCAGAGGCAGTTCTGCACAAGGCAAACAGCCTCCCTCCCTCCAAGTTCAGTCCTGCCTGGAGGAGGGGAGGATGGGGACCACCGGGGGCCTGGGCAGCTCCCACAGGGTGGCCGGTAGGTCCGGAGGCACTCTCTGTACCGCTGCTCACCTCTGCTCCACCCTGTTGTCTTTGCCCCGGTAGCAGCTCCGCAGCAACCTCCCACTGGTGGGGTCGAAGAGGTGTCTCCGCAGGAAGGCAGCTGCCTGCACAGCCCGGCTCACATACTCCTGCTTGGCCAGGGCCGCCCCGGCCTGGGCAAAGCCCGAGATCATCAGCCCTGCATAGGCACAGACACGGGGAGAGGCTCAGGGGGGCACAAGGGACTGGTGGGGGTGTCACCGTCTTTCCTTTAAAGGATGCTCAGCATGAAGCTCATCCTCCCTGACATTCGAGGCAAGTCAGGGCTCAGTCATCAGCTCTTCCACTCAGTTCAAACCACTAAGAAAGTCACTTACTGTCACCAAAGAGAAGGACAGAGCGCTGCAAGGCCAGCAAGAGCTAAGCTTTTGCTTGTGGGCAGAAACAGGGCTTAAGAGAGTCTTCCTGTTTGCAGGACGTGGTATAATTCCAGCTCACACCAGCTCCAGACCCAGCTACCCAGGCATTTACTGCTGGGAGCAGTGCCTAGGGTACTGCAGTTATTACCTGCGCAGGACACCTGGACGGACGGACACAGAGCTGTGGTCTCCCAGCTAATGCAGCAGTGGAGATGGGCTCTGTGCCCTGCCTGGGTCCTGAATCCCCAGTTCAGTCCCCTTCCCCAGAGCCCCACCGGGGGAGCCGGGCTGAGCCAGGGGAAGAGTTTTGCTGCTCTCTGCTGGCAACAGGGGAAGAAAATAAAGCCAGAGCAATATCCCGACCCTCGGCAGCCCCGTGGCTTGCAGGTGTGGGGCAGCTTCCCCCAGGTGCTCCCACAGCCCCGGACCCCAGCCCACCCACCGCCTCCGTGGGTGTAGCAGGACTCGTTGCTACAAGCCCCCAGAAACGTGCTGGCCCCAGGCAGCCACGGCAGGGTCTGGCCAAGGCACGCAGCCCCCGGAGCTGAGCCGCCTCTCACCGTTCCACGCCGCCAGCATCTTGGTGTCCATGTGTGGCCGCGGCCGCTGTGCCCGGGCTGCAGACAGCCTCCGCCGGCCCTCCCACAGCAGGGCACCGAGCCGCCCCAGCTCCAGCCCGAACCGGGCTGCCGTCAGCTCCAGGGAGGACTGAACAATAAGGACGTTCTTGCCCTTCAGCTCCTGACGGGGGTCCTGAAAGGAGAGCCCCGTTCTATGAACACTACCAGGCTGAGGAAGGGTTGGACCCCGTGTGCTTTGGGGCTGCTCTGCCATCCCCCCATGCCCAGGGGTGTGGGTCCCCCACCGATGCTCCCGGTACTGGGCAGGTCTTTGCCCTCCCTCACCTTCATGGGGCTCACGTTGCCGGTCTCCTTCACTCCATAGTGGTGCATGAAGACATCTCCCAGGGTCGTCCCCTCTGTGGCCCCCTCGACAGGGTCAGGAAGGAGAGCCCGGATTTCCTCAGCCTCCCACACACAGAAAGCTCCTTCTCGCTTCTCTCCGGATGCGGTGGTCGGGTAGGAATCCGCATCTTCTGCGCTGTAGAAACCTCCTGCCTGGGAAAAGAGCAACGGAGAGACCCTCCAGCTACCGGGACAGCACCTTCACCCAGCTCCCCATCACTGCTGGGCTGGCAGTCTGGCCAGCGAGCCGCGGCAGTGCCCCAGACTGAGCTCAGCTGGGAAGGGAGGGAGGGAAAAGCAGCCCCGAGTCACGTCGCAGGGCAGGGTAAGCGTCTCCCTTTGGCCCAGCTCAGGGAACAACCTACCTGGTCACTCAGGTCCCGCGAGACGTAGAGCAGAATATCTTGGGCGACATCGGCAAAGAATTCATCGCCAGAGATCTGCGGGAGGCACGGGGCGGTCATCAATGTTACAAGGGGCAGAGGGGAGGCAAGAGACACAGCAAGATATAATAAGTGATTCTGATTTAAAGAGCTGGCAAAGGGGGGGAAACACATTTCTATGTCCAGGGATTTTAAATGTGGATGGATTCGGAGTAAGATCTCTGACATAAGTCTACAGGCACTGGAGAGCAACCCTGGAGTTACAGCAAGGTCAGAGGCAGCAGCACGTGTTTGCTGACTCGTGCAAAGACCAGCCAGAAGGCTGTTCCCTGCCCCATTATGCTCAAAACCCTGGGGCTAAATTGTCACGGATTTGTGCAGTGTTCCTGTCCGGATGAAAACCAGTAGATGAAGGGGAGCATGGGACTGCTCCGTGCCCATGGGACGGGGAACATCTTGGGGAATAGGCTTCAAAGCTGCTCCCTAAACCAAGCCAGCCCTCCCCAGCCAGCACTCAGCGTGCCACGTGAGCCCCCCCGCAGAGGGATGCCACGGCTGTACCTGAAACGCTCTGCTATACATAGCTGCCAGCTGCCCCTGGTCGTACAGCATCTTCTCAAAGTGAGGGACGTGCCAGTGCTGGTCAGTGGAGTAGCGGTGAAACCCCTGCAACAACCAAGTGGACACATCTCAACCCCACGCCTTCACCCCACGCCTCCTGGGCATGCCAGGGGTTTACCCCCGAGGCTTTCCTCCTACCTGACCGATGTGGTCATGGATGCCCCCATGGGCCATCATCTTGAGGGTATGCAGAGCCATCTGCAGCGCCCGGGCACCTTGTGGAGTTGTTCGGTGCAGGGCCCAGTACGTGAAAAGGAAATTCAAATTCACTGAAATACAGGGAGAAAGTGGGAGGCTGTGGGGTGGGCTCTGCCCCCCGGCGCTGCCTGCTCCACGGTGAGGCTCAGCAGCAGAGGCCAGACTGACCTGGGGTGGGGAACTTGGGGGATTCGGAAAAGCCGCCGTAGTCCTCATCATAGGAGTTGGAGAGCTGCTGGAAACAGGTGGCCATCACCTCTTTGGATGGTGGGGGTGACTCCTGGCCCCGCACACGGATCTCGGACCTGTATAGCAATGCTTCCAGGATCTTCTGGCTGTTCTCCAACAGGGCATCTTTGTTCTCCTTCCACTAAGATGCAGAGTGAGAAAGTCAGTTCTTCCATTTTTTGTCTCTCTTTCTGCTTCCTGCATTGCACCAGTCCAAACTGCACCTTCAGTTCTCGGTTCCCCTCCCCAGATCAGTCCCAATCCATCTCTAGCCCAGCCAAAGCTCTGACGTGTTCTCTGGGCTACTGTTTCTCATGACTGTATCTCTTAACTCAGTCACCCATCAAGCCCGGACCAATTTCCCTGCAGCCCCTTTGGTTGAGCACTGCCTGCTACGCCATTCCTGCTCTGTACCTGCTCTGCGATTCGGAGCAGCACGGTCCGAAAGCCAACACGATGAACTCCATCTTCGGGAGGGAAGTATGTACCCCCTACAAAGGGCTTGAGGTCTGGAGTCAGCCAGACGCTCATCGGCCAGCCACCTCCACCGCTGGTTGCCTGAAAGACGAATCACGGGTGCACCAAGGTCATGCAAGAGGCACCCTCTGCTCTGTACCCCTCTGGCACACACACGTGCCTCACTTGAGGACAGATGTGTGCTTCTCTCCATCCTTGTGATCGTGGATGGCCCTATTCAGACCACCCCACATACTGGTTCTTCTTGCCTGAGGACCATGAACCTCATCCTGAAACAGTTAAAGCCTCCCGAGCCCTGCCCGTGCCTCCCTTACCTGCACGAAGGTCATGTACACTTTGTCCACATCTGGCCGCTCCTCACGATCCACTTTGATGCACACAAAGTTCTTGTTCATAATCTCCCCGATCTCCTTGTTCTTGAAGGACTCCTCCTCCATCACATGGCACCAGTGGCAGGTGGAATAGCCAACTGAAAACAAGCTCGGGCGAGTGAGGAAAGGCCCTTCGCGGGGAGCAGGACAGGCGTTATGGGGAGATCGCTCAGAGGTGGGACACCCTGCTATGGGGAACAGCTGCTGCCCCCCTGGAGAAGAGGTGGAGGAGAAAGGCCTCCTGCGAGCATGGAGGCTTGCAGGGCCTCCTGGGCTCTCCAGCTCTTGCTCCTAAAAACTGGCCGAGGACTCTGGTAGCCAGGAGGGCCCCTGGATACAGCCCATCTTCAGCGAGAGCTATTAAAGCCCTCTCTTGCTGGCAGAGAATTAGTGCCCAGTGTTCAGCCTTACCTATGCAGTTATTCACACACCAGCTCAGGACACAGCCCGGCTTATCTGGTCATCTACTGCACAACACGTGGGAACACGAAATACGTCTTGTTTCTGGTTACCTGACAGGAATATCAGCTTGTTTTCTTTCTTTGCTTTATCAAAGGCTTCCTGACTCCAAGGGAACCTGTGGAGGGAAGACAAGAAAGGAGCTTCAGGGGTCACTGCTGCCAGGATTCACGGGCTCCTCTAAAGCTGCCTGAGAAGCCGCTGCCTGGTGGAGAGCGGTCAAGACAGCCGGGGGCATGGCTGGCTCAGGAGCATGGACCCCAAGCCTGTGGGGAGCTGGACAGGAGGCCACACTGCTTCGTCTGCCATCGCTTCCATGGCAGCAAGTCCCTCAGCCCCACGGACACGGGACGAGGAGGGAGAAAGACACGAGTCGCTCTTACCAATCCACGGGGTTGTGAGCGTGCTGCAGGAGGTAGGGGGACTTCTCGTTAATCAGGCGGTTGGTGTGACGAGGGACGCTGGGGGGGCTGGTTGTCCCCCCCGTGGCCATGGTGACGCTCCCCGTTAGAAACACGCACCTGCGACGCCAAACAGGCTCATCATTTCCTTGCTCACCACAGCGAAGCGCAGCCCCTGGAGAGAGCCGCGACACCCCAGACCAGCACCACCTTCACCCAGGCTCCCTTGGGTGCCCAGCATGGCCCCGGAACAGGGTGCCGCTCCCTGCTATTCGCCCCCTGTGCCAGGGAACCGCTCTCAGGCCCAGGGCTGGGCAGCTCCACTGGGGCTCAGTCCACCTCCGTCCCCCCCCCAGGACCCCTCCGCCAGGGCAGCAGCCCCTGCAAAGTCTTCCCCACTTGCTGGAGGCTCAGGCGAGGCTGCTCTTCCCATGCTCGCCATCCCCAGGGCTCCCTCCCCTCCAGCCCCCAACCCACCACTGGCATCCTTTGGGGGCACAGTCACCCGACAGCCGCGGGCAAGGGAGCAGCAGCTGCGGGATTTGTTCCGTGTGTCCTCAGAGAGGAAAATCCCCTCCCGCGGGTGCCGGGGTAGGTGCGGGGTCAGGGTGCGGGCAGGGCGGCACAGGCTCTTCGTGGCGAGGGGAGCAAGGGACAGGAGGGGACCGGAGTGATCCTCCTGCTGCTGGGCGGGATGCAGGGGTGGGACGCTGGGATGCCGGAGGGGGCGCGAGAGGGGTGCAGGAAGGGGGTGCAGGGACTATGCAAAGTCACGCAGGGGGGTACAGGGATGCAGGGAGGGTTTAGTTAGGGAGGATGCAGGAGGGGTGCAGGGAGGACTTAGGGAGGATGCAGGGGGACGCAGAGGGATGCAGGGAGGATTTCAGGGAATGCAGGAGGGGTGTAAGGGTGCAGAGAGGATTTAGGAGGGATTCAGGGGGGCATGACTATGCAAAGTCACGCAGGGGGGTACAGGGATGCAGGGAGGGTTTAGTTAGGGAGGATGCAGGAGGGGTGCGGGGGGGGTTTAGGGGAGATGCAGGAGGGGTACAGGGATTGCAAGGATGCAGGGGAGCATTTAGGGGGATGTGGGAGGTGCAGGGAGGATGTAGGGGATATAGGAGGGGTGCAGGGATGCGGGGAGGATTTGGAGGAGCGCAGGGGAGGTTGAGGGAGGTGCAGGGGGAGACAGCGGTCATGCCGAAGGGCCGCCAGGCGCCGCAGCGACCGCCGCCCACCGCCCCGCAGGGGCGCAGCCGGGGCCCCCAGCCGCCCGCCCCCGGGGGCCGGCCCCGCCCCTCCCGGCGCCCCCCGCCCGCTCCCAGCCGGTACCTGCGGGCCCGGCGCAGCGGCGCCGCGAACATGGCGGCGGGGCGGGGCGGGACGGGGCGGGGCGGGGCGGGGCGGGGCTGCCGCCGCTCCCCGTGACCGGCCCGAGGCCTCCGGGGCGGCACCGCCGCGGCCTGGCCCGGCGCCCCCCGGCCCGCCCTCCTCGCCGGGCCCTGCCCGCCCCCGCCGCCCGCCCCGGGAGCCGCACACCGCGTCCGTCAGAGCATTTTATTGTCTCGCAGGCAGCCCGGAGCCGCCGCTCTCCAGCAGCGCCGAAGCACCGGCGCCCCCCGCCGCCCCCCTAGGCCCGGAGCGGGGCCCAGCAGCGGGCGAGGAGGCGGCTGTCCCCCGGGGGGGACCCTGCCCGCCCTGCCCGCAGCTCCTTCTGGAGGGACCGGGGGGGGGGGGGCTGAGGGGAGCAGCGAGCGGGAAGGGGGCGAGGGGCTGGCGGGGGGCGGCAGCCAGGGCAGCGCGAACCAGCCGGGACCCCGGCGTGGGGCAGCGCCTGCCCAGGGAGGGGAGCACGGGAGGGGGCAACCCCAGCTCCCCCCCGGCCCCAGCGTTGCCCTGGCTCCCCGCAAGCACCGGGGCGAAGCCCCCTACCCCGAGGGGAACCATCCAGCAGCGAGGCCGTGGCCAGACCCCATGCACCAGCCCAGCCTGCTGCACCAGAGCCCCCAGACCACAGCCCTTAGGAGGGGCCCCACCACGGCCCCTACACCGCCCTCGGCAGCGGCTCTGGCCCTCGCAGGGGAAGGGGGCCCCCTCTCGCCCGTCAAGCACGGGGGCTCATGCTGGCTGCCCCCCAGCCGGCAGGCACGGGGAGGGGGCTGGCGTGGGGGGCACCCTCCCTTGCAGCTAGCGAACCGCTGGCCCCCCAAGGTCTTGGCAGGAGAAAAGGCCGGGGAGGTCTGTAACAGCCGGGGAAGGGGCAAGAGTCTACACATCCAGAGACTTCAGAGGAAGGGGTTGAGCCCCCCCGGAGCGGCCGGTGGGCCGCTCAGCGGCAGTAAAGGCTGCGGCAAATTGCTGGGGAGTTCGGGGAAGGCGCCGGCCTGGGGGAAGGCACTGGCAGAGGCGGGGAGGGCGGCAGTGGCGGTGGGGACGCTGCTGAGGGGCAGCGGCAGGGACGCGCTGTAGGTCATGGAGTTGGCGGGGAGGCCCGTGGGCAGGCTGGGCACCGGCGAGCTGGTCCGCATCTGGTTGAGTGTCGGCTTGGGCTGCTCGGCGAGGCTGAAGGGGTTGGTGGGGGACGGTGTGCTCAGACCTAGCAAGGAGAGGATGGGACACGTCAGGGCAGCCATGCCACCCCCAAACACTCCTCTGCCCAGCCCAGGGAAGCCCCCGGCCGGCAGCCTGCACCACAGCACCGGCACCTACCCGAGAGAAAGGGGTTGCGCGTCTTGGAGGCCGGTGCAGGCGCGACCAGGGAGTCCAGGTTGACCAGGGAGGAGGCAGCGGGGCCGAGGAAGGCCTCAGGGGTTTTACAGTCCTTCCGCTCCTTGCCGGATTCGGGCAGGGAGTCGGCCAGGTTGGCGAGGTCAAAGCTCTTCGTCCCATCCTGCCTGGCACTGGGGAACAGGTCGCCGAAGGGGTCCAGCTCTTGGGGGGGGGACACGACATGAGCCACGTGAGCCAGCTGGGAGACACCGGGGGTGACAGCGTCCCCCCCGTTACCGCACGGGGCGGCTAACAGCACATCGCGCCCCAGGTCACAGCTTGATGCAGTGGGGCTGAGGCTGCAGCATGGCATGCCTGAGCTCCCCCCGAGCCGCCACAGGAGGCGGCGGGGTTGGGAACATGGGTGCACGCAGGGACCAGAGCTGCCCCCTCGGCTACGGGGCAGCCCAAGCCCACGGCACACACGATGGCAGGTGGGAACAAGCTTTGGCCACGCCAGCAAGCAGCCACACACAGCCCAGTCAGCCCTGGAGCTGCCTCCCTGCAACGGGCAGGGACAGGTCACCGTCCCCACCTGCCCAAATCGGCCCCTGCCCGCTCCCCCAGCTCTTACCAACGGGGCTGTTGGACTTGGCCGAGGAGGGCGGCTGCGAGGGCTCCTGCTCCGGCGGCTCGGGCGGCTTTGCAAACAGGTCAAAAGCATCCCCCCCTGGAGCTGGGGGGAAGAGGTGAGACTCAAGGAGGGGAGCAAGCGGGGAGGTGAGAGGCGGGAGATGTACGGGCAGGAGAGAGGCAGGGGCGGCTGCCTGCAAGGAGACAGAGAAGAGGGCGTGCGGTGGGGGGGCGCAGGGCTGGGGGTCGGGAACGTGCACTGGCTCGGGGGGGGGGGGGGCTAAGATGAACCAGACCATTGGGGGGGTCACTGCAGACCAAGGCAGCCCCCACACTGCTTGCAGCCGTAGCCCCCGCAGCAGGCAGGTCCCTTTCCCAGCCCCAGCAGGGACAGGCGGAGGGGACAGGTCTGCAGGAATGCTGTAACAACCAGCACTGGCCCCCAGGCCGGATTCTGCTCTCCTCCCCAGGGACTTAAAACTGAGGGCAATACATGCAGGGCCTCCACGGGGCCGGAGGAAGCACCGAGGCGGAACCGAGAGTGGCATTGAGCTCTGAAACACAGGCGGCTCCTACAACTGCTTCCTCATCTGCAACGCAGCACCTGCGAGCAGCAACCGTCCCATCCCGGTAGGGCGCGTAGGGCTGGTTTGGGGTGAGCAAACAAACAGGTAGCACCGGTGGGGGACACGCTGTCACCCCGCTGCTGGAGCGGTGCGGCAGCTGCTATCCGCTCCCATGGGAGGGCTCCGTTAACTGTGCCATGTTAATTAAAGCAGCCTATTCTGTGCAGGGACAAAGCCTAAAAGTTCTCTGAAGCCTTCAGGATGCCGAGGGGCAAGCAGAGGTCCCGCTGCAGGGCAGGAGAGCAGGGAGGGGGAGTTTGCAGAGCTGGCTGCGGAAGGAAGGGGGGAGCACCCCGGGATGCCCACTTGCAGGAGGGCAGCGATGGCCAATGCTGCCCACAGTCCCCAGCAAAGCCAAAACGCCGATCGAGCCTCTTACCAGGGTTAGGAGGTTGCTCGGCCACAGCGGCCCAAGGGTCAGCAGCTGGCGTAGAACCAGGGACCTGGGTGGGGGGGGATGCCGTCACCCAGGGGTCCGCAGGAGGGAAGCCAGAAGACAAGGGTGCCTTCCCCCAAGGGTCAGAGGCTGCAGTGGTGCTGGGGGGGAAATCCCAGGGCCCGGCGGAGGTTTGCTGGGATGAAGCGCTTGCCTGGGAGAGGGGCTCCCCGCCAGCGGCTGGGACCGGCACCCAGGGGTCAGCCGCACCGGCCCAGGTGGAGGCTGCCGGCTCCGCTTTGGGTTTCATATCTGAAAGAAGAAGGGAAGCTGTGGAAGAGGGGAATGGCGCAGGGCACGGAGGGATGCTGAGCGGCGGGTATGTGCCCGGGGGACCACGGCTTCCAGCAGCACTGCCCGGGCATGCAACAGACCGGGCAGCGGAGGGAGGAGAAGCAGGAGGTCCTTACTGTTGCTGGGGAGGGACAGAGGCAAGGGAGAGGTTTCTGCCACTGTCCCAAGCTTTGGCAGCCTGCGAGTTGCCCCCACCTGGCATATCCCATGGGTCGGCAGACGTGTGGCTGGAGGGGGCTGGCGCCGGCCCGAATATATCTGCCAGCTCCAGGATAGAGGACTGCAAACAGAAAGGGAATTAAGGGGTGAGGGAAGCCCCGGGCAGACCTGCGGGATCGCCCCAGAGCCCAAGGCTGGCTGTGTGGCCATCCAGGCCCCCAGCGCTGTACCTGGCTTTTCTTCATCTTATCTTCTTCTTCCTCTTCCTCCCTGCCCTGGGCAGTCTCCTCTATGGCTCTCTGCAGCAGGGAATTCTCCCCTTGCCAAGCCCTCACCTCCTGTGGGGACAAGGGACAGGGCCCATGAGCTCAGCAACCCTGCAGGCAGCACCTTCTCCAGGAGACAGACCCAGCACAAGAGCTGCCACCGCATCCCCGAAAAGTCCCAGCATCCGAGCAGGCGGCTCCTCTGGGGCCGAGCCCGCCAGGAGAGTGCTCAGCAGACAGCCCGGAGCAGCGAAAGCAAAGCAGGTGCCGGAGCGAGGAGGCGTTTCAGGCTCCAGTGCTCCAGAGAGAAGCCCAAGTGCAAGGAGAGAGGAGTGCCCGGGGCTGCAGGGCACAGGTACCTTCTCGTGCTCCTCTTTGCTCAGCGCGAGCGCTAGCTGCAATTGCCTTTCTTCGTCTGTACTGGAAATTGGAGGGAGTGGCTTCTGCCAACAGAGGAAATTGGGAAATTCAGCTTGCCCTCAGCTCGCGGGACTGCTTGGAGGTCCCTGTCCTTGCCACCGCCTCTCCTGCGGCCCCTTGCCTGCCTGCACAGCATCTCTGTGCCCATCCAGACAGCTTTGCCTGCAGACCTCCCGCCCGGTGCCCCTACGCTCTTGAACCAGGCTCCCCTGCAGCCATTACCCCAGCTCCTTCCCCTACTCCATCACCTGCCTCTGCATCTAGGCCGGGACGACCCTAAATTAGGCAGCCAGCATCTCCCCTGGGAGGTTTTCAGGGACGCCGATGCAGTCAGCGGAGGAGAGGGGATCGATTAGGCAGCCCCTCGCCCCGGCAGCCTGCTGAGGAGGTGGGTTTGCAATGCCGACCAGCCTCGGTTCGGGAATCCTGCCCGGCCCTGCCCTGCTGGGAGAAAAGCGCCCAGACCTGAGGCAGATTTTGGGGAGAGGCTGTCCCCGTACAGCCATGGCAGCCCGGATTACCGCTCCGTGACGCTTGTCCAGCAGCGTGGGACCAGCTGGGGCTGGGAATGGGGACCCTGGTGGGGGGGGTGTTTGTGTGTGCACACCTGTACAAGTGTGTGCGAGCGTGCACACATGTGCACAGCCCAGAGGGACTCCAACAGGCAACACTTTCAAGAGCGTGTTCCTACAGTACTCATCGCAGCAGCGTATGGAAGCTATAAATACTCCAATTCCAGGACAAAAATAGGGATATACGCTCTGCTCCGTCTCCAAAAGAGCCTCCATCAGGCAGGGAAGACGGGCAGCAGCAAGCGCCGTCTCCAAAGGTTGTCCCCTGTCCCGGCAGGACCGAGCTCGCAGTGCTCAGTGCCAGCCCCGGGGGGACGCCCACCAGCCCGGGCACACAGCCCCTCGGTCACCACGTCCCTCCGACTTTGTGTGCCCGGCCGTACCCGCGTGCCCACACAGGCCGTGCCAGCCAGCGGCAATCTCAGCCGGTGCGCAAATAAGCCGTCCCGGGTGGAAAAGGGGCCGTGGCCAGCAGATAGGAGAGGGGACAGCCCTGGGGGAGGTTTCACGGTTGGGGACAGCAGCTCGCTTGCTGCCCGCATCCCTGCTCAGCTCCTCCTGGTGCTGTTTTCCAGTGCTCCTTCAAGCCCGGTTTGAAAGGACCAGCAGTGGGAGGGAGCACCCGGCCCCACTGAGCCCCCAGCCTGGTGCACAGCCTCGGGGATGCTGCCGGCTCCCCACCCACCACGCAAACCGCAGCGCTGCGCGAGGCATCGCCTCCTAAAACCTCCGCAGGAAGGCAACAGAAATGGGGCGAGCTTAGACCAGAAGCCCTCAGCAGAAGAGCGCAGCCAGGTTTGGGAGGGGTCGTAGTAAATCCAGAAGACCCCCCCCAAGTTCACCCTGGGGTCTGGGAGGCTGGACGGGTCTCAGCCTGGTGCTGTCCCTGCCGGTACGAGGACGGGGAGCAGGGACAGCCCATGCCTCCATCTGCCTGCTGGCAATTTTGGGTGCCGGACAGTGCGAGCAGCCTGGTGCAGTTGCAGGTGCATGCACCGGCCTCAGGCAGCCCCCAAAATCCTCCCTCCTCCCAGGGAAATGACCCACCATGCCCGCAGACAAGGCAAGGTGCAGGGAGATGCCCAGCTTCGCGCGCCCTGGGGCGGGCAGAGCCACCCTACCTTCTCCGCCTCCTCCCGACTCATGGCCAGCGCAAGCTGCAGCTGCAGCTCCTCCTCGCCCGTCGTCTGGGGCCTCGCTTGCTCCAGGTCGGAGGCAAACCGTGGGGATGAGGATGATGCTGGGAGATAACAGAGGAAAAGGGGAAGAAGCAGCGTCAGGATTGGGGTATTTTGGGGAGCACATCAGCAGCCTCCCCCAGGCCCCATCCCAACGCCCACAGCTCCGCAGCATGGCTTCCCCAGGGGACGTAGCCCCACATTAGAGCTCCCTACCACAAATGAGCCATGGGTTTAAGGTTTGGGGCACCGCCAGCTGCCACCACTGCTGGGGTTCACCACTGGCCAAGCCAAACCTCTGCCCGCGGCACAGGATAGAGTCAGGCTTCACCACCGCTCCTCCAAAAGGTGGCGGGGAGCGATGAGCACCAGGAGGGTGCAAACCAAACGCAACGCCTGCCTCCACCCCACAGCGCGCCCGAGCGAGCCGCCAGCCCTGCGAACGAGCCCCCAGGCCCCTGCCAGCAGCACTCACAGTTAAAGGAGGAAGGCGAGCCCCGCGCCCGGCCGTAGTCGTCACCGTAGGGCGATGCGCGGCGGCCATAGGCGACCTGGTGGCTGCTGCTGCCCATGCCCTCGAGGGCCATGCGCTCCTTGGTCTGCAGCGCGTGCGCCCGCTCCTGCTTCAGCCGCTCCTCGTCCTTCAGCAGTGCCATCACCTGCTTCACCTTCTCTCGGATGTTGATGCCCTGGTCCTTGCCGTCCCGGTCCACGTACTGGAAGTCCTTCAGCGTCTGGATGGTGTAGAGGTTCTCCCGGCATTGGTGGGTCACCTTCTCAGAGCCAGTTTTGATGAGGTAGTCCAGGAGGGTGAGGGCTTTGTAGACATGACGCCAGTTCTTGCCACTGTCGTTCAGCCGCCGCCAGATCATGCCCATGACCTCGGCAAAGGCCACCGTGTTGAAGGTGAGGTCGGCGATCTCCGACATCAGGGAGCTGGGGGGTCCCCAGGGATCGTTGGAGGTGGCCTCCCGCACCTTGATCTCTGCCTCCGAGTAGTTGTGCACGATGTTTTTCACCTGCCGGCGCAGCGCCGAAGTCGTCATGGCTGTGCGGTGCCGGAGACCCGCCGGTGGCAGGCAGGAATGGTGGAGAAGGGATGGGCACTCACGGCCACGGCCTCACTGGCACCTGCAGCGGGGAACGGGGACACAAAGACGTCAGCACCGCCCCAACCACTGAGACCCGTCCCCAGAGCCCCCGGCTGGATCCTGGGACACTTCTCAAGGTGGAAGTGCCCATCGTCAGGGCATCAGGTGCACTATGCGGGGCTGCCACTGCTCGCTAACCCAAAGACACGCAGGACGCTCAAGGGGAAAAAAAATCTCATAGCAAGCCAGTACCCAGCACCGAGGAGCCGCCAAGAGATTTGGCTCTGGATTCAGCAACATTTGGAGGAGATTTTACCCTGCACGTCTGCTTCTAAAAGTAACCACCTGAAAATGGCAGCTCCCTCCTCCAGATCCCAGCTGCCTCAGCCCCACCATCCCGGAAAAGCTGGTTTCAGGCCCCCCAGCCCTCACGCCAGCCAGGGGCTCCCCTGTACCCCCAGATGCACTATCTGCGGCCATATGTGGCCCTGCTTGCCCCAGCCATCGCCCCAAGGCTCTCAGTGCCACCGAG
This sequence comes from Aptenodytes patagonicus, assembly GCF_965638725.1. NCBI lineage: Eukaryota > Metazoa > Chordata > Aves > Sphenisciformes > Spheniscidae > Aptenodytes > Aptenodytes patagonicus. The sequence goes on along the minus strand of NC_134964.1, from coordinate 844,397 downwards.
GATGGGTCCTACAAAACCAAAGCCCTGCCGTGAGTCAGAGCCTGCCATGACTTACCAGCACTGGCAGCCACTCGGGTGGGTTTTCCCAGCAAACTTGATAATTTTGCTTCCGCGAGAGGCTGCGGATATGGAAGTGCATGCTGACGCGGGGTTGCGAATTTGGGGTGCTATCCTCCAGCGCCAGGTCAGCGAGTGGGATGGATAATGCAATCCCCCTCTCCGAAAACCCCCGAGCTGCCTGAGCCTTCTCTGTGCCCAGATGCAGGGCCGGGGCAGCAGGGGCCCGTCCTTGGGGCGTGCTGCACCCGACGGGGGATGCAAAATCACGTGGGTCAGTCTGGACCCATTTTCACGTGAGCCCATCTCCACTCTGCCCCCTACTCCGGGCTAGTCCTAATCCTCACCTTCTCCCTGCATGGTGGGAAGACACCATTTACCCTCATTTTATCAGAGGGCTAAGCAAAGCCAGGAGGCAGAGGCTGCCTGGAGCTGCCTTGCCCTCAGCAGGGCCGCGGAGCCAGGCTGCTCCCAGAGCTCCCACTGCAACTGCAACAAAACTCAGTGGCAATATTTCCCCGTCCGAGATAGCGCTTGTGGGCAGAGGAATATCTCCCCTACGCAGCAGGGCCTGCGGACAGCGATTACTGGTTTCCATCCCACCACCCACCTTGGGGTGCCGGTACCTTCCTGGACTGCAGCCGCTGTGCCGCGTCCAGCCCTCTTCTGGCTCGGGACACTGCTCCCTCCCGCCGGAGCTGGGCCAGGGCTGCGCCGATGTGCCCACAAGCCACACACAGCGCCTGCCACACTCCCGTGCAACCCGTGCAACCAGTCCAGCACCTCCTGCTCCCGCGGGCCGGCGGCCGGGTGCCCCACGGCTCCGCCGGCAATGTCCCCCGTGAGTCAGAGAGGAGGCTGGCACCGCCACGCTCGCGGGAGGCTGAAGTGTCTCTCGAGACACTTCCCTGTATCGATTCCCTTTCGCAATGCAGCCCGTCAGCACAGCCTTTGGATCCCACGGGGAGAGCACACGGTGTGGACAGCCGCACTGTTGCCCGCCTGGCACGAAAACACCTTCGTGACAAGGGCAGCGGCGCAGCAAAGTCCTCCAGGACTTGGCTCTGCACTCTGCTTTCCACCAACACCCAGGCGGGAGATAAAGTCACGTTTTCCAAAGGTGCCACTGGCCTGGCAAACACCAGCAAACACCGGCACTCCTCCTCCGGGGCAGGACGGTCCCTCCTGCCTCCAACAGGTCTCCTGGCAGGACAAACCCCAGGTCCAGCGTGACGAGCTCCGGCACCACTTGTTCTGGCCGGAGACCCGATCCCAGCTGGACTTTGCCTGCCACGAGATGGGCTGGGAAGTCTGCATGGGAAGAGATGGGAAGCAGGGGCTGGGACAGGGGTGAGAGGAACGTGGCCCTGGCTGGAGCACTGCCAGCGGTGTTAAAAGCAGCGGGGTTTATTGAACACCATATCCCCCCCGCCGGAATATAAAGGGAGTGAAACAGAAGCTGTGCGGGAGATAAGGCGGCAGCACCCGGCAGCTCAGATGGAATTACTGCAGTGACCTTGAACAAGAGGCTGCCAGGTGGGAGAAGGACACACGAGTGCGGGGACAGGTCCCCATTGCCCCGCGGCCCGGCCCAGGGGACTGCGGAGGCGAAGCGGGGACGGCGGGGGGGGGCGGCGAGGAGGAATAACATGGAGGGGGAGCAGGAGGGGATGGGGCGAAGGAGGAGAGGGCAGAGGGGCCAGACGAGAGGAGGAGCGAGGCCGAGGGGGGGATTAAAGCCTCGCTCCATCCCTAATCAGGGTGCGGGAGCAGCGCCCGACATGGAGGGAGCGGCAGGGAAAGGCTCCCGGCAGAGCCCTCAGCCGCGCCGCCGGCTCCCGCAGCCCGCCCGGGGGCCGCCCCCGCCGCGGGGCCCCGGGGCCCCGAGCCCGGCCCGGGAGGCGCCTCGCCACCGAGCTGCCCGCCGGGGCCCGGCATCCCCCGGCCCGCGATGCTCCGGCGTCCAGAACCTTCCTCTTCCTCCTCCCCCTCCTTCTCCTCCTCCTCCTCCCCTTCCTTCCTCTTCCTCTTCCTCCTCCTCCTCCTCCTCCTCCCCCCCTCCCCCCGCAGCCCGGCTCCCGAGGGGCGCGCAGCCCCGCTTACCTGCGCGGAGCGGAGCGCGGCCCCGCCGTGCCGGTGCCGGTGCCGGTGCCGGTGGGAGCGGGCTGGAGGCGGCCGCAGCCCGCCCGCTGCGCGCCGCCGAGTTGCCGGGCTGGCTGGGCAGGTCCCGGCGGCAGGTCGCGGCTTAACCCCTTCGGGGCCGCCCGAACCCCGGCCCGGCTCCCGCCCGGGCACCGACAGAGGCGCTCAGCCCCCGCCCCGGTGCGGCGCAGCGCCGTGCGGTACCGGCCGCGGGGGATGCGGCGCCGAGCCCCTGCCCCGCCGCATGCGGGAGGCGGGGATGCTGTAAATGCTCAGTCACTGCCCCTCGCTGGCAGCCAGCCAGCCGCTGCCTGCCGCTGCTTGCTTTGCTTTATTATTTTTTTTTTTTCCCCTCCCTCCCTCCCCCCCCCCCATTATTTTCAGACAGAAATCAACGTCCCCGGGCTGGGAAGCGCCTCCGAGGGCTGCCGACCCTCCCCGCCCTCCCCATAACGCAGCTCCCTCTCTGGTACCCAAGGCCACGGTTGCAATTTGGGTTCGTTAAAATTTTTTTGCCAGAATCTAAATTTGGAGCGGATTCTTCCCCTGCTCTGAACAGCTACCGGAGCCTGGCTGGGGGAGAGAGGGAGGCATCAGATGACATGACAAAATAAGTCATGTCTCTCGATCGTTTCAATGCCACCCCCTCTCTCCCGGCCTCTGCCTTCCATTTTAATCACTGACAGGCCTTCAAGTATTATGGATAGATATAATCTTTTTAATATCACTGACATTTTCCATAATGGAAAGCATCTCCTGCGTGCTGAGACATTCTGGAGGGGGATCATGCCTTCCTGCTGATGCTCCCGCCGTGCAAAGCGCAGAGCTGAGACTCCTCTTGCCCCAGGCCCTGGCGCTGAAGGTCTGCAGGTCCTGCCTTGGGTCGCGAGGAGAAGGCAACGGGGAGGCCATATGCCTCCAGGAGCTTTGCAGATCTCATCAGCCTGACTTTCCCAACAGGCTCTGGCCGTGCAAGCTGAATGTGCATCTAGTCCCACTCCCAGCTGCAGCCTGTGAGAAGAACACCTCCAGCATCCAAACCATCCTCCAGGTCGACCTGGAGAACATCCCAGTTTGGGCGGTGGGAGGCATTCTTCACGGTTGCCTGAGACCCAGGCCTCCTTCTTCCTCTGTTCCCAGTGCTCCCGGTTCACCTGTGTCAGACGGCCGAGGCAGCCAGCTTGCCCCTCTTCAGGCACTGATTTTTTTATAAGCAAAGTGAACCTCTCCATAGGGACAACACCCTACGAGCTGCAGCGGAGCTGTACAAACACGGGGTTTGCTTTGCTAGGTGGCCCACAACCCCGCCGTAGGAAGGGGGACCCAGCAAGGCTCTAAAGCCGATTTCCCTCAGCCCTGGCACAAGCCAGCTGCTCACCCAGACCCCCTCTGCCACTGAGAAGCCTCTGGAAATCTGCTGTCACCTTCTGTTTGCAGCATTTTCCTGGAATCCCCCTTCCTGGCCTCTCTAATAGTTACGGTGTCTTCAGGCCCCGGCTCACGTGATGGGTTTGGTATATAACTCCCAAGGCCAGGAAGGTCGCTCACCTCGGTTATTTAGCAAACACAACACAAATTATTAACACTAATACAAATAACGCCCACATTTGGGAGAGGAAAAGGAATACGCTCCTTGTCTGGCTGCTAGGACTTGGCATTATAGGGACTGGAGCATCCACGTGTCCTTCAGAGCGCAGGGCTGACCAGCCCTGAGGGTCTCTGCTCTAACGACAGAACCCACATCTCACACCAGGCCTGTGAACGAGGGGTACATGTTTCTAAAGGTGTTCCGTGGAAGCCAGCTCTAATTCCACTGCAGTTCCAGTCATCTAACTTCCACAAATCAATGCAAAGGGGGGGGGGGAAGGCAGCTGGCTGGAGAAAGCTGCAGCAGCCAGACGGCAGAGTATCGCTCTTGTTGGCCCAGCACATCCCTTCCTGTGCGCTGCGTGTACCTCATCCCTTGAGGACACTCTTGTCCAAGGCTGCAAGAGGCACTGGCGATATTTATTTCAAAAAATTAAGACTATTCACAGCATTCAGGTTTGTTCTCCTTTGCAGAAGTTCTTACGCCACCCACCCTGTGCCACCAGGCTCCTCCCGCGGAAGGGGAGACCAGCCTAGGACATGCTTCCACAGTATGTGACTGACGCGAAACTCCCATCTACCTGTCTTCACATTAACAAGTTTTCCTGTGAGTAGAGCTACACATGGAGCCTGGTCTCTATAGGCTGGACTGGAGGCACGGATCCCGTGAATGGGCTTTGCCATCTCGTAAGGTGAGGCTACCAGATAAAAGTATTCCTGCCTTTGAGACAATCACGTTGCCTCTATAATGTGCAGACTCCCTCTTGTCTAGAAACAGATGGCTCGAGCTGTTTGAGTTGGGCAGATTCACAAGCTGATAATCATCTCCAGGGAGGCAGGAGCTATTGTCAGAGCCTGTGAGACACACCCCAACTTCAGGCCTTTTTCCTCCTAATTCTCAAAATGTTGCTGAAATTCTCGCTACAGTAATGCTGAGCAGAGACATTCCCTTTGTGGGTTCGTGCCCGCTAAGCCAGAAGAGACTTCTGGCTTCCACAGAAGCCGAAGTGCTTCCCCTGACCATGCTAAGAGAAAGGATCTCGAAACACGAAGGGCCTCACCTGGCCAGCAAAAAAAAAAAAAAAAAAAAAAAAAGCTGCATTTTGCCATGGTAATGCTGGGAGCCAATGGGAAGAATATATTCCTCTCCCCAGAGACAGCACGAGTTAAAATGAGAAAGCAAGAGAAAACAGTTCTGCAGAAGGAACAGTTACGCTACGCGTCAGCGTGGCTGCCAATGTAAAAGAGCTCGTGCCTGAGGCACACACGCCTGGTGCAACTGCGCAGCGATGCACAGAATTTGTAACAGCAGTGCTCAGCACGGATATGCATCTGCCGCCTAAGAACCCCAAAGGTATCACGAACCTAAATTAATAATCTACACTGATGTCATTTCTCCACAGGGCCAAAGCCTCTCCGGGGAATGCCGTCCAGCTGCTTTAGCAGGAAGATGGCACTTTACTGACATAAGCCAGGTCTCTCTTGATGCCAGGTCAAGAGGGACCCTGCCTTGGAAGCCTGCTCCAACCCAAGCCCAGCTGCAGAGCATGCGACACTCAGACTTGGGATGCTTCCACAAAAAACCCCATTCCAGCCATGATGCACAAGGAAACCCAGACAGACGGTGGTGATAAGCCCAGGCGCACACGCAGGCTGACAGAGCCAGGATGGATGGCTCCAACACAAGGCCTAACCGTGCTCACAGTATTTACGGCATGAATTTCACTCATTTTAATTCAAGAGTGATTAGTCTTGGAAAGAAGCAAGTAAGAGCTGGCTCAGAATGGGGCATCGGCACGGGCACATTGAGCTGGATGGAAAGAGGTGGCAAGATCAGCACAAGAAAAACTCATGGGTGCAGAACCAGGCAGGGTGGCACACCCCTTGGGACAGTGCGTTTTCATCAGGATCCTGAATGCCTCAGAGAAGCCTGCTGTCAGCGAGTCCCGAGAGGAGACTGGACAAGCAGTCAAGAATATGATCAAAAATGGGATGGATTTTTCTAAGTTACTGTCCTGGTGCTTAGGCTCATGAGTACAAGGGACACTCTCTGCTCACTCGCCTGCTAGCCAAGCAAGATCGAGAAACAAAGAATAAGACATATCTCATGTTGACTGGCACTTTTAAATTCTTCTTCCTTAGCAGAAATGCCAGTATTTTCTAGTCTTAACAGTTTCTGAGGCTGTGATATTTCTTGCCTTGTCTCTTCTTGGCAAGCGATCATCTGTAGAAGTAACAGATGATCTAGCAACAGTCTCACATCAGAGCATGTCAGAAAAGAGGCACCCCAGTATTTGTAATCACTGCATCACTTCAGAAAGAAGAATCTCCACTTGATCTGTGTAAATATGGTTATTTATTTTTTAAAAGTAAGTTTATTTCTAGTTACAAAGGGCTTCGCTCTCCCACTTTAGAGCATCTTTTTTCTTTAGTTCCTCAAATAAAGAAACCATTTTGCTCACCATTGAATCCAGCAGCCCATAAACCTGCAGCAGAAATTAACAGAAGATAGTTGCAGTGAAAACACGTGAAGAAGTCCTGATGACAAGACCGACAGACAGAGAGATGGTTTCTCATGCAGGAGCACATTAACGTACGGGCATGCACACAACCGCATAAAAGTGGCTGCCTGCTAACAGAGCTTAGCTCTAGTAATAACTTTTCTGGCTATGAAGTGTGTTTAACGTTATCCGAGATACAATTAATTCTGCTGATCCCTCAAGAGTCTGCAAGCATGCTAAAGACATCCCAGATAGAAATCCCGCATGTGGCTATGTGATGGCTGGATTTACGTTAACAGATTCCAGGCTGGAATAAAGGACATCTTACTTTGTATTTCACACTTGCCTTGCTACAGAATCACAGACATACGTTTGTCAGTTTTCTGAGTTTAACAAAATGCGTTTGCCTCTCCACCTAAGCTTCAACGTAAGCTTAGAAGCAAAGAACAAAAACTAGAAACAAAGATATAAGCTTTGGTCAGACTCACTTCAATATAAAGTTTCTCCTGGTATGTCCCAAACAAAATAGGGTCCACCTGCTCCTGGGGAGGTTCCACTCTATCTGTAGGTACAGCTTCCACAGGCTGTGCTCCCTCTTTCAACTCCTGCGATGAAGTGGAAGATTTCAGCTTTTTCTCATCTTTTAACTTTCTGCTGCTTGGACGTTCCTATTCAGGGACAGACGGAAAAAAAAAGTGACATAGGCCAGAACACCTTTCAGATTGTGGCGAGATGCACCTCCCAGAAGCAGCACCTCTTTCACTGGGTTGGAAATCAGCTCAAATTCAGGATACACAACCTCAGAACGGGTCACACTGTCCCCAGCACTTAGATTTCAACAGGCATCCCAACACATACCTCTTTCTCTTTCCCTGCTGTCTTTGTGGTTCTTTTTTTGCCTTCTTTATCCTTACCACCAAATGACCTTCTCTCTTCTTTCCTAATGGTTATTCTGTCTCCCTTTCCTCCTTTTATAGGTTGCTTTACTTCCACTACAAAAGAAAGAATTTCTATTACCCAAAAACAACATTTTCACATCCAGAAAGACAAGCCCGCTGCACTCACGCAGTGGAAGTATATTACTTTTGCAGTGTATTTTCCTCTTTTTATTAATCTGAGCTGTACTGCACTGAAAAACAATACCTTGAAGAGTACTTCGTTTAAATAAGGAATGAACAGGTCTCAGACATGTATCAGAACGAGCCTGTAAAACAGCTAATAGTGAGATAGGGTTTTCCGGGTTAGTCTGTGTGAAAACCATGGCTACATCTAGCTAAATTAAAAGGCTTATTTGTGCGGTCTTTTTTTCATGACACCAAACCACAGATCACAATTAGTATCACACAATCTGCCTTTTTTTCTGACGCGTTTTGTTATAAAAGGTTTGAGGGGAAACTGCTGACGTTGCCATTTCAGTTGAAATTCAGCACGTTTTCTGGATTTCCAACAGTCCACAGAAACCGGTTGCTGTGCTAAAACTACCATTTACCCGTTTCCTCTGGAACAACATCTACATAGGCGTCCTTCTCAGGCAAGCCAAGCAGGGATCTCAGCTTCAGAGAGTGACTCACCAGACCATCAATTGTTTCACGCCACAGCTGGAGACTGAGAAAAGCATCAGAATCAGAAGGGCGACAAGTACAGCAATTGCCATCTTGTTTTACCCTGTGCCCAGGAGTGAAGGCACCCTACAGCTGAGAGCTGTTCTGCCCAACTAAACCAATAAACTAGCACCCACCATCTGAAAAGCTGTGCAGAGGGATGCTCAATTTCTTTCCTCACGTCCGAGCCTTCTGAGGTCTCAATGGTTTGCAAACCAATGGGCTCATATGGACCCATAAATAATACTGTGAAACTAGATCTCCTGCTCTTCAACATGACACATGTTGGTAAATCAGCATCGACCTGCTCTCTGTTTATCAAGAGGAACCTGCACCCTTCTAATTTAGAAGCAACTGAAAGCTGTTGATATGTTTACAGTCTGAAAGCCTGAGTAAAGAACAGAGAACTGTATCTTCCCTCATACAGTCTATCTGAGTAAAAGGGTACAGAAAATTACCCAAAGGTTTCATAAATATAGACTAGAATAATCTTGCCAGAAATAATCTTGTATACTCCCCAAAATTACATGAATTTACTATTCTAAACTTATCTCCAGGGGGAAAAAAAAAAAAGAAAAAAAAAGGCATTTGGGTCCTAGACTGCTGCTACAATTAATCTATAAAAAACCAGAGTGTAAAGAAGACTTCTAGACCTCATATAATTATCTGCACTCTGAATCACAACGCTTGCAACAGAGCTGGCTAAGGCTGTTGATCACACGATGCATTTACAAGGTTTATCTTGCAAAGGTAACGCACCAGGTTTGATACAAAAGGTCTGACTGAGTTGGCCTCTGTTCAACACACAGCTCCAGCGCTGCCTTATTGAGCTGGGTCAGTGCTGCTTCTCGCTGCTCCTCCCTGGGGATTGACTTTATAGCCTGATGTGAGAGAAAACACAAGGTCCGTGGAGCGAGCGCTTCCTCTCAGTCTTCATTCCCAGTCCGTGGACCCTGAGCTCAACACAGCACGCCACGGCTCTCTTCCTGGACGCCAGTCTGAAACCAGGTTGCACTGAGCACTTACGCACCCAGGTGTGGCCTCCTACAGGGCTGGGATTTGGCCAAGGTGCACAGGCGACCCAAGATCTGGGGAGCAGTGCCAGACCCCTCAGCGAGATTCACAGTAAGCCCCTTTGCAAGGTCACAGGTGTGCTGGAGAACAGGGATTCTAGCGAGCTAGAAGGCCCCGAAGTAAAGATTAGTTATAAAAGCAGCAGAGAGGTTTCCAAGAGAGCACTACAGAAAAACTGCGCTGACAGAATCCAAACCACTCTTGCTTTAATCTAGGGAGGTCTATACTTTATCCACAGCCTGTCATGAGTGCCCCCTTAGTGCTCTGATGAATAGGAAGGACTCTCCAAGGAGAGGAGCCCTTGGGGAAGCCCCAGGAGGCTGTAGGATTAGCCTGCCCCCCACATTCAGTCCTGGGATGACAGAAAGCTAATGGGGGAAGAGCTTAAAATATCTATTACATTGTGCGGTTCTCTTTTCTTCTTCACACAGCAGCCCTCAAAGTCTCTCTTGGGAATCTCTTTACAAGAGCACTGAGGGTGTGGTCAGCAGAGCTGTAGTGATTTTCTGTGATGCACATCATAAATCGTCTCTAACTCACAGCACATTGGAAGCAGACCTTTGGGTGGGCTCACACTGGGGTACACCAGGCTATTTGTAGGGAAACGACAACACCATCAGCTTGTCATAGCAGTAGAGGGAACAGGGGTGAACACCTGCTTAAAGTCCTCAAAGGAGAAGTTCCATCCTGAGGGGCATAGTTCTTCCCCCTCCACATTCGTCATTTGACTCGGAGCCTCCTCAAGTGTGTTCTTCCAACCTGGGACCTCTGCGGTGCTGCTCTGAGCAGGGAGAGCCTCTGAGGTACTCTCCTGGTACTGCACGTCCTCCGCAGTCCTCTTCTGGCCCGAGGGCACTTTCTCCTCAAAGGCTGAAGGAACAGTCATGTGCTGCCTCCATAGTTCATGCAGCTGCTTTACCACTCGATGCTGATAATGCAACTGTGATAACAGGGAAAAGGTAAACGGTGAAATGAGCTATGCCTTTCCTCTACAAACCTAGTTGTTAAAGCTACCATGGCAGACTATGCCAGCCTCCAGAAACCCAGGGATGCACCAGCCCCACGGGTCTTCCCTCCCTGCTATTTCAGTTATGTAGCCCATCAAACAGCAAACATCACCTCCGGATTCTTCTGGTGGAACAACTCTTCCTCTGTGGCATAGGCACCCACAGGAGATGGGGTGCGCTCTGGGGTCCGAATTCGGACAAGAAGTTCCTTCAGACTCTCTTCTACTATAGTAGCACCTTCTTGAGCAGCCAGGTCACTCTGAGGCACCACAAGAAGAACAACACGTGTGAGTCCCCGTTCCATATACAGACACACAAACAAATTCACACCCACGCTAGTAGCCACATGTATACGTTGTATAGGGTTTCAAGGACAAGAATAACTGCAAGCCCCACAAAGCAAAGCAATACTTGCAAGAGCTTTTCAAACAAACCCCACAAATCCCCCCCATACTATACTTTTCAAAGCGTAGTGTAATTTTCAATTTGTACCTTAACTGATATCATAGCGTACGACACATAATCCCATCCCCACTAAGTAACTAATGAAATCCATTACCAACAGAAAACTCATTCTTTAAAGGACCAGTGTGAACAGTTTAGGAGACACAATCACGTCTTTATTAACAACATTACAATAGACTGCAGAGTTCTTCCATTTTATTTAGCAAACCTGCTCAAGTATGTACAGATGTTCTGCAAATAAATAATCATCTTGCTCTCAGCCCTAATTGCATAGCAATAAAAATACCATGTCATCCACTCCCACCCTTATCCTCTTTTTGCGTATTAAGTTCAAAGCTCACAGTTACCCAGTTACATGCTTGGTTACCTCCAGCTTCTCTCTGAGGTCAGCCAATTTATCCTCATACACAGCAATTCCCCAAAGGGTCACCTGCAGCAGAGCTCCTCCTAATAACAGAGGATGTGTCCTAAATTCCCAGGACTCGCTGAAAATGCCTGCTCTCTCTGACTTGAAAAGAAAGGAAAACTTCCTAGTTTCCCCGGGCAAAATTACCCCTGAAATAAGAGAGAAAATGCATCGGTCTGCAAGAAAGCACCTGGTTAACTTGACCCTTTTCCAGCCCCACCCCGAGTGTCTTTATCTCTGTAAGAGACTCTTTCCCCATAGCTTAGCGGGTTATCACGCTTCATCCAGCTATTTTTCTCCTTCCAGATTTACTCTCAGTCACCATGTTACTGAACTGGTGTTATTTCCACCGCACGCTCCTTTTACAGCAAGCTCAGTACTCTCTCTGGCAGATCATGCCCAGTTTGCCATCAGAAAATGATTCACTTCTCAATATTCCACCCATTTACATTCAGTGTAGGAGCAACCTCCTTTCCTTCAAGTCCCACGAAAGGGATCTGCCTCGCACACCTCTTTTGGTGTGAGTCAGCTCTGACACCCAGGGTGGCTTCCTGAGGAGAATCACCCAACAGGCTTGCTCTGCCATTAGTCAGACTCAGCATCGCAGACAACTCCTGAATACTTGATCTCTGGTCTATGTACAAAGGTCTCGGAGATCAGCGGCTCTCATACCTGGTCTGGCATCAAAGTAAAAACACTGCATCCTCTGCCCCTTGGTTTCTCTGGAGGGAATCTGCTGGGGAAGCCTCACCCAGTTATACCAGACGGCAGCTGTGCCATCACTGCTCACCGTCAGGGAGCTTTCAGCTTTCTCACCAGCCAAAGTCTCAAAGGTGAGCCGGGCAGCAATGCCGATTTCATCCTACAAGGAAGAGGAAAAAAAGACAGCTAACTATTTCTACTCTATCTGGCAGGATTTATCTTGCCTGAAGTCATACCGCAAATAAGGGGTTGAGCCTTGGTAGGAGAATTTGTAAGGCAGGTCCAATGAAGCGGCCATTATACAGAGAGAGCCTGGGAATCTGAGCTTCGCGCCACAGAGAGAGCAACCCCTTCTGTTCCTAGATCTCTCCAGAGGAAATGTAGGGATACTCTATTACGCTCGGAATAAATCCCCCATTCTCTGGCCTGGGAGCGACACTCATCGTACAGCTGTGACTTGGGAACTCAAGCAGGCTTAGCTTGACTAAACAATAAAAAGCGCACAATTACCCTGCAAGGAGTGGTGCAGTTGATCCAACGAGCAGGCTGGCCACAGAAATCTAAAGATGGACCCACTACCGCTTCTGGAACCACATCAGGGTAGTCCCTTAAGGAGTCACTGCTAAAGAAAAAAAGAGCCAGCGTTTTCATAGAGTCAAATTCACTTTCAGAGAGGGGAGAACCATGGGTGATTTATAAGACCTTATAAGAAATAATCCCAATTAATGCTCTTCCACATCATCTCTTTAGGGACAGAGCCCTGCAGATGCGGTAAACTCCAGCTAGTGACTTGTCACCATCAAGGAGGAGAGGACACCCAGAACATTAAAGAATGATACCTGCCTAAGGAAGGCTGAGGGTACATGAGTAAGGAGAACGGGCCCTCGGGTTGTGCCTGTTACAGATGGACAGGACAGGGAAAAAAGGCAAATTGGTGATGGAAGTGGAAGGCTGGAAAAAGACAGCCAGATGGAGGTAATTTAGAGCAGAATCCCCACCCTGCCGAATGTAAGCTCTGGAGCCACGCAGAGGGAAGACTGGAGGAAGGGCCTCAAAAAAACCCTTCTCTTTGATTTTTGCTCTTTAGGCATGAGGCCCCAAGGCACAAGGGAACTGCTTGATTCCTAAATCTGGTGACTTTAATATTAGAACATGCCTTTTATTGTGCCCCAGTGGAGACTCCTCTGCGTTCTGGATAAGGACGGTTAAGGATACCCTTACAGACAGATGGTACGTACTCAAAATTATTTATTTCTGCCATGAAGTAAAACTTACAGGGACTCAGACTCTTCAGAAGTGGTGGAACGTGGAAAAGGCTCTGTTGAGACAGATGTGAAAGGCTGCCCTTTACCGATCACCTCCAGTCCATCCAGATCCTGGACATACAGAAAAATGACCAACTCACAATTTCTCTTTTTATATAGAAAGGAAGTTAAAATACCAGACAAATGTACCCACTGAGTCAAGTAAAGTAAAGTTGAGATATCTGGCTCCTACAACGGTTTTTAGAGGTATCCAATGAATGTTTAAGAGACACAGGAAGGAACCAACTCTGGGTCTCCCAAGAATCAACCCTAGATGACTGCATTCCCCACTACCAATGATGCATGGATGGGAAGTCTCCTTCACACACGTTTCTCATGCCCAGAGCCAGGTTTCAGAAAGAAAAAGGTGAGGTTTGTTCAGTTTTTAAGAGGGGCTATCTGCCTTCAGGAGAAGATTTTGGATGCGTGTCTTCCACGTGGATAGAAGTGTCTTCCTTCTGCCCTGAGGCAGATCAAGTATCAAAGTCCCACACCAGCATTGGCAGGTTTTTTTGTTGCCTAGGTCTTGGGAGCTGCATGCTGCTGGTTTGGGGTCCTATTCTGAGGCTCCTAGACCACTCCATGCAACACTTCGGGAGGCTAGACAACTCTTTCATGGGTGTGGCCCTTTGGAAATGTGGGAACTTCCAAGATAAGTACTGTGGGGCTAAGTTTGAGGTTCCTAATGCTTTTTCGGATCCAGTTCTTGGCAATTTTATGTTACTCTACAGCATCTGACAAGAGACGAGTTTTGGGGAGAAGAGTGTTGCTGCGCTGTTGTGGGGAGAAGACTTGCTGGTCTGTTTTGATCGTAGAATCATAGAATAGAATCTTTCTTAAGCTCTGGACCCCTCAGCATAAGAAAGACACGGACCTGTTGGAGTGGGTCCAGAGGAGGGCCACAAAAATGATCAGGGGGATGGAGCACCTCTGCTATGGAGAAAGGCTGAGGGAGTTGGGGTTGTTCAGCCTGGAGAAGAGAAGGCTTCGGGGAGACCTTATTGCAGCCTATCAGTACTTAAAGGGGCTTATAAAAAAGATGGCGGCAAACTTTTTAGCAGGGCCTGTTGCAACAGGACAAGGGGGAATGGCTTTAAACTAAAGAGGGGTAGATTTAGACTAGATATAAGGAAGAAATTTTTTACACTGAGGGTGGTGAAACACTGGCCCAGGTTGCCCAGAGAGGTGGTGGATGCCCCATCCCTGGAAACATTCAAGGTCAGGTTGGACGGGGCTCTGAGCACTAGTTGAAGATGTCCCTGCCCACGGCAGGGGGGTTGGACTAGATGAGCTTTAGAGGTCCCTTCCAACCCAAATTATTCTATGATTCTATACAAAGAATGCCCTCGCTCCTCTAGTCTTACCGGCTTATAAAAATCTAGCTCCTCTAGGACAGATTTTAGCTCCTGCAGTCGATGCTTCAGGAAAAGACTCTTATCCCAGGTTAGATGGAAAGGGATCTTCTTCGGAGGCTTCAGACCTGTGGAAAGACCCATACAAGAGCTCACTGCCTACATACCCACATGCCTATTAATTTCACTCTCTGTCAAAAGTTGGTCTCATGGTGCTTTTAAAGAGGAGGTCCAAGAGATGACTGGGAAGTAGCTTGTGCTGCAGCTGCCAGAAAGGACAACTATAGTGTGAGCCTCCGTACTCGCAGGAGTCGCTATTTCTTTCTGCTGCTCCCTCCACACTTGTACCCCATTTCCGTGGAATCACCTCTCCGTGACGTTCCCTTACCAGTTTCCATCCGGACAGTGTGGGGTTTCCCCACGTGAGTAACCGGCTCTGGGTAGCCACGTTCTCTCTGAGTCAGTGTCATCGTCAGACCAGTGAGTTCATCTCCAATACGCTCGGGCTGGCTCCAGAACTCGCTTCCTCTTCGGTAGCCCTAGGGTGGAAAACAAGGCTCCTGCTGACGCTTTCAGAGGCGTACGGCTGCCTGCAATTTTCACAGGGACTAGAAGCTAAAAAGAAGGAGGGGTCTAACTCTGCTTATACGGATATTTTAAAAGTCTATAAATTGTCACTTTCTGCAGAGCAAGCCAAAATTTTTATCAGGCTGCTGTCAAAGACAAAAGAAGACTTTCCTGTAGCTAGTGCTACATGAAGGTTGAATTATATTAAAATAATGCCTCACACAAATGCAAATTCTTTGATAGTGCTATAAATGTAAAAAAATATTTTTAACATAGGATACTCCCATAATCCTCCTGACTTACCCATACTCCCTTCTCCGTGGCAATCACTAAAATTCAAGCCTGAAGCTATCAGATCTTTCTGTCCCTGGAACAGCAATTGCAGCATGTCCCCATGCCACTTCCCAGTGCATGACGGTCTTTGGTGATAATCAAGAAATGGCACTTGCCCGTGTACGGCAGTTGGTTAGCAAGGAGCCAAAGCACACCACCACCTTCCTCTGACTAGTACTGATAGCACAGTTCATGGTTTTATTTTTAAAGTCACTGAAAGCTCTGCTTGCACACTAGGACTTGGAGTGACTTTGATAAATATCTAATGACAGACCTTCAGAGGTGTTACTCACAACACCAGTGTCTTGGCTCTTTCACAAGAACAGAGGAATCAGGATGCAGAGGACTTGGGGGTCTCACCTTTCCAGGAAGCAGGGCAGGGAGACTCCGGTCAATGAGGTCACGTTCTTCCTGGATTTGCCTGTAATCCTCCGAGACGCTCATCAGCAATTCATTCTCCGGCCTCTGAAGAATTTCTATAAAGAAGGAACGTCAAATCATTGGTGCTGCATTTCTGGGCACACCCTTTACCTATTGTTCACGTGTAACCCCCTTACACTGTCCCCCATCAAATCCACTGTCCTTCCCCCAGCCAGACCCACCAGCTCACCTCCCCACAGCACCCACGGCCACTAGCACTAGCAGCGTGGGGAGCTCCGAGAACATGCAACAGGATTAACCCCGGTCAGCTATGACCATTACAGTTTGTTGTGGTGCCATGAAACTCCTCCACCTGCACACGGAATTTCACAGAACGAGGCCTCAGCTTTGCTCACCTCCTAGATACTTCTCCTGCTTTTTCCTGATTGCCATATTACGGTGCCAGTTCTGGAGAGCTTTGTGCTCTGCTAGTGGGGTCTGATGAACCTTTTTCTTCTCTCCTCCACGTTCCTCTTTTAAAGCTGCTGCGGAAACATCTTGATGAGAAACCTCAGTAAAATCCACTATCTGAAGAGAAAGGAAAGGTTAGATTAACCTCTCCATGCACACACTACCACCACAATGAGAATGGGAGAGGGGAGGAGAAAAGAATTCTTCAGACTGACAGCACTTTTACCTGATCACTCTGAGAGGAACAAAAATAGGGCATTAGGAACACACTCAGAAACAATGGAAGGATTTATCTGAGTCATTAGACTCGAGCAAAGGCATTGCTGCAACACCAGCTCTTCCCTTTCGAGCCTGACGCCATCAGCAGAAGCACATATAGGAGAGGAAGACTCTGCAATTCTTCCCCCTGTGACCTCCTCCTGCACACAGGACTGCAAAACCTGCTGGTGCAGTTTCTCTGAAGGCAGGCCCTCCCCGCAGAGCATGACGAGGCTGGGAAAACCACACCTCAGGCCTGACCTGTTCCTGATAGGTGCTGAAAAGCATCGAAAGGTACTGTAGGCGCTGCACTCCACCTCTAGAAAAGTGCCGCACAGCAGCATTTTCGTAACTTTACAAACCAACCTGAGTGTTTCCTCTGGCCAAGGCTTCCATCTTGAACTCCTGGAGACTTCCCAAAATGTGATGGGGGAGAATCTCTCCACAGCCATCAAACAGTCCTGGTCCTACAACACAAAAAAAAACCCGCAAACGATCCCAGAGTCAGGTCAATAAAGCCAGGCTTGGGAAAACCAAAAGTCAAAGACGTGAAGTCTAACCCTACCAGAAAAACTCAGCGGTTCCCTGGGTGCCTTTGGGAAAGCAGGATACGCTACGAGGAAACGTGACTTCTTCTTTGTCTCTTTGGGTCGATGTTTTCGAACAAGGTATTTCCTCCTAACTGGAACTCTCCCAGCATCATGGGGAAGGTGTGGAGCATGGAGCTTCAGAAAGTAAACAGTCACAAGGCAATTAGGTACATGCTGACTCACCTTCATTCCTTCTGAGCCTTCTAGGATACGCAGAGAAGTCATATCAGTACAGGCTGTTCCTCCCCTAAGAGGCACGTTACATGACTGCGGAGGTACCAGCTTAGCTACTGTCTTACCCTTCTGGACTCTGCTTCATAACTGGGGCAGGGAAAAGAGTTTTAAATCACTTTCCCGACAGTTTTCTGCTGTGTCACTTGGTGTCAAATGCCACCAGTCACACAGTCTGACGCAAGTTTTGGAAGGGAAGTGCTAATAGCTACTAAACAACTTATACGTCTTATTAGGCTAGAAAGTTGGAAATGATGATCTGACAAGAAGCAGTACAGACAAATGGAATGAGAACTGAACTCCAAGAGCGGGTCCAAGTAAACGGACGGGATCCTCTGTTAAACACGCAAAATAGAAGGAGAGTTTCAGGTAAGGTAGCTGTTTCTGTCAGTAAAAATACATACTTTCTCCAGGTCCTCCACCTTAATTGCAAGCGCCTGGATGTCATCTCCTTGCAGGACACACGAAACGGGCTCAGGCTCTTCTGCAATTGTTGAGGAGGACGGTTCACACGTCGTTTCCTCCTTGTCTGAAAAACAGATGAAGAGACGTCCTCTTCAGCCTCCCAAGGAAACCCCACCTTCCTCTTTCAGCCCGGTTATTCATTTCCAGCTGAACTATGTTTTGGGGCAGTTTTTTTTTTTCCCAAGGTTGCACAGAACAATTAAATTCAGCATCTCTTACAATTGGAAAAATCGAACTCTGAGAAGCTACAAGGACCAAGGCGGATCGCGAGGACTCAGCTGTCTCACGCTTTATTCTAGACGAGAGACGACGGATGAGCTGAACTCGGCCCGCGCTTCCCGCAGGGTAGAAGAACGACCCCCCGGGAGCTCCCTGCCCCGGCCGCGGGCGCAAGCAGGCAGCCGCCCCGCAGGGCTGGACGGCGGCCGCCGAGCACAGCGCAGGCAGCAAGCCGCGGGGCTGTCGGACGCTCCTAAATAGCAAAATAGCCCCGAGGCTGTCAGACGGGCAATTGCTATAAATAGCAAAATAGCCCCGAAAGAGCAGAAGCCCCGGCCCAGCCGGGCGCAGGGCAGCGGGCAGGGCCACAGCCGAGGCAATCCCACCGGGGGTTTGCTTCTCCCCGTATCCTTAACCTGCACGTCCCCCCAGCTGGGACCGGCTCCTCCACACACGCGGGGCCTTTCCAGGTGGAAAAAATAATAATAAAGGGGGGGTGGGGGGGGTGTCGCCGCGCGGGGAAGGGGCTCCCGTCAGCGCACGGCTCGGGAGCGGCGGGGGACGCCCAGGCCGCGCCGAGGGCACAAGCCGGGCCCGGGGCCCGGCCGCCGCTGAGGCCGTACCCGGCGGGGTGGCGGCTCGGGGCTCCCGCCGGCCCGGTCCGGGCCCCGAGCAGCGCCGCCGCATCCCGCCGGCCCGCTCCGCGCCCGGGCGCCATGGCAACGCCTCCCGCACACCACCGAGAAACTCGCCCTCGCCGCCTAGAGCGGCGCCTCCCGCCGCGGCACCGCTTCCGGAGGGCGGGACGGCGCCGCCCGCTGTAGGCGGGCGCCAGCTGCCCGCCCCGCCCCGCCATGTCGGTGTCCTGCGCAGGCGCAGTGCGGCAGCGGCCTGGCGGGGCCCGCAGCGCCGAGCACCGGGGCCCGCACCGGGGCCCGGCAGCCGCGGGACGCCGCTCCCACGCCCGGGCGGCGCTGCCCCCCCCCCCCCCCCCCCCGCACCTCTTCCAGCCCAGCACACGGCTCTCGCTTTTTATTCTCCGCCGCTTACGAGCCCGGCGCGCCCCGCGGCCTCGCCACCGGCCCTGTCCCCCGTCGGGCTCCTCTTCGGGGGTCCCGTCGCCACGGCCGGACGCGGCTCCCCGTCCGGGGCGGCCGGCAGGGCCCGGCGGCGCTGCAGCTGGCAGAGCAGGCCGGGCAGCAGGGCGTCCAGCAGGGCCAGGCCCTCCGGCGTGCACCGCAGGCCGCTGGGGGAGAAGCGGCGGGTGAGCCCCCCGGGGGGGGGGGTGCCGCGGTGGCCGGTGGCCACCGCGGCACCCCCCCCCCGGGGGCTCACCCGCCATCCAGGATCAGCCAGCCCTGCTGCTGTAGGTCCTTCGCCTCCCCCGGCGCCCCGAACGCGGCCTCCAGGCCGAGGTGTGGGGAGAAGTGCCCCCAGCGCTGCACGCCCCGGGGGCGAGGAGAGGGTCGTTAGCGATGGGTGGTCAGCGGCGGCTGGATGCCGGGTTGGTGTCCGTTCCCCCCCCCCCCCCCCGGGAGCGTCTCCTCACCTCGTGTGTGACGCCCTCGTCTGTGCGCAGCCCCAGGGCGAGCACCTCTTCCAGCCTGCGGGCAGATGGAGAGCTTGGGGGGGGGGGAGCGCGGCAGGGGAGGGGGGGACGCGGGGGGACACCCCCGTACTCACTGCTCCAGGGGGCTCAGCACCACCCGCCTCCTGGTGCCGTGCCCGCGGCTCCGCACCTCCCGCATCCAGGCGTCGGGCTCCGGCGTCTGGACGCGGGCCTCCCGGCTGCGGCCGCCCTCGCCCCGCGGCACAAACCGCCCGTGTGCCCCTGCAACGGCGGCGGGGGGACAGGGTAGTCCGGGGGGCACGCGTGGCCATGCGTGGCCCCCCGTCACCCCCGGCTTACCTGGCCCCACGCCGATGTACTGCTCGGCCCGCCAGTACGAGAGGTTGTGAGTGCTGAGGGCGCCCTGGGGGAGAGTGTTGCACAGGGTGAGGGGGAGCTGAGCCTGCTGGGGGGGAGCGGCATGGCATGGCATGGGGGGGGGGCACGGCATGGGGGGCACCCTACCTTCCTTGCAAAATTGGAGACCTCATAGTGCCGGAAGCCGGCGGCCACCAGCACGGCGCGGGCGGTCTGGTACATGTCGGCCAGGAGGTCCTGGGGGGGCGTGGGCAGGGCCCCCCCCCAGACCTGCGCCGCCAGCGCCGTGCCCTGCTCCAGCGTCAGCTGGTACAGGGAGACGTGGTCGTCGCAGAGCCCCAGAGCCGCCTCCAGCCCCCGGGCCCAGGCGCCCCGGCTCTGCCCCGGCAGCCCGAAAATGAGGTCGATGGAGGTTCGGCCGGGGAAGAGCCCCCGTGCCGCCTCCACGGCCGCCCGTGCCTCTGCCGCCGTGTGCTCCCGGCCCAGCAGCCGCAGCTCGGCATCGTCCAGCGACTGCGAAGAGAGCGTGGGGGCAGCGGGGGGCACGGGGGGCTGCAGGGGGTGGGACGGGACGGGGGAGAGCCCCTCTCACCTGGACGCCGATGGACAGGCGGTTGATGCCAGCCGCCCTGAAGCCGGCGAGGCGCGGTGTGCCGGCGGAGCCGGGGTTGGCCTCCAGCGTGACCTCGGTGCCAGCGGGGAGGTGGGCAGCCCCTGCGACGGCCTCCAGCACCGCCGCGATGGTGCAGGGGCTGGCCAGGCTGGGGGTGCCCCCGCCGAAGAATACAGAGGTGACGCTGTCGGGCAGAGGGTGGGGAGGCTGTGGGCGGGTGCCGAAGGGCCCCACGGCCCCCCCCCCCCCGAGCCCCTCCCGCACACCCACCTCTGCACCTGGCTGAGGCGGAGCAGGGTGCGTGCCTCCCGCACCAGGCAGGCGCGCACGGCCACCTCGTCCACCGCCGGCACCACGTACTTGTTGAAGTTGCAGTAGGAGCAGCGCTTGCGGCAGTAGGGCCACTGCGGGCATGGGGAGCCGTGGGGGATGGCTGCGCCCCCACCCCCGGGCACCCCGCTTTGGTGGGGGGACAGCCCCAGCCCCATGCACAGGCCCCAGCGCTCCCCTGCCTGCCGCAGGGGCACAAGGTGTGCGCCCCATGGGTGCCACCCTTCATGTGCACAGCCTGGGGACCCACACACACACACGTGCATGGCAGGGGAGCCCCACGTGTGCCCCATGACATGTGCAAGGCTGGGATGCCCCCCAACGTGTGCAAGCCCCGGGCTTCTGCATGCACCCACACATGTGCAAGCCCCAAGGTCCCTCATTCACCCCCCAATGTGTGCAAGGCCCAGGGTCCCATGTGTGCCCTCACATGTGCAAGCCCCGGGTCCCACGTGCACCCCCACGTGCGCAAGCCCCGGGGTCCCTCCCCCGACATGTGCAAGCCCGGGGTCCCCGTGCACCCCCCACGTGTGCAAGCCCGGGGTCCCTCCCCCCACGTGTGCAAGTCCGGGGTCACTCCCCCCACGTCTGCGAGCTCGGGGTCCCCGTGCACCCCTCACGTGTGCAAGCCCGGGGTCCCTCCCCCCACGTGTGCAAGCCCGGGGTCCCCCTGCACCCCCCACGTGTGCAAGCTCAGAGTCCCCGTGCACCCCCCCACGCCTGCAAGTCCGGGGTCCCCCGCTCACGTGCACGTAGAGCGCGGCTGTGGCGGGGGCGGCCGGTTCCGGGACCGTCTCCGGGGCTGGTTCCGAGGGAGAACCCGCTCCCGGACCCCGTCCCGGGCCGCCCCCGCCGGGCCGCGCCGCAGCCATCGCCGCCGCCGGCCGCCACCCCCTCGCCGCCATCGGGCCCCGCGGGCTGCGGCACCGCCCCAAGGCGGGCACCGAGCCTCGCCCGCCGGCCCCCGGCGGTACGGCGGTGCCGGGGCGGCGGGGAGGGGGAAGGCGGAGGGGGAGGGAGGGCAGAGCCCTTTGCTGCCGGGGAGGCTGCGCGGGGGGATGCCAGCTGGGGATGCCGGGGCCGATGTCCTCCCCCGATGCCGTCCCGGGCGCACGGTCCCGACGGGGCTCGGGCACCCCCGGGACCTGCCCCCCCGCAACCCGCTTCCCCCGGCTGCCCCTCCGGGCTGGAGGAGGGCTTTCCCGTCCAGGGGCTGCCCAGCGCTTCTGAGCAGGGAGCCGTGCGTGTCTCCGCGCAGGGTTGTGCAAACCCAGCGTTGACGGCCCCAGACATTATTTTTTCGTAATTTGCACTATTAATAGCCACGGAGAAGTGAGAAACGCCTATGACAAAGGCCGTGGCCGCAGATTCCCGTTTCCAGGCCAGGAGCGGGTAGTTCGGAATAACGCACCCCTGACGTAACCCCCCCCCCCTCCCCGGGAAGAGCCCCCGGCTGCCGGGAGTTCCCGAGCCGGCAGCGAGCGCTATAAGAGCGGGACCCGGGCACGGGGAAGGGCAGAAGCCCCGGAGGCTGCCCTGAGCCCCCCGCACGCTGAGGCTCTGCTGCCGGCCATGAGGGTTGGCCCTTCCCCTCCCGTGAGTATTGACAGACGGGGCAGCGCCGTCCGGGGGGGGCTGGGGCGGCCGTCTCGGGAGGCGTCCTGGCCAGCGAGGGCTGGATGTGCCCCGGGGAAGGGGAGGGCAGGGAAAGCTTCCCGGGCACCCAGGCTCTGCTGGGGCTGAGACCCACGGACGGTGCAGCACCGGTCCCGGGACACGAGCAGAGCTCCGGGGAGCAGGGATGGGGCGAGGGGGGCCTGTACACCCGTCTGCTGGCTGTGACCGGTGCTCGCTACGTTTCTCAACAGCGCGTCTACCCACACAAGCCAGAGCTGACTTCACGTTCATTTCTTACCGGCAAACCCCCAACGATGGTGAGTACACGGGGCCCTTCTGGGCAGCACAGGGGCCGTGCAGAGGGTAGAGTTACCAGACGGGAACCAGAGGAGAAGCTCCTCTCGCTGCAAGCCGGTCCCGCACCTGGGTTAGTGCTGGGGGAAGCAAAGGAAGGTAAAAAGTCCTTCCCTAAACATCAGACCTAGAGGTCCACTGCGTCCCCAAGGTCACTGGCCGCAGTTGCTGTAATGCAGGTAACGGTTCCCCCTCGGGGAAGGAAGATTTATAAGGATCCTAAAACCAGGGCAGGCAGGAGACCTGAGTTTTCCTTGCACGCATCCCACTTACTCCAGAGCGGGCAGAGGCGAAGCTGGTGAAACACGCTGACGCCAGCCCCACAAGCAGTTTGGGAACAGTAGAGGAACTTGCTGGAGAGACACTGTAGGGAAAGGGCCCGACGTGAACCATCCCGTATGTTTTTCTTCCAGAAAGCAGGCACGAACTGCAGACTTGTTGCCCGCTTGGTCTGCTTCCATGGGTAGAGCCCACAGTCCAGCTGGGAGATCCCGGATCGAGACGTCGCTGACGCTTCACCTCTCTCCCCGTTGCACCGTTTCCCCCCACCCGCCGGAGAAAGCCCCAGTGCGGAGGTGGAGGCCCAGCCGCTAGCCCTGCTCGGGAAGGAAGCAGGAGGGAGACAGCCGGGAGGTCGTCAGGAGTCAGCAGCAACGTTATCTGCTTCCCAGCTGGGGTGGGACACTTCTGCCAGGAAGGAAGAGGAGCTCTGCTCTTCCACTTCTCGGCATAGTGCTTCATGGTTGGGAGGTACCAAATAACTCCCGTAAAACGCTGTCCCAGGTATGCTCTGCTTCGCACTGCCGATGGGACAGGAACTTTGGTATTTCTGCAAAATCCTTACTCTCTGTCTTGTCCAAAACTACAAAATAAACAACACCAAGTCTACCTTGGAGAAGTTTCTTTGGGGGTCAGAAGGCCCAGGGGAGGTGTGGGAACAGGGCGAGCTATTCCAGCTAGCTTTAGGGGGCCCCTTCCCGTGCAAAGTCTCACTCTCTAAAGTCCCTGCCCCTCATTTCAAGCTCATCAGCTGGGTCATTGCACTGGGCTGTGTTGTGCGACCCAGGAGTCTCTGCAGCACCCAAGCAGAGAAGGCATTCACCTACCTTGGGAAGCCAGGCCAGGCTGTTAGGACTTAAAATATCAGCA
This sequence comes from Aptenodytes patagonicus, assembly GCF_965638725.1. Classification (NCBI taxonomy): domain Eukaryota; kingdom Metazoa; phylum Chordata; class Aves; order Sphenisciformes; family Spheniscidae; genus Aptenodytes; species Aptenodytes patagonicus. The sequence goes on along the minus strand of NC_134964.1, from coordinate 820,715 downwards.
AAAATCTATCAGCATCTGTTCAAGTCCTCTGAAATGGCTGCAGCCAAATTGCTCAAAGAGATGCAAGATTTTAAAACCTTCATAAGGTCTTTCAGTAGCAGGAGAGAACTCCAGAAATAAGCATCCCTTCCTCACACCGCAGTATTTCTGTTGGCAAAGAAACAAACCCAACTAGGGAAAAAAGGCTCTCTGTTTTATTAAGTGAAAGTGCCATCAGCCTGATGTCAGGGAGAGGAGGTCTCCACCACGTCGCCCAAGGCACAGGTGAAAAGCAGATGCAAAGCTGGCTGAAATGGGGCTGATTTATCCCCTTTTTGGTTCTGCCTTCCCGAGCTCAGAGCTGAAGGTGCTTTTCCATCTGCTCCCTCAACTTGTATTTCTGAATCTGGAATAAAGTGCAGAGAGGAGGAGGAGGAGGAGGAGAGACTCAGACAGGAGACGGGACAAGAGGCCAGGGCTCCTGCCCTGCCCCAGTCCCTCTCTTACCTTGCCTGAGACAGTGAGCGGGTACTGATCCACAAACACAACGTACCGCGGGATCTTGAAATGGGAGATCTGGGAAGAGAAAAGCAACCGCTACGCAACCTGCCGGGAACAGTGTATCCCGCCCAGCTGGTACTACCCAAGCCAGGGCTGGATCCCCAGTTGCTCTAATCCCCGGCACTTTCACCTGCAAATCCCCAGCAGCTACTGGATGTGCTGGTCCAGCAGGGAACTGAATTACTGGGCTCAGAGGAGTGGGAGACCCACCTTCCCTTTGCAGAAAGCTTTAATCTCTTCCTCGGTGCAGTCCTGCCCAGCCCTCATGCGGATGCAGGCGCAGATCTCTTCTCCCATCCGCGAATCCTTCACACCAACCACCTGGTTGGGACAGAAGGACGGCGTGACCCCTGGGGACATCCCTCTCCTCCCGCAGGGTATGAGTGCTGGAAAAACAGCGCGAGCCCTGACCCGTATCATGGGGTGCTGGAGTCGTGGTGTGGGGCTGTGTAAAGGCAGCTTGAGCCGCCTGACCGTCCCACCGGTGCTTTCTACGTGACGTCGAGCCCTCCTGGAAGGACTTCCCAGCCATTCGCCAGAGGAAAGGTGGCAGAGCAGGCTGGGCACCCGGACGCTAGCACCTTCCTTTGGGTTTGCCAAGTCACCAAGGGAGCGAGGGCTGAGTCAGACCAGCCAGGCGGCAGCTCATCGTGGGTGCAACATGGACCTGTTATCCCCCTGCGTGCCTCTGCTTCCCCAAAAAAACGGGGCAACAGGTTTCACGACCAACAGGGAGACTTGGGAGGCTGCTTCAAGTGCTTTGGGATCTCCAGATGAAACAGCAGGAGAGGGATGAGGTCGAATTATATTATATATAATAATACATTAATATATTATATTAATTATATATTATATATTAATATAATATTATATATATTTTATATATATTACATGAGGAAAAACTTCTTTACTGAAAGAGTGGTTAAACATTGGAAGAGGCTGCCCAGGGAAGTGGTGGAGTCACCATCCCTGGAGGTATTTAAAAGACGTGTAGATGAGGCGCTTAGGGACATGGTTTAGTGGGCATGGTGGTGTTGGGTCGACGGTTGGACTCGATGATCTTAGAGGTCTTTTCCAACCTCAATGATTCTATGATTCTATGAATTAAAGGATTATTTGAAACCCTTATAATGGCAGATCTTAGCAGACCACTGCCTGTGACACCAGGAGATGGGCTTCCCAAGCCTGATCTCTCTCTAAAATTTGCTCACACTATTTCACAAGAGTCCTACTGTCATTCCCTGCCTTGAACCAGTATCTCAAAATCCTAGAGACACGTCAATCCTTTTGAGTCCAGAGCAGTGACAAAGCCCTAGAAACTACATAAACAGGGCTGGTTTGCAACCCATCTGCACTGGGACTGTTCCAAGGAGAGATGCTAGCCTGGCACAGGCACAACACTGACTAAAGTGGTTTATTTATGGGGAAACTTGTCTGGCACAAAACCTGGAGAACAATCCCAGCAGACTGGGAGCAGCTGCTCAGTGCTGCAAATCATTGCTGTCTTGTGAAGGGGTGAAACTAAGTCTCACTCCTCATCTCCAGGGACTCATTGGAGGAGTCTTTTCGGATTTAGGAGTTTAGTAATTAATTATCAGTAAAAACTGTCCTTCCAGACTGCTTTCCAAGTAAGAATTTCAGAGGGAGCTATGAAAGTGGACAAGCAGTTTAAAAAACTGAAGAATGACAGTCACTACTTTGCAGACGTGAAGCTGGTGCACGAGGGGATTGCCCAAACCGACGTGCCCCATGCCAGGAGCTCTGCCTGTCCCTTCCCTGCCATGAGCCTCTCCCTCCCGCTTGCCGACCAATATTACACAAAAGGACACTGAAAACAGGGGAAGACAACCAGGTCCCAAGCAGCAGTCCCAGCAGCTTTGTGTACAGGTTTCCCACCACAGGAACCATTGCTGCTCACCCACCCCACCTGCCTCCCGCTCACCTGGACCTCCTCAACCTTGGGATGGGTGTGGAGAAACTGCTCAAGTTCTGCTGGGTAGATGTTCTCTCCTCCCCGAATAATCATGTCCTTGCAACGGCCTATAATTTTGCAGTAGCCGTGCTCGTCCAGGCTTGCAAGGTCCCTGCAATGACACCACACTCCTAGTCCTGTCCCAGCTGGGTGGAAGGATGGCTGATGCTCCCACCCAGCCTGGTCTGGAGACCAGGCCAGGGTATCCGGAGGCTAACGGCTGAGATGCCACCTGAACACATGGAAGAGATCAAAGAGCTCCTGCTACAGCCAGACATTGCCACCGGCGGCGTCCACACGAACATCAGGGCTCAGCGGGAGGCGATTCCTGCCCCTGTGGTGTACCCCTGTGGTGTACCCCCACAACCCCTCCATCGCACCAGTAGCGAAGCGACTATCCCCATCTCCAGGGGCACTTGGCACCGAGGGTTCTGTGCTAAAAGCTGTTCCGAAGTTTCATGGAGAGATCAGACCAGGGGGAGCAGGGCTGTTTCCAGACTCACCCCGTCTTGTACCACCTCTCAGCAGTGACCACTTCGCTCGTCTTGGTGGGGTCATCCCAGTAGCCCAGCATGACGCAGTAGCCACGGATCTGAAGCTCCCCGGGAGTGTTCAGAGGCACAGACTTCCGTGTTTCCGGATCCTCAATTTTTGCCTGCAGTGGAAGAGAAGAAGGGCTTAGTAGGGGACGTCTGAGCCAAACGTGATGGCATGCCCCAACTCCAGCACCAGGCAGGGAGGACGGACTGAGGTCTGCTGCAGGCAGAGGACCCGGAGCAGGTGGGGAGGGTCATGGTCACCTCTGTGTGGGGTAAGATGTATCCCACCGTCTCGGTTTTTCTGGCGATGCTGTCATTGGGGAATCCCATGAAGGTGACAGGGCTGTTTTCTGTGGTCCCATAGGCAACCTGCAAACACAAGAGGAGAAACATGCCTCAAGGGGAAAGAGGACCGTGCAGCTCCAGGCATGGGGAAGATGAAGCTAGTGATGACCACAGGGGAGAGTGGGGTGGGAGGAGGATGTTCTCAACAAGTCGGTCAGGTCACAGGCAAGCACTGCTCTCCTGGCCCGTGGACGGGGCTCTCCAGACACTCCTGCCAGAGAGTCCTGGAGAGATAGGAGCTAAAGCAGGACTGCATCTGTCTGCCATGGCCTTCCTCACCTCCATCGCTGTGCTCCAGACCCTCACCACCCATGACGCTTTGGGTGTCATGTACTTCTGACACCCCAACTACTTTTCTTGGAGGACCCCAGGGTTCGCCCTCCTCTTTTTTTAACCTACATCTCTCCAAGCCCTGTCCTGTTGACTCCCTACCATCTCTGCCAGACACTGATTTTGCCTCAGTGCCCTTGCAGCCATCTACTCAAGGTGCTGAGTTCACCTTGCATCTTCTACAGCTCAGGGCACATCGGACATCACTTTGGAAAAACCCTGGAGCCAGCAGTGGGCTCCTGTGGGAGACCGCGTGTCCTGCAGCACGGCTGCTTGCTCCAGATCCTTTTGTGCAGACATCAGCTCCTGTAACCCTCATAAATGCATCACGAGGCTGCACAACGCTCGGCGCAGCTGCACTTACAGACTGAAAGCCTCACAGCAGGACAAAAGCTCTCGCTGCTAAACCTCTCTCACCGCTAATCCCAACGGCAGGCTCTGAGTCACCTCAGCTGAAGGTCACTTCTCCTCGGAGGAAAATTCCAGCTCTTTATGCCCAACTCAGTGGCCTGTCGAGACAGCAGGAGCTGGGCAGGAGGTGCTCTGGGCAGCTCTGAGCTGCACCAACAGCAGCATTGCTGGAACTGCTGCTTCACCTCCAGCTCTTGGGAGCTGCGTTTCAGCGGTGAGACATGCAGCAACACTGCTCTGGTCTCTCTAACCCACTCGGCATGTCGTGTGTCATCAGGCAGGGTTTCTCTCCCACCCACTAATGTCACCAGTGGCTGCTTTGCTGGGAGAGCACAGCTGGGAGAGGACCGACACGGGAAGTGTTTGCTCCTTTCTCCTCCACATCTTCAGACCGACACGTGAGCAGCTCTGACCCACTGAACTGCAACAGGGCCCGACCATCTTCCTACAGCCTTGGCAGCCAGACCTGGGTCGTGCCTTTAAAGCAAATGCCGGGGCTCCATCGCTGGCTGCAAGGGCACATCTGCATGGTCAGGGCTTCTGCACAGTGCTCACCAGACTCCAGGCACCGTGCCCAAAATTAACAAGGGGCTTTGCAAAGGACTATGATGAGGCATCCTGAAAAACATACATACATATATCCTGAAGGAGCTATACATAATACTGGTGGGAGCACTTGGCACTTTCTGCCGCTTGGGTCTGCTGAAGGATCTCATGTTGGGCACAGTCTGTCATAACGGCTGATGCTCTTGTTTGACTACACCGGGGTCAGTGCGAATCCGAGCTGGAGATTTGCAGGAGCCTCCTCTTAGCCAGGAATCTGGAAGAGATCGTCTCCAGGATGCTGCAGGGACCATCTGGTGCAAACTGCTCTGCTAGGAGCCTGGCAACCCACAGGGAGCGACTGTAAATAGGCTTCTCCTACCAGACGCAACGATAGCTTCCCAGCCGGGGTGGAAACCTACTGCGTCTAATGCTCAGACAGGATTTCTCTCCCACCCACTAATACGAGTCCTGTGGCTGGACCAAATGACTGACGAGACACAAATCCAAGATCTTAAACACTTATTAAAAATCCCAGCGCCTTTGTTTTTTTGTTTTACTCTGCTGGATGAATTGCAATGTCGGTCCCAGGATCCCGGCCAAGCCCTGAGTCAACCCTTTCTGCCTCTCCAGGTCGCTCCAGCAGTTTAATTGGACACAGCAGCAGGCAGCTCCCTGGCAGGACGATGCTGTGGGTACCGCGGCTCACCAGGATCCTCTAGATGCCTGGCAGCGTGCCGTGTACCCCAAGCACCGGCTGTCTGTGCCTTGGCCGGCGGCTTGTCGCCATAAACACCCTCACACCCTCAGTAACGGGTTTCCTGACTCGGCCCAGAGAGCGACGTGGGTCTGAACCTCCAGCCTTCAGTCTTCTGCCTGATCGCTGCCTTCCCCTCCCAGCCTGCCTGCACCGGCACCGCTCTCTGCAGCCAGGCACCAGGATGTTGCTCCTGACCTTTCCAAGATAGCATTTCTCTCTTGGGATAGTGTTTTCCCCATCTGCATGCCCAGGACAGAGGCACTGGCTGGAGCAAGCCCTCGTGCCAGCTCTGCTGTCCTTCCTGACCCTCATCTGACACGTGGAGCATCCTCCAACGGCTCCATCGTCCCAGCCCAGCCGCGGCTTGTGGTGCACGAGATGAAACAATGCTTCCACAAAACCCCATATACCAATTTAAGCTTGGAGATATCCACGAAGATTCATAGTTTTCAAGACCCAAAGGGACACTTAGCATCCTCTAGCCTTGTCATCTGGTATAATTCAGTCCAGAAAACCTCACCCAATAATTTCTGCATCAGCTCCATAATTTCCACTAGAGCTATATCTTGTGTCAAAGCAAAGCTTTTCAGGGGCAAGGAGTCCAGCTCGGACCCTTAGCTTTGAGAGGAGCTACAAGAGTACAGAATATAACTGACTGTAAAGCCTTTTTTACTGTGAGGACCACAAGTGACCCCCCCCAGTGCCCAGCACGCAGATCAGTCCTGCCTTCAGCAATGACAAGGACAGCTCCAAAACAAACTGCCACCTAACTTACTCCTACCGACAAGAGATTCATTCTTTGTGAATCCTAAGCCTCTGTCTAAACCAGGAATAAAAAGAACATCTTAGCAGAACTGTGTTTTTTAAAGCACATTTCAAAAACATTTCCTGCTAGCGCTGTTTAAACACTGGCCACTGCAGAACAGGCAAAACAGCCTGAAGAAGGAAGCGTCTAAAAATTAAAAATAAAGCAAAAACAATCAGACTCCAGTCTCTTTAGTAAACATTTGGGAGGCAGACTGATCCGGTGGGGAGAGCGGGGACTCTGAAGACCCTGGGTTTTTCCCAACCGTGCCGCTTATTTACTGCATAACTTGGAACGAGTCACATCAGCTCTCTGCTCCTCGGTTTTCCCCCAGCGTTCAACGGCAATAAAAACACCCACTTCCCTCCGCACTCAACTGCTGCTGAAAGGCTGCGATGAAAAGGCTGGCTTCAGGACCACCAGTACCCCAAGCAGGGCTACACTGGGTGGGACTGGAGCAGAAGGTCCTTGGAGGAAACCCCCTCTGGACCTGAACGATGCTCAGGGAGGACCTTCACGTTCCTCATCACCACCCTCTGGTTATGCCACGCTGGAGGATGATGGCAGGGCTTGAACCACCAAACTAAAACCTGCAGAAATTGAGCTTTGCCGAAGACAATATTGGCCTCAGAAAAAAGCAGCAAATTGACCATGAAATAATAGGGATTTTCAGACTTCAAAGGCGGCGTAGTGAACAACAGAAAGCAGACTGGCAACCCAAGAGATGTGCTAAGGGACCTCTAAGAGACCCTTTGAATCCCTCACAGTGTAACATGCCGGATGGATCTAATTATCCCTAAACCCGTGCTGAGTGTGTTGTCTGCCTCAGATACCTCCACCAAAGTCACCCCCATCCCTTCCCTTCACAGCCAGCTCCAAATCATTCTCAACTGAGCAACAATCTTCCCTCATTCAGCTGCTCTCTACCAAGATCACCCTGAGTGTTGCTGTCCTCTGGGGACATGTGCCTCCTTGCTTTGGAGATGTCCTGCTATCCCAGATCGCGTTGGAATATTCCTGAACCTTCAGGTCAACTTTGCTGCCGCAAAAAAACAACTTCTGATCACGTCCAGCCTATGTCACACTGAGATTTCATTTCCTTCCCCAGCAACAGTACCATCTTTGTGTCAAAAACGTCAGGACACAAACAAGCGGGTCTTGTAGGACTAAACCTCCAAGGGTGGCCACCCTGTTGGCATTTCTCCCCACCCGGAGAGCTGCCAGACAGTCCCAGTTTGGATGGGGCTTAAAAAGTTCCCAAAAATATCAGGTGCCCAAAGCACTGTCTTTGTGTTGCAGCACGCAATGGCTTTGCCTCAGGAGGAGACCACTGCAAAAATGGCAACCCAGCTCGCCCGGGCCAGAAGACTGCCGCTGAAAATTAACCTCCTGTTATTGTACAGTCAGGACAAACTGCTCCTCGCGGTCTGGAGTTAAAGCTGCCTCTCTTCTTCCCAGGCTGAGCAGAAGTCTTGAGGCTTGCAAGTATTTCCCTAGTCCTGCCAGCATGTCAGAAGCACTGCCCAGTGGCAACCAGCAAAGGCATGTGCAGTTACTTACTGGTTTATCCACAGCTTGATAAGAGGCCTTTGCTACGTAATTAACTCCATCCTCCCTGCTGCTGGGTGCCAATGCATTTAGAAAAAGTGGAATTAGAAGGAAAAAGTGAGAGGAAATGTGCAGAAACAGTCTTGCAAGGGTGGAAAACCACTGGTTTGGGGCTACTTGAATGCTCAAAGCTGCTGGAGAAGGAAACTCGGCAAAAACCAAGGGGCAAAGGTAACATCCCCACAGATTTGGAGAGCTCAGCTCCCACCGAAGACATGGCTGGAAGTCCAGGATCTTGTTGCTTCCATGCTGCATTAAGTGTTCTCACAGCACGTTCCCATAGCTTCTGCAGCTACTGAAACCACCTATTTGTCAGGTCCTCCCCAAAAATGAGGTGGAATGGGATGGGGAGGTCTCACTTTGGCTAAGGACAAGCAGGGAAGTTGTCACCGAGTGGAGCCGATTTTCCATTTTGAGAAGGGGGGGGGGGCTCATGGCTGGGGAGCGTTTGGGAAAGTCGGAAGCCTTGCATGGATCGGTTGTGTTCTGCAAGGGAAGAAAGCTCCGCTCTTCTTCAGAGACGGCAAGAGCTGCAGAGAGGACAGCAGCCCTGGGCAGAGCAGCAGGCTGCTAGGGGATGCCCGGTGCCTTGCAGGGTGGACGCGGCAGGGCCGGGCAGAGGCAGCAAGGGCTGGGTGAGCTTCACAGGAGAGGCCAAGAGCGTCATGCAGCAGCTGCTGGGATCTGACAGAAGGGAAGGGTGGGTGGACATCAACAGGGAGCCAAACTGGCAACATACCAATGGGTGGAGGCTACACTACCGTGGAAGAAAACCGTCAGAAGGAAGGAGGTGCACCCACCACCACCTCCTCCGGCTCAACAAGCAGCCTGGGCCCCCACACCACAGTGAAGGGTACCCTTCAAGCATGTCAAATAGAAACGATAACTCAGGTCTGAACTCAGAGCCCCAGATGCCACCATCGCTGATGGTTTACTTGCACATCACCGAAAGCCAGGGATTTATCAGGTACTGCCTGGAAGAGGGGGGACCCTGGAGACCCTCTGGGACTCCCCATGCCCACCCAACCAGGGCTCCTCAAACACTTCCCAGAGGGTGTTCCACACTTGGGACAACTCCCCTGGACACTGCAGAGCTTGCACCTTCTCCCACCCTGCTCCCTCCAGAGCAGAGGCAGGGGCTCAGCTCCGCAAGGGCTGGTGCTGTGCAGGCTGCAGACAAGGACAGCACGTGCAACCCAGGGCACCTCCCCAAGCTGCCTGGGCCCTCGCCTCCAGCCTGGACCTCAAGGCCAGCTACGCTGGTGCCACTTCAAGAAGGTGATTGCTAGCGTGCGCTGACATACAAAATTAGATCTGGATCCCCTTAAAATCTACAGAATCAGGCTTAAGCGAGCAATGGAATATTGTTACATGGAGTAACACATGTGCAGCTGTCTTGATATGCCAGAATTGTCAGTACTAACAAAAATAAAAGATTAAACATGGAAAAGACCACCTCCAGTGTTGTATCAAAACAGTTCTGACTTGCAGCACCAAAGAAACACCCCAAATCTATATTTATACTGTTTCAAAAACTGTATTTATTTGCTTAGCCCACAACGCCTCCAAGAAGGAGAGGAGGGGAGTCCAGCATCTGCAAATTACCAGGCACCGGGAATGTTTGCAGAACTGTTAAATCAATTAAGAAAGAGAGGATGGCAGGATAATCCTGCCTCTTCTGCGATGTCCTAGCAGCACCGGTCCCAGGGGACCTGCGAGGTACGGGGCTGGACAGGACCCAGCTCACTGCGGTATCCCACCGCGGCAGGGGGAACACTGACACTGCTGCCATTGTCACAGCCAGACTACGAGCCACCCACGAGCGGGACCCAGGCGAGCTTTTGAGGATCACTGGACGTTTGCTGGCCAGCCGAGGGCTGCGAAACCCCGTGTGGGAAGACCAGACCCCGCCAGCGAGCAGCTCAAAACACAAACAGCTGGGAGCCCAGGGGCGAGGTGCCAGCTGTGGCAGATGCCAACCAGCTCCCGCCACAGGAATGCGCTCACAGAGGCATGGAAATCAAAAAACATTAGGGGAAAGAACTTCCTTTTATTCAACATTTGTGCCTGGAGAAATGGAGCTGAGAAGCAGACACCTTTCCCCCAGTAGCACTGCCCCGCTGCCACCCCACCGTGGGACCAAAAACAACCCGGCATCCACCTAACCTCTGCTGCAGGCACTGGGCTGGCGGCGAGCCCTCGGGGTAGGGACGGCTTCCCACCTTGCACCGGCATTGTGGCAGCTACATCACGGCATCTTTGCGAGGAAGCTACGGGTCTTACCCCTGTCCACAGCCTGCCTGCTCCAGCCACAGCACACACATCCCGGCAGGGAGCGTGTCCCTGTCCTCAGAAACCTGCAGTCTCAGGCAGCAAAGAGATAAAGGGTAGAAGAAAGGGAAACTTATCCTCAGAGGAAGAAAGGTGAGAAGATGGTTTGGGCAGTTTAACCTCTGAAAAGGGTCTTGTTCCAGAGATACACATGGGTGGGATGTATTTATGGATGGAGTTTGCAAGGCCCTCACCAGCTTTTTGCTTCAATCTGACCCACACTGGCAGAAATCTCTGCAGAAACGGTAAGCTGTCAGCTGGTATTTTTTGCAAGGGGATGGGAAAACCAAGTATCAGACATCAGCTGCACTCGGGGAGGGAACACAGATACGCTACCTAGCTTCAGTGTCCAGCAGAAACAGGCTGGATTTAAAATCTCACCCATCAGTTGCTCTTGCACAGTATAGCTGGTACGTAACTGCAGGAATTGTTCATCAAATAATTACAAGTAAGACTAAGGTGGTTGAACCTGCTCAGAAAGGGAAAAAAAATAAAATAAATCAATCAGTGGATAGAAGATGATGCTTTAGAGGTGACTTTTTTTTCTTTTCCAATCATTCACCCAGCTCCCTGTCTGAACTTTACGAGCAGCATACACTTAAGAGGCACTCAGTCCTGATCAACCTGGAAAGGCAAAGGAGCCAAACACGGAGGGTTCTTCTATCTACCTCCTATTCCGCTGTCTCAAAGGTCCTGACCAAGACACTCAAAGAGATATTCCAGAGATCAAAGCACATGCGTGACCACTGCGGTGCCTACTGAACCAGACATAAGCAAGAATACCGTTGTTTTGATCAAAGAGTTGTAAATTCTACAGTAACTACAGTAGTGAGTCCTGCAGGAGGTCCCTCCAGCAGGAGCCTGGAGCTCCTACAGTCAGAGCATCTCTCCGGAGATGAGGCAGGAGAAGCACTTGGTGCTGAGGCGAGTGGCGAGGCCCCAGCTGCTCAACAGCAGGGCGTTGCGCCTCAGGGCTGACAAACATTGGAAGCCTGACACGGCCTGGTTTGCACCGAGGTCCCACATTGCATCATCGTTCGGCCAACCCCATCTGCCCCACAGGCTCACCAGAACCTACATTCACACCGCAGAAGCCCCTTTTCTCCCCCAAATTAGTCATGCAATGAAAACACCGTTCAGACTGACAGCTGCCGACCAGGGCGCGGGCTGCCAGGCAGTTTGCATAACACCGTCCGGAGCATGCTCAGCGGCGCTGGCTAATTCCTCATTGCAACAATGGAAAAACCCAGAAATCTCGGTGAATAAGCCAGTCTGTGTCCTAAGTCAGCCCTTGGATTTCCTCCCTTTCTTGAGCCTGTCTCGCCTCTGCAAAAGCTCCGCTGGGGCTCTGCAGCCAGCCTCAGGAGCAGAAATCTCAACAAGCTCACAGTTATGTGCTCGGCTCTCAGCTGTTTGCTGCAGCCAGGAACTGGCTGGAAATCAGTTCAAAATGTTCCACTTCCAAACCCCACCCCACAACCCCTGGATCTCTCTCTTCACACTCACAAAAGCAGGCACTGGGGCTTTTAACCGCTTTGCTTTAGCCTTCTCTATTGGGAGAGCAAGGGACATCCCCTGCGTTGTTAACTCGCCTCTGCAACTGCTACCCCAAGACAGGAGCCAAGGCAGACCCTAGTCCCAGCTCCAGCAGTGGTTTCCTTGCTCTGCTACTTCACCATCCCTTTACCAATGCCTACACCTTTCCCTGTCCACAGCTTTGTCTCGAGAGCCACAGGCATTGCCATCCACCTCATCTGAGCCGGGCACGCAGCCGGGCACCACTGCTCGGCGTTTCATATCCACCACCCATGCCCCACCGCTTCCCCGCAGGCTCTGCTGCTGGCCCATCCCTTGCTGGAAGGCAACAGCCACTGCTCCACAGTGCCACGTGCTGAGAAAAAACACCCTCGCACAGGTCTCCTGGCCATGACCACGGATGTGTCACACTCAACTGCTCATAGGAAAAGACGCAGCAGAAGTTAAGGCCGTCTTTGCTCTCCCTTTCTTGGCCAACTCCTAGGTGCAGTCTAGATCTAGAAATCTTCAATGAAAATTTTGCATTGCAAGAGCAACTACAGCGCTGTTGGCCTTTGGCATGACCCCACATCGCTCCCATCTTCTCCCATCCCTGCTCAGGCAAACTCCTTTGAAATCAGCAAGACAAGACTCCTCAAAAGCCTTCCTCTGTTGATAACAGGACAAGGTGCCTCTCCCCAAACCAGCCGAGGCTAAATACAGCCCGGGAGCCTGCTGAAAGCTTCGGCACGAAGTGGCTGCAGAGCACAGCAGTGCTCCCTGCTATGCCGTTCAACCAAGACAGGTTGTTTTTCTCCCCACTGATGAATCTGGGGCCCGCTTGGCTCAGCAGGGTCCAGAGAGATTCCCCACAGAGCAGGTCAGCATTTGTTCTTCCTGACCATTTGCCTCCCTGTTGCACAGAGGAAAACTACCTCTGCACAGTCGCTTCGGCAGCGGGGCCGGGCAGGACCACAGACACTCCTCTGCCTGGTGCCAAGGGGTTAAGCTCACAGCAAGTTCCCAAAGCCAGTTGCTTCCAACTGGCTGCTGCCTGCGGTTTGTGGGAAGGGATTTTGCTTTTTAATAACATTATAAATAGGGCTGTGTTCAGCATGCTACAATCCCAGTTACTCTCTCTCTCCCACCCATCTCCCTCCTCCTCCTGCTGCTTCTCTTCCCACCACGCTAATTCCAGATCTGACCATGAATCGGTCAGGCTTCTTCTTCAGTGTCCTCAGCCTACTGGCATGTCTTGCCTCCATCGTGCAGGCATGTCCCCCGAGCTGCCACTGCCACGGTGGAGACCTGCAGCACGTAATCTGCGACAACGCGGGGTTGAAGAAGATCCCCAAGGTGCCTGAGCAAACGCGGCTTCTCAACCTGCAGAAGAACAACTTCCCCGTCCTGCCGACCAATGGCTTCCGTGACATGAAAAAGCTGGTGTCCCTGCACCTCCAGAGCTCACGGATCAAGGAGATCTCGACCGGAGCCTTCCGGGGGCTCAAAAGCCTGGTCTACCTCTATCTCACTGATAACCAGATCAGTGTCATAAAGCCAGGAGCCTTCGATGACCTGTCTGAGCTCACCTACCTGTACCTGGACCAGAACAAGATCCCAGACCTACCCAAAGGGCTCCTCTCCCCTCTTGTCAACCTCTTCATCCTGCACTTAGGCAGCAATAAAATCCGGGAGCTGAAGCCAGGGGTCTTCAATGGGGCTAAAGACCTGCGCTGGCTCTTTCTCTCTGACAACTCCCTCACCAACCTCCTGCCTGGGGCTCTGGAGGACGTAGAAAATCTCGCTGTCCTCCACCTGGACAAGAACCAGCTGAGCAGCTATCCTGTGAACGCAATGAGTAAGCTGAGAGTGCTGGAGGAACTGAAGCTTTCTCATAACCCAATTGAGGTCATCCCTGACAATGCCTTCCAGTCCTTCGGGCGTTACCTGCAGACACTCAGCCTGGACAACATGAAACTGAAGAAGGTGAGTCTCTTTCCATTCATTCCAGATAGGAAACACGGGGCTTCTCCTTTACAAAGCCCTGGGTTTGCTGTCCCTCCCTTGCAGAGGAGGGGAGAAATGCAGGTCTGCAGGCTCTGCAGACAGCGAGGCACTGGCCAGCTGATAACACCCCTGACACGGCCCAAACAAGGGATGAGAGAGAGTACTCCACCCATCTGTTGAGTTATTTTATGCAAAACCGAATTATCTGGAGCTGATCAAACTCCTTGGAAAGGCAGCACATTCCCTCCCAAGCTGGAGGTGACACCAGTCATTGAGAAAGGTATTTGGGGTGCTCCAGGACAATTAGCGACCTTCCACCATCCCAGACACAAGGCGTGGGATGAGAGGCGAGCGTCTGCCTCGTACTTGAGGGACTGAAGGGCACTGCCACCTTGCAGAGCTGAACTGCTCTGCCTCCTTCGTTCAGCCTGGGTACCTGTTGTAGGTTGGGAGGGGGAGGCTCCTCGGGAGGGCTGTGCATAGCAGCGGTTTCCTACCCACGCCTTGCAGACAGGTAGGCATACGGACCTTCACCTTCACCTCCCCCCATACCTCCCAACCTTACACATTATAAAAAAAGGTTTGTTTATTGATGCTCTCTCAGAAGGAACCCTCGCAGCATCATACAAAGGGGCCCTGTTCCCACTGGAGAGGAGGAGGGACATTCAGGTATCCCAAATGGCAAAACCACCCCCTTCTGTGAGAAAGCATGATCCATAGGCAGGAGCATCACACTCAGGGAATCACTTGCATTGGGACCGCCGCAATGTCAGGCGGTCACACAATGTCTTGTGTTTTCTTGCACAGTGCAAGAAAAGCAGCACCCCGTTGCAGCCTGATGTCCTAGGTGCACCCCACATGGCTGGGAAGGGAGGGTGCTGCAGCAGGCGGAGCAGAACAGTCCCCCCTGGGATGATGCTTTGCCAGGAAGCCCAGAGACACAGGGCATCCAGGTAAGGCAGGCTCGGACTTCATGGCAAAGCAACGCCCGCCACATGCGGGAAGATGTGATGAAAAAGAGAATTTCTTAGCAACAAAGAGCAACTCAGAGGGCCTCACAGGGATGAGCAGATCACCTGAAAGCTACCAGGAATAGAGAACACCAGAGTTTTCAAGGGGATATAGCATCCCAAAATGCTCAAAAACTGGAATTACAGCTTGCCCAGGTGGAGAACAACACTACCTAAAACAGCTCGGTAGCACTCAGTCAGTATTTAAGCCCTCGTCCACTCTCAGCACTAACCTCTCCAGGATGGGAGTAAGCAAACTCAACACTTGAAAACAATCTACTGACCTCTCTAGGTAGGACCTCAGACATGCTGCCTCAGCACTTTTGTAGACTCAGTTTTAAGGCACTTTCATCATGCACAAGTCAAAAATTAAAGCTTAAATTTGTACCAGCTGTAGAGACATCAGAGTCCCAAGTTATACATCGAAGAAATTAGACTAACCCATGATGCTGGGGTGCTCCAGGGAAGTAAGTGTCCTTGGACTGGCCAAAAAGCAAGGGTTAACAATTCTAGCCAGCATTCTTCTTTTCAGTGACCACCTGTGGACTGAACCTTTAAAGGCTCTTCTGCAGCCAGATGCCTCCTTTCCTCCCCAACAGCCCAGTAAGACACCAGTTTACGGGATTAGCACCAACAGGGGTGGCTTCTGCAGCTTTAGGGTTTGCCTTCTTTTTCAGGAAAACAAAGCTCCCATCCCAGCTCAGAGTTTTCTCTTCAAATTCTCAAAGGGCTCGTATCCAAATGGCCCACGCATGAACTTTGCACTGCTAGGAAACATCTAAACACAGAGGCCTCATGACATAGGAAATCAGTACCAAATACTTTAAATGCTGCTGGCATCTCGACTGCAGCTCTTTGTGCTTCACAAAAATATTGTCCTTAGCTGTTCCCTGCAGGGCTGCAAGATTTGAGCTGATCAAGTGCAAAACCCTTCCACACAAAGCTATCCCAGCCTATATTGCACTTGAGCAGGACGAGGAGAGCCCTCAGGCTGCTCTGCAGCTCCAGCACACAGCTCCCCTTCACCACCAGCATCACGGACCCGCACCAGCCACTTGCAGGGCTGCGTCACACAGGCCAGGATCCACTGCATACATCAACAAGAAACCAGGCAATGCAGATCCTGGAAGCTTTACGTACGCCCCCCTCTATGTATTTATTGCGAAATAAATTACAGCGGCAATCCTCCATCTAAATAAGGGGAAAATCACCAGTTTCTTTAAAAATGCATGCTCTGGCAGGCAGCACAGCAGCTGTTACCAGCAGATGTGAACTCTTCTTATGGGGCTGGGAGAGGAATGAGCAGCTGAGACAGTACACCACTGTCCAAACCAGAACGCGGCCAGGCTACCGCCCCGCTGCACAGCGTGCCAGCATCTCTCTGAGCAGCTCCACTATCAGCACAGTAAAACCTATCAAGGTCAGCTCGGTTTTGGGCCACAGAGGCCAGCACTGCTGACTGTCCGACAGCTACAGTGCTCTGGAATTCTATTAGCTAAGCTCTAATCCTATCCAACGTTGCTTAATTTGGAAGATGACAAAAGTTCACAGCTTAAAATAGTGCATTTTCTCTCTCAAGCTCTCTAAGCTGAAAAGCTTGAACACACCCTGATGGTCCTGTCTAAATGCAAGTTTCTGGCCAGAAATGGGAGCACAGGTCCGTGACTGGGGGGGCACGTCTGGTAGACCTAGACCTAGACCTACTCTCCACCCTTTTGAGAAAGCTTTCCCCTTCTTTGAGAAGGGGGAGAAACGGTTTGTCATAGCCAAGAGGAGCTTTGTGCTTTGTCAATGACCCCCTCTCCAATTCATCACTGCCAAGGAAGTTTGTGTTGAGGGGTTTGCTTTCAAGACGAAACTTTCCAACCTGAGTAGCCATGGGCTGAGAAAAGCCAGGGATGAGGCCTCAGGGAAGAGAGGAGAGGGCTGCACAGCTGGGTTTACAGCCTCCCTCCTCTCTTTGGCAGCTTTTTTAAGGGAGGCTCTCCCTTAAAGCCTGCCTGTTAATTGAGAAAAGACAAATCTTGCAGCATCCCTTGCAAACAACCCGCTGGAAATGAGAAAAAAAAAGAACGGAGGAGGTTGAGGTGCTGGAAACCTGCCTCTATTTCTACACTGCTCAGATGCCAAGTGTAACTTTCCACTCGGAGCCCCCGGGCACTGCCAAAGTCTACAGCCCCTTCAGACGCCACAAACACTCCCTCCTTCAGCCATTCCAGGACAGGCAAGGCAACAGGCGCTGGGAGGATTTCCAGCCTTGGAAAGGAATACACCCAGAAAATATCTTCATTTAGAACAGAGAAGTATGGCTCAAAAATAAAGAGGGGCTGCCAGACTTCACTTTATTTAAGGATGTGGCTGCAAAGACAATCCCGCATGGATTTGGGACGTAGCTCTCTTCAGGCAGGAGACTCCATCACCCGTGAGCCCACCAGCCTGATGCCTCTCTTAGGTGTCCAGAGCTTCCAGTGAGCCAGGACCCCCTTCCACCACTCCTTCTCTTGCTCTTTCCATACTTAATACCACTAAAAGTCTTGAACAGAGGCACTCAGGTTTGAAGTCCCCTTGCCTAACTCAGTGTTCCTCACCAGAAATCTTTGTGCTTTAGTTTGCAGACAACGCGTTTGCCGGTGTGACCGTGCTGAAGACCGCTCACCTGGAGAACAACCGTCTCACCCAGCTGCCCCGCAACTTCCCCTTCGACAAAATGGAGACGCTGACACTCTCCCGAAATGCCTGGCACTGCAACTGCCAGCTAGCACATCTGCGCAAGTACAGCACCATGCGCCCCTTCCCTCCCCGCGTTCTCTGGGGTCTCCTTGGGGGTCCCCCCCGAGCCATGCCAGGCAAGAGGAGGCTGCTGAAGGCTGCACACGTGCTCAGCAGCTCTCTCTCCAGCATGCCCTCTCCGTTCATGGTATAAGTGTTGTCCACGATGGTTTGTACCTCTTGTAAACTCCTGGTCTTCTTTCTCCCCGTGTCCCAGGTGGCTGAAGGGCAATCGCACCCGCACCGAGGACACCTGCTCTACACCCGCACAGTACCGGGGGCAGTCCATCAGAGACACCCCGGCCCTCCGCACCTGCAAGCTCCCCACCAAGAGGTCCAAGAAGGGAAGCCGCCATTAAACACGTAAGATAGTTCATAGAGCCACTTCCTACCGGTAGCTTTTAGTCTGACCTACAGCAAACCCTGATGCCACCAAAGGTACAGGGACTTTTGTCTCCGACTTCAGTGACGCTAGGGTTTGGCTGAAAACAGTTCATCCATTCACCCACCGATGCCTTCGCTCAGAGCTGCTCCATCTCCTGGCAATACTGGGCTCCCAGAGCAGAGAATCTGCCTGGAGCACTGGGGATGGAGTCAACCCTGTAAAACAAACACGGGGCTAAAGACAGGCCTGGGGCAGCAAGTAAGGGTGAAACGTGTAATTAAGCGTCAAAACAAGGGTGGATTTAGCCCACTCTTACCCTGAGCTGGGATCACACACGCTTTACTTTTCCAACCGATTGGAGATGCTCAGCCTTTTGCCCTAGTAAAGATCCTCCGAGTCTGATTTGAAATCCAGGGCAGGGCATTGCTGGGAAATCTGGCCCCAGGCTACCCAGCCCCTGTGAAAATAGACGTCTTCCATAAGGAGTAGTTCTCAGTCCAGCACCTGCCTTTCAGCAACTACAGTTCCCATCCTAGACACTCAGGTATTTAAAAACAAGGGCTAATGCCTTCAAATGAGTGTCCCAGAAGAGGAAGGTTCGAGACAGCAAATATTCTTTGAATAAAGTGTTCTGGGCCAGAAGGTGATTCAGAGACAGGGCTGACTTTCCCTTGAGCAACGAGCTTGCTGACTTCTACCAAGCCAAACAGCAATTGTGAAAACCTATCACACAAACACCTTCCACAACTGGAAACTACCAAGAGTATTAAATTCAGCGCACAGAGTAGCAAAAAAGCCACAACTGTCATCACTCCATCCCAAGGATTTTACTTTTCCCATCCCAGCAATAGGTCTGGAGTTTGTACGGATTCCAAAGGACTTTGGACGAGCCTGCAAGTTTGTAAGCTCTTGGGAAAGGGACCTTTGCTCATTTGTTAAGTAAAGTGCAGTGACCCTGCGCTGCACTCTATGAACAAGGGTTGTCACTGTGCCCTTTCGTAACAGAAAGGACGAGGCAGAAGCCCGAAGCCCAGCTACGGCCATTTGGTCCCCAGTTCACTAAGGATATGCACAACAGGATGGAGAAAGTAAATTTATGACCAAAGTGTCAGGGATGATGCCAGCTGCTCCACGCCTTCCTAAAGTGGTTATTTCTCTTGCAGTGCCAGAGGTTTTATGGATTAGAGATGGAAATACCAGTCGTTCCATATAGGGCGGGTAAAGTTCCACTCTAAGGACGGAAAAACTTCAGTTTTCGAAACCACAATACTTAAATGTATTTTATTTACAGGTCTGGCCCTTCTTAACCTTCTTCTCTCCCTGCCTGAACTCAATTCCAGTTCACTCCTCCACAATGAGAGTAAGAAAGCCGTGACAATAATATGTTTTTTCTATAGCACCTTCCACCCAACTCTCTCAAACAAGTTTACGAGTGTTAATGAAATAGAAAACTATTTACTCCAGTCTTGCAGAAGACAAAGCTCGGTACCTTCAGATGTGAGTGCCAAAATGCAGGCACACAAACCCACTCCAGTGTGGTGACACAATTTTAAGGTATATGAAGTACCTCTGACTTCACCGTGCACCTCTTGAGAGCCAGGCAGCTCTCTCAGATGTCAGCTATGGGGGTCTGTATTTCAGGGATGACCAGTGACTTGGGTCACTGACCACATTTCAGATGAAAAGCTGCTTGGCAGTTTCTAAAAATCTACCTGCCCTGGATTTCCATAACTGGGGCACCAAAATAATTCACTGCTCTTGAAAATTTCGCTCTTGGGTTTTTTCCTCTATGAAGGAAGTGCTCACTGACCATCAACACTTTGGGTAAGATACTCAAGAGTCACATAGAGAGTTGGCAGAAGAGGTCAGAGACAGGACTAACCCATCCCCTCTACTGTGGGAACTCGCAATGGCTCCTTGACT
Source organism: Aptenodytes patagonicus (assembly GCF_965638725.1). Taxonomy (NCBI): domain Eukaryota; kingdom Metazoa; phylum Chordata; class Aves; order Sphenisciformes; family Spheniscidae; genus Aptenodytes; species Aptenodytes patagonicus. The sequence goes on along the minus strand of NC_134964.1, from coordinate 800,922 downwards.
CCTAACTCTTCACTTTCAAGTATGGGCTTCATTCACTCACTGTAAAAATAAACAGACAAATGCTAGAAGTTTACTGATCCGCTTGAAAAATCCCCTTAAACTTGTGGCCTTCTCTCACTTTTTCCCCTAGCAGGCCCCGGTATGGCCTGTCCTGGTGACCGGTCACTTCAACCATCAGAAAACTACTGACTTCTGAGTCCTTCCTTAAGCTTCTCCTACCTGTCGGGAAACATTTCTGATATATCCGAACACCTCCAGCCTCCTCCGAATCCCCGCTTCTCTGCTGATCGCAGGATGGAATCCACCTTTTCAATCTTTTCCGACATCTATATATTTTAAAAGAGGCATTTTTAAAAACTAAACTATGCATGACCATACTAAGACAAGCTAACCTAGATCCTGCCGGTAAAACACAGTCATCTTTCCCAGAGGCAACATAACCCACATCCCCGATCAACCAGTTGGTCGCTGTCTCTCCCCTTCCAGTGGAGTGGAAGCAAGTGGGAAGGTAGGAGCATCCCTCCCCCCAGCTGCTTGATCAGGAAAATTGGTCTCAACCCATGCAAAGAGATTCCTCTGCCTTCCCACGGAGGGGATCCCTGCAGGCCAGGGCTGAGGGGGATAGGTGAAGCAGTGCCCAAGAACCGGTGGCCCCGAGACCGAGCTGCCCTTTCACGCCAAAAGGCAGCAATCTCTCTAGGGTCGGCCAGAGATCGTTTAAGTGAAGCAGTACTGGGAAACCCCGAAACTGAAGCCATCTGAAGACTGGATTCCCTCCCACTCTGTGGGGTCTACCAAGATGCATGTACATCCGAGAGGAGGTGTGCACCGTGCAGCCTGGCGTGGGCACCCCTCCTCTTCTCTCTGCCCATAGTCCAGAGGATCTAGCAGGACACCAGGATGACTGTGGTTTATTGTCACGGCTATTACAATACCACAGTTGCAACTTAACTGTGTTTTTTAATCCTAAAGAGTTATATAAATATATGTATATTTATTCCTCTGTAACTGAGTGTAAATGACCTTTAAGAGGGTGAAAACTCCTCTGTCTCCTATATAGAAATCAAATTGTATATTTTCTTATGTACATCTTCTGTATAAAGCTCTTGCTGCAAAGATGAATTCAACAAGTCTCCCTGTGTCTGTCTGAAGGCTGGGGGATCAGAAGTAACACGAGACCGGTGGTACAAATATAGACTTAATCCTCTTTATCCTACGGGCAGAGCAACTGTTTGGGAGGATTTTATTATTTCTCTTTCTACAAAGCAGGAAGATGTGACACCTAATGAGTCCTGGGCACTTGCAGCAATGTCTGAAAATATTTTGTGAGGCCAAACTCAAGCCTGCTATAAAAATAGGTAGCTGTCACCTGACAGAGTCTGGGCAACGGCACTAGGGCTGTCCCTGGTGTTTTCAGCTCGGCATTAAGAGCATCACATCCAGGAAAAACCCCTGGCTGCCTCCGAGACGGCTCCAGGACAGACGCCCTGGACTCCCCTGGTCCGCAGCAGAGCACACAGTCGTCCCTGTAAAACCCTGGTGCTGGTGTGGTCCGGGTCTGCCAAGAATAACACGCCTAATCTGACTCCCAGCCCCGCGTGTTAAGCCATCACAACAGTCTGCTTCCTCAGCATTTGCGAGCAGCGTGGCACTGAAGTTATTTCCTTTAAAGTAAAACAAAAAAGTCCTTTTTTGGCTCAGGCATTCACTTGCAGGCACACACGTGCAGATGGCAGGACCTGCCTACGAAACGTGTCACCTGGAGTGCCATCGACCCCCTTGCTGGTGGCCTGTCCCCCTCCACATGCAGGACATGCCGATGCTCTTGCACAGGCCAAGGGTGCAGGGACATGCGATGGAGCAGCAGCATGCGTGGTCCGACACGCGCTGCCCTTCTGGCAACGCAATGCCTGATGCTGCACGTGTGGATGGTGCCATTCCCACGTTCAGACTCAAACACGTAGCACGCAACAAGGTTTTGTATCTGCATGCAGTCCAAGATGGTGAAAGAAACCCGACAGCTCCGCAGCAAGATGAACACATGCACCCACCCACACCGATACAAACCAGCAACGCCTCTTCCATAATCATTCATCCTTGCAGCATGTACAACAGGAGGGTTCATAAGAGCTTTGAAAAGCACCACCAGAAGCTCAGTTTACAACACCGAATGCAATGTCTTCTCTTCTTACAAAGCCTCCTCCACAGACACCCCACCAGCAACCAGGCAGATTCCCCCTTCTTCATCCCAGCCCCTCTATACCTTCACTCCTCTGCCTGGCCTTGCACCCACGGTCCCATCATGCCTGATCCCAGCAGCTCTGGCACTGCCAGGTACTGCTGCGGTCCAGAGATGCCCAAACTCAGGGTCTCACCACGACAAACACCACTTGTAGCTCTAGTCACAGCAACCATGACTCACCACGATCTCTGGCATGTGCATCTTGGTGATAATCATCTTCATGATCTCAGGGGGAACAGGAGACCCTGCAATGATTCCTGGAAGAAAGAGGAAAAGATTACCATCTTGGAAACCATCTCTTTACTCCCAGGAGCGGTCCCTCAGAAGGTTCTGCACTCCCAGATTTAAATGCTGGCAAGACCTTTGGGATACACCGGTTCCTGTCAAAATACTTTCTATTTTTATGGATACAGACCCTAGTTATTCTAGAAGCAAAGACTGCAGCAAGGCCAGTTTACCTGAATGAATTAAGGGTTGGCAGTTCGCTCGTTAGGAAAATAAACTCTATAGCACAAACCTAGTCCAAGCTGCAGTTCCCAAAAAGGAAAGATTCAGAGCAGAAAGAGGCACAGATTTTTAGCAGGACAAATCTTCCCATCGATCATCACCACCGTAAAACCAAAAGCCTTTCCTCCTGCCTTGCACAGAGCAGCCCTTTTGGGAGAGGGCAGATCACATTTTCACCTGTTCCATCCTAGGATGACAGAGCAAAAGAGCAGGGTAATATATAGGCTTTGCTGGGGAACAAGATGAGACAGGATCATTTTTCACATAGCAGAGATGACTAGGTAATCTGCTTAAATGTTTCTTTATGCTCCAGCACCATCTTCTCTCCGTGCTGTTATTGCCCGTTTCAGCTCAGCTATTTCCGAGGCTGTCTGGGACAAGAGAGAAAGCTCCAGCACACGTGATCACACCCTCTCCAGTATTTAGATGAATGACTGCAAAAAACAGGCAGGAAACTTTAGGTCGGAGAAATCACAGCGCAGCTCTGCTTTAGGGACCAGCCTAAAGCACACAAAGCATCTGCTGCCACACGGTGGTGGCTGGTGAGACGAGAGTCAAGCAACACCAGGCTTCCCAGCTCCCCGATCTGGCAGATAAAACAGAAAGGTCCTTCCCCAATCTGCTTTAAGATGAAAGAAATCTTAAAAATGCATAATTCTTGAAGGAAAACCCAAGGAAAGGAAACGTAGCATCAAATTAACAGTGAAACACAAGGCTTGTGCAACTAAACTCTTCCCTCCAGAAGAGCGATTTGCTCGCAAAGCTTAATACAGCCTCCCAGCAGGGAAGCAGTAATATCCAGTTTCTCGGGATTTTTTCATTTGAGCTGTCAGACTTACCTCCCCGGAGAGTTGACAGGTCGTAGGAGTCAAAGTCCGGCTGGGAAAGCATGTCTATAAACATAGTTGGTGTGCCATGTAGAAAGGAGCATCTTCAGGAAGGGGAGAGAAAAGGCAAAGCTGCAGAGCTGGACCCAGGGGCAGCCGCAGCTCAGCACCGCACCCCACCCCGTCCCATCGCGCACGGGGCCGCGGAGCAGCAGGCACAGCAGATGCGCTCTTCATCCGTGCACATATACATACATATGTATAAAAATATATATAAATATATATAAGCGTGTATTATGCAGACACAGCGATAGCTCTTGTTTTACAAGCTACACATGAAGAACAAGCTGGAAATGCAACTATCGCAGCAGCAGAGCTGGACTTGGAGAAGGAGGGCAGGTGGTTAGGTGTAAAGACACACCAGCCACAGCAAACCAAGACAACGCTACGCTTTCCAGCCAAAGCTCTACAGTGACCTGAAGGATCCCTTATTTTTGGGAAAAAGAGAAGTGTGACAAACTCCCAAGCGCAGCTGAAAAGGCAGGATTTAGGCTCCTGAAGTGCCTGCGCAAGTATGTGCACCAGCAAACCTGCCTCTCCCATGGTGGGAAGGAAGAGCGTGAGCAAAGGCCCAGCAGGTGAGACAAGGGAAGAAAGCACCGCCACCAGGCAATGAAATCCTCTGTAGCAAGACACAAACAAACTCTCACTTCTCTTGAGACACTGCCTCCAGAGCAGCCTTCCCCTCAAAACTCGGCGATGAGAAGATGCAGCAGGACCCGTGCAGAGCCATCACCATGCAGCCTCCTACAGATGCCAGGCAATGATAGAGGGGTGCAGGGAGGCCAACGCGATAGTCCTGGGATCAAGCCAAAGACAACAGTGAGGAGAGATCTTCCAGTCCATGACTAGCCCATCTCGGTGCTAAAGAGCAGAGATCTGAACAGAGAAGTTGTCCCCGATTCACTGAAAACTTGCTGGAAATCTGACATTCACCTGCGTTCCCGTTAGGTGGAAACACGACGCTGGTGCTTCCTGCCTCTAATAAAAAAAATCAGTTTGGGAAGTTTTTAATGTCAAAATTTCATTCCGTAATTTTGCAATGTCTTTTCTTTGCTGGACTTTTTGGTCTGGTATTGCTTACACATTATTTTATGATATGCCAGAAGAGAAGAGCGGTAGTGCTATAACAGGCATGAAATATGCAGGACTTGGCAGATGCTATTAATTTTATTTTGTTTTTAAAAACACCAAAGGCTCTGAAGACTGATTGAAACAACCATCTTTTTTCTGGATCAAAGGTGCTGTGTTAGAAATAACTACTTTAGAACTTCAAAAGAAAATATTTGCCTTTAACAATTTTTAAAATAAACTACAAACAGAAAGGTCATATCCTGATAAGAGTTAGGAGACTGTATACATGACATGAAATGAAGTCATGTAAAACAAATTAAAACCTCATTCAACAGAATTCAAAGCTAACATCCAGAGTCTCGTAATTATTTGAAATGAGTATTCACCAAAATGAAAAGCAATTAATTTCACAATTTTTCCCCCCACAAAAAGGTATTTTTTTTCCCCCAAAAAAAACTTCACATGAAACTAAAATGAAACATCAATGAAACTCCACTGAAATGAAAAATGTTATGCGTGAGTATCCCTCAACGTCATTTGCAGCAGAACATCCTGCCCTCCTGCTGAGCAAGCACCAACGCTCTCCACACACATGGTCCCTCTGTGGCAGTGGAGACCATCCCAAACTGTGTTCCCACCAAGACCCACCTGCTCTGTGATCCCCAGCCTCAGACCGATCAGATTGGCATTATTCACAATGTTCCTGTGAGAGAGGGTGGCTCCTTTGGGGCTTCCCGTTGTCCCCTGAAAGACACAGGGCATTATGCAATGATGCCACATTTTCTGAGGATGAGCTACGTGTGCTTTCTGGGGCAATTTCCCAGGCAGATTCTGGGGTGATCTTGCACTTCATTCTCCATTCAGACCTGGGAGACTTTATTTTCTTCTTTAACAGCATCTTAATCCCAAACTAAACAAAAAAAAATGGTCCAACTTCCGTTGGACAGAATTCACATGACACCCTCTCATCTCCATCAGCCCTTGAGAAAGGGCTGAGCAGCAAGAATGGAAGAAGCAAGGGGAAATGCTAGAACATTTCCTCCATCCTACAGCAGAAGATGGAACCAGGGCTTGGTCTCAGAGGGCAGAAGGCAAAGGAAATGGGATGCTCATCATCGCACACATCTTCCCCTGCGCCCCCAGCAAGGAACCCAACCATGAGTCACGGAGCAGGCAGAAGCACCTACTGAAGTGAACTGGATGTTGATGGGCTCATCGCAGGAGAGGGTCCGCTGCACGGCTCTTAACTGCTTCATATGGCTGCTGTCCCCAGCCTGCATCACTTCATCCATGTGGAAGGTGCCAGGCAGCTTGGAGTCCACTGTGATGACAACGGATAAGTTCGGTAGCCTGGTAGAAAGAAAAATACCATCAGCAATAACGGAGTAAGGAGAAAACTGCCTGGACAGGCGCACACTGGTCAGGGCAAACCTCTAGGACAGCCTAACCCATTCCCTTCGGATGAGACCCTGTGCAGGTCCTTCTTCTGCTAGAGCCTGCGTTGTGCAGCTGAGAAGACACAAGGCAGGACACAGCTGTGAGGTCAGTGCAAAGACACCAGATGCTCCTAACTCACCTTTTGCTCTTTATTCCCCCTGGACTGGATTTTTCTAGCTCAGGACATGACTGCTTTAGAATATCATAGTATTTCTGTCTTTTAAATTGAGTGGGAAACACCAGTGCCTTACAGCCAACCTGTGAAGGGAGACAGAAACTCATGAGAAGTCACGTCGGGCTGATGTTCAGGACATGATAAAGAGCAGTCACCACTGACACAGGAACGTGCGCAGCCCTGTGACCCCACACAGCAAGTGTTAGCCATTAACACCGCACCGGGATTTTCTCCATGGCTTGTTTCTGTAAGCACATGAGCTCTCTCCAGATTAAACCTGGAGGTTTTTAACACCTTCCTAGTAAGAGCCATGGTGTGCAGCCATTTAAAAATTCACTGAAGAGCATGACATAGGTCTTTGCACAGGGAGGGTACAGCAGCCACGCTCCCAGGGCTGGGGACATGCCTCCAAGCAGGTAGATTCACCGAGGGCAAGTGCAAACTGAGCCCTTACAGCTGTGCACTCATAAAACCCTGCAAGCGCAGGGCAGGGTGCTGTTACTGCACCCCAAGCCCTGATCCACGCGTGCAGCCGGTGCTTTGCTCCTCCCCGGCATTCGGTTCAGGACGGGCTGGTTGCTTTTCGCTGGGCAAGAGAGCAGAGCTGCAGCCTGAGGTTCCCTCTTCTCCCAGGATCAACGCCCCTCATTGCGAGCACAAGGCAAACAACTGATTTTTTCAGATTAGGAGTCCCAAGGCTAACAAAAAGTCCAGTTCCAAAATATGAAGGAAAAAAAAAAATCAATTGAGCGTATCTGAAATGAGGATGTTTGAGGAACTTTGGAAAAACAAGGAAGCCTAAAGACTGCCTCTCAGGTCAAGCCAAGGTTTTGTTGTGGGTTTTGGTGGTTTTTTTTTTTTTTTTTTTAAGGTGTTCTGTTTCCTAAGATTTTTCCACCTCTTTTTAAAGAGTTAGCTATTTTGAAAATTAAAACATTTTCCATTCAACCTTTACGTAATCCTGAAAACAAAGCACTTAAATTACTCCAAGAATTTCTTTTTCAGCAGAGGAGATTTGCTGAATTTGACCCAGATTTGCAAACTACTTTCATCTTCCAAAAACCGCATTCTTGTCAAATAAACTATTTACATAAATTATTTAAATGCATTCTTGTCAAGTAAGCTATTTACATAAGTGATTTACTCATCTGTTTTCATTATTTTCCCAAGGTCCATGAAATAAGGAGACCGAGGCTATGCCAATAAACTATTTGTAAGTACCCTCTGGGGTTTGTCAGAAGGGAAGACAAACACTTGCTCTATTTTCTGGAACAGTCTGCCCAGAACCCAGGGGACAGAGTCTGTTCTGGGATGTTTTGCGCCTTTGTAACTTTTTACTATTAGTTCCTCCAAACCAGTATTCTGGTTGAACTAGCTTTGCGAAACAGACGCTACGGGAGGAGAGGAGCTTGCAGAGCAGATGCTGTACGAGATAAGGGTCTCTAGTTGGGCATCTCCCACTTGGTCTCAACCTGAATGGCAGCAGACCCTTCTTCAAAGGACCTCTCATATAAGCGCTGACATCAGTTTGCTCTTACAAAGCCCTGGAAATACAGCAGGAATGAGAGGAATGGTTATTCAGCATGTATTTCTGTATATACCAAAGGGAGGGAACCTGATGGAGCAAGGAAGGGACTGCACAGGCTGACAGGATCCAACAGACAAAGCCCTAACGTCTTCAGGGGGTTTGCTGTGCAAATAAACAAATAATTAGGGGGGTGAGGGACACCAGAGATCCCAGTGCCAAAGGTACACGGGAAAGCTACGAAGACTAGAAAACCTGGGAGGGTGAGACAGGAGTAATCCCCAATGGAGCTGAAGCACGTTTCTGCTCTTACCCCATCCACACTCCAGATTTACACTGGAGGAGAAAAATCAGAGCAGAATCTGACACACAGAGATGGAAAGGAAAACAAAAGCCAGGTCCCACTGGGAAAAAAAGGGAAGTACTGCCGTTTACATTTCCACCCGGCGAGAGAAGCAGGAGGACATCCACACTGGAAGAGATGTGCTTCACCGCAGCACTGTGTTCAATCCTCACGCATGAAAACAGGAGTGACACCAGCGAGACTACCGTAAGAGGTTTAAACGAAGGATGAAACGGGAACTCAGACTGCAGCCCAGCAACCGAATTACAGAGTTACTGATGCAAGAGAAAAGTCTCTGTTGCTAGAAATTATCCACTTCTTTCAAGGTAAAGCCAGAACTTGGATGGTGCTGGGAAGACCCAGACGTAGTTCCAGCTCTTCTAATACCAGCCTTTGATTTAAAGCTGAACAAACCACAGACAACCAGATTAGCTTCTTAATCCCAGGATTAATTTCTAGTCATCAAATGTTTAGTAGCTTGGATTCCTCATTGCTGGAGCTAATTAGCCAGAACAGTTTGAACCGATTGGTGCTCCGCACGTTGCAAACCCAAACCCAGGCAGGTATACAAGGGTAGCTGAGGCAGCCACAATCAGACAGCAGAAAGATGTCAAGCAGTGGCAATACCTAGGACTTAAACCAGGTTAAACTCAAAGACAGCAAGGCCTAGGACACATCTGGGAAGGAGAAAACAAGCTACCAAGTAGGCTGGTCCTTTCTGAGCCTTCCTCCTTTCAAGGTTAAAATCCCAGATGGTGATATTTGCCCTGAGCAGTAGGCAGGCAGGATGGCACTGAGTCAGGCAGGACGGCCGTGTGGTGCTCTCCCTCCTGGGCAGGCTGGACCATGAGCGCGGGAAAGTTAGAACTGATTTAAGACAGATATTGCCTCTAGAGATTGCAGCCATGCTCTGCTACCACATAGTCTCTGCTGTCCTTGCTGCCAGCTTCTTGGGTGGAACAGTCCCTGGGTCAGATACTCCATCTTGCCTTGTTTTCCTCAGTCCCTCGTAAACGACTACTGGCAGGTATGGCTATTATTGGTGTAATACTGGCAGTACGTGGTTGTTAGCAGAGAGAGAGGGATGAGAAGGATGCAGAAGCCTCCATCAAATGGACAGGGTGGCAGCCAAAGGGAACAGCAACAAGTGTGACCACTTCACTGCAGCTTCATCCCCTTGGTCACTGCATGGTGGTGTTCCCTCTACACGGCCACCACCAGCCCTGCTCTCCAGCCAGCTCTCCCCGATATGCCCAAGTGCTTAACCAGAAGCTCATCTGTACTGTCCCCCCACTATCCCCTTTAACAGACGGCTGCTTGTATGCGTTCTCATAACGAATCAATTAGCATTACCAGCAAGTGCCATACAAACCTTCCTGATGACAAACTCCAGCTCAAGGGCCTGGTAGGCTGGATTCACAGATACCTTAAGAGGGAGAAACAAGAAGGTTGATCAGAGTTACCCTTGCCTTGAAAACCCTCTCGCCAACACATATTCCAACAGAAAAGTTCTCCCAGGGACAAGCCACGCTCAAAGCCTCTCCTCCTCTCCAACACGCAGAACTAATAGCTCCCCACTGCAGGGATTTCACATTCACCAGAAAAGTTAGCTGAATCCTGTGTTTGCACGAAAGAAAACAATCAGAAAAGAGATTTATGTGAAGTCAGATAGTCACAACAGAGTTTCAGGAACTGAAACCAGACCTCCTGCCTCCCAGGCAGACATTCAATCCACTGAAGACTCAAAATTCAAGAGCACGTCAGGTTTCTTAACAGACAACCATGAAAACACCAGCTTTCTCCTGCCCAACTCTCCACAGAAGCAGTATTGGCCACTGGAGTTGAGTTCACATCAGATTCATACTGAGCCATGCTCATCCACCCTGTTACTGTGTCTTAGCAGACACCGGGATGAACCACGATGAAGAAAACGGACCAGAAGGCGCAGTGCAGTCCTTACTACGGTGCACCGCCTAAATAAGACGCATTTTCGTGAATGTGCCAGGTCATTCTCTCAGATGAAAATTGGCTTTGGGAGATTTGCAACTTGGACTACATCTTTAAGTGAGCATTTGCACCATGAAGCAACACGGGTCCTATTTAGGAGGGATCTAAATAACCGGCAACTTTAGGACAGCAGCATGTTACATAAAAACGGTCCTACAGGCAAAAGCACGTCTCCATCTATCATCGGCTGCTGCAAGCTAGTTCGCAGCAGTCCATTTCTTGCTGCTCCTTCCCCTGCAGTCTGCTTTCCTACATAGTGGAGGACAAAGACGCAGAGGGTTGCACAGACCTTGTTTAAATACTGGATTCAGTTATAGCCAACACGCTGGGTAAGATCATGGGAAAAAGAGGCAACAAACTTTACTCTCCAGTATCTCCTATTGCTTCTTTGTCTCCATGTCCTTTCCCAACAGACTGCTAAAAACCCAGGCACAGCAAACTCCTTACCAGGATGATTCCTGCCTGGGCAGTTGCAAACTGCATGAGAACCCACTCGTATTTATTGGGACCCCACATCCCCAGCCGGTCTCCCTTCTTCAGGCCAAGAGCCAGAAGCCCAGCTGCTGCCTGGTCCACCTGTAAATACAAGACAAGAGCCTGAGGATCACTCACAGGATGCAGTGGGGGATCTCTCTCTCTCCAGGCCCTGCTTTCTGGGGAAAAAGCATCGTCTTTGCAACTGGCATCAGGCAGAACGTACCTCTGCTGCAGTCTGTCAGCCTACTGCTGCAGCAGCAGCGTCTTCCGAGTCACGGAGCAGCCCCTGCTTAGCAGGTTGATTGAAAGCATAAAAATAACAAGCGTGGAACAATACAACAAAGCAGGAAGGAAACCAAAATAGGCAATTATGTACAAATAGTTGCAAATTAATTCTTGCCCAAAGACTACTTAGTGTCTAGCTCCTCATCAACTCAACTTAGGACTAAGCCTTACCCATACACTGGGCCCATCTACAGCGTTGGATCTGCCTCCATACTGGCGTATCACTTACTTCTAAAAGGACTCAGGTGATGAAAACTTTATCAAGTGATTTTTGACCAGTCTGGGGTTCCTATCCTCATTAACTTGCATTCAGCCACCATATTAACATGACTACTTTATTTTGCAAGATGGTAAGCATGTTTCAGGTGTGCAGATGTATGTATAAATATTCTGAGGTATTCAAAGGTGTATAAACTTCCCTATGTTCTCAAATTTATGAAATCTACCTTGTAGGAGATATGAATTTGAGGAATAGCTATTCTCTGATTTAGTTCTGAATTACAGCCTACCTTTTCAAAATTAGGGTGAGCACAGCTAATCTTGTTTATCTGAATGGATGTAACCAAAACACTAGTAAATCTAAAAAAAGCCCAAACAACTCTTCTTATCCAAGATCATATCATACATTTAATAGAAACTTTCCAGGTAGTTAGCCTTGGAATATTGCCCCTCCATTCAGAATACATATAAACATATATTTGTATGTAATATGGACACATACATACACATGCATAGATACACCCACACACATTTTTGCATATGATATTGAGACCAAGTCCTTGACTTTGCTCAGTTGCCTTTGTGCTTGGACTAGAAACCTCTACACACTCAGGACCTCTGACAGTCAGAGCAGAGCGACTAATACAAGAGCTGGAGCTACTCCAGCTGAGAAAAACACCATGACTCAGCCCATAACACATCAGATAGGGGTGATAACTTAAGTATGAAAGTTCATTCTGGGATATTCAGCAAGCATTTTTACATACACTGCCTTCTCCCTTTGATTTCGAGACTATAAGGAGGACAAAGGCAGCACGTACCCATCGGTGTGTGCTGGGAAGGTGCTATCACACTCTGCTCAGGGCCAGGATGAAGATCCATATACGACAAACCTCACTCCTGAGCTGAGTGATAAAATCGTTTTCCATTTCTCCATCATGCCTGCTGCTGCCGTTATCCACCCGCCTGGGCTCTCTGAGGGGCAAACCAGGTACTCACCTCCTCTTTGAACTGAGCAAACGTCTTCCGAACGCCGTCTCGGCAGAAGACCAAGGCTTCACGGTCGGGAAACAGCTCGACGGTCTCATCCAGGCACTGGCCCATGGTTTTGGTGAGAAGGGGAATGTCTAAGGTCCCCTGGACATAGCTGTTGGTCACCCTGTGGGAGGCAGAGGGCATCGCTGTGTGCAGAGCACTGTGAAAGAAAAGGAGAAGAGTCTATTCTTTAATATAACCCATCAAGACAGTTCTCTCCATCTGGAAGGATTATCAACCCACCGACAGTACCAGGAGTACTTGATGTACATCCCCACACTGCTGGGAACCACAGGCAGCCACTTCAGCAGGTCAAGATCAGGAAGACCTCCGAAAGCACTTGGAAAGCCCATGCAGCAGCCGGGGGAGCACTGGGCAGGCGGACAGCGTCGGTAACCCCAGTGCACCCACCTGGACCTGCCCACACGAGCAGGCAGCACAGGCAGAGCCTCCATCCCTCCACTGGAAACCAGGACCCTGCTCACTGACGGGGAAGGAGCCTGCACCAGCCCTGCAGACCGGGCACAGCCTGGTCCTACAGTCATTCACCTGGGGTGAAAGCTACTTTGGACATTTCGGGATATCTGGACAGACGATGGACTTTGCTGAGGGATGGCAACTGGGTTTGGTCTTTCTGCAACACTAAATAGTGCAAATAACTTGGAAGGAACACAATCAAAACAGTTTGTAGGGAAACTCCCCCGGCTGGCTTCTCTCTGCTGGAAAGAGCAGACGACTGAGAAAGTTAAAATTAAAGTCAGAGATCTGTCATTTTATCAGTCTCCAAAACAGTCTGCAGAGAAGAGTCTAATCCCACAGCATAAAAAGTGTTTAGAAAGAGTTCAGAGAAGTTGAGCCGTAACCGAGAGGCATTTGCAAAGTGATGGTCTGTGCATACAGCAGCAAGCAGGCTGTACATGCCTTACTATCTCTGCCAGCTAGACCGCAGAGAGCTCATGGTACCGAAGACAGCATCAGTAAAACGAGGAGCTACCAGTGAGATGAGGGGGGAGAAGTGCAGAGGCAAGAATACAGCAGGCTCACGGGGTGGAGGAGACTACACCCGCTGCAAACACGGGACAGGAGGGGAGGATGAGAACAGGGAGGCGTTTCAGCAGAGCAGCACCTGGGCAGCAATGGCATGACAGGGTCCTTGAGAGGAGCACAGAGACATTGTGTGGAGGCCAAGCTGGAGAGGGAACACAGGAGAGGCAGCAACGAGAAGATGTGGGCAGGGTGGTAGGGAAAATCATTTCGGCTTTCACTGAGGTCTGATCATCAGTGGAAAAGCAGCAACCTCCCGTCAAACGGCAGCTCCTGACCATCCGAGCGCTGCAGTTCTTGCCCTGGTTTCTCTCTCCACCTCCTCCTGCTCCGAGCCTCTCTCTGCCCCAGCAGCCCCCGGCTTTCTCTGTCCCTCCTCCCTTCTCCCCTGCCTCCCTCCGTGCTCTCAGCTCCTCCATTCCTGCCTTAGGAGATGACCAGGAAGGACAGGGTTAAGCAACCTTGCAGGAACCAGACTTTTGCACTAAATGGAAGAAGGGGCAAAGCCGGAGCCAAGTGACAGTTCCACCTCCAGTCTTCACAGCTACGGCTTCCTCCCTACCCCCAAACATGGGGACGAAAGAGCATCATAGAGCAGTAAAATATGTCCTTATAAAGCCCTGCACTCCAGAACACTGTGAAAATGCTGCTGGTTCCCCTCACGGTGTGGAAGCACGCACAGCTTGCTCTCAAGGGCCCAAGCATTCACACCTTCAAATGAAAGCATCAGCAGCTTTGAAATTAGGGCCTAAGATATCTCATGCTCATAACCCAGAGTCACTAACTCCTCTCAAAGTGCCTGCTCACATGGTTTCTTCAAATACATCAAGGAAAGCAAAATTCACAGCTGTCATCTAGTTTGAGCTCCCTGAATTCTGGTCTGATGCTCTCATCGTGCTTCAGCATTTCTGTATCCCTTATCTCCTGGCCACGGCAAGAGTGAAAGGTGTGGGATAAAACACTGCAGGCTGTTGGAAGCACTGGGGGTCGAGAACAGGAGGAACGAGGCAGATACATGATACATTCATTATCAGTAGCATCATGCTGGAAATAACGTAGGGTCCATCTCCCTCCTGCCTATAGCCAACAGCAAGTGTATACATCTGATCTGAAAGAATGCATCAAGAGACCTCTACAAAGAAAGGGTCCAAAGGATTTAGAAATAATCTTTTTGTTCATCCTTGTTACAGAAAACAAGTAATTCACCCTCCACCTCCTCCTACGAAGCTTCTGGTACTGCTGGAGATAAAACAAGACCGATGGTCTGATATTCCAGCAGCTCTCATCTCCCTGCCTCAGCCGGAGGAGAGCAAATAAAACCCCGCTTGCTCTTGGGTCTCAGCGTAGACTGTCAATTGCTGCTCTTGGAGAGCACATGCCTTCTGTTGGCAACACGTTCCAGCAGCAAGACAGCCTGCGGTGCCTGCAAACGAGCCAGCCTCCACACTCGGCTGCTCCTGCAAAACTCCGTAACCCTGGAGTTGAGCAGCGCAACTGAACGGACAAACAACAGAGACCCAGAAAAAAAAATCACCCCTCTCCCACCTTGCGCGAAAGGCAGGCAGGCAACCGAATGCCAGCAGACCCAGAAAGCACTCCTGCCTGATGGCGGCAAGCAGAAACCATCGGACTGAAACAAGCACTCTTGACTAATCCCAGGAGCTCTTTGTATTTATCTCTGAATAGCCCCAACTAACATTTTATAGTTGTTGACATAAGATAACCAGCTTCATTTTTCATCTTTAACTCTTCACCAGTCTCTATAGAAATGATCAGAAGGGACGAGAGACGAACGCAAGGCAGAGGCATCAGCGTAACCTCCTGCCCCCTACGATGAGCACACAAGCAAGCTCCTGCTTTGCAGCTGTGAAGGACATCGACCTGACCTGTGGTGCCATCCCCTCTGCACCTGGATGAAAGGCCCTGTCCTCCCAGGGCTTGGGGACCGTCCTGACCGCAGAGTTCATGCTCTGAGAGGTCCACGGACTCCCCAGCCAGTTCCTTTGTTCGTGGACGTCTACCAGGAGCTTCTCCCCGCAAAGCAAGAGCTTTTGGGGTCTTTTACGTAACACAACTGCAATAAAAGGGTGGTGAAAGTTAACCCTGCTCTGCTCAATCTTTACTGCTTCTTTACTTTTTAAAACAACCCTGTTGACTAAAGAGTTAACTAGGTTCTGATTACTTTTGTTTGCTTGGTTTGAGGGAGGAACAAGTCCCCAGGGCTTTCAGACTCCAACTGCAGCAGACTTTTTGGTTACATTTTCCACTGCTCCTCTCTGCCCTCTGCACTCTTCCTGCCAAAAGGATAAATACTGCTTAACAACTTTAATAAACCTTTTTATAATGTTACCAGAAAGAGCTTACTCCTACTCTTTTTCTCCAAGTGCTTTGTGTTCCTGCCCCTCAGTTTCACTCTCAGTTCTGGGCTGGAGTCCAAACTGCGGTGAACTCTCCGCCATGCTTCCCTTCTGATCCCCTTTCCCAAGAACAGATTCCGTAAACGGCAATCTTGGCTCCAGCCGCACACATGGGCTTCAGCCACCTCACTCCTAATCTCAACCCAGCTGAAAAGAAACAGCCAGACCCAGCGTGTGGAAAAGCAAGGGCTGCTCCCCACGGTTCTTGGGGAGTTGCTCCCTGGAAGCCATACTTCCCAGCGAGTATTAGGCTCTGAATATCAGCTAATCCTTCAAAGCCTTTCCCAAAGCCAGTTGCGTTCCTTTTGCTGTTCTTTCCCACAAACTTGCTCCAAGAGGCAGCGTTGAAGAAAAGCAACACAAAGAACTGGCCTGACCCCCCCGAACTCCAGAGCTCCTCGGTGCCCTGGACCCGCTGGCACCCCAGTGCCCCCCACCACCCTGCTGCACCACAGGAGGAGGGGGACGCTGCCCAACGAAGCCCACAAGTCAGAGCGCTGAAGGAGGACAGAGAAGCTGTTCGATACATTTCACGTTACTGCGATCAGGCTGGAGCTGCTGCACAAAGAAAATTCAACCCCAGGCACACGTTCACATCCCTCCGCATGCTGCGCGGGGCTTGTCCCTGCTCCCGATCCCCTCCCAGGCCGGGGGGGGGGGGGGGGGGGGGGGGGGCGGGGAGGGCAGACCCAGGGGATGCAGCCTGTCTTCCGCCACTTTGGAGGGGTTTTAGGGGAGCCAAGGGACAATGACACACACTGAGAGCAAAACCTCCGGCTGAACCTGCCCTCCCTGCAAGCAGCCACCCACTTGGCTGGACAAACGTATCGCTCTGCAGCTGCCCTATAGCCCCCGTCATCTGTCACACACGGCCTCCATCCCCTAGAGCCCCCATCCCTCTCCCTACAGCCTCTGTACCCTACAGCCCCCTCATCCTCTGCCCCCACAGCCCCCCGTCCCCCATAGCCCCCCATCCCCAGTCCCCACAGCCCTCATCCCCTATAGCCCCCATCCCCTCTCCCCACGGCCCCTTGTCCCCTGTAGCCCCCATCCCCTCTCCCCCCACGGCCCCTTGTCCCCTATAGCCCCCATCCCCTCTCCCCCCACGGCCCCTTGTCCCCTATAGCCCCCATCCCCTCTCCCCCCACAGCCCTCCATCCCCTCTAGCCCCCATCCCCTCTCCCCCCACAGCCCTCCATCCCCTCTCCCCCCCATCCCCTCTCCCCCCACAGCCCTGCATCCCCTCTAGCCCAGACCCCCTGTCCCCACGCTCTCCCTCCCGTACAGCCCCCGCCCTCCGTCGCCACAGCCCCGTCCCCCGCAGCCCCCTCTCCCCGGACCCCAGCCCCCTGTCCCTACCTGCCCGGCGGGCCCCCCCGCCACCCGCTCGCCCGGCGCAGGAGGGGCAGCCCGCGGCGGGGCAGCGCTGCCAGCCGCGCCGTGGCCATGCCCGGGGCGGCGGCAGGAGCCGGGAGCCGGGAGCCCGGCCCGCCGCTCGGCACGCAGGGGCGGTGCGCACCGCGGCCCGCCTCCGCCTCGGCCCCGGCCCGGCCCCGCTCCCGCCCCGCCTCGCCGGGCTGCGGCTCCCCCCGGCCCCGGGGCTCTCCCGGCTGGGAGGGGGCGCCCGCTGGGACGGGGGGGACAGAGGAAGCCCCCCGCCCTGCCCGGGCCGCGGGGGCGAGCGGCAGCAGGGCCTGCCGGCGGGGGGCGCGGGGATGGGGCTCAGGCCAGGCGGAGCGGGGGACCCCCGCGGCACACGGCTGGCAGCGCAGAGCCCCGCTGGGCTCCTGCCCCATCCCCTGCCGGCTTCCAAGTCCCCGCACTGCGCCTCCACCCCCACCTCTCCCCCCTCCGCTCCCTCTTTTTTCCAGACTGCCCCATCAGCTGCCTTCTCCCTAACGCCAGCCCCGGCCTTCCCCTGCACCCCAAAAAAGCCCCACACCCTAGCTGCCACGGACAGCGGCGCAAGACAACCACCACCACCTGCCCCCGCTTTCCTCCATCTGTACTGCTTGGTGCCTGAGCCCTGTGACTCACTAATTGATTTCCAGCCCTATCTGCCTAATGAGTTAGCACAGATACCGCCTCGTTAATAGCTTTAGGCACTCCCTGCCTGCCTTGTACCCTGCTAAGGTAGGAAGAGAGACCACCTAGGAACCGCAGAGCTAATCCAGAGCCGGGCAGGCTGGGATCCCCCCACCTAAGGGCGGAGGCATGGGCAAGGCGCCCAAGGCGAGGAGCGCTGCGGTGCTGAGCTCTGCCGAGCACCCGGCCATGGGAGCAGCGCTGCTCCGCTGCGGCAGCACTGATGCTGAAGAGAAGAGGTGACACACGCATCGTTCCCCACGTAAAATGACTGACAGCCTTTCTGCGCATTGCCTGCGGCAATGGCCAGAAGCTAATTAATCCTCGTGAAAGGGCTGGAGTATAAATTTGATCCCAGAAAAGTCTCTGTCTTTTAAATACCGTACGGGCATTAACTAGAGCTACCAGTGCCGGCCTGAGACGCGGGCTGTTTCTGGCTCAGCCACTGACCTGCTGGGTGATCGCTGGCTGCCGTTTTGCAGCTCTGCCGGGGTGGAAGCTTGAGTTCAATGTGTCGGGACAGAGTGTGTCTCTACCACGTCGAGCACAATGGCGCTGACGAACAAGGGCCTCAGAACGGGTGTATCTCGGGCACCAAAGCCATAAATGTGCTCGTAACACAGCCGCACAGTGACGTACTGACTGCAGCCAGACCTCCGGTGTTAGCTACTTGGGTTTAGAAGCAGGACGGATTTTCCCCAATGTGCGTCTTGTCCACAAGGAGTTTGGCGGCCGCGGTGACGGCATTTGCTTTTGTTGGGGGAAGGGAGATTTTTGTCTTTGAAATGTGAAAAGTTGGCCGTGGCTGCAGAGGGGACGCTGGGTGAGGAAGGCCAGAGATCTGCTGAGGGTCTGGGAATGTCTCCAGCCCCTGGCTGGCGTGGCCACCTCATGCCCCCAGGGCCACAGTAAGGATCGTTAGGTCAGGATTAGATTGACAGTGTTCATCCCGCTTCCCCCAGCAGTTCCTGCTCCCTTCTCCTTGCTAACGTTCTTGCAGCCTTCCTCTAGCAGAGTACGCAAATGTGGCCCGTGTTACGGTTTGTCTGTCTCCGGTAGGTTTCAAAGTCTTTTTAGAGATGCACAGGAGCTCTGTTTACATGTCAGTCCCACTAAAATCAGTAGCTAGGTGAGTTTACGCATTTCTGCAGACGATGCAAGGCTGTATGACATCCGTGGCCAGAAATTATCCTTTCACCGTTTCAGCACAGAGCAGTTATCTTTGTCTGTACTTCAGGAGCATCAAAGTGTGCTCAGCGTTGTATAACCCCAGAGAAAAAAAAACCCAACATCTGGGATCCAAAAACCCCTCACCTTTAATAAATAAAAATAAAGCTGACTTTCAGTTTGATCTTCCCACGTTCCAATCATTAGCTTACAGGGTGGATCCCGGTTAGGTATTAAACCAAGAATTCTACAGAAATTAATGTGACCTTGACATTTGGGTACATTTGTTCAAGATTGCCAAAGCAAAGGCAGGCTGAACCAGTAACACTTCACACACCGTTGGGAAAGATATCATTTCTTTCTAACGAAGGTTTAAAAATCTGCCTTCACATTAATCACAGATAAGCAGGTAGGTTTTGTAACTAATCTACACCCTCGTTTCCTTCTGCTAAGTCCAAAGGCTCTTGGACTCGTGTAAACCCTGAGCCCAGAAGCGCAGATTTCAGTCCTTGCAGCCTTGCACACGCAAAGGCTTTTTCCAGCCACACAGGGGGTCTTGCTTGGACCCCCCCCCAAGCCCCTCCGGGTTTCTCCCTCGGGAGCAGGACCGTACGCGGTGCCTCCCAGCTGGGGAAGGGAGCGGGGGGCTGTGCAGCTGCACCACACCTCAGCCGAGCCCCTCGCTGCCTCGGGGTAACGCGGAGCTCAGGCAATTGGTTGCCCCCCTTGGCGTCCGTGCTGGGAGATCTGGCAACCTGAGGTTTCCCCACCCGTCCCTGCAACAGGTCGTCCTCCAGCCCCTCCTTGCTCCTCCAAACCTTGTTGTGAAAAGCTGAGGGACGGGAGAGGTTCTTGCGTAACTAGACCTCGCTTTTCTCAAATGAGGGCTCTGTAATTGCAGCTCTTCGGAGGAACAAAAACCTGCTCCGAGAAACTTCTGTCATCTCCTGGACGAGAGCGCGTTAACCTCGGGCAGATTTTGCTCTGCGTTCTATGAGGCAAATCCTTCTTTGCTGTTTTGGGGTGCCTTTGCTCAGAGACTCCCGCGGTCTCCATGACCTCTGTGCCGAGCTAGCGCAGATCTCTCGGTGTGGGAAGAGACCTACTGGCAACTTAAAAACTAGCCAAAGCACCCACGGGGTAGACGTGCTGGGGTAGTTAAAACATCTTTGCAAGGTCCTGTACCTCACGGTTCGCACAGGGGCCAGGAAATTCAAGGTTATTCCTCACTGTAATCCCATTGCCCGGTAATACTAATTTGGCTCTGCCCCAGGCTCCTCTTCTCTTCCGCCGACCTTCTCCACAGAGGGTCGGTCGGGACAAGGGAGCGCTCTGCTCGCGCAGCGCTGGAGCCTCTGGGTCGCAGCAGGGACATGGACTGCACATCCCTCCCCGTGAAGAGGCCTGGTGTGACAGCCCCGCAGCGGGGGAATTCGCCACCCTCAGGACGCAGCCTGCGAAGAGGCTGAAGCCCCGCCACCTGCCATTGTAAAGCGGGGTATAATTACTCAGTTTCTGCGTTGGTATTGGGATTATCGGCCATTAAACGGTTGGTTTTACCGGGGCGGTGCGTGGCTGGTGAAATGACCGGCTGCGAATCTCGCCCACCCGTGGGGCCGGGGCCCGAGATCTCCTTCCCTTCCTGGGGCGGTTTCCCGCAGGAGGGCCACCGACCAGATGATGGCGAGGGGTCCGGGGGCGGTGGGACGTCCCACCGGCGTGGGGGGCCGGGCCGGGCCGGGCCGCGCTCCGCTCCGCTCCGCCGGCGGGGCGCTCCGGGCCGGCAGGGGGCGCGCTCGGCCCCGCGGCTGGCGGGCCCCGCGCGGACGTGGACGCGGACGTGGACGCGGAAGTGGGTGGCGGGGCCGGGCCGAGCCGCCCCCGCCCGCGCCGCGCCGCATCCCCTCGTTCTCGGAGGACCCCAGCGGTGCCGGCGGCCATGTCGCGGGGCGGCGGGAAGGGGCCGAGCCTGAAGGACAAGCTGGACGGCAACGAGCTGGACCTGAGCCTCTGCGACCTGAACGAGGTGCCGGTCCGGGAGCTGGTGAGCGTCCGGCCCGCGGGCCGCCCGGCGGGGACGGGGCCGCAGACCCCGGGGGGCCGGCTCCGCCAGCTCGGTCCCTGGGGAAGGGGCTGGGCGGGGGAGCCAGATGTGCGCGGGGGAGCCAGATGTGCTGGAGGTGTTTGTGACCCGGCCTGCGGGTGTTTAAAGCAGCGGGGGGAGGGGGGGGGGGGGTGTCTCATGCCCTGTGGGCCGGGCAGCTCCCGCTGCTCACATCTGTTTCAGGCTAAGTTTCTGCCTTTAGACCCCGAAATCAATCGAGGTATGACGTGACCTCGGCGGCAGCCGCGGGGGGACGGACAGACCGACGCGGGAGAAACCGCAGAGGCTGAAGCAAAACCAGCAGGCGTCAGAAGGGTACGGGTGCACCTCGACGTTGATCTAGTGCTTTGTTTCTCTTTCAGGCCGCTCTTCCAAAAGCTACGGTATTGGATTTGTCCTGTAACAACCTCATTTCCTTGCCGGTAAGGCGCTAGAGAGCCTTTGTGGGGATGAGTCTGCTGGGAAATATTTAGAAAAGTTACCCAGTGCTTCAGTAAAGGTTCACCGGGAGGTTTGGAACTGGCACTTTCCTCATCCCGGGGTGGCTGAACGACTCTGCTGTCAGTGACGGGTCAGTACTGGTGGGCGGTTTTGGCCGAGGCAGGAGAGGGAAGAGGTTTGCAGCGCGTGAAGATTGCAGCATCTTCCTGCCAGGGGATCCCCACGTGAATACAGACCAGTTTCATCAGCAGTGGAGGCTGGGGTTTGTTTCTGTTGTATGGCCATACATCACCTTGCCGGTCAGTCAGTCAGTCTGTCTGTCTTATCTGTCCCACTGTTTTCCACCTCCATCTTCTGAGGCCAAGGAGGAGAGTGATTTTCCTCCATCACAGTTCTGTAGTAAGTTAAGGATTTGTGGCTTATGTAGGGTGCAGGCTATCTCCACGTACTCCCCGCGCTGAGGTTCCTCCATAAAGGTGCCGACAAGTTTTTTCTGGGTTTTGTTTGTGTTTTGGTTTTAGTCAGACTTCTGCAGTTTGATGCATCTGGTGAAACTGGATTTGAGTAAAAATCGGCTTCAGCAGCTGCCCTTGGACTTTGGCCGCCTGGTCAATCTGCAGCACCTGGACCTTCTGAACAACCGTTTAGTCACCCTGCCCGTCAGCTTTGCACAGCTCAAGGTAAAACTGTTTGCTGGGCAGTTACGTAAAGCTCTGGGCTGCAGCCCAGGGTCTTGTGATCCTTCTCAGGTTGATTTCTCTGGTAAAGCATCCATCCTGCTGACTACCCATTCCAAAATCTGGCTGGCTCTGCACCGCAGCTCAGAGGAAATTATCTCACATCTATTGAAAACGCCTCTGCTCAAGCTCTCTGCTTCTCTTCCGTACCTGTTTCATTCATGTGAAAACCAAGTAGTTCTTTGCTTCTGCTTTGGATCTCTTAAATAATCGCAAGGCTACTGCGCTCTTACAGCCTCCCTTTGCCGTTCCTTTCTGCAGAACCTGAAGTGGCTAGATCTGAAGGACAATCCCCTGGATCCTGTCCTAGCTAAAGTAGCAGGAGACTGTCTGGATGAGAAGCAGTGTAAACAGGCTGCTGTCAAGGTAAGGAATCTGCTTTTATTCTTTTTTTCCTTACTTCGCTTTATCGGTGGTGGTTCTTCCTCTTTTTGCTTAGCCAGCTGGGCGGCTGCTGCAGCAGTTTGAAGTTTCTTCAGCCAGTGAGGTGCAGGTTCACTGCACTGACTTCACTGCTTCTGCACCTGTAGAGAGCTAACATTGGGCTGAGTAGGATTCTCTTCCATTACTGGAGTTGAGAGAGGACTAAATGCTGGTTGCCAAGAAAGCGGAGGCATCATCAGACAAAATAATCCGTGTCTAGGCTTATAGTCCAGAGTACAAAAATCTCTGGAGAAGCTCTGGCAAACCGTAGGCGCACATAAATAGAAGTGCTCTGTGATCCTCTGTATCAGCTAGCACCAGTTTGGCACGTTCGTTTTATAACGGAAGGGTCTGTTTCTTAACCGCAAAGATTCATGTGGGAAGGCGCGAGCTCTCTTCAGAGCCATACCTGTAGGGGTAAGCCGGGGTGGGTGGTCAGCCCCAGCTGACCGTCCTCAGCTACGCTCCAGCTGTTGTGTTTTGAACTGACTGTGCAACGAGCCTCCTGCAGAGACCTCAGGTTGTTTTCTTGGACCTTGAAGGTACTGCAGCACATGAAAGCGATCCAGTCCGAGCAGGATCGACAACGGCAACGGAAGCTCCAAGCAGAGCGAGGTAAGCACAAAAAGCCCTCGCGCGCTGTCTGCTGAGGACTGTTCTTGATCTCTCCTACACGCCCAAACGTACTGATTGCCATCTAAAAATACTTGTAACTACCAAAATGCTGAGGACTCTGGGAGTAGTAGGGTAGAAGGGCTGGAGGGAGAAAGATAGCCAGGGATAACCATGTGACTTCTTGCCTGAACAATAGTTAGATCTCTAGATGGAATGCACTATAGGTTACCTATAAAAAATATGAAAGAGCAGCACAAGATTTATTTTAAGGGAAGCCTAATTCTGAGGGAGCAAAATGCAAGGTATGTAATATTAAAAAAAAAAAAAAAAAAAAAAAGATAAAAAAAGAGGATAGTTATTTGATTTGTTTCCTCATTCCAATTGGGAACAGATAAGCAGGTAATAAGGAAGAAGGCAATGACAACCCTTTACATAAAAGGAAAAAAACTTCCTGTTAATCCCCAGAAATGGAGAAGAAGCGTGAAGCAGAACAGCGAGCAAAGGAGGCTCAAGAGAGGGAACTGAGGAAGCGAGAGAAGGCGGAAGAAAAGGAACGCAGAAGACGGGAGTATGACGCTCAGAAAGCTGCAAAACAGGAGATGGAAAAGAAAACTAAAAAAGAAAATGTGCAGACCCGAAGTAAGTAGCATCCATTGTGGGTGGGATTGCATCAGATTTCATCTTCATCTCATTTGGATGCTGCCAGATTTGCTTTTATGCAGCCCAGGTACTGGGAGATGGTGGGAGTGGCGGGGAAGTACCTGTAGGACTTCTAATGAGCTCTCCCGCTGTGCCCTTTTCCCCTTCATCCCCGTTCCCGACGAGCTGCTGAGCTACAAGATTCAGAAAGCTCTTCAGCTGCTCCTACGGGGAACTTCCCTCCACTCGTTTCTTTTTAAACGTACTGAACTATATGTGCAAAAACGGATCTCGTGCGTGTGCGGTAAAGCGGTGCTTTACACCCTGTTCACTGCTGCCCATGAAACTACATCTGAAGCTTTTCATCCTAAACGGGTAGATCCTGTGCATCTATTTATTAACCAGAGTTAAGTGATGAAAATTCACCACAAAAGACAACTGCAGCACAGGCTGAAGTATCTTACCTGAACAGCTTGTTTCTGAATGTAGACTGTTAAAGATACTTGACTAATTCCTCACGTTCTCTGTCCTGTAAATGCTCTCGTTACAGAGCCCGCCTCCAGTTCTCGTCCCCCTCAGCCACCCCGGCACAAGCGCTCCTGGTCGCGGTCGGTGCTGAGGGTCCTGTTCTTTGTGCTGCTGTGTGTCCTCTGTACTTTGGCCGCCTGCAAGCTGACAGAGCTGCAACATCAACCTCTGTGCGTCAGCGTGAACACTCTCTACGAGGACGTGTTAGCTGCTCTGCAAAACCACAAAACCCTGCAGAATCTGCTACAACAGAACTCGCAGCAGTGATTGTCCTGGACGGGCACTTGCTTCGTCAGCATCTCCCTCCACCATCTACGCAGCCAGAATTCCTATGGAATTGTGTTCTGATGAAACTGCTTTTAATCAGTCAGCATTGGTTTGCTGGTCCACTCCACGCAGAGCAGAGTTATTGTTCAGATCATCTTTGCTGTGCATGTTTCGCAGTTGGCCTGTAACTCCCATTGTTTGCCCACGTTAACCTAAACTTGTTAACACTTCTTACCTCCGAGGGATGTTTACCTAGATTGCGAGGTACAGAAAGCTGCCAATCTGTCGGGGTGGAAAAACCCAGCCCTTGCGTTATCTCGGTAGCTATAGCTCTGTCCTGGAGGTAGAAAGTTTTTAATACGTATCCGTTCCTTGCTCGCATTTCTATTTGTGCTAAAGTTGGTGATACAGCTGTATGGGAATCGTATGTTAAGGCCTACTCCAGGACCAATTACAAGTGTGTAGGATGGCTGTGCATCCGTGTGTTGGGCGAAGAAGCTGATGTACTATTGAAAGGAGCTGAAAATTTTCAATACAACAGTTTTCGCAGCAATTTGTCTGAACTGACTGTTTATGTTGCTAATGCAGTTTTAATTTTAATTACATCTTCTAGAAACAGCCAAAAATTCCTTCTGAGTACATACAGTAATGATTTCCAGCTACATTTATTTTTAACCAGCTAGTGCCAACAAAGCGGCTACAGCTCAGAAAGGGCTCCTGGCCAGCCTGCGGGCTGGTTTTGTGTGTGCAGCAAGAGAGGGGTGTCTGAGACCCCCGGGCAGAGGGCGGGTGACGCTGGGTGGCACTGTGGCAGCATCGCCCGCCAAGGCAGACAGGCGGAGAAGGGCTTCGCCTGGGGGCTGTTGGGCGGGCTGGGAGGTTTGGCGGTTTGCGCCTGGAGAAGAAAACTCACCTGTGCAAAGGCCTGTGAATTATAATTTCCTTACAGAGGAAACCAAAGACAAGTTTGTCATACCCTTAAGGGCTTTGCGAGTACTAAAATGAAGTGACATCATGTTGTAAGTGCAGGCTTCAGAGAATATCCATGCTACAGACTCCACGGAGACATCCTGCATTAGTCACCAGAATCGCTCCCTCTCTTCTAATACACCTGGGATTATTGCTGGCAAGAGCAGTGCCATGAGGAAATAATCTATAGCATTTCATACCAAGGTCATCGTCGAAGCAGTAAGCCTTCACCTTTTCGTAACCTAACGATAAGAGTGTGGTTCCCCGAGTACCACGCATGAATGTCAGATAAAAGGAAGGAAAGGCTGCCCAGCTCTGGCTTAGCAGTACATATGTTTTCTAAGCTTCCTTGAAACAGCTTTAGGCTTTGCTTTTGGTACCTAACTCACCGTGTTCTTTAAAAAGGTCCTTGCTTACTCTCCAGAGATGTTCGGAAGTGCGGCAAACAACATTCAAAGCGACATTTCCTCCCCGCAGACGATCCTGCCAGCGTCTGGCAGGAGTCTGCTGCTTTGCCATCTAGGAGAGTGCTGCTTAAGTTCGCAAACGCCGGGCTAACAAGATTTATCGGTTCAGGTCGAAGCGCGCCGCTGGCCAGGCGAGGGCTCCCGCTGCATGCCTGAAGCTAGCGCAGCGGGTGGGTATTTTTTTCATTCGAGGCAGCACGGTTCCAAAGGGTAACTTCCACACATCGGACGCAGTTTAATTTACTCTCGGCACTTGTCTCAGTAAGTGCTGCTGTCACGGAAGACCTCAACCATCCTTATGTGCACACAAGTGCTAATGGCTTCGTGGACAGGCGAGCATGTTCCCCAAGCTAATTAAAAGAAAGCTTTTTCTGCCAACTGCTTAGACCTCGTAATTCCAGCGCAAGTAATCAGATTTCAAGACCCTCTGTAGATTAAGCCATCTGGAGGCTGAATCAGGGCAGTCTAAATTTATGTCTTAAAATTAGTCTTACTCATTCCCATCTGCCACAGCGGAAAACTGAGTCTATTTTGTGAGGTGAAGTCCTTCCACCTCACCAGGGCAGGTGCTAGGGGGCAGCACCACGTTGCTTTTAGCATTAGGATCTTTCACGCTGGAGAGAGAAGATAACTCCTTGTAGTTTAGCAGTAGAAAGTATTGCCTTCAACAAATGACATACCTGCCTATATTCAAGACAGCATGTTAAGAAGCAAAGATCATTATTATTATTAAAAATTATTTATTCCCTAGGAAGACAAATAAAAGGAACTATCAGTACTGTAAGCTGTGTCCAACTCATGCTCTTATGGAAGATGTTCACCATCTTCCTTGTGTAAACTCCAGCCATTCAGCAATTTTACCCAATCTTCTTCTCCTACAATAAAGACTAAATGTCTTTTAAGTCTTTAAATGAGGATCAGTGACTCTATTTGTTATCTAAGCACTTCTCCCCAGAAGGAAGCTGAATACTTAAACCAGGCAAACAGTAAAATCCTCATTCCCTGGGGCTACCCAGTGAAATCCAAGTAGAGATCGGGATCGTGGGAAGTCATCTGCAGGTAGATTCGTCGGGAGAGTTCTGGTCCGATCCGCCGGGAGGTGGCTGTCACACCGTCACCGCGGCGCACAAGGATATTAGCCAGCATGTTTTCCCGCTCCTGCTCCGAGGAGCATCTGCTATAGGCCTAAAAGCAACACAAAGGAACAACGGTATCATCCATTTGCACCCGTTGCTCAAAAAAATAATCAAAGCTATGCACCTCTGACTGCTCTACCCTTTCACAGTGTACACTCATTTTCCACCTGGTCCCTCCCCAGATCTCATTTGTGAGCTTAGAGGCTGATGCAGAACCAATACTGCTCCCCCAGTAGTCTGCTCTGTAAAGCCAGAGCAATGGGTGCCAGGGAATCGGTTCCTTCACTGCCTTACTGAACAGCTCATACAGAATCATCGTGTCAAGTTTAATGCCAATTCAATGATTTCTTCCACTCCTTACATCAGTTGGCTCTCTGCACACAGTACTCAGTATTCCTGAGGCATCCTCACCTGGTTCAGAAGCTGAGGAGAAGGGTAGGCAGACACAACAGCCTCAGCCGTCTCGAGGCTGACCCGGTTAAATTGTTGTATCTGCCTCTTCCAAACTTCCAAGAGACCCTTTCCGGAATGATCCACCTTCACCCCTCTGCACCACCCCTTCTCTAAGTAGAAAGAGAACCCCGTCTTCTCTCGCTCTCGCCTAGGGAGAACAAAGAATGGGAAAGCAAATGAGACAATGAGGCTATGAAGAAAATCCTATTCCTGCATCTGTTGTCACATAGCCCGAGAGAGAAGACAGAGCACCATTTCTCACTTGACCCTATTTTCTTTACATGCACTGCCAATTTCCTTGTTTAAGACCCAGATATCCTGAAAAAGAAACAATCCTGTACTTGGGAGCAATCCTGCCACAAGCCAACACGCATACAAAGTGGTAAACAAGAATTCCCTTTCTGACTGTCAACCATAATAAAACACTTTTACATGTCATTTTTAATGACATCTCATCTCTTCTCATGGCTGAGATGTAAAATACAGCAGCTGCTGCGACGGGAATGCTAGAATTGTGCGAGACTGCACAAGATGGCTTGCTTAGCTATCACTGTGCAACATGCTGCTGTCCTTCCTTATCAATGGAAGCAGCTAAATGGTTCAGTCTCAGTAACATCTCTCTTGGTTACATACTGAAGAAGAAAAGCTGGTGCTGTAAGAGCCCAACCCTACTTGCATTCCCTTCCCCCTCCTAAAATCAGACCGAGAGCAAGAGCTTTACTTGATGTCAAGACTCCAACGTGAAACCAGGGTCTGTCCTCACCCCACCCCAGGCCGGACATCGGTTTCCAAGAACTAACCCTGTGTTGAAGGAGCTGCATTAGCAGCTGCTCTCTGTCGCCTGCTCCTTTAAAAATCACTGTACTCTGTTGTACTGAAGTACAGCCACGTACCTGCTATTCCCTCCCAGTAACTGTGAAAGTGCAGCCACTCCAAAGATAGGACCAAACCTCATCTGCTTACTCACTTGAACGGTGCTTCAGCTACAGCTTTTGTGAACATAGTGGCAAATTCTCCAAGCTCCTCCCAGCTCTCAAAAAAGCTGACTTGGACTTGTTTGCACAGCTGCAGATCCACCAAGGCCTGTAAAACATCATTGGAAACAACAAATGGAAAAATAGATCTTCTCACATCAAACCCCACTCTTGTCTGAAACAAAAAAGGGTCACAACGTCTTGCTACAGGCCAAGAACATCCACTCTCTCCCTGTGTCGGCAACAGTTAATTTAAGGCACTGAAGTATTTGGGGGCAGCCTGCTCCTGCCAGTTAGTATCAGTTTAGCACCATTTCAGCTGCCGCAGCTCCTCAGCAGCAGGCTCTCGTTACAGGCAGGCCACCCAGCCCAGGGCAGCACTGATGTGCTTTGACAGCAGGCCCCGAAGGGCGAGAGGTGCTAACCGAGATTGACAGCAGAATCAAGGTGAATGAGACACGTCAGTCCGTGGGAGAGCAGGTACGTAACTGAACCCAGAGAGCTCTGTCCACAGACACACGGACTAATGGAGGCTGACTGCCCCCGTCCAGGAGTGTGTGATTGGGTCAGATGTTCAAACAATGGCAGACAACAAGAGATGACGGCTGCATGCCTGTTCTAAAGGTACTCACTTCTTCCACGTCCATTCTGGTTATCTCCAGGCCAGAATCCTTAACTTCCTTTTTTCTCCGTTTTCCCTGTTCCTCTTCTTGGTTTCCATTCACTGCTGCCTGTCGCAGTCTCTTTTTTGACTGAACTCTGAGACACCTAAGAAGAGCAAAGTAAGACTGGGAGTTCTTAAAAAGTAAGACTGTAAGTAAAGTAAGACTGGGGAAGAGCATTTCCCCAGGTATTTCCCATTGGTCACTGTGGTGACAGGCTGGATGGACCTTTGCTTCTGTTTCTATATAACAAATAGTGGAGCAGCTCTGGGTGGGAATACCTCTCATGCTCTGGTCTTTGCTAGAAGGACTTAATGTAAACACCTATGGCACTTTCCAAGGCCAGAGACAACACAGAAACCTTTCTGGAGGGAAGAAAGTTTAACCTGAAATAATCTTCTACTTCAGCTACTGCCAGTGCCAGAATTTTCCCCGGCATTTTCTCCATCACATGAGCTATATAGCTCTGTAGAGTCTCCTTCTGTCCTTCTGTACAGCCACGGGCCTCCTGCAAAGATCAACGGAAAAAAGGAGTTAAACCATTCTGAGTTACACATGCAAGCCTAGCAACCTATGGCTCCAGTTTCACAGCTGGGTCTGCAGATGAAAAACTCTGCTCACACAGCTCTTCAGGGGCAAGCAGGCAATATACTTGATTCAGTATAAAGTTATGGCAGAAAGAAATAAAAAATAAAAAATTAAAAAAAAAAAAATCCCACTTGATCTGACAATGTTACCTCTTCAAAAATCTGTGAAAAATTGTAACTAAAGCCTGTCAGAACTTTGCATTATACAACCCTAGTGTTTTTGATCCATTAATGGCTTCTAAAACCAGATTTCTGGTTTACTGAAACCATAGCTCCATCCCACATCACAACCTTCCTGCCACGAAGAGGGATGACAACCACCACCCTTACAGCAAGGCGTGTTCAAGAGCACCAAAGTCCTAAGCACTCTCACTTGTTTGTAGTTGTGAACCATGGACAAAAACTCCTCCAAGCGAAGCAGGACCAGGACATTTGGTTCTTCTGTCCATTCATCTCCCTCTGCTATCTGTCCGGATACGAAAACAAACAGCCAGACCAACAGCCTGTTTATAATTCACTCACTCAAACTGGTGCTCCCACTCAGACCTCTGAGGCAGGGAGAAGATTAGAAGGTGTTTACTTGGGTTGCTAAATACAATTACTAATGAGTGCAAATAAAAGAGGGAAACAAGGGCAAGAACATCGAGATTTTGTTCCCACACCTGAGATGACACAGTCTTTCTCCTCCAGGTGATGCTGCAGGGAACAGCCTGACTCTCAACCACACAGGAATAATTCGCAGCCTGCAAAGCACAAAGGATCTGTCCACCACCTTCTACCTGTAAGAGAACTGAAATCAGTGCATGGGTCAGGCCTCCACAGCAAGAACTGACAGTCAATATAAGGCAGGTGCAGGCTGTGAGGACAAGTACCTGGATCTAGCACCACCGTTATGTATTTCTGGCACTCCCCTGGTCGTTGAGCTTTCAGCATCTTGGCAAGGGCCCTCTTCCTCTCTTTTTCCTCCTCCTGCTGCCTCCTCTGTGCTTCTCGCTCCTTCCTCCTCTGCCACGCAGCCTGGCAGATTGCCTCCCTTTCCTTCTGACTACATTTTGGCTTCTTGGGAGGGGGGGGTGTTTCTGGGCTTGCTCCGCTTACCGGGAGCCTATTAGGCTGGTCTGCGGAGTCAGACCGAGAGGCTGGCAGCGGGCACAAAGAGGGCCTCTCGACACCGCGCGTGCCGTTTTGGCTGCCACGAGACACTTCTCCGGAGGACACCAGGGCCTCCTGCGGCCCTCCGCCGCCAGGGGCCCGCAGGTCAGCGCTAGCACAAAGGCCAGCTCCCCCTGCTGCATCCCCACCGCCCGGCTGGGGGGGCCCAAAAGCCGCCTCCCTCCTTGCTTCCACCCTCCTCTTGATCCTCTCGGGCAGAGGGACGACCTCCACCTCCTCCTCCTCCACCTCCTCCTCCTCCTCCTCTTCGCTCCCGCTGCTCACCACCACAACCACCCCCGCCGCCCCCCCCGGCTTGGGAGCGGGGGACGAGGACCGCCGGCGGCCCAACCCGCCGGGCGGCGGCGGCGGCGGCGTGGGCTGCAGCAGAGAGGCTAAGGTAGGCAGCTCCTCCTCGTCGCTCTCCCCAGACCTCGGCTCGCTCTCCGCCATCCCGCTTTCCCCCGAGGTAAAGCCCCGGGCGCCTGAGGGAAGAGCGCGAACGGCGCCCGCCGCGCGGGAAGCTCGCGCGGGTGGCGGTCGGTCCGAACGCGCGCGCCCCGCCCTCCCGCCGGAAGAGGAAGAAGAGGCGGCGGCGCTGAGGAAAATGGCGGCGCTGCCGCGGCTGTGTGAGTGAGGGCTTACCCCCACCACCGCCACCTCCACCACCTCCAGCTTCACCCCTCCGCGGGGTAGGGAGGGTGGTCCGGCCGTGGGGCGGGAGGCTGAGCTGGGGAGGGGGTGCCCCGCGGGAGATCACTGCCGGTAGCTCGGGGTCGAGGCCTTCGCCTTTACCTCGGGCCGCGGCTCGGCTGAGGCGGTGCTGTGGTGAAATGGGAGGGTTTCGGGCCCTAGCGCTACCGCGTCGCGGGGTCATTCATGCGGGAAGGGGCCTCAGGTGCACAGTGCTCGGGTTCACAGTGCAACCCGCTGAAAGCAGGGTCAGCTCTGAGGTGGGGCCGAGGTGCTGGAGGTTTCATCCCTTCTGGCCTCGAAAATCTCCAGGGATCGGGACGGCACAGCCTCTCTGTGCTGCTGCTTGACTGCCCTCATGGTGGAAAAAATCATCTTTGGGAAAACGGTACTCGTGTGCGCTAGGTAGGGACCAAACAGTGAGGAGTGCTGCTCTCTCCTTGCACAACGCTATAGTCGGGAGGCTTTAAAAATCCCTTTTTTTAATCTAGAAGTGTTACAGGCATAAATATTCTCGTGGTTTCTTCGGTGGGACGTCAGAGTTGTGAAGTTTTTCCACTGATTTCCATCATGACTTCAATTGAGTTACAAACTCTCTGTCTCAGTCTTTAGATAACCGCTTTTCCCCGCAAGTCTGATGCTTTGAGGTTCGTTTTTTTTGTTAGCAAGCTGCTTCCATGCAACACCAAATGTAACCCTGGAATCAACCTGTTGGAGGTTTTTTTTTATAAAAGTTGATTGGACTATAACTTCGTAGAACTTGTGTATATGAAACTGTAACTCTCGTTCACCTTTGCCTACTTCCCTGTAGTTTGTCAAGTCTCAGAGCCTTTCTTTTACTTAATGGGTAAGATCCTGAAATTAATAGTTCTTTGTCGAGCAATTTCCCTTGTCTCAACAATACTTCTAGCTCGCTGAGTATAATAATGTAATTAAGATTAAATTAATCCAGTGGTTTTAGTCAGGGTAAGAAAAGAAGAATGTTATGATAACCACTCTTCCATACTAACTTGCTGCTTAAGAGGTTGAATAGAGGGATTCAGAAAAATTGTATTTGCCTGCTAACTGCATGAAAGGAGGTACTGAAGAGATTTTTATAAAGGACTAATATCGCAATCACTTTTTTGTACAGAGCGAAGTTCACTAGAGGGTCAGCTTTTTTGATAAGAAAACCAATGTGTTTTCTGTCAATGTCTTCTGTTTGTTTGTTTGTTTGTTTAAGGAAGAAGTTTGTGGTGTGAATAATATTTCGTGTTCCAGAGATAATCAGTGTCTGTAACAACTGATTTTTTTTTTTTTTCTCCTTGACTTGTCCTGATTGTAACTCAAGGATTTGCACAAAATGCTTCAATTAGTATGTTCAGGATAGCAAGTCTATATATGCTTATATATTGTCCTGAATTGGAGTCTTCTCATTTGTAAGATTTCAAAATATTACCGTGTAAGTAAATGCTATTCGATCAAAGAGGAAACTGAAACAGAGATCACAACTTGTCTTTTCTCAAAGCAGTGTAAGGCCAATCCACAGCAACCGGTAACTGCTGTACCTTATTTCACAAGGCCGTGCTGAAACAGGAATTTGTGCATGTCCTTTAACATCGTTGCCAAGGGTTTTATTCCTCCCTGGGCAGCAGCAGTACTTGAGATGTGGCCTCTTTGCAGGGGACTTAGGCCATGGTGGTCTAATTATCGTTTATCTTGGAAGTTGGTTTTTTTTTTTTCCCTCAGAGCTTTCTTTTGCCTTTAGTTTTAAAGCCTGCATTAACTGACATCCTTTAAATCTGAAATTGGGCGGGAGCGTTGATCTGCTGGAGGGTAGGAAGGCTCTGCGGAGGGACCTGGACAGGCTGCATCGATGGGCCGAGGCCAACTGTATGAGGTTCAACAAGGCCAAGTGCCGGGTCCTGCACTTCGGCCACAACAACCCCATGCAGCGCTGCAGGCTTGGGGAAGAGTGGCTGGAAAGCTGCCTGGCGGAAAAGGACCTGGGGGTGCTGGTCGACAGCCGGCTGAACATGAGCCGGCAGTGTGCCCAGGCGGCCAAGAAGGCCAATGGCATCCTGGCCTGTATCAGAAAGAGTGTGGCCAGTAGGAGTAGGGAAGTGATCGTGCCCCTGTACTCGGCCCTGGTGAGGCCGCACCTCGAATACTGTGTTCAGTTTTGGGCCCCTCACTCCAAGAAGGACGTCGAGGTGCTGGAGCGTGTCCAGAGAAGGGCAACGAGGCTGGTGAGGGGCCTGGAGAACAAGTCTGATGAGGAGCGGCTGAGGGAACTGGGGTTGTTTAGCCTGGAGAAGAGGAGGCTGAGGGGAGACCTCATCGCTCTCTACAACTCCCTGAAAGGAGGTTGTAGCGAGGTGGGGGTCGGTCTCTTCTCCCAAGTAACAAGTGATAGGACGAGAGGAAATGGCCTCAAGTTGCACCAGGGGAGGTTTAAATTGGACGTGAGGAAAAATGTCTTTACTGAAAGAGTGGTTAAAGATTGGAACAGGCTGCCCAGGGAAGTAGTTGAGTCCCCATCCCTGGAGGTATTTAAAAGACGTGTAGATGAGGCGCTTAGGGACATGGTTTAGTGGGCATGGTGGTGTTGGGTCGACGGTTGGACTCGATCTTAGAGGTCTTTTCCAACCTTAATGATTCTATGATTCTATGAAAAAAGAAAGCATGTGTAATAGGGGTTTTTTTTAAGCTGATAATGATGATGTTGTTGTTCTTGCTCCGAACCTAGTTCTAACTGCTCCACAAACAAGCCTGGTTGCTGTCAGATGTGCTTCTAAGAAAACTGGAGGCAGCTCAAAAAATTTAGGTGGCCGCAGCCCTGGGAAGCGCTATGGATTCAAAAAAGTGGAAGGTAGGTCTGAGTATCTGCTGAGTCTTATTTGTGTTTCATTGCATTCTTCACAGCTTCTGCCCTGGTACGGGTGTCAGTTGTTGAGCATTTCAGTAGGAGGTGGCCAGCGCGCTCTTCCAGGAGAAAGGAAAGGGGAGGTTCAGTGAAACCTCGTGATCAAGGGTAGCTGGCGGGAGGGCAGGGTGAGTCAGCCTCCCTCGCAGACAGGCCCACGAGCGGCCAGCCGAAATTGCCTACAGAAAATGTACTTTGATTGCAACTTTGCCGCCCTGGAGAGCCTGGGAGGAGGGTACGCTGTGGGACACCTAATAACTCAAGTGCACTTTCCCCCCACGCTGTGTTGAAAAGCTGGGCATTTTCAATGTTTACAAAGGGGAGAATGATGAGGCTTAGCAGAAGCCAAAGTACAGATTCTTGCAGCTGAGTGCTTAATAATTATTAGCTTTGCTGATGAAAACATATCAATAATAAACAGTAATAAACAGTAATAAAACAAATGCCTTCAGCAACCACAAAATGCTCTGTACCCTAGAAGTAACCTTTTCAAAGACTAGAATTGCTCTTTGCCATTGTATATCAATTGCCCTTTATTTCCTGCTAACAGCATTTTTGTTTAGATGCTTTTAACATTTGAAGTAATTTTTCCTTAGAAAATTCCCCCAGAAAGCTGGGTTTTGTAAGTCCTGGAACCATTTGTGTTCTGCCAGGGCTTCGGGGAGCTCTGTTTCTCTGTAGTCTGACTCTGTCACTCTGTTGCAGGTGCATTTGTGCACGCAGGCAATATCTTGGCTACGCAGCGGTTGATACGCTGGCATCCAGGGGCTCATGTAAGTTGCTTTTCCATCTCTCCCTTGGTTCTCGGAGAACAGCAGCCCGCAACAGAGTCCTGTACTCAGTGCCTCCTCTCCCTCAAGCTAGTTTTTAATGCTCTTCCCTATATGCTATATAATCCTGAAATTGGGTGTCATTACCTGGTATTTCTTAGTCACAGAGCCTGCTCAGAGTCACACTTGTGCCCACGTGACTGAGGAAAGGACTGAAAGTTATGGATATCCCCAAACACTTCTGTGTTCTTGTGCTTCAGGGTAGAATCGGTATCTTCTCCCTTGTAATGAGCACCATTGCGTACTGACTGCTGGAAGCAAACAGCATGGTCGTCTTTTATTTTAAAATACAAAGCAACAGATGCTGTTGAAGCCAGGTTATCAAACGAGGCAGACCAACGATCAGATCTGCTTTAGTGGTGGACCTCCAGCCTTTGCTTGCTAACACTTCTCATCCTCCCCCAGGTGGGGATGGGCCGTAACAAGACACTCTACGCCCTGGAGGATGGGATTGTGAGATACACCAAAGAGGTCTACGTACCTCCGCCCCGCAGCAGCGAGAGCAGGGAAGTGATCTGTCGTCTACCCAAAGGAGCAATTCTTTATAAAACCTTTATCAATGTTATCCCTACCGCAGAAGTAGGAAGCTTTAAACTGGTCACCATGCTCTGAGCCTCCTGCGTCATGTAGGGACGGGTGGGAAGGAGCGGCTGGGACAGACCACTCCAGCTGGACTGGCATCCGAGGACAGGAATAGTCTAGCTCTGAAGATACCAGTTTAGGACTTTTTCTTGCTCCTAAAGCACACGTGGTCAGTGTTCAGGCACTGGGATCACCTGCTGGCGTTTGTAAGAGTGTTTAATAAATGCTGTGGGGCTGCTGAAGGTCTTGGCTCTTCGTAGAATATGTTACTTACATATTCATTTAGTATCGAGCTGCCTTACTCTGCAGAACCTGTTCCGTCGTGCCGCTGGATGAGTTCTCTCTACAGTCACTCTTACGTCAGTACTTGTCCCACTAATAATTCCCTCTATCTATTTTTATTCATTTTTAGACATTACTGTTATAGTTGTATCTTAATTCAAAATACCGCAGAACAGATCCTTTTCCATTTGCACCTAACTGCATCCCAGAAAGCTAGTTTTTTTCCTTCTATCTAACTCACCTCAATGATTAACTCAAATATCTGAAAGTGTTTCATTTACTAGCCACGTGAGGCAAGTTCACACTTGTAAAGCACACTCGTGACTAATTTTAGAGTGCCTGGTATTTGAAGCTCAGTGGCTGGTGGTGTATCACAAAGCCATAATCCAGAAGATTTATCCTTTTCTCTTCCCCGAGTCATTCCGTGACATTTTTGAGCTTATGTTGCTCGAAAGAAAGGAGCCCAAATGCCCTGTGGCCAAACTGATCTCATTTTATCTACAGGTTTGTAAACAATTTGAGACATTGGCTCTGCAGTAGAAAACAGGTTATCAAAATTGGTGGTGGAAGGGCACCAGTGTTGATGTTATTAGATTGTCTGCTCTGCAGAAGACGACTAGGAAGACTGGGTCAGCCACACGTCCACCTTTGCTTTACGTTCTTCATGGAGACCACCAGCTATTATTTTGTCCATGCTTCTGTCCTTTCCCAGCTTGCACATCCAGTCACACGGTTCATCTCGGTGGTTGCTATTTGCATACAGCGGGTGACACAGCCCCTGTAGCCTCTCTGAATCTACCTGAAGTCCATACAAAATTGCTCTCAGTCACAGATGACCGTTGCTGTGAGAGCACACAGCGATGCTGCGATGCAGGTTCATTCTGCCGCTCACAGGTGAGGATCCCCACCTGGTACCCAATACACCAATAAAGTAAAACATTTTACAACCTAAGAAGTAAGTGAAGTAGCACAACGTGACCACTGTCCGAGGTCTGATCCTTGGCACGCCGGGCAGTGCTTGCCTCACAGAGGTATGATAACAGCAGCTGCCTGGAGGAGCTCTGCCTGAGCAGACCTTCACCTTGGCTTTGCTCCTCGTGTAGAAGCAAGCAGCTGGTCCGTCACCTTTGGTAACGGTACGTTTGCCAAAGAAGAGCGAGCGGGCATCCCTGGTTGCTCTGCTCAGAGTGCGATACCTGGCGGTGGCTCCGTGGTTGTCCTGGTGCTGCGGGAGGGATGTCTCCGCTGGCTGGGTCTGACTTGCCTGTGTCTCGGCTGATTGCGGAGGTCTGAGGTTCGGCTGTTCCCTGCAGACGAGAACGATGTCACAGGCACTTCCGTCGCTGACGCCACAGGAAGCAGCAGTACGTGGAGGCCGAGGCCTTATACGTCCGTGTTTCGCTGAGTTTGGCAGCTGAGAGGGGCCTGGAAAGGGTCTGGCACACCACGTCTGTCCAAGGTCTCCGAGCTTATTACTGTTCCTGAGAAAGCTGGAGGATGCCTCAGAGCATGCTCGTAGGGAGGCGGCATCTATTGAGGGGAGAGGAAGAGCATTACAGATGATCAGAAATAACCGGGAGATTATCCCACCTCTTCTTACAGAGCGGCTGACAGGGCTCACAACCACCACCAGCCTGAAATTAAATTCCTGCAGTCCTCAGAGCAGTGAGCTGCTGGCTAGATGAACACCTGGAAAATGAGTTCTTAGCAGCAGTTTGCAACACAGCAGGGCAGGAATCCACTGGAGGGGCACATTCCACCTGCTCCCCCCTCACACTCTCTGTGCTGGGCTCCTGCTCTTCCCTGTCCCCCTTCAAGGACTTGTCACTACTTGGCACAAGGCCAGAAAAGACTTGACTTTTGTTAAAACGGAACTGTTGTTTGCTTTCCTTTGACCAAGGACCAATTACTGGGATTTATACAAGCACCTCCAAACCAGGCTTTCTACCCAGGTTTTGTTAGCAAGCACAGCAGCAGAGAGGAACCGCTGGGCTGTCGTTACGTTTATGTTGTCAGAGCTGGGCTAGCTTTGTCCCCATAAGAAGAGACGGGAGTGGCACAGGGATGTTGTGGAAGAGCTCTCATTGCAGTTCCTCAGCTGCTCGTCCTTGGGGGCTTTACTCTCCTGTGCCCTCGGTGCTCTGGTTTCAGGGCAGGTATCATTAGTTACAGCTCCAAACACCGAGCAGCAAGTGCTGACTATGCCAAACTTTACGGTGCAGCTTTAAGAGCCCAAAATCCAGGTAAATCAGTGAACCTTTAGTGCTCTACTCTGGGTTTCAAATGTTTCTGTCCTGCTTTAGTCAATGAGGTCTCTTTGTTCAACAGGAGTCTCTCGGGCCGCTGCCACAGGACCTACTTGGCAGACGCACTCGCTTTTCTCTATTCTGTTGCAGGAGTGCAAATCTTAAATGCCGTAACAGGCAAAGCCTCCTGCTTATAAATAAGCCATAAACACTTCAAGGTAATAGCGAGGGGCCTCCCAGAGGTGTCCTGCAGGGAGAAGGGAGCAAGAAACCGTGGAAGCCTTACAGATCTAAAAATAACATTCCCAGCTTGGGCTTGTACCAAGCAGATGATCTGAAGGGCCTGCCCTTTCATCAGCAGCTCTACCCTGCCTCCTGGCACAGGCATTTCTGCAAACGCACGGGGAGAGATCGATCATTAACCAGCACAAATGTACACAAAAGGAGCCTCCTGGTACACTTTGTGCCCTTCCCAGAGATAAAGGCTATCAGAGAAAGGCAATCGCAGAGAACAGAGTCCTTAGCTACTGCAAATTGCTGAAGCAAGACCCAGATACAGACCGGAGGGGGGACTGCCCCCCGGGCCTCTGCCAGCACCCTCGTGCAGGGGAGGGAGAGCTCACCTCCTGGGAGGGCTCTGCCCACAGCCCAAACCTCTCGGCAATCATCTGATGGATTTCCCGCTGGCGATCTTTCTTCCGCACGCTCTCGTAGCTTGGCAAGCGGGGCTGCTCCCAGGAAGGGAGCTGGTAGCTGCTGGGAGGTCCGACGCAGAACAGCTCGTCTCCCTAGAAATGCCCAGCCCGGAAGAGAAAGGTCAGCGCGGCAGTGGCTCTCTTCGCTGGAAGTTCATGGCCTGGTGCCACCTCAAGTTACTTCAGGGTTCAAAGTTGTGGGTGCCCTTCCTTGGACCCCGAGAGAGGAAATCCTCCCTCCCGGGAGGTAATTACACCACGACCTGCTTTGCAAATCCCAGGCCCCGAGGGATCTGCCTGGCACTTCATGCCCAAACACCTCAGGGCACCGTGGTGTCCTCTGCAGTATCCCTGCCCCCCACGCCCTCCTCCAGGTTTTTACATACCAACAGCACTTCCCAAAGTTGCTCCTGCTGTCCAGCACCTTCTCCCTATGCCCCAGGTCCCCATAACCAGCATCTTTGCTACCGTTTCCCTCCCAGCTCCCATCAGGGACCCAGCCGTCACCTGCACGCCAGGGTTCTCGGCAGCGCTCTCCAGCCGCGACGCTCCGCACTGGGGACCCACCAGCCGCTGGCTGCTGCTGAAGTAGGGCGGGGGGCAGTCCTGTAACGAGGGGTCAGGGAGGAGGGCGTGAGCAGAGCCGAAATCCCTCACATCCTGCCCGGCAGCGAGCGGAGCTCAGCCAGCTCACTCGGGACAGCCTGGGAAGCGGGACTCTGGGCGGGGAGGGGGGAGAACCGCTACCTCTGCCCATTTGGCTCATGCGGCTCTTGCCGCTGGCAGCCAACCTCCGCCTGCCTGTTTACCGACACCGACAGCTCGGGCACATCCTCACCGGGCAGCGCGGGACCCGCTCGAAGGGCCCAAGCCAGCTGGCGCCGCTACGCAGCACAGCCGGAGGGACAGCAGCCTGGGCCCAGGGCAGGGTTTCATTCAGACTCGGCAGAACCATCTCTCTTTGGGGGACAACAAAAAACCAGCCCAACTCTTCCGCTAGTGTAGATAAGAGCTCCGTCACGTGCTCAGGGTTACAGAATTTGTAAACGCTTATCTACCGAGGTAGTCGTTTCAGGATAATGTAGCAAGCAAATCTGCAGAGCAATAGCTGTTCTGCTCCCGAGCAGTCTTGCTCCAGTTAAACTCGATTCCCTGTCAAGGTGTTGAGCAACAGCAGAGATCCCGCTCGCGGAGAGCAGCCCCTCGAGCCAGAGCCAGGACTGGAGCTGGGGGACGTTCCTCGCTCTCAGAAAAGCCCCATCTCTGCCAGC
Organism: Aptenodytes patagonicus; assembly: GCF_965638725.1. NCBI lineage: Eukaryota > Metazoa > Chordata > Aves > Sphenisciformes > Spheniscidae > Aptenodytes > Aptenodytes patagonicus. The sequence goes on along the minus strand of NC_134964.1, from coordinate 760,338 downwards.
AGAAAACAGTCCAGAGACTCCCAGAGCAACCAGGGACTCCCAGGGGGGACTGCGAATGACAGATTCGCTTTTGCTCTTAACAACCGAGGAACCGTTCGTCTCGGCCCTACGGCGCAGTTACAGAAGCTGCAGGAAACGGGGCTGGCTGGGGCTGCAACTGTTTGTTTTAATAACTGATTAGCAAAACCAGCGCAACTACACCTGCTTGAAAGCTGCCTCACACCACTACAACCGCTTCACTTTTTCTGGTGGAAGTACGTCCTAGATACGTTCCCTTTCCATATATAGTTCTTCGCATCCACATCCATCTGTCCGCACAGCCTTTTGCTAAAGGCAAGATGCCTTCTCCTTTAACCACCCGCCCACCACGAGCCAGGCCCAAGCACGGCGAAGGCTCCGCAGCTCACGGCACACCCTGCACAGCCTTGGGGAGCAGCTCTGCAGGGCGAGGAGCGCGGCGTCCGAGCCCTCTCCCCCACGCGTGCCACGGACAGGGAACGGGGAGGAAGAGGGGGAAAGGAGCAGACGCAGCGAAGCGGGCAGGGGACACCAGCAGCGCAGCCCATTCCCACTGTGCTTTCTGCTGGGGACTTCCCAGCCTGCGCTGACTGTTAAATTTGCCTTTCGCGGCACAAGGCTCTCTGTCCCCTGCTCGCCGAGGCTGGAGGCCCCCTCTTCTCCCAGGGACTCTGCAGCAGCAGCCACAGCCCTCCCCTGAGCAGCCATCCCTGCGGCCTTTGGAAGCCGAGCTTTCCCCAGGCAGCCACCACCACAAAGGCAGCGCTGGCTGAACCACGCTGCTCTTTATCCATCACCACTCTCCCACTTGAAAGCCAGCCCCAGGAAATTACAGATGCAAGCGAAAGGGCTTTGTCTCTCGCTGCTCGGCACCTGGGAGCTGTGCACAAGAGAGCCAGTTGCCGGGGATGCGAGCGCTGGCGAGCGGCATTGTCTGCCTTCGCCCTGAGCTTCCAGCCCCCTTCCCCGCTGGGCTCCTTCCCTGTAAAACAGAGCCCGGCCCCGCACGCAACTGTGCCAGGGGAGGAGGACACCCCTCCCGAGCTGCACGGGGAGCTGGGGAACCTGCTAGTCTCGGGCCTTGGAGATATTACCCCGGCGGCACAGCCAGGCAGGGCTGGGTGGGTGGATCTCTGGGGTAGAGTGGGAACGAGGAGGAGGCAGAGCCCCGCTCCGCTCGGAGGTCCCACGTCCACCAGCGAGCCCAGCCAGGCTGCAGGAGGGGAGCCCGGCGATGCAGCCTCGCAGACCCCAGCACAAGGGAACAAGAGCTCGGGGGGCAGCCGGGGACTCGCAGGCAGGAGGAGGAGAGGGAGGACACTCACATACTGGCTGGGGGTCTGGAAGAAGCGGCAGGAGCAGAGGAACTGGCAGCACATGGGGTCCCGGTGGTACAGGAGCAGCAGCAGGACGAGGACCGCCACGATGAAGACGGAGGTGGACACCGCTGCCAGGGGAAGGGAGAGGAGGCAAATGAGCTGGTGGCCCGCTGGGTCCGTGGGCCTCCCTGCCGCCTCCCCGTTCGCCCTCCGGGTGTCTCGGCAAAGAGCAGCCTGGAAAAGCTCCAGAGAAGCCGGGTTTGCCCGCTGCCCATCCCGAGGACGCCAAAAGCCCCGTCGTGCCCAACACCTCTCTCTCCCTACGAGACCAGAGACAAGCCGCAGAGCCAGAGGGGCTCAGCCCCGTCCTGGACCCAAAACAACCCCCGGACCCCTGCAGCAGGGACCAGCCCCCTGCAGCAGGGACCAGCCCCCGCACAGACCGCGGTCCCGGCACCCTCCCGCCCGGGGCCGGGGCTCCCGGTTCGCCAGCGCTCCGGCGTTCCGGGAACCCGCGGCTCCCACCCGGCCCACGCTCTGCTCCGCGGAGCCCACCCGGCACCGCCAACCCCTCCCGCCGCCCCGCTCGGGCCCCCAGCCCCGGGAGCCAGCCGGGATCCGGAGACGGACCGGGGGCTGCGGCGGCCGCTCCCCCGGGCCGCCCCCGGGGCGGGGGGAGTCGTCTCGCCGGCACAGCCCGAGGCCGCCCCGGGAGGCAACGGCGGAGGCTGATCCCGCGCCGCGGCGGCCGCCCCCGCCCGACCCCGCTCCGCCGGAGCCCCCGCCCGCCACTCACTCGCGGCGATGACGATGGCCAGGACGTTGCTGTCCATGGCCGCGCCGGCGGCCGCCGTGTGCGCCGAGGCCTCGCTGGGGTGCGCCATCCCGCCGCCGCCCGTTACCGGCAGCCCCCGCCCGCTGCCCGCGCCCCGTCGGCCGGGGGGCGGGGCCGGGCCGGGAGGGGCGGGGCCGCTCCCGGGGCCGCCGCGGCCGCGCCGTGCGTCCGGCCCCGCCCCGCCGGCCTCCCATTGGCCGCCGGCGGGGCTGGCTCCACTCGCCGGATGGGACGCGGTGCCGGCGGTTGCCGCGGCGACGCGGCGCGGCGGGGCCCGGGGCGGGGCCCGGGGCGGGGCCCGGGGCGGGCGGGCCCGGGGCGGGCGGGCACGACCGCGCTGCAAACGCGGCCCCGATCCGGGCCAGCGCTCTCCCGTCCTCCCCGCTCCGGCGACAAGCGGCCCCCGGCGGAGACACGCCCGGGCCGGCCCAGCTCGCCCGCGGGTGCCCCAGCCCCACGCGGCCCCGCGCCGGCGTTACCGGGGCACCGCTGTCCGCGCGGCTCCGGCCGAGCAGCAGCCGGGAGCCGCAGCCAGGCCGGGCGTCGCTCCCCGGCACTGCCCGGGCTCGGGTCGGCGGGCAGGGAACGGCCTCAGCGCTGCCCCCGCTCCTGGGGAGGGAAAGCCGGGCTGGGCTGCGGGAGGCTCCCAGCCCTCGCCCTCCGCTCCGGCCCTGCAGGCGCCGGGGGGTGCCCGTTCATCAGCTAATTACCATTTTAACGCAAACGCCAAGCAACCTGACCAGGCGGTACCCGCTGGGCGCCCGCTGCCGCGGCCGGCCTCTGCACGGAAAACCGGCAGGCAGCTGCCGCGGCCCGGCGGGTGGAAACCGGGCTCCAGCCCCCAGCTCCGGCCACGGGCCAAGAAAAAACAGCAGCTTGGTTTCGGGGCGCACGTCGCCCAGGTGAACGAACCCACCCCTGCCCCAACACCCCGGTGCCCGGGACGGATTTACGCCCTCACCAGCACGGCAAGCGGAGGAGAAGCCCCTCCAAAGCCTTTCTGAAAGCCAGCGGCCCCCCCCAGCCCTCACCCCTTCCAGCACGTGCTGCAAAAACCCGACACACGGCACCGTAGAGATATAGATATATTTGTGGTGATGTTGCATATTTAAGACAACTTTACATAATGCTTCTGACACAGAGTTTTGGCGTCTGCCCCTGCAGCGGGGCCGGGCCCTGCATGGCCCCTCTCGCCCGGCGTCCCTCCGCAGCCCCGGCACGCCCCATGGGGGAGCGGGCGCAGGAGGGGAGGGCTGGGGTGCCAGCAGCTATCTGCCCTTGCCCACCAAGGCCTCCATCTCCCTTCGGCGTGAGGAGGAGCCCGTTTCACAACGTGCCTCTTGCAGCACCAAGCATCCTTAAACCACAGAGCCTGGGAGCGCGAGCCCCGTCAGGCGGGGAAGCCCCGGGCTTTGGAGGAAGGTGAAGGACGGCACAGATCTTTGGAGATAGCAAAACCCGACTGGCCAAGCCCCGAGCCTCCGGCTCCTGCTTGAGCAGAGGGGCTGGTCCAGACAGTCTCCAGGTCGCCCCCAGCAGCTCCCCTGCCCCAGCCCCATGCAGGGGCAACAACCCCTTCCCAGGCTGCACCCGCGTTCCCCGCTGCAGTCCCGCGCGGCGCACGTGAAGCATCTTCCCCGCGTGAAAACCAAATCCAGACTTCTCCACGCAGCGTCGGTCTTCGAGAAAGGAACATCGCAGGCGGTCCCCAAGCCCGGGAGGACGGCGGGGAAAGGGGATGCTCCGCTGCACCCCTTCCCCGGAGGAGGCGGCGTCTCTTCCCTCCAGAGGAGGGGGAAGCAGAAAGAGCGGAGAGTGGGTGGAGCCGGCTGGACCTCGTCTCGCCTCTTCGTTTTGGCCAGGGAAGCACAGCAGATCCCGAGGGCTTCTGCCGACCCGGGAGAAAAGAAAAGGCTGGGCCAAGGGGCCGTGGCACAGGGCAGCCCTCCGGGCGCAGCAAGCTGCAGTCTCATCCGCAGCAGGACGGCAGCCCCGTGGATGGCGTTTTGGCAGGGGACTGGGGCGTCCCGTTGCTGAAGCGGAGAGGGAGGCGGCAGGGTCTACAGCGGCCCGTCGGACTCGAACCGTGAACCGAGCGCTCCCCCGCTCGCCGTCGCACAACGCACACCGGCAGCTCCAAACGTTTGGCACAGTCGGGCAGCTGCCTGGGAGAGCAGGCAGCACCCCACAGCCAACCCTGCCCGAGGGGCAGGAGGGTGCCGTTCCCCAGCAGCCCCCAGCAGGAAATGGGGAAACAGCAAAACAATAACAACAATACTAATAATAATTAAAAAAAAAAAAAAGTAAACGACCCAGCACCCTGTCCTGTAGCGCCAGGACACCCAAGAGAACAAGGTATGTCACAGTCTGAGGGGAGATGGAGACACAAGGACTGCCCGGCCAACACGGGGTCTCGTCTCTATTGCACTTTGCATCATATATATTTCTATATATATATATTTATAAAAATACAAACTAAAGGGCTGGGGTGAAGGGGATGAGATGCAAACCCTGGGCCAGCAGCAGCTCCTTGCACATGGCAGGCTTTGACCCATTCTACTTCTGCCTGTCCCTAGAGTCCCTTACCAGCCCTCCCGGGGGGCAGCCAGCAGCACAGGGCCCGATCCTGCAGAGATCCAGCCCGGGGCTGGGCAGGGTGCCGAGTTGGTCCAGAGCCTGCCCATCTGCCAGCCTTCCCTCCCTCCCCCATCACCCCTCCCCGAGGCTCCGAGGCCTGCAGTAACAAACACACAGCTCTTCCCAGCCGCTGCCACCGGCCGTGCCCCCGCGGTGACGGGCGCCCCGGCACGCTCTCCCCGGCCAGCAAGTGCCCGTTCCTGGGGGAGGTGGGCAAGACCGACCTCACGCCTCCCCCTCCACCGAAAATACCCCACAGGAGAAGGTTTCCCCCTGCCCGGAGGTTCCCATTCTCTCTTCCTCGAGTGACTATGGTGCAAATCCCACGGGGTGATGTAGTCGGAGACCCCCCCACACCACTGATGGAGGATGCTCCTCGCTCCCAAGGCCGCCCCCCCGGCTGCTCCTGCTACCTCAGCCGCCCGTCAGGTTTGACGGGCCCCAGTTCTGATTTGGGGTCCGGGGAGAGGGAGCTCCAGGAGGTTTTGCTGCAGGTCTCCAGGGAGGCACAGGCGGAGGGGCTGCCGACGCAGACGTCCGCCGCAGACCAGAAGGTGCTGATGGCACCGTCCGCCCAGTCCTCCAGTGCCTTGCCCGTCAGCTGCGCCTTCCGCACCGCGTCCTCCTCCGCCTCCTCGGAGCGCGGCAGGTTGAGGATCCCCCCCAGGCCCTGGAAGCTCTGCTCCATGTACTCGTTGCGGGGGGGCCCGCCGTGCAGCCAGTTGCTGTCGTCTGGGCAGGACAGGGAGAAAAGAGAGGGGGGGTCAGCAGCGCGGCAACATCCCGGCACCCTGCCCTTCCTACTGCCACCCTCCCGGCGGGGCTCAGCACCCTGCCCCTTCGCAACCCCAGCCCTCCCCCAGCTCGAGGAGAGAGGTGCTGCTGCAGGACTTAGGGATGGACCTGACCTACAAATGGGTCCTCCACAGCTGCCCGGGGGCCTGGTCTGAGGACCCACACGGGCAAGGGGACACCAGTGGGAATGATGGCTCCTGCCTTGTCATCAGCTACAGCCCGGAGAGGCCAGCACCGGGGGGAAGCGCCTTGGACTGCCCACAGGAAGACCCCCCCACCCAGCCCCAAACTCCAGAGCATCCTCACCTTTCCTGAGAGGCTGCTTGCGGTTGAAGGTCTGGGGCACCACGAGGAACTGGTTCTCCCCCAGGGGCTCCCAGAACTGGAGGAGGCGGATGGTCCAGACACCGGGGCGCAGGGGCCGATTGAGGGGGGGCTTGTACTGGGTGAACTCTGCCTCAGTATCCACCGTGATGTCGTAGGAGGCAGCAATGACATAGGTGGGGTCGATCCACACCACCGTGGCTGTCAGGTTGGGGCCCCGTGACCACTTCTGCATGGCCACCGGCTCATCGAAAGGCCCCATCAAGCCTCCAAAATTGCGGAAGAGCCTTTCCTTGGGGTCCCACTCCGTGCCCACCTGGAGGGACAGGAGGCACAAGCAGTGGGACGCTGGGCAGGGAGACGCTATCAGCTCAGGTTTTCCGTTTCACCTCCCCAAACCAGGGAAGGCAGAAGCTTTGGAGCCCAAAGCAACGCACACCCCACCCTCCACAGCCCTCCTGCCTGCCTGCACCATGCCAGCACTAACCCAGCTGTGTGATGCCTCCTGCCGCTGTAGGTGCTGGGCACCACAGCCTCAGCTCGCCCCTGAAAGATCCCCTTCGGGCCTTTTCCCCACCAATCAGCTCCACATCCCACACAGAAGCCAAACTCCCGGACAAAGGTTTGTTCTCAGACACAACAGCGGCACCGTGTCCCTCTGTCCCCACAGTGTGCAGGTGGGGGAGAGGAGGAAGGGCAGCGCGGTGTGGGAAAGCCAGGGAGGAAAGTGGGCACTGTGAGGGAAAACTTTCCCCATTTACCTCGAGGTTTTGTAAGCGGTTTGCCTGCCCTCCGTGGCCCGCCAACTTCAGAGCTCCTTGGGGCATCATCCACACCTCCAGGGACTCTGCCTGCCCAGTTGCAGAATTCTGCACTTCCTGCATCACCAGGTAACCCTGGAAACGGTCGTCATAGAAATGTAAGTGCACACTGGATGGGAAGCCCTGGGGCTCAAATCTGGAGAGAGACAGACGGAGAGGTTGCACATCTGAGCATCAGCATCCTCCCAGCGTGAGATGCAGGCCACCACTCAGAGCCTGGCTCGAGCTGTGGCAAATACCCCACCTGCAGAGCTTGTTGGCCTTCGCTGCCGGCGCGGCCGCGGCTTTGCGGAGCCCCAGCCTGGAGAAGGCTGTGTAGAAGGTGAGGGTGACGTCGCTGAGGCCGCTGAGCCCGTCGACGCGGTCGTAGACGTTCTCCCAGTACGCCTTCAGGGCCGGCGTGTTGGGGGGGTAGCTGCCATAGAGGTGCGTGTCCAGGATCTCCAGCACCTCCTGATTCACCGTCGACTCAAACTTGCGGGCGAAGAAGGTGGGTCTGGAGAGTTGCTGGAAGAGCACAGGCATTTCTAACAGTGTTGGCTGCAGCCCCTCTGCCCTCCCACCTGAGCGGGGCAGCTGGGAGGGAGACAGCCTGGGAAGAAACATGCTGGGACCCATCCTGCCCCCTGCACAGGCTAAGGAGCAGGAAAGCACAGCCAGCCTCTACGTGGGATCCTCTATGGCAGGATCAGTGGGAGCATACAGTACGCTTACTGGTAATACACATGGGTTCCCATCTCTCCCACTGCCTCCCCCTTTCCGTGCTCAGAAGCAGCCATGTGTCATCTAGCTCCTTTGCTGCAATCTCTATATTCAGATGGGCCCCCACCCTGCAGAGCCGCTGCGGAGCCCTGCACGAGGCCTGGCCACGTGGCACAGCTTGGAGGACCAGGGCCCTGCACTACACAAGCCCAGGACTCCTCGAAAATCCCGCTAACTTCTCTTTTCAGGGCTGGGTGTATCTCCCCCAAACGTCCCTTGTTCAGTCTACATCTCTACTCGCTGAGAGCATGGGAGACAGGTCATCACAAGGTGTTTTGTCCTGCCAAAGAGGACAGCACTCTGGAGTGGTTTTACTGAAAAGGTATTTGCCCCAGGTGATAGGTCTTCAGGGAAAGAGCAGGAAAATGGGAGAGAAAGTCTGGGAAGAGGAGCAGCATTGCAAGCAAAAGCCTGGCTGCTGGGCAGAACAGTCAGCGTAATCCCGCTGCCCAAGCAGTTACAGACACGTCTGTGCCGAGCCCCACGGCGGCTGGGGAGCCAATCCTGCTCCTGTCCCTTGCGGGGCTGGGGTGAGGCTCATGCGGGCGTGCGCAGCAGCTGGCATTGCACCCAGGGGTGCGCCCACAAGGGAAAGAGACGGGGGGGAGGGGAAAGAGCGGGAGGAGAAAGGAGGATCTTTTTCACCTGTAGCCGGAGGAAGTCCTGGGGTTTGAAGTCATTTGGGGAGCACCCGCACCAGTCGACTATGTGTTTATATTGGCACTTACAGCCCAGCTTCCGGTTCCAGTTGGTCACTCGGAGGTTGTTGTCGACCAGTGTCTCGCAGGCGTGACTGTTCTCCAGGACCGTGTGGAAGAAGGACTGTGCATGGCAGAGAAGAGACAGGAGACCCAGTGGGGATGGTTAAAGGAGACCTCCCACCCCTCACTCACAGAGGAACAGGACAGGCCTCCATAGCTCCTGAACAGAAACCTATCCCTGCTCCCAGCACAGGGCAACGCGTAAGAGACGAGGCTGTGCGCCCATGTCAGCCCTTATCCGGCCCAGAGGGGCGTCTGGACCTAAAGCAGGGCTGGATATAAACATGACCCTTGGCCTGTCTGCTCCTCTCTCCCCTCTTTCATACTCAGGTCTGGGCAAAAGGGAGGCAGAAAGCTGCCTGCACAAAGCAGTGCCCTTTGCGGGTACCCAGGGCGGGGATGAAGTGGGACAGAGATGTTAAGTACAGCGGTAAGAAAATCCAGCCCGTGCCCTGCAGCCAGCACCCACCTCGGCCGGCAGGAGCGTGTAGGTGTAGAACTGGCGCAGCTGGGACACCAGCTGGTCGTCGGCGTAGACCACATACTCCACGAAGCTGCGCGTCAGCGAGAACCAGTCGGAGCCCCCGTCCACCACGATGCCCTCGGGGATGTGGCGCTCGCCCAGCCGCCACATGTGGGAGTCACACTCGTGGAACAGGCGGTCCAGGCCCTGCTTCTTGATAAACCTGGGCACAGGGACAAGGATGAGGGGTTAGGGGCATCACCCACTTTGCTGGGTACAGCTACATCCAGAACATCCCCCCCGCCCCAACTGTTTCAGTTCTTTTCTGAAATCCCTCCTTTTTCTGTTCCTCCAGCTCAGCTCTGCCTCTAGCTGGGATTACCTGGCATTGTCTCGGCCATGAGACTTCAGGAAGTTCTTATCTCGGTATTTGGACAGGAACATCACCAGCTCCTCATTGGTCCTGAGGTGCAAATTAGAAAGCATTAACGGCCCCTGGGGTAAAGCAGCCCAGTAAACATTCACTCTGCAAGAGCCACCAGACAAAAAGAGCCCAAGGCTGCTTGGTAGGTGCTGACTCAATCCTTGGTCCCATCGCTGGGGAGATACAGACGTGGCTCCTCTGCTGTCTGGCACCTCACACGTGGGTTCCCCTGCAACACCCAGACCGCAGGAAAAAACAGCCTCTGAGGTACTGGCTGGGCTCCTCTGCAGAGACGGGACCAGCCTGGCCCTGGAGCATCATCACCAGCACGTGGGTGCAATCTCCAACCCCATCTTCCCTCAGCTCCCTGCTCCTCCCTGCCCCTCCCAAGGCTGCTGCAGCATCACGCAGCCCCAACACCTCCATCATCCTCCCCTGCCCCAGCAAGGTCCTCACCTCGTGGGGTAGTCGGTGGCGCTCAGGTTGATGAAAAAGTCCCAGGGCCACTCAGCCAGTTCCAGCAGGTCCTTCATGCTACGCAGGTACATCTTCAGCAGGCTGGCACCTCCCCAGATGGTCACCATGCGCCAGGGCGTCACGCGGATGTTGGGGTAGTGCCGGGCCAGCTCCACCGCCTCGTGATGGAGGTAGTTGGAGCGCTGCCAGGGAACACGGCTCACGGTCAGCAGGAAGCTCGTCTTCTTGGGGCCTCCTTGCCACCAGCCTGGGGTCAGCCCTTACAACAGCCTCCACAGGGAGGAGAGCAGCAAGACAAGACTGCTCTGGGCAGGAGGGATAGATCCTGCTTCCCCGGGGTTGCAGAAATAGGGGTGGGAGGGTCACAGCTCCACCGGCAGCAAGGACAAACCCTACCCAGCCACCTCCTCTGACACAGTGGATGCTGTGCCTCCACTCACCGCCCACCCACGCCCCAGGTCCGTGCCCTGTCCCAGTGACCGATCCGGGCACTCTTAGCATCTCCCTTCCCCTCGTCCCTCCTGCATACCTTGTCGACGTGGATGTAGAAGAAGTGCTCCTGGTGGTACACGGCCTTGATGAGCCGCTTCAGCTGGCGTATGGCCCTGCCGTGCACAACCAGCATGTAGGCAATGCGCACGGGCTTGCTGGGGGCCGCCTGCTGCAGCCGGCTCTCATCCCACTGGATGACAGGGCTGACCTTGCCTGTGCGGGGAGGGAGAGGGCTGTCAGCCGCCCCCGGCATTGGCACCCACCGCCCCACCACCCGGAGCTCCTGATAAACCAGGGAGACCTGAGCCGGGGGGAGACAGTAGGAAAAAGCTCGGGCAAACCCCATCACACTGCAGCACCAGGGCATGGTGGCACACGCAGCCCCTTGCATTAAATTGACAGGGCCGCGTTGGGAAAGGGGGGGCGTTTCCTTCTCTGGCCCCTCAAAACAGAAAATGCAGCTGGGCCTGGCCCTGACCTCTGCAGGCACCGCAGGTTGGGATGAACAGCCCAGCTTAAGGAGGCTGGCACAGCTTTGATTGGATTACAGAGGCAGTGGTAATCTGGGCATCGGTGACAGATTGAGGCTGCTTTTTGCCAGGTGGGACAGTTTGGTGACGTAAGGAAGGTGGCCCACGCGCCTGGCTGGGATATTCCCGATGCCCAAGGGTGACCGGGAGCACCCCAGCAGGACTCACCCGAGAGCTGGCAGTGGCGAGGCACAGACTGGGGCATGAGGCTGCCTGCCCGGTGCAGACACACCACATTGGCGATCTCCTGTTGGCACTGCTTGCTGCTGGCCCGGGCCAGTGCTGAGAGGGCGTCTTTGCCCGTGATTTCGCACTTGGGGGTGAAGCTGTTGTCAGTGGGCTGGGGAGCCCCCTCCACACTGCCCGTGTCGCCCTGCTGGAAGACAGCCAGCTGGGCCTCCCCGCGCAGCTCCGTCAGGTTCCTCCGGCTGGAGGAGTCCGGCGCAGCCGGCAGCCTCCATCCCGGTTTGTGTCTCGCCGTGACGGCTCTCACCACCTTGGACACCAGCGCCCCAGGGCTGTCCAGCCGTCCCCGCCATCGTCCGTGCTTCCGGCTGGCACTGCCCCGGCGCCCCGCAGAGCTGTCCGAGTCCTTGGAGCCGTCGCTGCTCTCGGGCAACCTGGCTTTTTTCTGCCGCTCCTGTTTCAGTTCCAGGCAGATGCAGAAAAGAGGACAGACAGCATTAACTCAGACCTGCTTTCTCCCGACCCTGCCAACGTGCTCCCCAGAGCATCCCTGTCCCCAGCGCTCAACACTCCCAGTCCATGCTGCAACATGCCAGGTGCTCCAGGAGCAGCCACCATGCAGCAAAGGAGTCCATCACACCACCCCTCTGCCATCTAAAACCCCAGGCTAAGACCCCACAGCACCTCCCTGCACGGTCCTATGCCCCCCTCACAGGAACACCCCTCTATATGCCAGCAAGGGAGACCCCGATTTGCAGACCCTGTGGTCACAGCACCCCAGATGCACAAAGAGGGTCTTTCTCTCTGCCACCAGGCTCGCCACAAGACTAAATGGCCGAGGTCAGCTGTGTCTGCACCAGCCACCCTCTGGGGTCCTGTGTGAGCAGGGGCACCCCCGGACGGTGGGGACGAGCACAGGGCTGCTCTGGCTGGTGGTGATTATTTTACTGGGAGGCAAATGGACCAGCTCATCCCTGCCAAGATCATGCTGTGAGCCCAAACCCAGCACATCTGTCTGGGAGCCGGGGTCCCAGGCGGCTACAGCTGCGCTCTCTGGGGCTAAAAGCACTGGAGGGGCATTGAACGAGGTCCTGCCTGTGCTCCCTTCCCTGGGCCCCGGCTCCCGGCACTGGGCTGGAGCAGTCACTGCGATCACCAGCTAGAAATCTAGAAACCCCTTTAACAAACCCTCCCGCCGAGCCAAACGGATGTGTAAAGGGAGCAGTTAATTACGCTTCGTTACCTCTGCCAGGCTGGCTGATGAGCAGAAACGAGTCAGCCTTGGGGAGAGCAGAGAGTTGGGAAGTTTGGATACCTGTGAGAGCCACACTCGTGGGAAAGCACTTTCCCAGCGAGTCATGCCCACGGGGCCGGGGCCGTATGCCCCCAGCCCACCGCAGACGCTCCCGGCTGACAGTCCGGCAGGCAGCGAAGCAGCTGCCTGCTCCAGCCAGGCCTCCCAGGGCTATCTCACAACACCCTCAAAACCCTGCCTGCTCAGCTGCTGCGCCAGGCACCACGGGAGGCAGCGAGCGCATTGGGGGCTACTCCTCGGCAGCAGCATCTTCTGAGGATGGGCAGATGCCTCACAAGGACAGCGGGACCGAATTAGCCCCCTTGCACAAGCTCCCCTGTGGGCGTAGCTGCTGGGACGGTCACAGCCAGGAGAAACCATGCCGTACAGAGGCTGGAAAGCATCTGGCAAGATCTGCCCCCTCTGGCGTCCCTGAACTACCCATGTTGTGGCGGCGCAGCCTGCAAACCATGGCTACCCAGGAAGGGGCCAAGCCACCGCTTAACTTCCGAGGGGCTGGCATCAGCGAGGATCAGCCGAGCCCCCTTCCGCCCAGACAGGCATCACAGGCGGCCCGAGACAGGCAGCGAACCGTTCATTAGTCACCGCACAGGACCATCTGTTCGAGAGTTATAAACCTGTTTTCTCCGCCAAGCATCACAGGAGAGGGGAGTCAGGAGGCGACAAGTGAGGAGCGAGTCTCTTCCGCAGGCTCAGCCCCGTTCCTGCAGGATGAGATCCACCGGCCCCACTCACACCCTCTGCTCCTCAACATGCCTGGCTCTGGGGACAGCCCCCGCATGATGCCCACCCTCGGTTACGTTCCCGCTCGTCCCCCTGGAAGGAGCTCGGTTCCCAGCTCACAAGCACGCCCGGCTGCCTTCCCCAGTAGGGAAGTCGTTAGAAGCATCGGCAGCCTTTCCGGAGCTGCCAGCTAACAAACTCAATGGCTTCTAATTACTGCACCACAGCGGAGCAATCCCTCCACCCCAGGCAGGCAGGGAATGACTCCGGCCACATTGCTTTGCTGTATTTAAGACTCGTGCATGGGACTTTTCATAAGGCTCCCCGTCCCCCTCCTTCCGACACACTCAGACAAGTCCAGGCACCGGCCAGAGGTCACTTCTCCCATCCTGCCTCCCCTAATGTGACACTGCCGACTCCACAGAGCCACGGAGCTGTGGCTCTGGTATCTAACTGCACCCTATCCCCAGCACAGGTCCGACTGCGCCGACATCTCCAAGCTCTGCCATTGTGAGGAACAGAGCTAACAGCATCTGGTGTCCTGCAGGATTCCCCCTCCGGTTGACTGACTCTGGTGTCTGCCACATACGAGCACTCATCAGGCAAAAACAGCGCCAAAATGTTCCAAAGTCACCAGAGGAATCCAGACGCTTGATTGCCAGTTGCAGCAGCAGAACCTTAAACCTCAAAATTAAAATGGAGACAGCCCCCTAAAAACCAGCTCTTTGAGGGGATGAATAAAAATCAAGGAATCTCAGCAAAGCGGGAAGAAAAGGTGTTTCGTAGGAACCTTCTCTGGCGGCCGCAGCACATGGAGGACACCAACACACAGGCCCCAGAGAGGTGCTGCCTCCTGCCTGGAAGGAGGAAGATAGAAGGCAAAGTGGGGGAAGAGACGTGACTGGGCTAAAACACTTCTCCCAAGTGATAGATCCTCTTCTCCACCCACGAGGACACTCTGCAGTTTGCATTTTCCTGGTGCCAGCTCCACTGCGGACCAAGCGCTCCAGGAAGCTCCTGCACTGGCTCAGGAGCTGTCAGTGTCACCACGATGGAGGCAGGATCGCTCTGGTCCCTCAGGCTCCCACCGCTGTGCGCAGACAGGCTCGCGCTGTCTGCAGCGGGGATGCTGTCAGCAAAGGGCTAGGTACTGATGGGAATTTCCTCTCCCATCTGTCAGGCTGGGCAGGGATTGTGGTGTTTGATCCCGGTGGAACAAGATAATTTGGCTTCCTGGAGGTAGGAAACTCAGTCTTGACCTGGGTGGATGGAGACTGATCCAACCTCTGCTGGTCTGCATGCCATAAAGCATCTGTTTGGTGAATAAAGGGAGCCTGTAGGACCCTGACATCGGGCTTGCGAAGAGAAGCGACACGATCCAAGCGGCACGGCCTTCTCAAGGAGGGTTGGGCTGGTGGCTCTGATGTGGCTGAAGCCCATTACAGGGCAGTGAGCAGTTGGTGCTGCTGGTGTGAGACGGGTTTACAACTCGCCCCAGTGAAGGGCAAAGATCCTCCCTCAGCCTCTGCTCAGCTCATACCAGGGAACCACCAGGGATGGAGCCTGCCAAGCAGGGGAAGCTCTTCCTTCCCCTATAAAGGGAAGAAAAGGAAATCAACAGGCTTTGAAGAACCGAACAGGACAGAGGAAGGGGCTACCACCGGCAGAGATCAGAGCAGCCCTTTCGGGAACACCTGGGCAGCGCAGGCAGCTGCCAGCCCGAGGCACAGGGCTGCAGCACAGCCTCCGAGCGCTGCAGATGCCCCAGCTGAAGGTGCTGGTCTGGAGGAGAAGGCGAGCTCACCCGACTCTGGACGCTCCACGGCATTTACAGGACTCGAGTCTCGTTTTTGCTCTATACAGTGAATCACAGCTGGTTCATGGTGGGGACAAGCCAGGTTAGAGCTGTGTCCATTAATGGGAAGGAGCCATTTACTCTGGCACTTAAGAGATCCCAAGGTTCCCCAAATCATTCCACGCCTGCAAGGTCAGGCTCTCCTGGGAGGGTTCCTCCAGCTTTACCAGAAATGCCCCAGGGGAACAGCGGCTCCTCCAGGTCTGGCCAAAATCAGAAGCTGCAGGAGGGCACAGAAACCAAGAGCTTTGCAATTTTATAAGAAATAAAGGTTAATTGGACTTTTCCCAGCTTGTTAATGGGTTTGAGCTGTCCGTAAAGTTCAGGACGGTTCTTGCCTTCTCTGAAGAGGCTTGTCTGTTCCCAAGCCCTGGAGTCGGGGCTGCTGGTGGTGAACCATCCCCTCTCCAAGCAAGGGGACCCACAGCCAAACCTGTCAGCTGCTCAGCTCAGTTTTGGGAAGAGGCATGGGGAAACCAGGCGAGGACTGAGGCCATGCAGGGCAAGCGCAGAGAAAAGCAGACAAGCGGTGCAGGATGGTGCAGAGAGGGAAGGAGGAGCTGGGACAGGTGAAGTGATTTGATCAAGGTCATGGGAAAGGGGCAGTCGGGCACTCCTGGCTGCCAGATCTGTCTGCTCTCATGCTCCCAATGCCTCCGAATCACAGGCAACTCCGTGCCCCCTCTCCTTGCCGCATTTATTCCCTGGCTCTGTTTTGCTGGTGGGCATATGGCAGCACATGAAGGTGCTCACAGCCGTTCCCAATGTCCCAAGAGGAGGCCTGGGGCTGGGAATTAATCCGCTGAGTGAGTGGTGGCCTTAGAGACCTTCCTGCCTGCAAGGGGCTGCCCAGTTCCCCTTCTCACCTCTTTGCTCTCAGGGAAAACTTTCTAGTCCTATAAAAAGACCTGCCAACCGTGGGGTCACCCTCCACACCAGGGAGGCACCCCACGATGGGGAGGGAAAGCTCTTGCTCCTCCAGAGATCCCCACCTCTCACCTCACAGCCACTGGCTTTGCTCTGCCACAGCTACCGCGCTCACCCCATGCCTGCCGCAGCACAGCTCCCAGCTCTCGCTGTACGCTGTCCCTGCCCCTGCCAAACGTGGCTTCACCATCGCCCTGGGGCTTGTCGGCAGCCTGTGGAGAGCCTCTACAGCCCCTGGAACACGAGGGTCCTGCCCAAGATGAGGGTCTGCAGTGCCACACAGACATCCACCAAGGAAGCCCATACAGGGACTCTCATCCCTTCCCCAATGCTCTTGGACAAACCAGCTTCAGCCACTGGTCCACCCAAATGCAGCGGGCGTGGACACGGTCCGGGCAACTCACAACAAATAAATAAATTCAAATAAGCAACCCAGAGGTCAAGAGCTTTGTTTGAAGGTGGCAGCAGCGTTCTCCAGAGGCCTGGGTCCTCCTCGACACCTGCTCCCTGTCTGACCTTGGGCAAACATCTTCGCCAGCCCGTGCCTCAGTTTCCCCACACGTAAAAAAGAGGTGACACCTTTTGCCTTAGCAGAGTGTTCCGGTATAAAGACAACAGATGACTGCAAAAGGTTCTTGTACCCTTGCACTTCACAGGGATATCCCTGACCGGACGAGCCAAACAGAAGCCGCCACAAACTTCCTGAGCTGCTGTGCGTGCTCTCCCCAGCTCTCTGAATTACCATGTGTTTTCGTGTTTCTCTGGCTCGAGTATCACCAGCCCCAGCTTCCCACAATGTCTCCCAAACCACAGAGAAGCGCGAGACCCCTGGCGAGCTTCCCACGCTCCCCACCCCACGCCAGACCCCAACAGACCCCCCCTGGGCCACAAGGTCCCCTTCTCAGGTGCCACAACCCCACAGTGCCGCAGGAGCCCCCTCACAGGCCACGGCCTGCTGCCCACCCCACAGCCGCCGCCCCCCGGCGGCCTGGGGCCCGTGGGACCCCCACCCACCCCAGGGGCCCAGTCCTGGGACGGGGCCTCACCAGCCCCACAGAGACACCCTGGGGGACGACGACACCCCCTTCGTGTCCCCTTCCAGCTCTAGAGCAAGGGACACACCACCTACCCCGGACACTGCCCCCCCCCGGACCTGCCCCCCCTCCAAGGGCCTCCCCCTCAAGGGCCCCCCCCCAAGGGCACCCTCCCAGCACGCACCGCCCTCCTATGACCCCCGCAGACCTCCCGCCCACCTCAAGCCCCTCACTGCCTCCCCCGTCCCCCTCAGCCCCCTCACCGCCCTCCCCAGCCCCCTTATCGCCCCCCTACCCCCCTCAGCCGCCTCACCGCTCCCCCCCAGCCCCTTTATCGGCCCCCTACCCCCCTCAGCCCCCTCACCGCCCCCCTACCCCCCTCAGACCCCCCGTCCCCTCACCGCCCCCTCAGCCCCCTCGGCCCCCGCCGGCCAGGCCCGGGGCCGGCGGTCCGGCCTCCCCGCGGCGCACCTCGGCCGGTCCCTCCTCGTCGAGGCCGGCGGAGGTCCAGAGGACGAGCCCCTGCAGCAGGAGGATGGCGAGGGCCGTGGCCACCGCCAGCCGGTAGCGCCGCGCCAGCTTCCGCGCCCGCCCGCTGGCCACCATCGTCACGGCCGCTCCGCCGCGGCAGGGCGGGCTGCGCCGGCGCGCGCCTGCCGCGCGCACGCGCCGGCGGGGCCGGGGGGGCGGGGCCGGGGGCGCGCGGCGGGGCGGGGGGCGGCCCTGCGGGGGCTGTGCGTGTGCACCGGGCTGTGCGTGTGCACGTGCACGGGGGTGTGCGCGTGTGTGCGTGTGCACGGGGCTGTGCGTGTGCACGGGGCTGTGCGTGTGCACGTGCACCGGGCTGTGCGTGTGTGTGTGTGCACCGGGCTGTGCGTGTGCACGTGCACGGGGGTGTGCGTGTGTGTGCGTGTGCACGGGGCTGTGCGTGTGCACGTGCACCGGGCTGTGCGTGTGTGTGTGTGCACCGGGCTGTGCGTGTGCACGTGCACGGGGGTGTGCGCGTGTGTGCGTGTGCACGGGGCTGTGCGTGTGCACGGGGCTGTGCGTGTGCACGTGCACCGGGCTGTGCGTGTGTGTGTGCGCACCGGGCTGTGCGTGTGCACGTGCACAGGGGTGTGCGTGTGCACGGGGCTGTGCGTGTGCACGGGGCTGTGCGTGTGCACGTGCACCGGGCTGTGCGTGTGTGTGTGTGCACCGGGCTGTGCGTGTGCACGTGCACGGGGGTGTGCGTGTGTGTGCGTGTGCACGGGGCTGTGCGTGTGCACCGGGCTGTGCGTGTGTGTGCGTGTGTGCACGTGCACGGGGGTGTGCATGTGTGTGCGTGTGCACGGGGCTGTGCGTGTGCACCGGGCTGTGCGTGTGTGTGCGCGTGTGCACGTGCACGGGGGTGTGCGTGTGTGTGCGTGTGCACGGGGCTGTGTGTGCACCGGGGTGTGCATGTGTGTGCATGTGCACGGGGGGTGGTGGTGGTGTGCATGTGCACCGGGGTGTGCATATGCGTGTGTGTGTGCGTGTGCGTATGCACCAGGATGTGCATGTGCATGTGCATGTGCTTGTGCGTGTGCACTGGGGTATGCATGTGCCTGCGCGTGCATGTGTGTGTGCATGTGCGTGTGCACCAGGGTGTGCATGTGCATATGCACTGGGGTGTGCATGTGTGTGTGTGTGTGCACCGGGATGTGCGTGTGTGTGTGCATTTGTGTGTGTGCGCGCACACCAGGGTGTGCATGTTTGTGTGCGCGTGTGTGTGCATGTGTGTGCATGTATGCGCCATGTGTGCATGCATGTGCATCTGTGCACTGGGGGGGGTGTGTGCGCTTGTGTGCATGTGTGGCTGGGGGTGTGCATGTGCCCATGCACCATGTGCCTGCATGTGCATGCATGCACCAGTGAGCGTGTGCATGCATCTGGTTGTGTGTGCATGTGTGCGCTGGAGTGTGTAAGTGTTCATACGTGTGCATGTGTGCATTGCAGCATCTGTGTTCATGTACTTGTGTGCAAGCAGGGTGCGCATGTGGTTGTGCATGTGTGCCCTAGGGTGTCCATGTGCGTGTAAGCGGCAGGGTGTGCATGTGCTTCTGCGTGTGTGCACCGGGGTGCACGTGTGCTTGTGCATGCTGGGGTATGCGTGGGCACGTGGGCACTGCAGTGTGTGCCTGTGTCCACTGGGTGCCCACACGTATGCAGACCGGTGTGCACATGTGTGGATACATGTGCGTGCTGGGATGTGCACGTACACGTTCACATGTACTGGGGTGTGCAGGTGTGCCTCAGGATGTGTGTGTACACCTGCAAGCGTGTGCTGTGGGCACTGACGTCCATGCACGTGTGTACACAGGGGCATATAGGGGGACCTGGGGGTGTTGGTCGACAGCCGGCTGAACATGAGCCGGCAGTGTGCCCAGGCGGCCAAGAAGGCCAATGGCATCCTGGCCTGTATCAGAAATAGTGTGGCCAGCAGGAGTAGGGAAGTGATCGTGCCCCTGTACTCGGCACTGGTGAGGCCGCACCTCGAATACTGTGTTCAGTTTTGGGCCCCTCACTCCAAGAAGGACGTCGAGGTGCTGGAGCGTGTCCAGAGAAGGGCAACGAGGCTGGTGAGGGGTCTGGAGAACAAGTCTGATGAGGAGCGGCTGACGGAACTGGGACTGTTTAGCCTGGAGAAGAGGAGGCTGAGGGGAGACCTCATCGCTCTCTAGAACCACCTGAAAGGAGGTTGTAGCGAGGTGGGTGTTGGTCTCTTCTCCCAAGTAACAAGCGATAGGACGAGAGGAAACGGCCTCAAGTTGTGCCAGGGGAGGTTTAAATTGGACGTGAGGAAAAATTTCTCTACTGAAAGAGTGGTTAAACATTGGAAGAGGCTGCCCAGGGAAGTGGTGGAGTCCCCATCCCTGGAGGTATTTAAAAGACGTGTAGATGAGGCGCTTAGGGACATGGTTTAGTGGGCATGGTGGTGTTGGGTCGACGGTTGGACTCGATGATCTTAGAGGTCTCTTCCAACCTTAATATTCTATGATTCTATGATATACGTGAGCACGTTCATGTGTGTGCACTGGGGCACAGGGCGGTGCACCAAGTGGTGAGTGCGTGTCGGTGTACGGGCACGTGCCTGTGAGCACAGGGGGGTGTGCGTGGGGGCACGCCTACATGTGTGAAGGCGCCGGGTGCCTCCCGTGGAGGAGCCTGCTCTGTGCCAGCCCTGGGTGCCGGGTTCCCCAGTTCCCTCGCAGCCGGTTATGGGGCTGGGCGCAGGACCCGGGGCCCTCGCTGGCTGCTCGCGGCTCTGCTCCTCCCCACAGGCAGCGTGCAAAGGCCTTGCTGTGCCTTGGGGAGTCCCCCGGTCCCCCAACACTGCTCAGGGGGCTCTGGGCTGTGAGAGGTATCACTGGGCCTCCCACACCGGCAGAGGAGACTTTCTGGGTGCCCAGGGGTGAGTGCCAAGTTTGCTGCTGCCCCAGAGCCACCGGGTTGTCGGAGCGAGAGCAGCCCGGGTGGCAGGAAACACCTGCACAAAAGTGTGGGCATGGCTGGGGCTTCTGCACAGAACCGTCCTGCTGCCGAGTGTGCTTTAAGGAAAAAAAAAAAACCACCCCATTTGTTTCTGCTGCAACAAAACCCGAAAAGATTCAAAACCTCTTTCAGGACACCCACCCAGCGAGAAGAGCTCGGGTCGAGCTCCCGGGCTGGCTGCAGGCAGCAGAAGTGCCCCGGGATGGAACCCGGGCTCCAGGGCAGAGCCGTGCCAGTGGCAGACCCTTGCCACAGGGGCCACAGCTTCGCCGGCCTTTCCCCCCCCCCCCGTAAAAGCTACTGTGGGGGAAGTATTTCAGCAGGGGAAATAGGAAGCAGTGTCTGGGTGGCGATAGCAGCCCCGGGGAGCTCCGTGACCTCCTGTGAGCTTCCTGGGCAGATTCTGCAGATAAGCGGAGGGAATGCTGCAGTCTCAACTGCCCGGAGGGTTTTAAGGGGAAGAGGTTTAGATAAGAGGGGCTCCCCGGGGCCGCAGGAGAGCTCTGTGCAGCCTGCAGAGCTCCAGGGGGGCTTCCCCTTTTACAGGAGAAATTTGGTCCCTGCCCGTAAAGGCCGAGAGCTGCAGGACTGCCTCAGCATCCCCACACTGGCAGGAAAAGGCTCACCACATGCAAGGGTGGGACCTCCCTGCAGGCAGCAAATGGCCAGCCTGCTCCGGAGGCAGCCTCGCGTGCCCCATCCCTGGGCAGGCTGCAGGGCCGGGAGTGAGAACAGAAGGGCCGCGGCTCTGCCCCAGCACTGCTCCCTCACGGGTGCTTTGACCAATGCGTAAGCGAGGCTCAAGCCAGAAAACACACGGCTTGTCAGTAAGAAGGGTGAAAAATTCATCTTTCCTCCTCTGCTGGAAGAAGTTTGATCTTCCCTGCGTTACTCCCCTGTTCAAGCTCGACGCCTTGCAAGGCACAAGAGACAAATCAGAGTTTAGCAGTGTTTAGAGGCTGTTGATGGAAAACAAGTCAGAGTCACTCCCACAGCCTGTCGCTTTGCAGCTTGCCAGGTAGCAAGAGCAGTTTAGGAGGCAGCTGCACAACTCCAGGGGTGCAAGCGCTGTGCTCCCCACCACCAGCTTCTCAGCCAGGGTACCTGCCCCAGCACACGTCCCTGGGGAAGGGGGAGCAGGGAGCCTCAGACACATGGGCTTTCTGATGGAGAGGAGGGAAGAGCTCCAAGGAAAGATGGAGGTGCTCCCCAAATCCTACACTCCTCCTCAGACAGGCAGGAGCAGAAAGCTGGGTGCACCCCTAGTTCATGGTGGAGGGGGGTAAAGCACGTGACTCCAGCCAGCAGGCCCCCAGAAAATTCCCCTCCCCTGCATTAGACCTGCCATTCATGTAACACTCAAGTTCCTACCAGATCATGACCAAAACCATTTATTACAGGAGTTATTTAAACTCAATTATTGCACAGCTTCCTTAAAAAAACCAAACAGGCAGCAACAAGCACACCTCAGCTCCAGCACAGGCTCCTTCTACCTGCACAGGACTCTGCTCTTTTCACCCTGGTTTCAACCAGCCCGGAGCCAAACAAAGCCCAAAGAGCAGAAGAAAGACACCTACCTCCTGCCCAGGGAGCCAAGGCTTCCCCGCTGCCCCCCACTCCAGCAGCCCCCCTGCCCCAGCAGCAGAGCACACCCAGCTGGCCCCAGCCCTAGCCTGGCTGCCCCGGGGATTTGTAGCCCTGTGGCTCTGCCTCCTTTGCTCTCCTGCTGCTGGGGGGGCATAAAAGCAGGGCTGGCAGCAGCACCCCATCTCCTTAGTGAGAGCTCTGTGCTTGGCTGCTTTCATGGTCTCCCCTTCCTTAAAATCTTGCTGTGGCCGGAGTAGAAGAAAAGCTCCTTCTCTGCTTGGATCATCCTATCTGCCCATCTCTCCTTATGTGCTAATTGGGTGCTGCAGGCTACAGTAGTTCATTAATGAGCCAGGCAGCGGGGGATCTCCTAGCTCTGTCCTTCTGGGGTTTGCCTCTCTCCCCAGCTTCACACGGGCTTTGCCCGGGAACCACTTTTCTCCCCAGCAAGGCTCAGTTGCTGCTTCTGACTCTCTGCCTTCCCACCCCGGCCAAGGGAAGAGTTTTCTCTACTGCTGAGCACCCCTGAGCATTAGCAAATTTTGTTATAGAGTATATATGTATTCCAGAAGTCATCCCCTTTACACCTGAATGAGTTACAGGGGGTTCAGCACATGAAATACAGGTGCGATGGAGGGAAGGTGGAGAAGGGAGCTGGGCTGTGTGGGACAAGGTGGACACCAGGGAGCATCCCTGCCTGGCTGTGCCTGACTCCCTCACACATGAGGTTCACTGCTGGGTGCACACAGCAGCACTAGAAACTGAGCCTGGCTCTGAAAATTAATTTCCAAAATACTCCTGCATCCATCCCCTTCCCGCTGTCCCTCCTCGCTTGGGCTCTGCCTTGCAGGTCCCCAAAATAAGCAGCCCAGGGCTGGGATCTGCCTGGAGGAGGTGGTAGGGAAGCAGCTCTTGGTGCTTCCAGAAAAATCACTGTTCCCTTTCGGGAAGGGGTGAGTTACAAGAAGGCTTGTGCACCAGGACAGAACATCTCCACTTTCAGCTGACTCCGCAGCCAGAGCTTGGAAATCATGATTTTGGGGCAGAGCTGGTTGCATAGTATAAATCAGCATCCCTGCCCCTGAAACCAGCCCGGCTACGTGGAGCTACGGCGCCCGAACTCCCGTGGCAAGGGAAAACTCGTCTCTCCAGGCAAAACCACTTGCATGGGACCGTGTGCATGGAAGAGCTCAGGTTTTCTGCTCCCAGCCCTGTTTCCATCGGGAGTCAGCCCTTCCAACGCCAAAAGCGCGGAGGTTTCACCTGCCAGGCGTTATTTCTGTCTTCCAGGCAGCTGCCCTGAAACGCCACTAACACTGGAGAAAAGGCAAATTTCCTACGCTCTTAAAATTACCCGAGAAAGCTTGAAAGTCTTCAGCTGTTAAAACTTTGGTGCTCAAAATGGCTCTTGCAGAAGGTGCTGCCAAACTCCCCACCTTTGCCCACCTTGAGGGTCCTGTACCCTCTGCCCCCCCGCGCACCCCCATCATGCAGCCGGCGACTATTTCTGCCTTAGCACTGCGGTGAGGGCTTTAATTTAAGAAAGCCATTTAGTTCTTTTTTTAAAGCATGAAAATGACCTCCAGATATGGCATAATGGGATCCAGTTACCTAAAAAAAAAAAATCCAACTGATTCCTCCTCCCGACTCCTTCAGAGAGGCGTGTTATTATCTCCAGTAATAAATGTTGGAGCAGGAGGAGCAACATGTGATTTTCTTTTTTTTCCCCTGTTCCACACAAAATCTGTGGCAGAATAAGTTTGTCCACGTGGGCGCGGAGGGGTTCGCTGTCCCTTTTTTCCCAGCGATGGCTGGAATCCGGCTGGATGCATGTTTTCATTACAAATCTCAGCGATGCTTGTCTGCGCCGTCGCTGTTTGTTCCCCTTTGCTCCCTCCTCTGAAGCCCAGCCTTGTGCAGGGTGGGAAGGAGGGATCCCACCTCCTGACCGAACACAGGAGGAATTTTGCTTATATAGGAATATAAGCTTATATAGGAATAACCTACAGGAATAACCACAGCTGTCGTACCACAGACATTTACTTCCAGCTGCCTTTGGTTTTGACAGAGCAGGGATGCTCCACATGGCTTCTCGAATAAAATGATTATAAAAATACTGAAACAAAGCTTTGCAGCAGTGAACAACGTTAACGAATCCTCTCCAAAATGAAGCCTTGAAATACACTCGACTCGGCCTCACAAATAGATGCCCACTCCCGTGACCTGTTTTTTGGGGGAGTGGGTTGTCACAGTGGATGAATTGCCCAGCGCTGGGCAGGAGCAGAGGGAATATGCACAGAGGAGGGCACAGGCACACAGGAGGCAAGAGCGTGCCCAAAGCCCGGCCCCGTGGGACGTCCCAGCAGAGAGTGGTGCCGCAGCAGTCGTCGGTGGGGCTGCGGGTTCGTGCTGGAGCAGTGGAGTCCTTGCCCTTAAAGATCTGGGTTCCCATGCTGCCAGAGTCCGCCTGGGCACCAGCGAGGGGCTGGACCCGCTTTCGGGGCGACACTCTGCAATAAACCCTTTAGCGAGGTGGAAAACTGCCCTACAAATACAGCCAAATATGGCATTAGATTCTATCAGATTCTCAGTTGCTGTCACTGATAAAGGAGCGATACTTTACACAGTAGAACGTATTTAGTGGGAGCCAGAAAACATTATCAGCAAAGCAGAGAAGAGCAGGGTCACGGTTACAGCCCGTCTGTGTACTCCCAGGCGGGGGGTCCTTGGTGGTGTCGGGGGGCGGAGAGCAGAAGCAAACCTCCCTGGCGGCTGTGGGACCAGGGGGGTCAGGGGAGCTGCTTCCCAGCAGCCGCGCAGGAGGGACAGGAGCACCTTTGCCATCTCCTTTGCACCGAGACGCGAATGCACCACACCCTCCACCCAGGTCCCCCTGGCATTTGGATATAACAAATGCATTTGGATATAACATTTCTCTCTGTCCTGCTTCCCAGGAGCTGCTAGCTCTGCCTGGCATCAGCATGAAAAAAAGTCAGTCTGAGGCGACCCATGGGTTTGGGAGCTTCAGCCCAGGTGAATAATGCAGCCAAAGGGGCAAGCAGGGTGGGTGCCAGGTGCGGGGAGCCAGGCAGCTCACCCGCCACCCCCAGCCCACCCTCACCTCCCGCCACCGGCCTCTTCCACACTCTGCCTGGCCGGTCTCTGGACTGGCCTACCCCAATGCAAGGGGTAGTTTTTTATTCCCAGCATCCTTGCTATATGGGTGAGGTCTCCAAATGCAGAGGGATGATTTCATCCTCATCCCGCTCCGCACCTCCGGCTCAACCTCATCCTCTTCAAGGTTGCTCCAAGGAAACGTCCAAGCCTACGAGAGCAGCAGCTCCACTGCCAAGCCAGCTCCTGCCTGAGCGGAAAGCCAGCCTGTGTCCTGCTGGCACTGCCGGCAGCAGGAGCAGCCTGCGGGGCTGGGTGCCGGCTCACACCCTCTGCGCTGCGCTGTAGGGCTCTACTCTGGGCTGTGGGGCTGACGGCATGTTGGCGTAGATCTCCTGCCGCTCCAGCAGGGAATTCCGCACGCTGGCATATATAGCCTCTTTTTCCTCTTCCAAACGCTGGGAAAGGAGTGGGATAAACAAAAAACATCCTTTGTGGGGTTTATCCAGGGGAACACCATCTGCTGGAACCTCTCTCAGCTGCTTTAAGCACCCAGGAGCAGCCGTGGGATCCGCAGAGGGCACCTACATTATCCAGGGTCATTTGCACCCCAGCTTGGCATGTCCCTTTGCAGCCCCCTCCCTACCCACCCAACCCATCCCGCTGCCCACGCCGCCACCCACCCGCCCCGGCTTTCCACCCACCGCTTTGAGCTCGGCACTGCTTTGCATTCTCCTACCTTATTGCTCTGCTTGACCTCTGCGTATTCGGTCGTGGTGTTTGCCAAGCAGCGGAAAGCCTTGGCATTGCTGTACAACTGGCTCTCGGCTGTGCCCGCACCGTGGTTAATGTCTGCGTAGTTCAAGGCATCCGCTCCCTGACACACCAAGGAGAGGGATGAGCTCTGAACCTGCTGCTGCTCCCCTGCCTGCAGCCCGCAGGGGTGGGAACATCTCCCGTCCTGCTGCCTTTCCTGATGAGAGCCGAGACAGCTGCAGGAGCGCTGGGGGAAAATTTAACCTGCAGCAAGGGCTGGCTCAACATTCCCCAGGGGAAATCTGGTTAGTGACACCGGCCCCTCCTCGAAAGCTGGCAGAAAACATTAGAAAATGCTTCCCAAGCAGCGACCGAAGATCGGCTGCCCCACAGTCTCCTCAGGTGTGCTTTGCTGCAGGTTCCCAAGACTGTTTCACCCAGAGAAGCAGCTCCCGTGCTTGGAGGGGCGTGGGGAGAAACCTCTTGGCTCAATCCTAAATTCCCTTCCCAGGAACACTCTGCGATAGTCACACAAAATCCCTGGTCTTTCTGTTGGCGAACGGAGCCCGAAAGATCCCTCCCAGCCTAAAGGGCCATGAACCTGGCTGAAAGCAAACGGATCTGGCAGCTCGTTTGCTCAGCTCAGGATGTAATGTTTCCCGTCCCCAGGCAAGTTTGGAGCACACCATCCCAAGACCTCATGCGGTTTGCCTTACTGTATGCGATGCGCTGCGAGTTCTGTCCATCTCTATAGCGGCTCTGGAGAGGGCTGGATGAAGCACAGACATGGTTAGACAGGAGTGAAACCAGAGGAAAAAAAGCATATTAAAAACTGCGCTGCTGCTGTGAATCTCGTTGTAAAGCAGGAAGGGAACCTGTTGCCCCATCAACCATCTAAACTGGAGCAGTTCTTCAAATAAAACCAGACCCCACCCGCCAGCTGGTGACATCCCCTCCCGTCCCTCTCCGTCCTTCACACTGGCCTTAAACTTTGCATCAAGCCTAGTGCAAGCCTGGCCTACGCAACTGAGTGCGTCTGGAGAAGCTGACGGTGCCCAGACAAACTCAAGTGGGTGCCGTGCTGGCCAGCACCCATCCTGAGAGCTGCCATTCCCCACTCCCACGGGGATCAGACCTGTGGGATGGTCGCACCGCTCCCTCAGGGGAAGGAGACCTCCTTGGTGGAGGTCTCAGTGACGGACCCAGGAACTGGATGGATCAGGGAGGGAATGGGAGAGAAAAAAGAAATATAGAGGAAAAAACAAGTATAGCAGAAGACAGGCTCTGGTGCAGAAACAGCGTGTGTGCGGCAGTGACAGCTTCACTTACCCTTCTTGCTCTTCCTGGACAGCATTACCAAAACACCAGCAGCAACTGCAAGCAAAAGAAGAACTACTACGATGCCTGGAGTGAGGATGTGCTCAATCACGTTCAAGCTGCAAGAAAAAAGTTTCTGTTCTCACACTTCTCGGAAGCAGACTCAGGAGGAACCAGCATGGAGCAGGCACACAGCGAGCTGCTGTGGGTGACAGGGTTTGCCTTGGGAGGAAAGGAATCGGGCGTGGGGGTGGTTAGGCTGCAAGCTGGGCACGGAGCAAAGCAAACTGAAAACTGCAGAAGCAAAGGGGCACTCGGGTCTGAGAGCTGCTGCGTCTTCACTATTTTAAGGATCAGTTCCTGCACCTAATTTTGCTCTGGTTTAGCTCCACTATTTGCTGACCTTGTTGTAATGGGCAACCAGGCAAGGTCAGTGTGCCAGCTACCCCTTGAGCGTGCTGATGGGAAGCCTCAGCTTTGCCCCCTTCCTGCATCACCTCCAAGAGGCAGGAGCGGAGGGAGGAAGCTCTGCCACTTCGGTCTCGTGCTTTCTCAACTATCTCTGCCAGGCTGCACGTGACTACAAAGCAGAAGAGGACCCAGCCCAGCACTTGGTTTCTCACAAGCAAATGGTCCCTCTGAATTTTGGGGAAGGAAACGGGGTCAGTGCTGCAGCGAGAAACCACTTGTCACATGGTGATAACCTGCGCCTTGCTTCAGCTGCAAGATTGACATGGGACAAGCAGGGCTTTGCCGGGGCCAAGCGACCAGGGGCGCTGGGATTATTTTCCATGTGGAGTGGCTGGCTGAGAGGATGAAACGCTGGTCTCTAAAGGCAAAAGCAGGAGGTCTGAATCCTTAAGGGAGATGTGAAGAGCCTGGGGGGTTGCAGGGCTCCAGCTGCCCCAGAGACCTCATGGAGGGAGGTGGCCGCTGCGAACAGGAGCTGGTACTCACTGTGGAGGGCTGGAGCCTTCGTGGTGGGAGGGATTTGATCCTGGTTGCATGGCTTCCCCCTGGGGAGTTGTCTGTGTGGGGGCTGATACAGAGCTAGTGAGATCGGGGTGCTCAGTGGTCAGGGTGTAGGGTGATGCCGGGGAGGAGGAAGAAGGAGCTGTAACAAAAAGAGGAGAGGCTCTGTCGGTCTCCCTGCCTCCGTGGGGGAAAATGCTGTGGGTTTTGCAGCGAGACAGAAGTGACCCACTTACCGTCACACCAGGAGAAGCTGGGTCCACTCTGCCACGTCCAGAGCGCACTCCTTGAGGTGGGAGGGCTGTAATCCCCTGCCCCTGCCCCGGAGGCTTTTCGTGGTCCCGGTCCCCCCCCCCCCCCCCCGAAATGTGCACACGCACATGCACAGGCAGCAGAGTTCACCCTGCAGGAAGGGGGTCTGGGCACCCTGTGCCCAGCCCGGCACCAACACAAGAGCCCAGGTAAGTGTCCCACCCCAGGGGCTCATCCCTGGCGAGGGGACGGAGAGGGATGTTCCCTAAGCCCAGGGCCTGGTACCCACAGGCACTGGCTGCCCCACAGCGGGAAATGGGGCGGCATAGGGGGGTGAGGAACTCCCTGGTGTTATAAAATAAAGCAAGGAGAGCAAAGACAGGGCTAGCAGGATCTGATGAGAGGGGAAGATGGAGCACGGAGAGCAGGGTGGTGCACCCCAGCGATGGCGGTGGCTGACCCTGGGGCACCAAGAAGGGGCCGTGGTGAGACCTGGGCACGGGGAATGGGTGAAGATGGCACCTGCTACGGCAGCTGACTGCCAAGCCCTGGTGACACAGTCTGGGGCTACCCCACGGGGCCCGGGCACCCACCTCCTCCAGGCTACCCCTCCCTGCAGTCCCCGCTCCCAGCACTTGGAGGGGGACAAACCAACGCTGGACCTGGGGGACCCACAAGTACTGACCTGGGGACAAGATCACGTTCACAGTGTCACTGTCATCACGACTGGTTATGCCTGTTCGCACCCCACAGCGGTAGGTGCCCGCGTCCTCCTTGGTCAGGCCCTTCATGGTGACCATGAACACCCGCTCTATACGGTTGTCCCGGATGGAGAATCGGTCCCACCACACCATGGGATGCTGCTCCGAGGTGATGATGATGTCAACAGCACAGGTATAAACAAATGCCGGCTTGCACCAGAATTTTGGCTTCATCTCGTGACCGGGTTGGTACGTGCAGTTCACCGAGAGGGACCCTCCCAGGAATCCCCACACAGTGCCAGGTCCCTTCACCGCCCAGCAGCCTGCGGAGACACAGGGAGCCACAGGAGTGCTGCTGCCACACCGGCACCTCCTGCCCCATGGGGCCATTCCAGTGCGGGGCTTGAGCCCCAGGGGTCCCCTCAGCCCTACCTGGCAGCATCATCAAGGCGAGCAGCAGGAGCCTCATGGGCAGGCTGGCGTGGGCTGCGCGTCAGGGCAGCCCTCCTGCCCCTCACGCTCCTTCTTCGTTGTGTCTCTGGGGCTTCACTTCCTCTTCTGCCCGGGACACCAAATCTGTTGCTGCTGTGGGTTTAGCACGAGTGTGATGTTTCTTGTTCCCTCTGGTCTCAGCTAACTTCCTGCCTCCCCTGCCACCGAGAGCACTGCCACGCACTGTCCCCTCAGCCCTGCTGTCCCGCTCCTGCCCCCACTCCTGCCCCCGCCCCGGGGGCTCCCCTTTCTGCCCCCAGCACGGCCCCCCCACAGCGGGCTACAGTCCTGCCTCTCCCTGCCTCGCTGCCACACTGCCCAGCCTCTCTGGCCAGGCAGGGCACCCAGAGGGGGATCTGCCTCTCGAGGGGTGGCTCAGCCCTGCACAGGGACCCCCTGAGCCCCAAATGTGCCCCCAGGTTGGGCAGCGAGGGTGGCGCAGTGCTCCTGCATGGGCACCCTATCCCCCCCGTGGGAAAGGCAGAGGGGGAGCCCCAGCCTCCTGTCCCTGCGCAGCCGGACATGAGCACCCGTCCCCACTGCCCTGGCCAGCGCGTCCCCCCCGGGCTGTCCCCAGCACAGCCCCTCTGCGGCTCAGTAGCCCCTGTGCTACTGATCGGGTCTCTCCAGGCTTCCCGCCTGTCCCCATCCCTTGTCTCCTGGAAGTACCAGTCCCCCGCAGTGCCCTCCCTCCCAGCCATCAGTGACTTGCTGAGCCTGCGCTGGGTTGGGCAAACCCTTTGGAAGAAGCTCTCAGGGGTGAGGGAGGAAAGGTTTGGGGACAGGTGGGGACAGGCAGGACAAATGCAGGCCATGCACAGGGACCAGATCCGTGCTGGGTGTCACAGGGTCTTTCTCCTACAGCCACGGGCTGGTCCCGGCTCGGACCAAAGCCTCACACACAGACCCGCTGCCGGTACCATCGCAGCTCTGGCCTTAGAGAAGGCGAGGAGACAGCTTTATTGCCAACGGTTGGTTCCAGTTCAGCAGCACTGAGGGTGTTCCTTGGTGGAGACATAACTGAGCTCTCCCTGTCCCTGACTTGTGCCTGGCCCTGAACCCTGGCTGCCGACGGCGGCTCTCTGCGGGCAAAGGGTCCCTGCCCTGAGCATCACCCGGGTCCGGCTCTGGGCTGTTGCGCGTCCCTGTGCGGCTGCTCCCGGGTCCCTTCCCCTGCAGAGAACAACCTGGGAGCCCTGCGGTTCCCTGTGGCTCTGCCTCAGAGCTGCCACCTCCATCCGCTCCACACATGGTATTTCTGGGGCAGGGCTGTCCCTGCCTGACAGTGCCAGGGGCTGTCCTCGCATGGGGCACTCCGGGGACGGGAGGTCTCACCCACTCCCCTGGTGCCTCCCTCCTGGAGCTTCCCCGCTCCCGTGTGTTCACCCGGGAGGCGGCACCGGCCAGGTCCAGGAAGACGAGGCCCTTCAAACCCACCAGGAGCAGACAATAACAGAGGAGTTGGGACCCCAGCGGGTGGAAGCGCAGCCCCGGCCCCTGTGCTCCTGGTGGGCTCCCAGCACCTAGCCGGCAGGAGCAGGCAGCAGAGCGGCAGGGAGGGCGAGGTACGGTGCCCATGGCCGGGCTCCCCAGCCCAATCCTTCCTGGGCAGCCAAACTGCTGTGTCTGCAGCGGAGGTTTTTCCACGTGGGGCTGGAGCGGGCTGCAAGTTCCTGATTCGTACCTGCTCCTGGTACCTCGGACATTTTGGTACCTTAAACAACGCTGAAGAGAAACAACTCTCCTCCAAAGCTTTCTGGGGGGACACCGGTGAAGCTGGCTGTGCCATGAAATGCGGGATGTGGCGTAGCCCCGGGGGGGGGGTGGAGGTAGCCATGCTGCTGTCCCTGATGCGGCTGCTGGTGCCGCACATAAAGAGCAGGGTTTCTGCAGGGCTTCAGCAGAGTGCAGGCGCCCGCTTTTTGGAGCTGCAGAACCTGGGAAATAATAGGACTAATGAGAAAAGGAGCCCATGGTGCAGCTGGGTGCGATGTGAGCTTCGCTCTCAGGCTGAGGGTGGAAAGTTGCTGTAGTGGGGGAGACAGTTGTGGAAGGACACTCTTCCCCGGCTCTCACTCAGCTGCAGATGAGCTTGGAAATGTTTGGCTGGAGATGGGCGTTTGGTTGTGTTGGGCAGGGCTTGCAGGGCTGAGGGCTCCTCTCCCCGTGACGGGGCTTGGCCGGGCTGTGGTGGAGCAGGCGCCCACGTGGCACCCTGTGACCCCATGTTCCCCCCCAGCCACGCCACAGCATGTCCCCGCACAGCCCCACACATCAGCATCAGCAGCCACCAGAGCCCCAGGCGGTGCCGGCAGCCAAAGGAGGGAGCGGGCGGACAAACAGACGGACAGGCACCTGCAGGATACCCAGGCTTTATTGCAAAATTGTCTTCAGTGGGCAGCTCCAGCTCAGCAGACGCACGCTCTCTGCACTCCAAACCCTCCCCTCTCCAGCGCAGGGGCTGCCAGGAGCAGCCAAGGCTTCACAGGGGGAGAAGCAGCCGGTGCTGAGCAGCTCCCGGCGTGGGGCGGCCGTGACGGGTGGTGCAGCACCGGCAGGGTGGGGGGCAAGGGGGCAGGAGGGCGTCCCTGCGGGTCCGGGGCAGGGGGGCAGCCTGGTGCTGCGGTGCTGCCGGCCACCTCCAAGAGCTACAGGTTTTCCTGGTCGTGGCTCCTGCGCCGGCTCCTCACCCAGGCTGCCCCACATGCCAGGGCCAGTGCCACGGGCACCTTCATGCTGAGGAAGAGCAGCAGGTAGGTGATGCCGAGCTGGGGCCTGGGTAGGAGAAAAGAGATGATGCTAGAGCTTGAGTAGGGTCTGGGCAACGAGGATGGGGACTGGGGCACTTGCATGTCTGCCAGCCACCTCGCTCGCCCCCGGGATGCTCCTTGGGGCTGCTGCAGCCAGGGAGATCCAGGGCTGGGGGATGCATGCAGGGGAAAAGGTGTCTTAGGCTGGGGAATGCTGTTGGGGGCTTGTCCGGACCCCAAGCCCTGACTCACAGCACTGGAGGGTCCCCTCCACAGTCTGTGGAGCACAGGGGGTTGGTGGCCAACAGGCTCACATTGCTGCCCTCGGTTGTGGTTGAAACAGCTGCGAAGAAAACACAGAGAGTCAGAGCAAAGTGGAGACTCCCACACCCCGTCTTGCCCCCTGCATGCGGGGTCTCTGCCCCAAGACTTCAGCTGTGGAGGTGCAGGAGGTGGAAATGGGGGTCCCCAGCAATGCACTGGACACTGGGGTGGAGGAGGAAGGAAAAGGGGGCTTTAACTGGGAGGCACTGGAAACCCCAGAGGATGGGCTTGTAGAAGCAGAGACGCTGAATGGGAGCGAGGGAGAGGCTCTGCACAAAGCTCCGTACAGCCTCTTCTGTTCCTCATCCAAATTTGCACTGGGGCAGCCTCCAGCCAGTGTTGGTGCCTGCAAGGAGCTTGTTCCTGCTTTGACAACCCCTGTGTTCCCCTGGCTGAAGAGTCCCTGTCCCCAGCACTGTGACCCAAGTGACGGGCTCCATCGCACATCCTTGCTTTGCTCCTAGCCCGGCTTTACCTGCGGAGACCGTCACCTCAGTGTTGTGCCACAGGTTGAACCACAGGCTCCTCCTCAGCCCGCAGGAGTACCAGTCTGCGTCTCCCAGCATGACACCGCCCAGCATCACCGTGAATGAGCATGCTGCATGGTTGTCCCTGATGGACACCCTGCCTTGCGTCACCATCACCTCCGAGCCGTTGGTTTGGACAATGTAGGTGAAGCAAAACCAGAGGAAGTCCAGGCGGCACCAGTACTTGGGGTAGAGCTCGTAGCCCGGCTTATAGCTGCAGGACACAGCCAGCGAGCTGCCCTGCTCAGCCATCACTTGTGTGGGGCCTGTCACCGCCCAGCCACCTGCAGGGGACAGGGAGAGGTGTACCGGCATCACCTCGGGGAACCGGGAGGGATCTGAGCCTGGGATGCTTGGGGGCACCCTGTCCATGTACCCGCCATGCTGGGGAGTGGTGCTGAGATGAGATGTCCCCAGTCATTAAAAAAAGAGTCCCTGTCAAGCGTGCATGTTATTAAACGAGCAAAAAGCCTTATTACCAGGGTTCATATGACAGCAATACAAGCATATCTCAGAGATCACCCCCTGTAACTGTGCACTGGCCACAAGAAAAGGACGGTATCAGCTGGGCTCTTGCCATGACCGCGGTGGGCTTCCTGGGCTAGCTCAGTCCCAGCCTCTCTGCAGCTCTGCCAGAGCCCGTGGGGTGGGAACCGCCTGACCTGTGCTCCCGGGTCTCACCTGGGAAAAGGGTCCAAACCAGGAAAATCCTCATTTTCCAGCTTCTTGCTCCCGATGCAGATTTTTCCCCGTGGTTATTCACAAAGCACCCTGTGGGACGGAGCCAGGTTCACACGCACCCGGGCGTTCCAGGAGCTTCCCAAGCCTCCTTCACCCCTCGCTTCCTTGGGCAGTGTTTACCCGCAGACCCTCGTTGTCTTTTTTAAAGGCGGTTGCTTCCTCCCCTTTGCCCAGGCACCATGACTCACCCTGGGGGTGTCTCATGAGAGACACTTTCTGCTTTTGCTCTGAAACAGCCACTGGTTCCCAGCAAAATGCCAAAATGCAGTGGGTTCTTGCACCGCGATGCCCATCCCAGCAGGGAACACAGCCTCTTCCCTGTGCACAGAGCCCAAAGGTCTTCAGGGGGCTTTGCAGGGGGGCCAGGCCAGACCAGTGGTCCGGGACCCAGGGTAGAGCGAATGCAGGTCAGTCCCTGCGGATGGACCGGTTGGGACCACCGGGATGCTCTCCCGGTCGTGATGGACTGGGATGACGGACTGGGATGACGGACTGGGATGATGGACAGCCATCCCCGCTGCACCGCTGCTCCCCGTCTCCCGAGCCGGCTGCCAGTGCGAGCTGGGCTGCTTTTGTTTGTTTTCTCAAGCAGAAGTGTCTCATTTCCCCCAAAAAACGCCTTTTTTGGCACAGATGTGGGTTTTGAGTGACAACGCTGTTTTTCTCCTGAAATTAAATGTTTCCACTGAAAGTTTCAGAAACCCAAACACAAAAAGCAAAGCCACTTCCCTGGCAGCTGCCTTGCCGACAGCTTTCTTCCTCAGTGCCCCTTGGAAAGAGCAGAAAGCACAAACCCCCAGCCTTGCTGGAGGCTGAGGCTGCTCCTTCCCCCCACCCCGTCCCCTCCTTGTCCCCCCACCGTGGCAAGAAGCAGCTCTGGGTTTTCCTTCTGATCATCAAGTAACCCCATTCATTCCCAGTGAATCGGCCGACCACCTGTGAGCCGAGCCACCGCAAGTAGCAGCAAGATCTAAATTCAAGAAGCGGCTGGAGATTACAAACCTGCTTTCTGCTGACAAGCCTTCCTGGAAAGACTGTGCAGCCAGGGCTCCAGCCACCTGCCCAGCCGCTCTCATCTTCCTTGCTTTGAGTGTCGGTTCCCATTGCCCCCTCCTAACGCAGCCCCAGCAGTACCAGGGTGCCCCAGGGACCCCCAAAGGGGATGACAGCAGCAGAGCGGCTCTGTGGGCGCACCAGATTGTCCCTTCTCCCCTCCAGACTGAACTCCCACAGAGCAATTTCTTTATTGGATTTATCTGAACCCAAAGCAATCTGTTTGCTGCTGAGATGGGAAAACATCCCACTCCTCAGCCTGTGCAGGAATCAGGGATGTGGTTTCTTGCCAGCCGAGATGTGTGGGTCAATCTGCCAAAGCAATGCAGGGGCAGGGGGCTGGGGAACAGTGCCAGCGTGGCCTTGGGCTCCAGCATCATGGGCAGAGGCTGTCACACTGCCGAGACGCCGCGGTGATGGGACAGCATCAGCCACCTCCTGCAACGCTCCTTCGCCTCTTCTGCCACAGCAAGGACGTCTCTGGGGGTGATAACAAGGACATCCCCGGGGGTGGCCCCGCAGGGACCCTCTGCCCACGGGGGATGCTCCGCTAGGACAAGTAAGAAACCTTCTGGAAAATATCAGCCGGGCATCCCCGTCACCTCCTCCTGATGCAGGGTGTTTGTGTAGATACTGACGTTCTCCAGCTTGGGGTCCTGCTCCATGTCACTGCAGCCACCCTGGCAAGGGGACAGCATGTCCCTGCAGCCCTGGGGCACAGCTGGGCGGTGCAGGGGCTGCCCAGGGTGGGCAACCACACTGCATGGCCCCTGCCCACGCTGCCTGCACTGCCTGCACTGCCTGCACCAGGGGCTCTCACCTCTGCCAGGTCCAGCGTATTGTCGTAGATGGGGCTGTGGTCTGGCTTCGCAGCAGTGCCCAGCTTGCAGGGGGTGGCAGGGGCTTTGGTGCAAGGGGACAGTGTGCCAGAAAGAAGAGACACCGGGGGAGGTTTTCTGTGTCGCTGGGAGCAGGGAGTTCCCTGCAGCCCCATGCCCAGGGTGGGTTTGTCCCCCAGGTCCTGGGATGGGCACCGAGGTGTGCCTGGGATGGGGCATGCGTGGGCGCCATTACCTTCCCTCCTCCTGCGCAGGATGCAGAGGAGCCCAGCAGAGCCGGCGGCAGCCAGGAGGGAGAGCAGGACCGCACTGGGCACCAGGGCACTCAGGGCTGGTCCCCCGGGGCTGGAGGCAAGGGGAGAGGTACGGGGCTGGTTCTCTCCCTCACAAGGCTGGGGCTTTGCTTTTGCAGCACCCTGCGTGCCAGTGCCCTCCCGCAGCCCCTCCGCAGCCAGCCGCGGGGTGGGACGCAAAGGGGGGACAATGGCCTGGGACCCCAGTGCATCACCCCCAAATGCCCAGGCTGACGGGTGAAGACCCTGCCTGTTCCCACAAGCCCCCTCGCACAGGGATACTCACTGCTGCCCGCGGCGGTGAGAGCCACTGCCCTTCCCCATGCCCACCCTGTGCCCCAGGGCCCCAGGCTCACCCCACGGCAGTGGCGTTGTTGGTGGGGAGATGCTCTGTTGCGGTGGTGGAGATCCAGGGGGTGGGGGTGGCCGGGGGAGCTGCCAGGGTAGCTGATAAGGCTGCATAAAAGAAGGTCCTGGTGGGAACTGGGGGCTGGAGGTGACTGTGGGTCCCCCATGTCTCGTCCAGCAGCAGGCGAATACTTGCCCATGTCCCCTCCAGCACATGCCCCTGCCCTGCTGGCATCCCTGTGGGATGCGCCCTGCCGGCACCTGCCTGCCCAGCTCCCCCCTCACCGCTCTGGGCTGTGTCTCCCCATGGCGAGACATCTCTCCACCCGCTGTGAACCAGAGGTTTCCCTGAGGGCTGGGGGGGTTGGATCTACCCCTTTTCCTGGTCTAGAAACTCAACATTATATCATTTGGCTGTCAGAGGCCGGGTTTGGCAGGCACTCCCTGGCCTCAGCGCTGGGGCTCAGCGTTAGCGCTCGCTGCTGCATGTAACCAGTGGCTCCGCCATCCTGCCTGCACCATGATGGGTGCCAGGAGCCCCAAAACCAGCCCGGGGCTGGACCCTGCATTGGGCTCCAGCACACTCTGCCTGCACCTGTGAGCATCCCCAGGAGAAAGCAACCTGTCACCCCTCCCAACCTCTGCCGCTGGTTTATACTGGGTCACAGGGGTTCTTTCCGGCATTGCTGCCTCCTCCCAGGCCACTGCTGGCCCACGAGCCAGTGGCCTTTCCAAAAAGAGTCCTGGCCAGCAAAACCTCCAGCCAGACAGACACCAGGGCTTACCTGGGACCACCCTCACTGTCACCGGCTCCATCAGGTCCCTGCCCATCCTCTCGACCCCGCACCAGTAACTCCCAGCATCTGCCTCGGAGAGGTCCTCCACAGTGAGCAGAACCACGCAGAAGATGTGGCTGTCCTGGATGGAGACCCGGCCGCGCTGCCGGGGTGCTTCCCTGCCCACTGTCTCCACCACCTTGTGGCAGGAGTCCCGGCTGGCCCCCCGGCACCAGTACTTGTTGTAGGCCTCATAACCCCGGGGGTACCAGCAGCGGAGGGAGAGCGTCTCCCCTGCTCGGCTGCTGACCTCCCTGGGGACAACCAGAGCCTGGCAAACTGCAAAGAAACCCACAGCGACACTGGAGAGAAACAGGGCTGCAAAGTCAGCCTTCTCCCAGGCCCCTCTTTCTCAGCTCCCTTTGGAAAGAAGCACTTTGGGGGAGACCCCATCTGCTGGCTTTTAGCCCCAGACAGGAGGCCGCAGTGATGGGAGGCTTTGGCTCCGTCGGTGCCTGACGTGGAGCCTGTGGCCCTGGGAGGGCTCAGCAGCCCCCGCCCCTTGATGCCAGCGGGAGCCAGAGCATCACCAGCATGGTCAGAGCCTGTCCTCACCTGGGAGAAGGAGCCAGCCCCAGCCCGGCGATATCCCCATCATCCCGCTTTGCTCCGGAGATCTGCAAGCATCAGCCTCCTGCACAGGACAGCCGGGGGACACTGAGCTGATGTGCGCTCTCGGCTTCTTTCGTTGCTTTTCTGCTCGTGCAAGAGGTGGCTGCTCTGCTGCCGCCAGGTTATTTTTAAATGTCCGGGCTTCGCCTCGGGGTTGGGGTTTTCTGCTGCGGGTGAAAAGCTGCTGAGACGCTTTTTGCAGACTGGCACGTCTGAAGCGCACCGGGGAGGGTGGGCAGCTGCAGAAATGGGATGTGGGACCCTATGCACCCCACTTGGCAGGAGGGTGTAGGAGGGGAGGCGTCTTCACCCCAAACTGCTGTTGCAGACAGATGCTGAAGCACATGAGCTGCACAGAGCTTCCAACGCCAAAATGGGGCAAAACCAGCACGGGAGCTTTAATCTTTGCTTGATCTTTGCAGAGGCCACCTTGCGTTCCTGGGGATGCTGGAGGCTGCATGTCCTGGTGCTCCCCCTTGGCTGGGCTAAGGAGTGATGCTGGGATGGACGCAGCCTCCCGGACGTTCAGAGGGTGTCAGCTCAGCTCCTGGGCTGTGTTTCGGCTGAGAGGGACATGCCAGGCCCTGCCAGCTCTTAGGGGTGCAGGTGCCTGGCCCCAGCCCCGGGCTCTGCTGGGGTCTGCAGCACCGAGCTGGTCTGGGGGGAAGTGGGAGACATGAAACATATGGAGAGGGGGGAGCGGGAGTGACCCAGACATCTCCCGGAGCTGCCATACAGCACCGAGGGCTGTGGCTGGGTGGCTGGAGGTTGGCTTTCCCAATGGTGCTTGCTGGGACAGAGTGGTTGGTATGATGTGGGGCTTCTTCCTCCTCCTCTGGCTTTTTTATCCCAGGTATGACCATGCTGGGGCTCAGGGGAAAACTGGGAGCATGGCTGCATCACTGGAGCTGGTCCAGGCAGCGGGTCCCCCCCGCTCCTGCTCCCCATTTGGCACTGGAGCTTCTTGCAGACGATGAAGCTCGGGTTGCCCTCGGGAGCAAGCAGCACCCAGAGGAGCTCCCCTGGCCTGTGGCGGGGCAGGGATGGAGCCGAGCTTTTCCCCGGCCTGAGCTCCAGCTTGGCCGCCCACTGCCCAGGCTCCTGCCACAGGGCTGTCCTCAGGCCCTTTGTGCAGCATCCCTCCACTTTTTTTTCTTTCCATCTTCGTGGTTTTTCTTCCTCTTTCTAAAACTGCTGTGTAGGTTTCCATTTCGCAACAGGATGATTATATTTGCGTAGATGATGAGACCTACCCAAACAGGGGCTTTTCCTTCCGCAGCTCCCCTGCCTGGGATATGCAGCTGAAATCCTGACATCTGCACAGGAGGCTGGGCTGGGAGGAGCAGGATGGGACCCCCTGCAGCCAGGCTCCCTCAGGACCCTCCCTCCGCCCCACCCTGCCCTTCAGCCCCTTCGCTCTGTGCAAAGACCCGGAGGGAAGGGAATGAGGCACCAGGTGAAAATAAAGAAGCAGAAGTCTGAGGGCTGTGTGGGAACGGGGGTGACCACACCGTCCGCAGCACGTCCGCCTTCCTGGGGCACCTCGGAGTCACTGGGGCCGGGGAGGGGACAGAGGTCACATCTCTAACTGGATGCCGACCTCCCCTTCCTCCCCACGTGCTCCTTATTGCTGAGCACAAGAACCGTGGAGGATGAGAAGGGGCTGCCAAGGCGTCGCATCCCCTGGTTCCCCGCAGCCTGGACTGGGGGTGCTGGGCTTTTAACCCCTGATTGGGGGATATTTTAAACACATCCCAAATCTTCTGATCTCATCTCATTTAATAACCTCATGGCAGGGTGGGGATAAACAATGCTGCTGGCCTGGTGGCGTGCACATCCCACTGCGGGACTCCGTGGCATGCTGGGGTCTCCAGTCTTGTGTGGTACAGGGGGAGGGGACAGGGGTTGCTTCTGCAGGATACAGGGAATCTCAATGGGACAGGCAGAGAGGGCTCGGGAAGCAGTGGGGAAACACGCCCTGGGTGGTGGGAGAGATGCAGGGGATGCCCGTTCCCAGACACGGGGCTTTCTGGCAGCGGGGCGCCGAGCGCGGAGCCGCTCAGTGCATGTTCATGTAGATCGGCTGCAGTTCTGGAGCTCTGGAAACTGAAACTTCATCTCCCTTTTCAAAGTCCTGAAATGGGGGAGAAATGTGAAGGTTTGGGGCATTTTGCAGGTCCGCCTATGCTAGAGCACTAAAAGCTTGTGTCTACATAATGCCTGTTCCTATGGGGTTTGTGAGCTGCTGCTTGGGACAGGCTGTTAAATGGAAGGAAAAGGCTTGTGTGGGGGAAGGTGTGTGACCCCAAAGTGGGGCAACTCCTCCTCGCTGCACCCCGAAGCTGGGCAGCTCCTCCTCGCTGCACCCCAAAGCAAGGTGCAGCTCCTTGTTGCTGCAGGGGTGGGAGCAAGGAGCACCCGTGGGCTAACTTGCTGTGTGCCCCGGGAGCTGCCCCAGCCCCTTTACCTGCCACTTGGCCGGGCTGTTCTCATAGTCATCCTCGGGCGAGCTGATCTCCCACTCCCTGTTCATGTAGATGTTATTGGAAGTGGCTGCTCGCTCCCAGCTTGCAGTGACCTGGAGGGGACGAGGTGAGTTGAGGACAAGTTGGGCTCCGGGCAGTGGCTCCCCCATGGTGGAGCCATCACAAGACCCCCGTCCCACCACCCTCCCACCCGCGGTACCTGGAGGTCCTTGGCCCTCTTCCTCTCCATGGCCCAGGCTGCTGGAGGAAGTGCAGGAGAAATGGGTCAGACCAACATGGAGCTCCCTTCGCTGAAGGGGAGCATTTTGGGGGGTCCCAAGCCCTTCCCCATGGGTGTCACATCGGCTCCTGTGCAGCCTCAGGTCTGGCCTGACTTTGCCAAGAGCCCTCTGGACTGTGGGGCTCAGTGGGTTGGGGTCCTGAGGAGGGCTCCAGCCCCTTTTGCCCCGAGCCCTGTTCACGCTCTGGGGCGGGAGCGGGAGGGCGGCGTGTGGTGTGCTGGGGTGGGGGGACGGGTGCTAGGGAGCCACCCCGCAGAGGAGGGCCACAGCTTGGGGCCCCAGATCACTTGTACCTCTGCTCTTCTCCAACGATGCTCTTCTCATCCTGTGGCAGATGATGACGCCCAAAACCAGCGCAGCAGAGGGTGTCAGGACCAGGACAAGCAGGTTTGGGGTGCTAGAAGGGGAGAAAAGGGTGTTACTGCCTTTCTGTGCTGCCCCCTCTGCAGCCCTGTGCCCTGGGGAGGGCTTTCGTGCCTGTATTTAGCACAACCCTGGCGGGTATGAAACTCTGTGGGCTGGCAAGGATGTTCCAAGGATTTCTCCCAGGTTTCCTGGCCAGGGATCCATGCACAGGTACATGCAATGTCTGGCCAACTTGGCATGAGCGAGTTGCACAGATTCATCCCCCACCTCCATGGATAAGTCCCCAGACACAGCACACGCCTGCCTGGGGTGTCGGGGTCCCCCGCAGCCCTGCGGGAGCTGGGCAAAGGCTCTGGGAGCCCCAACCAGTGCAGCCCTGTGGCATGCAGGGGTACAGCAGCCCCCTTAGCATCACATTTTGCTTTCTCCAGAGATGCCCCACTAGCCCCAAAGCCCTGTGGGCAGGCTGGAGCTGGATGCTGCGTCCTCGGGCTGCCTGGTCCTTGCGCTGGGGACAGTCCCTCTCCTCCCCAGTGGCCCTGGCACTCACCCAGCCTGCAGGCTTCTGATTTTCGGTGTGGACACGGTGTTTTCCAGCTCCAGGGGAGTCCATGGGAAGGTCGGAGCAGATGTGGGCTCTTCCCCCTGTGTTGTGTGGAGGTCATAGTGTGTTGTCTTGGGCACTGTGGTGGAAATAGATGGGAAGCAAAGCACTGTGGTGTGTGTTACCTCGTCCTGGGCTGTGGCTGAGGTTGGTGACTGGGGGCTTCGGGACCCCAGAGGCTGCTGGCGGGGAGGTGATGGGGGGTGGCTGGGAAACACCACGCATGGCCCCAGGGGGGCTGTGTGCATCACGGGACCAAGGTGGGGGATGCTGGGGGATCACTGAAGGCAGCTGGGAGGGGGATTTCCTTCATCCCTGGCTCTCCCCGTCCTCCCTCCCAAGCTCCCCTCTCTCCATTCCCTCTGCCCCTCCAGCCTCCATCAAAGCAGAACAGCCATGCCAGGTGCTTACCTGGGAGAACAGACACCATGACAGGGAACATGGGATCATACCAGGTTACCTGGATCCCACACCAGTACTGATCCCCGTCCTCCACTGTCAGGTTCTCCATGGTCACCATGAACACGTGCCGAGTGGGGTCATCTTGCAGGGAGACCCTGTCCCCCTGTGCCTCGTCCCCAGGGGCCGTGGTCTGAACAAGGACGGAGCAGGAAAACCAGCTGCTGCCCCTGCACCAATACTTATTGGCATCCACCAGCTCTGGCTCGTACTCGCAGGGTACCTCCACGGAGCCCCCCGGGAAGCCGCTCACCTCCGCGGGGCCCTGCAGAGCCCAGCATCCTGCAGGGACAAAGACCGTGCCAGCCTTTGGGCAAGCACAAGCCCATGCACAAGCCTCCTGCCAGTCCCCAGCCCGTTGCCCATCCCCCTGCCACACGAACTGCTTCCTGCTGCCCCCAGAAAACCTCTCCCATAGCGAGCGGAGCTGCAGCCCAGGGGTCCTGCCCCGAGGAGGGCTGCCAGGAGCTGTGCAGGGGTGGGCACTGGAGACTCACTGGGTTCGAGGTGGGGGGAGGCTGTGCGGGGCCAGGGGCCGAGGAGGGAGGGAGGGCACGGGGGGAACTGCTTGGTCTCTCTTTGCCTCCCCGTGAAACCTCAGTGCCTGGAAACCCACTTCTGCTTCTGCCAGCGAGCTCTTCCGAGAAGAGCTGCCCCTCCAGCCCGGGGAAGGGCAGTCCCACCCCAGGCTCTCCCAGGGTCAGGTTTAAAAGAAAGGAAGAAATGCCAAATATCCCCCCTGCTCTGCAGCCCCCTGGGGAGGTTCACCTCTGCCCTCCCCCAAAGCCAACCCCCCCCGGGACGCTGCTGCCCACCCCAAAGCGTTCGGGTTTCTGTTAAAGCCATCTCTGCCAGCAAGCACAAGGTATCAAGCCCACCCTGCCTGCCCTGCCCACTGCTCTCATGGCATGGGGGGGTCACAGGGTTCGCAGGCTCCCTGCAGCCTCCCACAGGGTGTTTTTAGGGATCTGTGAGTTGGAAAAGGTTGCCAACCTCTGCATGGGATTGAAATAATTAATCAGTTCTTGGCAGAGGGGAAAGTAGGGAAGAAATATATCCATGAGGCATTTCCATCACCGCTGGATGAGGATGTGGATTTCGGAAGGTCGGCACAGTGGTGGTGAGCCCTTACCCGGTCCGATGGGAAGATCCTGCTCTCACCTGGGAGGAGAATCCAGGTCCAGACCAGGAGCCGTTCCCCCATCCCACTTGCTGGGTGGCTGCAGGCTCAGCCCTCGCTCCCCGGAGCTACATGTCCCTGGCAGCGGCCATGCTGAGTGCCAGCCGGCCTCGGAGGAGCCCTTAACCGCCGCAGTGCCGCTCCTCCGCTTCCTGCCCCAGCTCCACTTTCCCCAGGGCACGGGTGCCTCCTCGCTTCTCTAGCTCGGGGCAGTGCGTACGGCTGCTCCTCTGGGCCAGGGAGACCCGCGCCGACCACTTCTTTCTGAACTCACTCAGCCCAAGTTGTAACTTTGCCCTTGCCAGCAGCTCCGGCGGCCGGGGAGCCAAGAAGGGAGTCAGAAGCAGGGAGACAGATTAGGCAAAGACCTCAAGAGGCTAAACTGAGCTTTCACTTTCTGTTTAAGAGTTTCAGGGCTGATGAAAAATTAAGTTCAGCTTTTCAAAGGGGAAAACCTGATGCTGAAGTGGGCAAATCTGCTGAGGATGGCCAAACCACTATGGGCCAGTGGCCCATGCTCTGTTCCTGCTGGTACCTGTGTGCTGGGCTGCTCTGGGCTGCGTGCATGAGGAGC
The DNA here is from genome assembly GCF_965638725.1 of Aptenodytes patagonicus. Classification (NCBI taxonomy): domain Eukaryota; kingdom Metazoa; phylum Chordata; class Aves; order Sphenisciformes; family Spheniscidae; genus Aptenodytes; species Aptenodytes patagonicus. Next base: position 716,663 of record NC_134964.1, on the reverse strand, counting down.
AGCAGCTGGAGGAGCTGGGTTTTAGTTTCCATCTGCCCTGGAGTCTGTGCTGCCTGCAGCCAGCCCTGGTGTGACCGGGAGCGTGGACGCCGGGGTGGGAGAGCCGCTCCCCAGCAAGATGTCATGCACCAGCTCTCCCAGTGATGGTGTACTGCTGATGGTACATGAGAGCTGCTAACATACAGCAGCGCTGAGCTGCAGGATACGGCAGAGGACCGAGCTCTTCAAAACACAAACAAGAAGGTATCAACCCACCTGGCGACCCATCAGGCAGGAGAGGCAGACACCAAGTTACCCTGCAAGGGTTTTTGCATGTGGACCGGAGAGATGCAGGAGATGCACAGGCATCCCTGCCACTGCCCACCAAAGCACAGTGAGCCCTTCCCACGGTTCCCTCAGGGCGGGAGGAGGATTGGGAGAAGCAGCTCAGAGGTGGAGACTCTGGCTGGAACATGCGTGGGGAAGGCACCTACAAAGGCATTTGCTGGCTGGGGATTTTGAGGGCAGCTCAGTTACCCGAGAGCAGCCACAAGCACTTCTTCAAAGAACCACTTTGGTAGAGAGGCTGGGGGAATTTTCCAAGCCGCATCTGTGCTATTGCCATCAGATAAGAGGTATCCTTTCCCTTTCTCTGTTTCAGGTTTGGTTTCTGGGCAGGACGAGCAGCTGCCCAGCCCAGGGCAGGGGCTGGGACCCCCAGCACAGGCTGGGGCCAGTTCCTCCCCATCATTGCAGTCCCCAGGACCATGTTACCCTCCAGAGAGTTCCTGACTCCGTTGCAGTGGCTGAAGGCAGGTCTCCTTCCTGCCCCTGAGGACACTGCAGGGATTTACAGCCGTCCAGCACCAATGCTGCAACTCCCACATGGGGTTTTAGCCTGATATTCCTCCTTTCAGCTGTTGGGCAAAGGGGCCCTGGCTGCAGCGGGGATGCTGGCTGGGGGTGTCGATGAGGGGTTTGCAAAGGGGATGGCTCTGGCTCAGCACCTTGGCCCCACACCACCTGAGCAGCCTGTGGTGATCCTGGAGGGGAAGAGCAAGACGGGAGCGGGCAGGAGGAAGGAGCCCCGGAGCACTGACACGAGAGGTTCTGTCACACAAGGGACTGCGATATTTATCCCAATTAAAGCGAGTGTCAGGTTGAAAGTGATGAAACTAGAAAGGGAGCAGAGCAATTCAGATAGAAACCAATGCAGCAAAGCATGGTGCGGACCTGTGCTGCCTGGTCCCCTGCAGAAACGGAGAGAGCCCCGTGCAAAGCTCCCCCACGACACCCTCCAACCTGGGCACAGGCGTGGGTGCTGGGGTGCTGCAGACAACCCGGGGAGGGGAATGAATAAATACAGCCACCTGCGGAGGAGGCTACAGCGAAGGGTGAGGGAAAGCACCGGGCTCTGCACCAGCGTCTCTGCAGGGTGGCTGTGGCTGGGAAGACGCTGCCCTCCCCACCCCTGGCAGGGCAAGGGGACCCTGATGGGGAGAGCCGGGTCCTGCCTGCTGGAGCCGGGTCCTGCCCTGCTCTTGAGCTGAGACCCCCTCTCTTTTGGCAGCAAGTGGCTCGGGAAACACAAGGCAAGGCTATTCTGTAAGAGAAGAAGTGTTGCTGAAACACTTCTCAGGAATCCCAGTGATGCATCCCGACAGGAACAAATCAGCTTGTCTTTTTGTCTCAGCCACACTTGGGGCTGGAGCAAGCACCCGTGTGCAGCTCCATAACCGTGTCAGCGAGCAAAGCGGCCCCAGCAGCAGCAGAGCGATCGCTGGCGACGGGAACACGGCAGCGGAAGGTGAGCTGACACCTGCACTCCTGCAGCCCCTGCCCAGCGCCTGCCTGCAGGCAGCGTTCCCAGCCCCTGCCCAGCAGCGACAGGACATCGGACATCGCTTTTGCCCTGGCTCTGACGAGATTCTGGGTCCAGGTTTAGTCTCTGGTGGTGGCCTTAAAAAAAGGCTCAAAGCCCTCCTGGGGCAGGCAGTAATTGAATCAATCAGTGCGTGCACCCCCTCGGTGCACGGCCCAGCACCAACACATCTTCCCCAGCTCCCATCCCACCTTACTACCCACCGCCACAGCTGAGCCTTTCCAGAGTCCTCCTCTGCTCTGGGCTTCAGTGACATTTTCAACCCCTGATTCTGTACTTAATCTAGGGTCTTTGCAAAATAATCTGGGTGTTTCAGACTGTGCTTTCGTGGGCAGCTTTGGCAGCTTTGGTGAAATTGTCCTTGGGAGATAAGGCTGAATATAATAATGGCTAATGCAGCTCCTTTAGTGCTGGCTGATTGAGCACGCACTGTCTGATCTCTCCCTTCCGCTGCCATCTCAGATAACCAAGATAAGCCCAGATCATTCCCAGATCTCCTGACATAGCAAAGCTAGTAAAAGAGAGAAATACTTGCAGACTTTGTGGTGGTGGAGGGTTTACTCTGGGCTGTGCCTTAGGCTGGACTCCTCAGCCAGAAAGGGCTAAGGCAGGGGTTAGTTATTGCAGTGAAATTAAGAAAGCAAAATTCAACAGATTCAGAGGATGAAATTCTGACTCCTCCCTAGCTCACAGGGAAGGAATGACTTTGGCAGGGCTCAGATCTCCCCCAAAAAGTGTTGGACAGGCAGTCCAGGGAGATACTACAACAGGTTAATGGCGTTGGGCAGCCTAGAATGAGCAGGAGCGGGAGAGGACAGTGAAGCAGAAACTCCTGAGCTGGATTTAAATCTTCCACTGTTATAGCTGTACTTCTCAAGGCAAATAGACAAGTAATTAAGCTACCAGAGATACAGTCTACTAGCAAAGGAGACCAAACAATGGAGCTGAATTGCAGGTTCATTTGAAATCACTCCCACCATTTGCAGGTCATTTCCTCTGATTTCATTGCTCTGCACTGATTTCAACTGGTCAGTGCTTGCTCAGGGCTATAAACTGCTCGCTGGCTCCCAGAAACCTCTGCTGGGGTCTGGGGGAAGCTGAGAGAGCAAGTGGTTTGCTTTGGATGGTGGGGAAAGGCATTTATTGGTGTGTGGGGGGAGGAGGGTGATGCAGGTGTCAGGCTGCTGGGCTCCAATAAAGCTGCTGATACCACTTATCTGCAATGGGTCAGGTCCCCCAGAGCCATGAAGCGATATAAAGCCCTTGGAGCCGTGCCAGGCTGTGCTGGTGCCTGTCTTTTGCCAGCGATCTGTGTTGTCTCATTAGGCTGCATTACACCTGGCAATATCATGATAGATAGGAAAACTGTCTTCCTCCTGAGTGCTGTTAAACCTGCAGGGCCAAATGCGTCTCCGGTGTAATGCCAGTGCCTGCAGTAGGAAAGGAGAATTTGGCTTTACAAGGTTTTCCTTCCTCCCAGCCAGGCCCTCGCGCAGCAGCAGCTCCTCGACGCTTTCCTTTGCGACTGCGAAAAGGGAGACAAATGTTGCTGGAGCTGAGATGGGTCAGAGGAGGCTCTCAGAGCCCCTCCTGCAGCAGGGATGTGCCAGGAATCCCCTCCAGAGGCAAGCAGGGCTGGAGTCTTGGACCCAGTGGTGCACTGGAGGCTTCTTCTCCTCTTCACTGGGGGTTAAGTTCATCCCACCCCCCAGGAGAGGTTTGTCTGAGCACCAGCACGGCTTGGGTGCCCAGGGTAGAGCTGTGTGGTGCCTGTGGCAGATCCGGGTCTCGGGGGTCTGTGTGACCCAGCAGGCAGCTCGGGTCAGGGCAGTACCCCCACTCTGTGTGGGTGCTGGGGCAGGAGAAGGCTGAGCGTGCACTTGAGACAAGTTAGCGTGAGGTGTCCATCCTCAAGGGGCTGATATGGCACTGGGACACCCATGGAAAGGCTTTTTGCCAAGTTCTCAGTGTATTTAAGAGGGCAGAGAGTTGCCCTGGCTTCATTGAAGTCACCCTGAGGTTTGCTGCTCTTGCCTTCCTGGCCCTACCTGGTGCGGGGTGTGTGCACTATGTTGAACCGTGATGCTGGCCTTGCCACTGATAAATTATCTGACCCAGACACCGTGGCTCATGATAGCGCTTATTTTTTGTGTGGTTGATTGTCTTCCAGTGCTTGAGACCAATGGGTGGTCTGGCTGCAGGGTGGTCTGTGTTGGGCCTGGGTTTAGCTTCTTGGCCTTGGGCAAGCCTAAAAACCCCCTGCCCCTCTGGATTGTTTTTCATCTTTTCTGGCTGTTGTTGCCAAGACTGATCATCTGACCCGGCAGAACCGTCTCTGCTGTCAGAGGAAATAACGGGCAGGTATAATTAGCAACGTCAGGCCCAGGCAGTCAAACAGCAATCGCATGGGTGCAGATGGCTCTTGGAAATGTGGTCTGTTCCTCTGGCTTGGGACCATCTGCTGATCTGGAAGGAGGGAATCTGAGACTGAATCGGGTCTCTCTTAAATAAACTTCTCAGTAAAGATTAATTTCTTTCCAGTCTAATCAACAGCACCAGCTTGCTCTAAAGGGAGTCGTAAATAAAAGGATCTCAATGAGATATCGAATGTCACCTCCAGGTTTAGGCACAGATTCCTCCTGTTTCTAAATACAATTTGTTTTTCACTCCAAGCAGGCTCCTAACAGGGCTCTATAAATGTGGTGCGTTTCCAAAGGGGAGCTGCTGGGGTAGAGCCAGGCTCAGGTTAGCACCGGTTTCGTGAAGAAGCTGAAATGGCCTGGGTAGCCCGAGCTGTTCCCCCTCCCTGGGGTGACACACCACTAACCCCGGTGACCAGGCAGGTCTGTGCTTTGCCACTGCCCGTGGACACCCAACGGCTGCATGGGCTGTCAGCCGGAGCAGCCCCGGTGCGGGCCTGCGGCTCCCTAGCGTGAGTGCCTATGAGCCGGGTGCGAAGCACGGCTCGAGCAGCGCAGCGGACCTGGCTTCGTGATCTCCGCTCGGTGACTGATCGGAGCCGGCAGCAAGAAACCCCTCTGCCCAGGGCTGCCTTCCAGCCCCGCCTGACCGTGCCCCGTGGACGCCTCCCGCAGTGGAGGGAGAAAGGGCAGCGTTTCCCCGGTGGGGAGGGCAGGGAGCCCCGGGGTCTTTGCAGAGCCGGGGCGGTGGGGCCTCTATCACGGCGGACGGAGATGGTGGGGGGCGAGGGAGCTGGAAAGGGACCCGCGGTGGTGGGGAAACTGCCGCGGGCCCTGCCTGCGTGGAGGGGAGCTCCCACGGCCTCCCCGCCCCCGGGCGGGACCGGCCTTCCCCCCCCCCCCCCCCGCCCCCCGCCTCCTCCGGGCGGGGGAACGGCCGCGGCGTCGGCGAGGAGCCGGGCACCGCTCCGCTGTCCTGCGGGGGCCCGAGCCGTGCAGAACCGGGCCGGGGCGGGCCGAACAGAACCCAACCGGGCCGGGCCGGGCCGGGCCGGGCCGAACAGAACCCAACCGGGCCGGGCCGTGCCGAACCGGGCCGGGCCGAACCGCGGCCCCTGCGGAGCCGGGCCGTGCCGTGCCGGAGCGGGGCTGAGGGGGCCGGGCCGGGCCGGGCGGGGCCGGGCGCTGTCCGCGGTGCTGACGGCGGCGCGGGCGCTGTCCGCGGTGCTGCAGGAGCGGCCCGGCCCGGCCCCCCCGGCCCGGCCCCCCCGGCCCGGCCCCCCCGGCGGCCGGAGCCGGCCCATGCACCCCGGCCATGGAGGCCCGCGCCGCCGGCTCGGGCGGGGCTGGCTACAACGAGGCCCTGCTGCACAAGGTAGGGCTGGGGCAGCGGCGGTGCTCGGAGAGGGGGGCAACCGGGGCCGGGGGGGCTGCGAAGTGCACGGGGCGGCGTGAGAACAACTGCCGGGGCAGGGCGCCTGCTCGAACTTCCCCGGCAAACTCTGTCCTCCTCCCCTCCTCGCTCCTCTTCCCCCGGCGGGGCCCGTCCGCCACCCCCCATCCTGGTGTGGAGGGGCGCGGCTGCAGCTCTTCCCCCCCCCCCGCCCTCGCCCCGCGGCGGCCCGGGCTGGGCGACCCGCACGGCTCGGCCCCGGTCCCCGCCACCTCCCGGGTGATGGTGGGGAGGGGGGCGGCAGGATCGGGCGTGTTTGGAAAGCAAAGCGGGCAGGAGCGCTGGAAAGGGGCCAGCCCGCAGCCTGCGTTCAGCCGCTCCCGCCGTTCGGTGGACGCTCCGGGGGTCGGGGGGAGCGGCACCCCGGGGCTCTGTTTGCCAGAGACAGCCTAAGGAGCCGGGACTTCCCTGCCATGAAATAGGGGTGTCCCAAGAGACGTCCATCCCCGCCCTCCTTGCTTTAAAATCCTTCTTTTCTGCGGGGTCCCTGGGACTGCGTTTTGTAACTCCACATTGCACGGAGGGTGGCCGGGGCTGCTGCTGTCCCCACAAGACCTGGGTGGCTCAGGCTCTGCTGCAGGCTCTGCTGGAGCAGGGCTTTTGCTCCCTGCAGTCGGACGCTGCCCAGCAATTCCAAGAGACATGGACGAGACGCTGATCTCTGCCAGATCCACCCATCAGTCCTTGCTGTCCTCACGCTGCTTTGCTGCAGTCCCCAGTGACTGTGCAGGGACCGACACCCCCGGGGAGCAGGTGAAAAGCAGGGGTGGGGCAGGGCAGGGGAAAGGGCTGGGGCTGTGTGGTTCCCTCTTCACAAATCCCAGTCTATTCTATACCCTGCTCTACTCAGGGTAACGTGCCCAGCCCTTGATTAGCAGGAAAATATCAATTACTCGCAACTCTCATTTCTGTTGTACACCGAGTACGTAGGACATGCCTCCAGGGATGACTCAAGAAACTTTGATTCTTTGCAAAGCCTTAACTCTTGCTTCTCCAGCAATGAGCTGCTGCAGTAAAGGGACGACATTGATGGAAATGAATCCCCGGGCAGAAGAGCTGCCCAGGCAAATAACCATCCCAGTCCCATGTTCTCTGCCGTTTCACTTGGTATTTTGCTGCCGCTCCTGGCTGGATTGCTTGTCTTGCAGAAACAAGCCTGCTCTCGCTCCAGGGACGTGAGGCAGCAAATACCTCGCTAGATCTTGTTTCTGAGCAAGGAATCACATTTCAGATGTGCTGAGAAACTCAGAGAGAGCTTTGCACTCTGGAGGCAAAGGTTAAGTGATTTCTGGTTGGTGGCTAAACCCAGACCTGGGGAGGAAACGGGTTAGGAGCAAATCAAAGCAGGAACAGACGTTTGTTCTGGGCTGTTCCAGAAAAGTTTCACTTGGCACAAAATGATGGATTCTGCTTTCAGGTGATTTGACCCATTGCCAAATCATTCTTCCTCCTGTTGGATGCTTGGATCCATTTAGCTGGAACAAGTCCCAGGGGGAGAGGGATGTGCATGCCGCTGGGCTGCGGTTGATCCAAGGTGCTAGCAGGGGGTTTGCAAACAGGGATCCCCTGCATGATCTGAGCCAGATTTTGTTTGATGTGCAGCCCTAGATACAGGCTCTGCCAGGGCAAGGGCCCAGCGGGGCTGGCAGAGGGCCCTGGGCTCTGGCTCGAGCCAGTGTAAGGGGCTTGGCCATAGTGAAACAGCGCCTGGGCAGGGTGGGGACAGCCCTAAGGTGTCCCTGTGGCACAGGACAGCTCGAGGCAGCACCCAGCAACATCCAGGTTGCCCTGGAGCACTGCCTGGAGCAGGGGAGAGGCAGCGCAATTTTGTATATAGAGCAGGTAAAAATAAGTCTCGGTAATGCATCCCTGAGAGACTGTGAGAGCGGGGTGGCGAGGGGCTGAAAGCAGCCACAGCTTCGCTCTCAGACCTCTCCCAGTGCCACGTCTTGGCTGAGCTCTGCAGGCAGCTGTGCTGGGGTGCACGTACACAATTGCCACAATTTGTTGCGACAAATCCTGCTGACCTAGGAGCAAACCTTTGGGTTTGGGGCTTCAGCAACTCTCTGAGAGCAGCAGAAGAGCCCATGGAGGGCACCTCTCCCCTCCCTGCATCCCCCAGGACTGGGGTTTTACCCTGTCAGGCTCCTACTAGCTACATTTAGCTCAGGTCCAGCTACCGCATGCTAAAGATCGAAAATGAGCTGGGAAGATAACCTCAACCCACACGCGCTATCCCAGATCTCCTCCCGCTTGGCTGGCACTGGAAATGCAGCAGTCACCTCCCTACGTTGCTTTGACAGCCGTGCAAAATTTCTCTTCCCTAGGTACGTTAGACCAAAATATCTCCTTTTCTCGCTGGCTGCCAGCACGGGTAGGGGAGATCTGAGTGAGTTTGCCCTCACTGCCCCATCATTCTGCCTTGTCTCTGCAACCTACACCAAGCCAGCAGCGATTTTGAAGGGAGGTGATTCGTCTAGGTCTGAATTAGTCCAAAACCCCTAATTTGAGGTGTGGGGAGGAATATTTGCTCTTTTCCTAAGGCAGAGCTGGCAGACAGGTCTGCTCAGGGGTGAGTTACAAGCTGTGCCTGCTTTTCTGCTGGGGCTGTGGAGCAGGCGAGCTGTGGGGTGGTGGGAAGCAAAGTTACCTCTGCCCACCCAGCAGAAATCACTTCCTTTAGCTGGAAACAAGAATTGCTTTGATTGTGCTGGGGCTCAGGAGCAGTGCTTTGGGACCGTCACCGAGCGGCTCTCCCGATCTTGGCCAGGTTTCCCTCTGTGCCTTGGCCAGCCTGTCTGTGCGTGCAGCCCGGCAAAGCACCGCTCCGTCCTCACACCACTGTGCAGAGAGGAACTGCAGCACCAAAAGGAATCTCTCAACTTTTCTGCCAAAGTTTTCCAGGCAAAGGAAACGTCCCCTGAAAACCCAGGGGGCTGAGGGGGTGCTGGGGAGGCCGGGCTGTGGCTGAGGATGCTGGCAAGAGGCGGGGTGGGTACGGAGCTTTGTCGCTGGGAGGCTTCTTGCTATCGTGACTCAGGCACGTCCAACCTGAGGTTTCGACAGCTGGCTAGCTACGTTCACTCCACAGTGGGGTTTTTATTCTTCTTTTATCTTTGTTTCGTAGCCAGGAAGGCCACAGTGATTTCCACTGTGCTGTACCTCCACAAAGCCCATGAGCTTCTCCTAAAGTCATTAGGAAAGTCTCTTGGCTGATTCAGGCCAACTTTTACTATTGCTATTATTAAGTCATGAAGCAATTCATGAGTTGTCTCTATTATAAATCCCAATTAAATTATTGATAGGGGAGTCTGCCTTTTATACATGTTCTCTGTAAATCCTGGGCTCTGGAGGCTTTCTGGTGCTCATTCCAGCCAGCTCTCCTCCCTGCATAATTAATGCCATTCTCTGCATTAACAGCTCCCAAAGACCGCTGCAGGGTGCAGCTGGCCTTGCTGCACCTCCAAGCACCAGTATTTTACCTGGGAATAGTGCGTGGCACCAAAAAATGCAGCGCTGGGGTGCAGGAGCCCCACGGTAATGAACTCTTGGGGTGTTTTCCTATGTGGTTGCTCCAGGGCAGATCCTGCTCTCTGCATGGGGAACAAGTCTAGGCCCTAGGGCAAAGCCAAGTAGGGTTTGGGCAGGGAAATTCCCCCCAGTGAAAGGGGTGACCCAGCTCCTCTGACCCATGTGCAAGGGCTTCACCCAGAGATTTCTGCCTCCCAACATCCCCCCAGCTCCTACGCAGGCTCCCAGCCCATGAGGCTGCTCTGAATCTACAAGTGACCCGCAAACAGCCCAACTAGTTAGGGAGGAGGCAGAAACCTCCGCCTGCGGATCTGGCCGTAGGTTGCTGCCCCTCAGCACACAGGCCTGTGCAGCGGCATGTGTCTGGCAGAGGAGCAGGGCTCCCTCCTGCCAACAGCTCCGCTCGGCAGGTCAGGCTTTTCCCAGGAGATATTTGGGATTTGCAATGTTTTTTCTGAGGGAAAACACTAATTCACCGAAGCGAGCGTTTCACTGAAGCATATCGGCATTAACAGGCAGGATGCTGGTCTCCTGCCAGTCCACGTTCCTGCTTTATTTGTGGTCCTCAAGCTTGTTTGCCTTTGGTTTCAGCCCACTCCTTTGGGGTCCGTGGGGTGGCAGGAACCGCAGTGGCGGGTGCTGTGGCACGTGTCTGGTGGCTGGTTCCCCCATGGTCTCCCAGGGTATGAAACCAGGCCTTAATCTGCCAGGGCTGTTCAGGCACTTGATTAAAGATGTTCCTCCATGCTCGTCTGCCCTGCACTTCACAAGGGGGTACGCACGGTGCCTGAAGTGGTGCCAGGCTGGTTTTCACCCCAGGGCCCCTCAGTGCAAGGGAGGTGATGGAGGGACAGGACCGGCCACGTGCAGAGGCTCCCCTGGCCGTCAGGAAGATGCTGAAGCAACAGCTCCTGCTTGGCAGGTGAAGAGTGACCTTTGCAACGTCACCCGGGGTGGGACAAAGGGCTGAGATGCCCTAGGATGGAGCAGGGCCGCTGGAGCTGCATCAGACTAAACACAAACCAAGGGGGAAAACAACAGATGCAGTGAATGCGGCACAGGTGGAGGCAGAGAGTGGGGAGGTTCAGTCCCAGCACCTCGCTGGCTCAGGGGTGGCAGGGGGACCAGTGACAGGAGGGACACTGCCCTGGGGCTGGCTCAGTGCTTGCCAGGGCTGCAGCTACAGGAACCCATGTCCTGAAAGACAGAGCCAAAAGCACTTCTGCGCAAGAAGCCGATCAGCAGAGTGTTTATTTTAACTTGTGTCCCTGTGAAAGGGTTGAAAGTGCCTCAGTTTCCTGAAAGGATGGGAATGTTTGCGCCAGTGGCTCTGCGAACAACACCCAGATACCGGCAGAGAGGGGAGGGAGGGGTTTGCGTTTGCACTGTTGGTCTCCCTTAGGCTGGGGATTTGGAGGAACATGGGCAGGAGCAGAAGGCAGGACAGGGCTCCCCAGGGATGCGGTGTGGGTACCAGGGCCACGGGCTGGCAGCTTGGGAGCTGCTCGGGAGGTGATGGCAATGCCCCAGCTCTGACACCTGCACAGCTCCCTTGTCCCTTCTGCTCAGACACAAGCAAGCTTTGCTCCCTGCGGGAGAGCCCTGGGGCTTCCTATGAAGGGCTGGAGAGGCAGAGGGGCTCCGTGCCTTCAAACCCAGTGCCCTGCCAGGGGGGAGCGCTGTGGGTCCATGGCGTTAATGCAGCATGAAGACAGCCGGGTGCCCCGGGGAGGCTGCGTGGCTGTGGCAGTGGCTGTGTGCAGCAGCTGCGGGAGATGCTCTCTTTACTAAACAGTTTTGGGCCTAATCCAGCACCGCCAGAGTCCTCCCAAAGAGGTTTTCTGCCAGGGCTGTGTGAGCCAAGGCTGCCTCTGCCCAGCAGCTTCCCGAGCCGGGGCAGGAGCATCTCTCCTGCTCGCTCTCTGTGACAGGCTGCGCTTTGCTTTCTCTTCCACCTCTCTGCACTTGGAGAGGGCACAGTGGGGCTCACGCCTGAAGCTCAGCCTGAGGCACATTTCATTTATTGCAGAGATGGTCAGAGGGGTGGAAACTGCTGCCCGGGCAGGTGGCAGGACCAAAGGTGACAGTGAAGAACAGGGTGCAGCGGGACGAGCCATCTGACCGTGGCGCTGGCATCCAGCAGCCTGTGGGGACAATCTGCTGCCAAACAGGGCTGTGCAGGGGGGCTGCCATGGGGCTCTCACTGGGGCTGGGCTGGTCCCTCACGATCCTGCTGCGTTCGCTGCCGCATCCCTCCAGCACCCCCTCCCCAAACGCTCAGCCCCAGCTGCATGCCGTGCCTGCAGGCCCGGGCATCACCTGCTCCCATGTGCTGACGCCTCTTTACCTGGTCCTTGCAGACGATCCTGGTCGGAGACAGCGGTGTGGGGAAGACATCTCTGCTGGTCCAGTTTGACCAGGGCAAGTTCATTCCTGGCTCCTTCTCCGCCACCGTGGGCATTGGGTTTACGGTAAGAGCCCAAACCCTGGTCCCTGGGTTGTGCAACCTCGCTCACCCTTAGGGGAGCAGTTTTATTTGGGTAACCATAATCTATGATTCTAAACGGTGCTAAGCACAAAGAATTGGGAGAATTTGCTTTGGTGCTGCTGGATGAGGGGCACAGTTTGGCTGTGTGCTTGCCGGCAAGCTGGGGCCAGGCGTGCTTTGGGCTGCCGGTGGGGGGATGGAGGATGGACGAGGCTTCATGTCCCAAAACCCTTGGTGGGGCCGTGCCCGAGCGCAGCCTTTTGCATGGCACCCAGAAAGCCGCCTTTGGAGTGGCCCTGCTCTCCCGGGGAGAAGCCAGCCTGTGTCCTGCCTGTGCGCCCCGGGGCCCTTGCGAAAATTCAGGCAGATGGTGGCACTGCCTGGGAAAAGCACTCGGCCGCCGTCCAGTGCTATTTGCAGAGCTGCCACGGGGCCGGCAAGTGGCTCTGGCACGTGTCTCCCCTCTCCCGGGGGAGCCCAGGCCAGAGACAGTGCTGGGACCTCACCACACAGCGAGACCGGCATCCCTGCAGCACCCGTGGCAAAGTTGGGGCTCAGCAAGAGGCTATTACCCGTGGGATGGCTATTGCCCATGAGGAGGCTATTACCCATGGGGATTTTCGCTCTAGTCCAGGCCAAGGAAGCAGGGAAACATGTGGTACCAGCGCAGGGGGTCTGGGGCCAAGCAGCCCAGGGTGCCCCTGTGGGCAGTGCTGAGCCCTGTGCAGGCAGAGGAGGCTCAGCCATGCTCCTGAGCTTTGCTGGCTCCCGGCTGCCTTGTTTCTCCTGCAGCAGATGACAGCATGTGGAGGTGCTGCTCAGCCAGGCGTTTTTCCTACCTAGGCAACTCCCTGAGCACCAGCACGGTTTGCCGTATCCTTCCAGCCCCCTTCCCCAGCAAGCTGCAGGGGAGCTCAGCCGCTTCCAGGAGCTCCGAGTGCCTCCAGCCTTCAGCTCTGGGCACTTTCCTGGCCAAAGAGCCTATATAAACTATAAATCCCCTGGCTGGCTCTGAGCGCAGCTACGGGACTGGAAATACAGGTTCCCTTTCCCGAGGCGCAGAGGAAAGCTTGGCTGGAGCAGGAGCCGGCAGCTGGGGAAGGCGCAGAGGTGGGTGCTATCGCAGAGGGCATCTCTGCCATCGAACCTCCCGCTGCCGTGCGTGGCCTTCGCCTGGAGAGTGGCAGGGGCACGGCTCTGCACTGGAGCCCTGCACGCCTGAATCCCAGCGGCATGAGCGGGGCTGGGGGGTTTGCACTGAGATTAGCCCTGGCGCGGGGGAGATGGGCTGGGTATCCCAGGGAAAATAAATCTGAGGGGGCTGAAGGCTCCTGTTTGTGGAGTGGTGCCTGTAAGCCTGAAGACCCTGGGCAGCCGTAGTGCATGGACCTGGATGGGGTTTTGTGGAGTGAGTTTTTGGGTAGCACAACATCCCCGGCTCTCTCCTGGGACTTCTGCATTCCCATGCTTGGGCTTTTCCCAAATGAATTGCACTGTGAGCCAGGCCCCAACGGCCGGCATAGGATGCTGGGGGCTGTGAGCCGCCGGGGGGGAGCAGGAGCCCCGGCAGCCGTCCTGGCCGAGATGCAGGCGCCGCTGAACCGGCTCACCGCAGCGCGTGGCTTCCGGCTAACGGCCGCTGCTTCTGGTTTCCTCCTGGCTTTGCTGCGCCTTAGTGCTAACCTGGGGCCCAGCTCAGCAGCTGTCAGGGCTGCAGCAGATGGGGCAAGCCCCCCACCCTCGGGTGGGCTGGTGGGGTGGGAGCAGGAGCTGCCGTCCTCACCGTCCCCACCAACCTGGCGTGGTGGGGGTGATTTGGCAGCACTGGGGTCTCCATCCCCACACCTCGTGGGGGACGGCGGGCTGTTCATTTGTGGGGTGAGCGGTTCCTCCTTTCCCCATCCATGTGCCTGGAGGGACGTGCCAGGGCTCTGCTCGCCGTCTGGTGCCACCGAGCCCCTGGCAAACCCAAGCACCCCGGGGTCCCCGGTGTGGGGGTGCAGGGGGGCAGGTTTCCAGCCTTGAGCCTCCTCTTCCTCATCCCGTGGCCGAGCTGGGCAGGGAGGCGGCCGGGGCACAGCCTTGGGGGTGGCATTGGCCAGGGAGGAGGAGGAAGAGGATAAGGAAGGCGGGCCGGGCCAGACCGGGTGGGGCCGCGGCTCCCGCTGGCCCCGCGGCGCCGGGGCTCGGCGGCTCCGCTCGGACGCACCATGAGCGGTCCCGGCGAAGCGGCGGGGAGCTGGACGCCCCCGGCGGGGAGCGGGGACACCCCGGCGGGGAGCGGGACCCTCCCGGCGCTGCCCCGGAACTACGAGCTGGCCGGCAAGGTGGGAGGCGGAGCAGGGTGCGGGGCGGGGGGGGGAGCAGGGATGGACGCCCCAAGCCCTGCCGAGGGTGGAGGTTGGGGCTCGCCCCCCGGCCCGGGGGAGACCGGGAGGGGTCCCGGGGGCCGCCCGCTTCCTCCGCTGCCGCGATCGCGCCCAGGAAGCCGCTGCGGGCCGGGGAAGGGGAAGGCGGCGGCGGCCCCAGCTGAGCCCCCCCAGCCCTGCCCGGCCCTGCCCTGCCCCGGGGGGGGGTTCCCAGATCTAGCAGATGTGGGAATAGGGGTCCTACCCCTCCCCCGGGAGGTGGAGATAGGGGGTCCCCTGCCCTGGGGGCGGCGAGGTCTTTGCCCCGGGTGTGTCCCTGCCCCGAGGTGGCGATGGGCGTCCCGGCCCCGGTGACCCAGCTGCAGGAATAGGGCTTTTGGGGCTCTCGGCTTGGTGGGCAGTGGGACTCCCTGGGGGGGGCACGGCCGAGCTCTGCCCTCTGAAAGCCTGTCCTGCCCTTCTCCGGGCAAGGGGGGCTCCTGCCAGCCGCAGCAGCGGTGCCCACCATGATACAGGGCGGGGGAAGCAAGACTCCATCCAGCCCATCGCAGCATCCCAAGGGCACCGGGGAGGGGGGCAGCTTGTGTGCCCTGGAGCTGAGCCAGCCCAGGGTCCCACATCCACCCCACAGCCCCCTGCACTGCAGACGCCCCCGCGCCCCTGCCAGATATTGGGGTAGGAACCCTCCTCCCTGAGTGCCCCCCTCTTCCCCAGCCCAGCTCAGCTGAGGGTCGCACCAGGGAAGCACCCTCCTCTTCCCAGCAGCACAGGGGAGGCACAGGGCCGATGAACCTTTTACCTGAAAAATTTAATACGCAGCCCCAGGCTGAGCCCAGCGCCGATGGTGCCAGGCCCGAGACCTCCCGCTGCCTCGCTGAGCCGGGTCCCAAAGCGGTCCTGTGCGCTGCCACCTTCCCTAAACCGCTTTTATTCCTTCACCTTTATCCTCTTCACTCTGACTCCTTTCACGGGCTGATACTGGAGGGAAATTTTTGTGTATGAGGGAGGAAATCAGTTGCCAGCTTGATCTGGAGTGAGGTGGAGGCAGAACTGGGTGGTGTTCCCAGCTGCCCTCCAGCCTGGGCTGGGCAGGGGTGTCCCAGGGAAGGATTTGACCCCCAAAGTGGATTGGCAGGAGGCAGAGCATTTCCAGCCCCCAGCCCTGGCCGTCCTGGCCCAAGGGGTGTTTGCTGTGCCATCCCTGCAGAGGGTGGCCACGGCTCGCTGTGTTCGCCCAGCCCAGGGGCAGCGGGGCTGCGTGGGTTTGCTTTGCAGGCTCCAGCGTCCCGGGAGGGTGGGCTTGCGGGGATGGACCTTGTTGCTGGAGTCCTGCTCACTGCCATTTTTAGGCAGGGGATAGATGCAGTCAGCATCAGGTTAATTATTGCCGGGCAGGAAAGGACTGCTGCCGGGGAGCAGGGAGGAGAGCACAGCCTCGAGGCATCGGGTAAGGCTGTGCTTACAGAGACCGGCATCGGCGCTGGCTGCTGCCTGCCTGGGTTCAGCGGTGCCAGAGCAGCCAGGGAGCCCAGGCTGAGCCTGTTTGCTTAGCAGGAGGGGAAAAGGCACCGTGTTTGCTTTGGTGTCTGCAGCAGGCAGGGCCCTGGGCACCAACAGGGCAAGAGTCCTGAACACAGCGGGGTTTGCCCAAGCCATGCATTAGCTCTCGGGCTGGGCACACCCGGGCCGGGGGTGGAGGTGGCTCCACGTGTCCGGGAGCTGTGGCCGGTTCTCCAAGAAACCTCCTGGGTTGGGAGACAGCCAGGGGCCGGCCAGGAGACATCTCTTCTTGCTGCAGTACCTGCCTTCCCACCAGCTCTCCTCTTCTGCTCTCCCCCTCTTCGGTGGCTGGGGGCTGCTCCGCTGCCCTGGGGCACTGCTTGGTGCACCCTCGGGGGTCCCATCCCACCCCCAGCTCTCACGGGGCTCCCCAGGCTCAGCAGGACCAGCCCTGGGGAAAGAAACGGAGGGACACAAGGGACCGTGGGGGGCTCAGCACCACCCAGGGATGCTGCCCCCTCCCCATCCCGCTGACACCTCTCCCTGCGCCCATCTTGCAGGTGATGTTACTTGGAGACTCGGGCGTGGGGAAAACCTGCTTCCTGCTCCAGTTCAAAGACGGGGCCTTTCTCTCCGGGACGTTCATAGCCACCGTGGGCATAGATTTCCGGGTGAGACCACCACGGCTGCTGGCCCCTCGCCTCCCCTGACCCACACCTCGGCCAGGACGGGGCGCTGGGAAGGGGGGATGGGGGGTTCCCAGCCTCTGCACCCCAAATAGTCTCCTAACCAGCTGTAGACGCTTGCTGAAACCCTTCCACCTCTCCCTGGGAGCGTGGTAACAGACAGAAGAGCCCGCTGGGAATGTCACCTCTTGCCTTTAAATCAGCAAAAAGCCTCAGTTTACCCATCCTGGCTGTGTGCATGGGCTGGGGGTGTCTGGTGGGTGGCCGGCACGCTCCACTGGCCAGGCTGAGGTCAACGGCTGGCAGGGACAAACGCTGGTTGCTGTAATTTTGTGCCTTGAAAGGGCTGAAATTGGCTGCTGAGGAGTTGTTAAGGTCACCAGATCCTGTTTAAACCCTCCCGCTGCTCTCTGTTCACCAAATTTCAGCTGCAGGGTCTCTCTGGGGATGCACGGGCAGGCAGAGCTGTTCGCAGCATAGGGTAGAGCGGCATTTCAGCAGGCTGGAAGTCACAGGGGGTGTCCCCGGGCAGGGCTCTGCCTGCGGCTGCCGACACGTGTCGAGCGTGGTCGGCGCTTCCTCTGCCGCTGCAGCTGCAGCTGCTCTGGTTTTCTTCTGCCTTTCCTGCCCGGGCTGCTCTTGGCTTTCAGGGGGGAATTGGGGGGGTTGGTGAGCGGGGGCCGGGGGGAGAGGGCTGTGGATTTGCTTTGGAGGGGTCTCGTAGCTTGTCCTTCCAATAAAGTCGTGAAAGAAGGAAAATCTGCTGGGTCCCACTGCTGGGCTCAGCACCGGCGGCCCCAGGGGTGTTGCCAGTTTGTAGGTACCTGCTCCGCCTCGTGCAAGCATCCCCTCCAGCAGCTCACGTCTTGCTGCTGGTAGATAATTTCCAGCGTCTCCTAGGGCACATTTTTTGTTTTATTCAACCCATTTTCTCAACTTTTATCATCTCCACATGGCCTGAATTTCCATTTCAAACAATTCCAGGCAACTAAATTATTTATAGGGGTCTTCTCTTTCCAGAATCGTCCCTCCAAGTACAGTTCTTTGAGAGTCTTAAAATAGCCCTTTGGTAACTCCTGCTTTTCTTTTCTCGGGCCTCTGGAGAGAAGTCCCTGCGCTTCCGAGTTGAGTACAGTGATTGCTTAAGCCCTCTCTGATAACTGCCTTCCCCCCTCACTTGCAAATGCTGCTTCCCTTCCCCAGTCCCAGCCCGGCTGCAGGGTCGAGCGGCCCCAATGCCTGGCTGCAAACTGCCCTGGCCTGGGAGATTTCCTCCTGCCGTGCTGGATAAAGCTATGTGCTGCCTGCAACCCCCCAGCTCAGTGTGTGCAACCGCTTTTAAGGGCCAAGCGAGGCTCCCACCAGCAAGGAAACCTGAGCTGGACACCCAGCATTGCCCACTGAGCATCCCCAGGCAGCTCGTAGCATCCGAAGGCCTTAAATTGCTGCAAATAGCCCAAATTTTTAGTGCAGCAGTGGTTCTTTCAGCACATGGAGCAGGGGAATCCTGGCAGAAGGGTCAGGGCTTTATGGTGGGCAAACATAAAAGCAGGCCAAGATGTTATTAATAGATGCACATTTGCATGTAGTTTATGCAAGACCCTCCCCACTTCTCCAGCTCTGCCGAACTTCCCCTGGCCGTGCGGGCAGGGGCTGCTGCAAGCTTGGGGCTGCCCGGTGGGAGCCGGAGCAGGTCAGTGTCCCCGGGCTTTGCAGGGCAGCCTGCATCATTAGCCGGCTTGTTAGGGGACTCGGGAGCCACAGGACAGGGGCGCTGGCTGTAGGAGATGAGCGAGGCACCAGGTCCAAAGCAGGCTGGGATCTTGCTGTCCTGTCTCCGTCAGGACCTGATTCTGCCCTTTTCCACCCTGGCACAAGGGGATGCTGCTCTGGGATGTCCCTGTAGGTGCCACGCGGCATCGCAGCCCCCCAGCAGGACCAGGGTTTGTAGCAGTGAGGCTTCAACGTCCAGCCCCACAGGCAGCCTGGCTTCATCCCGCCGGCCGGGGGAGAGCAGCTGAGGGGCCGGGGCACAGCCGGCTCCATACCAGGGCTGCTGGCACCCATGCCAAGATGTGCCTTGGGGTGATAAACGTGCTCTCCTTCTCTTCTGCAGAACAAGGTGGTGGCTGTGGATGGCGTGAAGGTGAAGTTGCAGGTGAGCTTTGGGAGGGGGTCAGCAATTCCCAGCCGTGCTGCTGGAAAAAAACCCCTGGACTGAGCGTGGGTGGGCTGGGAGCCTCAGGGGCATCCCCAGCCAGGGGCGTTCCCCTCCACGCTCTCACCAGAGCGGCTTCTCGGCAGATCTGGGACACGGCAGGACAGGAGCGTTTCCGCAGTGTCACCCACGCCTACTACAGGGATGCCCAAGGTGGGTTTGGGGTCCGGTGGGGATGGGGGAGACCGGCCGGAGCACATCCCTGCAGCGGGGCAATGCCTCTACCTCTTCCCTTCCAGCCCTGCTCCTGCTCTACGATATCACCAGCAAGATGTCCTTCGACAACATCCGCGTGAGTCCCCTCCGCCGGTTGGGAGTGTGTTTCTCCCTGGGGATTGGGGTCGTGGGTGCCCTGTGTGGCTTGCTGGGTGTTTGGGGAAGTTTGAAGCTTGTTTTGCATGCAAGAACCAGCTGTTTCAGCCAGAGTCAGCCGGCTGGGAGCTTGTCCCCATGGCACCTGGCTGGGCACTGCACGGCTGGGTGAGTTTTGTTTAGGGACATGGTAAATGGCTGGAGGGAGAAAACGCAGCTTGGGATGGACGTGAACTATGTGTAGGCTTGGGCTGTAGCCAGGAGACGGGGCGTTTTCAGGACTGTTCGGCTGTGATGCTGGAATGGTTCCCATGCCAAAAAAAAATAGCCGTTTTCCCAGTCTTCGCGGGGGGCGTGCGGGCTGAGAGGGGAGGGACGGGGGTACTGCTCGCCCTGACGTAGCCCCACTGCCCCGCAGGCCTGGCTGACAGAGATCCACGAGTACGCCCAGAAGGACGTGGTCATCATGCTGCTGGGCAATAAGGTGCGTGCAGGGTCCCCCTTCACCCTGCGGTTTGCTGTGCCGTGCCGTGCCGTGCCGGTCTGGCCCTGCCCTTGCCGTCCCCGTGGCTGTGGAGGGATGGGGCTCGGTGGGCGCTCTGCCTGCCGGCTGGGTGCACCCTGCCTGCACTCTCCGACGGGCTCTGCTGATTTCTGGGCTCAGCCGGGCCCAGACGTGACCCCAGAGGTTTGGGGAGCCGGGGCGGGGGGGGGGGGGGGGGGGTGGGGTGGTGTCCCCAGCAGCCAGTGGGGGGCAGCACGAGGCTGAGGCTCCCAGTACGGGATGCTGCTGGGAATGGGATGCCGCCGGGTATGGGATGTCCACCCAGGTCCTGGAGGCACCCCCAGATCCCAGGTATCCCCAAGTCCCAGATGCCCAACCAGGTCCCAGATTCTCTCTGGGGGTCCTAGATGCTGCCAGGTGCCCAATGCCTGACTGGGTACCGGATTTTCCCCTGGGACTGGATACCCCCTGAATCCTGGATGATGCTGGGTACTTGATGCCCATCAGGGTACCAGAAGCCCCCCTGGGTCCTGGATGCCCCCAGGTACTGGATGCTGCCCCAGGTCCTCAGTGTCCCAGGTCCTGGATGCCCCCCCCCCCCATCCTCGATGCCACCAGGTCCCAGATGCTCAACAGATCCCGGATTCTCCTCTGGGCACTGGGTGTTCCCGGGTCCCTGACGCCCCCAGTTCCTGGCAGCCCCCTGCACACCCCACACTGCCTGGTTGCCAGATGCCCTCAGGGTGCCAGCTGGCCCTGGTACGCGGTGACACTTTTCTTCCCTTGGTAGGCCGACGTGAGCAGCGAGAGAGCTGTGAGGACGGAGGATGGAGCATCTCTGGCCAGGGTGAGCCATGCTGGAGTCTAACCCGGCTGCAGCCCCCCCCAGACAATTGCACATCGCTCAGGGTCCCTGTGCAGCCGTGCCATCCCCTCTGATGGGTGCCCAGATGCACCTGGCTCTAGCATGGGCAGCGCGGCAGCCGCTTGCACATAAAACCTGGGGCAAGGCACCTTGTCCCCAAGCATCAGCCAGGTGACAGGGACGATTCAGAGGGGCAGGAGGGCATTTTGGGGCTGGCCGCTGATGGGGCCGTGCTGCCCTTGCAGGAGTATGGGGTGCCTTTCATGGAGACGAGCGCCAAGACGGGCATGAACGTGGAGCTGGCCTTCCTGGCCATTGCCAAGTAAGTACCTGGGGGACCTGGGCAAGGGAGGTGTCCCCCCGGCCCCACCGCCTCCTGCACCAGCACTGGAGCGGGCAGGGGAGGTAACATGGCCCCACCACCCCAGGGAGCTGAAGCAGCGCGCGGTGCAGCTGCCGGATGAGCCCCGCTTCCAGATCCACGACTACATCGAGTCGCAGAAGAAGAAATCCAGCTGCTGTGCCTTCGCCTGAGAGCAGCTGGGAAGAGCCGGCAGCCCCGGGGGCGCAGGCAGGCGGGAGGCAGAGCGGGGGCCCAAACCTGCCCTCGAGCGCCCAAGGGAACCAGGCTCTGACAAGCCAAGCGTGGATGGGACAATACGGCGGAGTGGAGCGTGGACAAGGAGAGCCATCGCCCCGGCGCCAGGATCCAGGGGCTGGATCCTGCTGCCCTGCAGGGCAATACCTGGAGCTTACTGTGTGTCACTGGGGGAATAACCGCGGTGTCATGAGTGCCAGCCTGGCCAGCAAGCCACGGAGATGTCTACATCACCCAAGCAGGATGCAGGATACGGCCCCGCACCTGGATGAGGGCCCCTTGGAGCGGCTGGAGGAGCCATGTGTGTGCCATGGTTGAGCCCCTGTGGAGCCCCCAGCCCTCTCCTCCCCTGCAGCCATCCCCGCTCTCGGTACTACTCTCGTCCGGCTGGAAGGGCCTGATCCAGCCCCCCGCGTCCCCAGTGCTGCCGGGCTCTGGCTTCCCTCCAGGGAGCCTTGGCTCTGCCCCCAAGGCTGCCCCACGCCCGGGTGCAGCCGGTGCCCACACTCGGCTGTGGCTCCTCGCTGCTGTGGTTCCTGCTGTCGGCTTTTATCCTCCTGCCGCCATGAGGGCAGCGATGTCCCCATTGTGCCCCGGTTCTGCCGGAGGGAAGGGCCGGGATGGGGAAGCGTCCAGCCAAGCCTGCTCCCTGCCCGCGCAGCTGGCATGAGAAATAAAGCTCCCCTGGGAGCACCCAAGCGACACTTGGGGCACTTCTAGTACACACGGCAATTTGGAAAAACCTTTAGTTCCCCCCTCTTGTAGCCACAGGAATTAGAGACTTTTTTTTTTTTTAAACAAGAAAAGCCTTTTTCTTTTCAATCCTTCCAGACAAAACCATCTCCGGCCTCATGCAGGCTGGAGCTGGTGGGGTGGAGGTGCCCGCGGTGGCCTGGGGCTGCTGTGCCTGCCGGCTCCCAGGGCAGGCTGGGTTTCTCTCCCATCGCTGCACATGTAATACAACTGTTTCTTCCTGCCGCTGGCAAATAGCAGCTGAAACCCACTCTCTGGAGAGCAGATGCCTGAGATGCTTCAGCCAGCAAACACTGCTACGTTGGGCACCGGCGGGGTGCAGGGTGCAAGGCTTGGGCCCCGCGTTGTGGCACATCCCCGGTGCTCAGCCTGGCCTTGCCGACCCCTCCAGCACACTGCCAGCTCCCCCGAGCACTACCCAGGGTGGTGAGTCGGTGAATATTTGGTTATGCAGCTGAAGAGTTGATGCGAAGGGCAGCTGTGGAGGGCATGGCACCGCTGCACGTGGGAGTCGGGGACTGGCTAGCACATCCGTCCCCGCCAGCATCTTCCCTGGCTCTGCGCCTGAACCGCTCGTCTCTCAGCAGCCCTGGTGCCTCCTTCGCCTCTGCTCCGCTCCGCTCCCGGGTCTCTCTTTGCAAGTTTACAGATTAAAGCTGGGTATTTTTGAGGCTTTGCATCTGCCTGTTCTTTTATTGCGTGAGAAAAACCTGCTTGGGGTCTGCAGTGTGGGAGGCTGCTGCACTCAGGCGCTGCAGAGCAGCGGGGCTGGGGGGGGGGGGGCCCTGGGAGCAGCCGTGGGGAGGGGGAAGCACCCGTGGCCCCTTTCTCCCCACTGGGGCTTTCGTTGCACATTTCAGACAGTCCAAAGGTGAGAGGGGAAGAGTAAACATGGCCCGTTAAATTAAAACCAACCTCCTCCCCTGCTGTTCTCATGGTGCGGAGTCCAGCATTCCCCAAATAACTCCGTCTTCCCACCAATGGCATTGCTGCTGCTGCTTGGCTGATGTCTGCAAAAAATGCTGGATGGCTTCAACACAAACAGACGTTGGCTCTTTTCTGCTTTCCCCCCTCCAGCCTGAGCTCCCCTAACGTCACACCGAGCCGCAAAGGGCCCTGCCAGGAGGAGGCAGCTGGGGTGCGATGGTGCTGCCTGTGACGGTGCTGCCTGCACCCTGCCATCCTGCAGGCGCTGCCAGGATCCGCCGTACCCAAAAGCAGCTCCGGCTGTTTCCTTTGCTGCTGCCTTTCTTCCTTATCGCGGTCCCGTGCTCAAACCAGCCCTCTTGGAGCTGGGTTTTGTTTCCTGACTTAGGGCAGCGCTCCCAAAAAGTGTCGTTCCCCCCCTTCCCCCCAAACACGCACGCTTGCAGGGCTGTGTCGCTCAGAACCCCCTTGCCAAGGGGAGGGCTGTGCCGCGTTGATGCTGCAGGCAATGGACCCCCCCCCATCCTGGGGCCGTACCGCGACACGCTCGCCCTGGTTTTTCTCTCTGCAGGCATCTGCCGCCGGCTGCCGTGGGATTCCTCTCCACTGCCTTTCTCAGGGCCAAGCGGCTGCAGGCAAATGCTCAGCCGAGTGGAGGAAACATATGAGCCCACCCTCCGCTCCCAGCCCGGCCCCGAGGCGCCGGAGTGTGGCCACCCCCCAGCACACGGGGGGTTTCTCGGCTGCTGGCTCCCCGTGGCAGGGGTTCAGTGCAGAGCCGCCTGGGAGGGACATGTCCTGTGGTGTGCTGCTGCCGTCACCTCCTCACTGGCCTGGCTGCGGCACGGTTAAACGTGATCCCAGCCGCCCCGGGGACCTTTGGCCAGCCTGAACTTCCTGAAGCCTGGCAGTGAGAGACACTGACGGTATTTCCATGCCGCGCTCCCCAGGACGATCCTCGGGGCCGGGGGCCAGCTCTGCCCAGCACCAGCAGCCCTGCTGTGGTACCGGAGCAGACCAGGCTTGCTGCTGCCTTGCTCTGCCCCGGCTGACCCGAAACCCCAGGATCTCACACTCTCGTAACCCCCTGCAGCCACTTCTGCTTCCCGGGCGTCGAGCGGAGCACGCGGGGGCCGGGGCAGAGCAAATCCCCCCAGGGTTTCCCCCATCTCCCCACTCTTGGCTCCTCGGGCCCCAGGGTGCCGAGCAGGCGCCGCGGGCTGCTTGGAGGAGTGGGGCTGCTCTCTCATTTCCGCCGCGCAGCGGGTTCCGGCGAGCGTGGCCTCCCGTGCCGCTTCCCCACGCAGTTTCAGCTTGGGGTTTTTAATCTCGCTTTTGAAGCTCCGATCATCCCTCCAGCGCCGGGGCCGGCAGCGGGAGCGGCGTTCGAGGACCGGGCGAGGGGACGGGGAGGACGGGCCCCGGGAGGCCGAGGTGTGCCACCCGGGATGTGCCCCGGGGAGAAGCGGAGAGCGTCCCGCCGGTCTCCAGCCACCGTCGGGGCAGCCTGCGGTGACCCCGGCGGGGTGGCAGAGCCGATCCTCGGGGGGGGGGGGGGGGGGGGGGCTCAGCGGGGAGCGGGGGCGGGCCCGGCGGGCTGGCGGGGAGAGGCGGAGGCGGCCCCTGGGGAGCGATCCGGCCCCACGCGGGGGCGATGCGGCCCCGCTGCCGGCGGCAGGACCCCGGAGGGTGGCCGGGACGCCGCGGAGGGAGAGACAACATTTGCATAACCCCACCCTCCTATAGATTTGCATAGCTCCGCACCCTATCTTTGCATGGCACCGCCCCGTCGATCTCCTTGTTTGGCCTCTCTCGCCCCGCCCCGCTCTCCGATTGGCGGCCTCCCGCCCCGCGCCCCGCCCCTGGGTATAAGAGCGGCGGGCGGGGGGGCGGCGGCGCAGAGGCGCTGGGCGCGGGGTCGGGCGGCGGAGCCGCTCCCGCCCCTCCCGCCATGAGCAGCGGCGCGGGCCCCGCGGCGCGGCTGTGCCGCCTGGAGCGGGGGCCGGACGGGTATGGCTTCCACCTGCACGGCGAGAAGGGCAAGCCGGGCCAGTTCATCCGGCTGGTGGAGGCGGGCTCACCGGCCGAGCGCTCGGGGCTGCGGGCCGGGGACCGGCTGCTGGAGGTGGACGGCGAGAACGTGGAGCGGGAGAGCCACCAGCAGGTGGTGGAGCGCATCCGGGCCGCCGCCGGCGCCGTCAGCCTCCTCGTCGTGGACCCGGTGGCCGACGAGCAGCTGCAGAAGCGGAGCGGGCCGGGTACCGAGCCGCCCGTGGGCGGCGGGCAGGCGGCCCCGGAGCCGGCGGAGCCCGCGGCGCGGGAGCCCGGCGGCGGCCAGCGGGAGTCCAGCGGCGGCCAGCGGGTAAATGGGCGGGGGGGACTCGGGCGATGAAAAGTTTTCGGGGTGGGGGGTGAGGGGCGGGACCTCTCGGGACCGGCCCCGGTCGTCGCCTTCCAGCCGAGCGAGCGGGAGCAGCCGCCGCCGCGTCTGCCCCGGCCTCCCCCGGGCGCTCTGTGTGGTTTCGCTCTCGGTTCTTTCTTCTTTTGCTTTGCTTTAAATGCGGCTCCCCAGGAGCGCCGGGCCCCGCCGGGCCCTGCTGCTTTGCTTTTTTTATTTTAACGTCGGGGTTTTCTTGCTTAACGTTTTTCTCTACTAGCCGTGCCGGGTGATGGGGGGGCAGGCGGGTGCATGGGGCTGTTTGGCCCCGTAACCAAGCAGCCCGTCGTGTCCCGGAGCCCTTTAGCCCGTCCTTGCGCTGCAGGGCCGGTAAAACGGGGTGAGAAAAGCAACAGGGAGCGAGGGCGGTGGCAAGCTTCGACGTGCAGGTGAGCCCCTGCTCAGGGCTGGGCTGGGGGTGGCTGGCATTAACCAGCTCCAAAATACAACAAAAAAAGCTGTGTCAGAGGGTATTTTGGGGGGGGCTGTGACTGCAGGCGTTGGTGGCCGTCAGTCGTGCCCTGAGTGTGTCCGGTCTCCGCTGCAGAGCGGAGATGGCGGAGCCTTTCCTGGGCCGGGGGGACCGATCCTGTCGGTCGGTCCCCACGTACAGGCACTTACTAATTCAGGAATGTCGGCCTTAAGCGGTGCGTGGGAGTTAGCGGTTGCACAAACAAAGCAGTGTAGAAAGGTGAGGAATTGAGAAATAGCTGACCTTTTCTGCCTGGAGCAGTTTCTAAGAGACACTCTGCCGGAGATAATACTGCTTTTTATTTACCCAGCAAAAACATATGTTTGTTGTTACGACAGAGATGAGGATGGTCTTCCTGGGAAGCAGGCTCCTGGTGTCCCTGGGGTGGGGGACCTTCTGGGGAGCTTGTGTGACCTGCTCCCAAAGACCAGCCTTGGTGATGACCGGTGGGATGGGCTGAGCCCCAGCTCCTGGTGCAGGTGAAGGGTTGGTGCCACGGGGCCTTCCCAGTGCCAATGCTGAGCCCCAGGCGGACTTTGGTGCCTCACTGGGCTGTTGTCATGCAGGGTTTTGGTGAGGATCAGGTGTGTTTATTAGTTGTGTCTCCTGTTGGACTTTAGCCCGGTGCCGGCTGCCCGTTGCCCCCGGTCGGGCTCATTCACTGCAGGGCGCTGGTCTCATCCCTGCCCGGCTAAAGCACCGCTCCAGCACCTCCCTGATGGGGTTGTTCAGGTGGGAACGACCAGGGTCTGCCCCGTCACTGCCCCACTTGCTCCCCCGTGGCATCCCTGGTCCCTCGGGTCTGGCCCCATGTTGGGCCGCAGTGCTGCCCTGCGCGGGGGGAGCGTGCCTGCCCTCCCGTGTGTCACGGGGCCAGCGAGACCGTCTGTGCTGTGCTTTCCACTCCCAGATCTCTCCGTGGGCTGGGAAAAATAAAAGGGACGTAGTTAATGTAGCTTGGGCGAGTCCTCTGCCAGGCTTGGGGGGCTGGGGACATGCAGTCCCCAAGGGGGATGGGGCCCCGACATGCTGCAGGGCGGCCGCCTGCTTGCAGGGGCTGCGCTGGCTGGAGCGATGCAAAGAGCCTGGGAAGCTGGAGATGCCTCATGGTCTTGCGGGGGCAGCCCCGTCTGGAGATGCCCCACAGCCTTGGGGGCAGGCTCGGGGCACAGCCCGTGCAGAGTTACCACGGGCGGTTTCTCTCTGCGCAGGAGCAGGAAGTGGGTGACATGGGGTGACATTGCCGCGCGGCCCCGGATGGTTTCTCAACAGGTAGCAGGAAATCTTGTGGCTGGGGCAGGGGCGGGAGAGTAAAGGCAAGCAGGTTTGGAGACATCGCCCCAGCTGGGCGCCCACCGACTGGGGTGGGAAGATGCCAGGCGGGATGCCGAGCCAAGCTGGAGCGGGCAGAAAGGGATTTCTCTCCGGCGAGCCAGGAGCACGCTGGCGTGCCTGTTCTCCAGCGGCTGGCGGGCAGCCTGTGCCTGCCGCCCCATCCCCCCCACAGCCCCCAACAACCCACGGGTTGGTGGGATTCCCCCGGGATCACTGTGGTGGGGAGCGGGAGGTTTGCAAGTGTCAGAGCCCTGTTTGTTTTACCGGGCTGGACTTGCCTTTATTTGCTTAACGAGCTTGGAGACACTTGCTGCTGGGAGAGCTGGCCGGCGGTGCCTGCACCCTGCCTGAGGCTGAGCAAGGGTTTAACATCTCCCACCTTCGGGCAGGATCCAACCTCTCTCCCAACCCTGCTGGGTCCTGCACGGTCGGGACACCCCTGTGCCAGGGGGCTCGGACACCCCCACAGCTCCCAGTGCTGGGCATGGGCTTGAGGAGGTTTTGGGGGGGTCGTCATGGGCTCCCTTCTCATTCCTATAAAACCCTGGGCGAGCAAATCCCCCTGATGCTGGGGTGGAGGTTTTGAGCCTCCCTGGAGGCACCTGGTGAGCTGATCTGTGCACCCCTCTTCTGCGGCGCTGAGCCAGCAAGGTGCCAGTTTTACAGCCCTGAGGCCAGCCCCGCTTCTGGGGGCCTTGTGCTGCGGGGACTGTCCCCAGCGCTCGGCTGGGAGCCGTGACAGCTCGTCCTCCCCCCGCCTGCGTTTCCGGACGCTTCAGCTGCTCTGGAGTGTCTTGAGAAAGTTTCATGCAAACCACATGGCGTTAGTGGAGCAGCACCGGCAGCTGCCAGCCCAGCGCCCTGGCATGGGCTGGGGATGCTTTTACCGGAACAAGGATTTTGCTACCAGCCCTGGGCTTCCCTCTTGCAAACTTAGTGCTAAATTAGAGCCCTCCCTGCCAGCAATGCTCATCCCTCCTTGTAAAACCCGGGTGAGCCTCCCAGAGCTGGGTTTTGGGGTATAACAGGGAGCAGATCCCCCCATTTGGGAGCATTGCACGGGGGGTAGCTGGTGTCTAATTAGGAAATTAAATTTCCTCTCAAGGCAGCTGCATGAAAAGCAGCTCCAGTCAAACGGGACGTGACAGGGATGCTGCGAGGAGGCTGCTTTGCATCCCCTTTGTATGAAGCCCAAATGCGTGCGCCAGATTTGGGGACCCGTGTGAATTTGCTGGCCCAGACATCCTCGGAGCTGTTGTGTTTCTCTTTGAGTAACTGGGAATGCTGCTGCCGACGGGCTTGTTGCTGCTTGTAGGGCTGCAGGGAGTTTCCTGGGACTTGGGGCTCCAAAAACTGTCCTGAAATTGCTGTTGTGGGGCTGAGAGCTGGAGAGTGGGTCCTGGCACACCGTGCAATTGGGGTCCCTGTGTCCTTGGGGCTGCTGGTCCTGCCAGGTGGCCGAAAGTGCTGGGGAGGGATGGTCTGGGACGGTCTGGCACGCTCGTGGAGGGAGAAGGGTCTGGAGGTGGCCCAAGACCTGTTCCAGGGCAGGAGTAGGGATGTGATGCCACTGAGCTCCCCATCTCAAGTGGGCACCTCTGCGGGCAGGAGATGTCCCTCTGCCACCCTTGGGTGCAGAGGAGACGGGTGGCAGGGGATGCCCGTGCTGGGGGCTGAGTCCAGCTTCCCCCGCCGCCTTCCCTGCCGGAGGTTGTAATTGCTTGTAACGAGGCTCTGCCGGCTAATCCGTGCCCCTGTGTGGCAGGGGGGCTGCTGGCGTTGGAGGAGAGGACGCAAAAGCTTATAGAAATTAGGGGCACTTCCAGCTCTCGGCCCTGCAGCCGTATGGCTTCTCCGCATTCCGGGTGTTGACCCCAAACCCTCTCACCTCAGGTCCCGTCTGGCCAGGGGGGCTTTGGGGCTGGAGGGATGCCCTACCGCAGGGTGCTCGCCCTGTGGACGGGCAGGATACAGCCGCTGCAGGATCGGATGCATTTACATTTTTCTTTCGGGGGGGGGGGGGGGCAGAATGGGAGCTGCCCGCAGGGTTTCTGCTGGGATGAGGGATTTGGGGAGGGTGAAGGTGGCCTGGCATGCTGGGCTGGAGGAGCCGCCAGCCGCTGGCAGGAGGATGCTGGGGGGGCCAGGTCACGGCTCGGCCGGGCTGCCCTCTCACAGGGTGCTCCTGCCTTCACCAGCTGCCTTTGAGGGCTTGGTGCCTCCCTTGCTGCCATGACCTGTCCCCCTGCCCTGAGGCATCTGTCCATCCTGCAAGGCTATTCCCCCCTTGTCCCCCCCCAATTCATGGCCCCAGTGTCTCGGGGAGCCCAGGCTGCTGGGGCTTTGTTGGCATGGGTGGGAGCAAAGTCCTCTCTCCTCCTCCTCGCCCGGGAGCGCTGCCAGCGCTGCTTGCCGGGTGCTCCCTCTGGCTTTGTCCCGAGCTATCGGCGTGGAGCAACCCCGTGGTGCTGCCAAGGGCACCGGGAGCGTGGGTGCTCGCAGAGCCCAAACCCCCTTCCCGGGGCTGGGCCAGGGCAGGGACCCGGGGAAGTGCTGCCTTCCTCCAGGCTCCACCAGCTCCTGCTTTTTGGCCTTGTTTTGGGTCTTCTCTGTCCCCACCCTTGCTAGGGATTGCTGCCTGGGTGGAGGGTGCAGTCACAGCGGCCTGGGCACCCTGTGAACCTGCTGCCACCCGGACACGGGGACCAGGGCAGAGCCTGCAGCCCAGCCCCCTGGCACGGGGGAACCGAGGGGCGGCCAGGGCGAAGTCGAGGTGTTGCAGCCCTCCACCCACCCAGCCAGGGAACCCGCTGCTGGTCTGCGGAGGAGACACCACCAGCTCCTCGGGGTGCAGCCGGGCTGTTGCACCGGGCATTGCCCAGCCAAGCCACGGGTGGAGCGGGTCCTGCATGACTGCCAGCGCTGTGGCATCCCGGGCTCACCTTTGCTCACCGGCAGACCCAGCTGGGTGCTTGCGTGTGCCTTCCTCCCTGGGGCGTTGGCAAGTGGTGCCGGGGCGGCAGCCGGCCTTGACTCTGCAGGAAGGCGTTGTGCAAGAGGACGGGGTTTTATCACAGCGTTGGGCGTAGCAATTGCAAATGCATCACCCCGGCCCACGCGGGGTGCCACTGCGGTGCTGCCAGACTTGGGGTGCCAGCACCCCGGGGACCAGGCTTTCCTGGCAGGGGGCAAAGGGGATTTCATGGTGAGAAGGGAGCGTGCTGTACAGGGGGTGAAGAGCAGCATGGTGCGGACACGGTAGGGGAAATTCCTGCAGTGCATGTCCCCAGTGATGCTATGGGTGCCAAAGGAGAACAAACAATCTCAGAAGAAAGAATAAATATTAACCCCCCTGCTGAGGAATATTTCAGGAGCTCGAGCACAGCTTGGCTGCTGGGAGAGCCCTACCAAAGCCCAGGAGCTGGTGGTCAAGGCAGGATCAAACCATTTTATATATATAAATATGTAGAAGTGGTGTCTGGGTGCCGGGGTTGGAGCGGTTCTCATAGCGCTGCGTGCAGGAGGCTGGTTTGTGTCGCCTGGTTCCTCTGATGCTTCCCAGGCATTTGCCAAACTCCTGGGGATGCTCCTGCTTCCCCCGCTGATGCAGTGCGGGGAACTGTGCTGTTAATGGGCTCGTGGGGGGCCGGGCATGGGGCCGTGGCTGCTCCAGTCGGGTTCCTTGGCTCTGGGTGCTGGCGGATCCGTGGGTCAGGGTGAAACTGGGCGCAGACGAGCTGGGTGTTGCCTCCTGGAGAGGTGAACGTCCCACGTTGTGCCGCCCCAGTTGAGCTGGTTTCTCTGTTTTGCAGTCACGGAGGGTCGTGCCGGGGTGTTGGGGTGTGCTTTGGTATCGGGGCTGCTCTCTGGCTCCCTGCTTGAGCTCCTTGTGCCCCTTCCCTGCCAGCAACAGCTGTGGGGTGCTTTGGGGTGGTGGTGGTGGGGGGTCCCACTGCTGGATTTGCTGTGGAGGGGGGCTGGAGCTTGTGAGGGGGTGATGGAGGGGATCTGCACCGGTGGCTGAGACTTCTCCGGTAGCAAAGGCTTCCTGGGTGTGGTGGGGGTGCTTCCCAGCAGCCTGGGCTGTCCTTCTTCCTCCACCTTCACGTGGCAGTTGCATTCCTGATCCCAAAAGGAAGAGCGTGGTTTAGGGACAGACATAATAACATGTTGCCTTAATGTTTTGCTGCAATTAGCATGCCCTGCACCTAATTAATTAACTGGAGCCTGGGTACATAGAGTGTTTTGGCACCCTGTGTCCCAACTCGAGGTGTCTGTGGGTGTGGATGGCCACCCAAGCAGACAACTGGTGGTCCCGGTGCTGTCCCTGGGTTGGGGTGTCCAGGAGCGGCTTTCCCACAGGCTATCCCCGTTGCAGGAGGAGCTGCGGCCTCGGCTGTGCTGCATGAAGAAGGGCCCCAATGGCTATGGCTTCAACCTGCACAGCGACAAGAGCCGCCCGGGGCAGTATGTGCGCGCTGTTGACCCCGACTCGCCGGCCGAGGCGGCGGGGCTGGCCCCCCACGACCGCATCATCGAGGTATGCCGGGGCAGGGGGGGTGTCCCCGAAAAGCTCGGCTCTCCCTCATATGCCGGTGCCCAGGAGGGAGGTGCCCTTTGCCAGGAAGGTGCGCGGTGTCCCCGGTGCTGGCAGTGCCTCACGGTGCAGCTGCCTGACCTGTGCCAGCCTGCCGGTCCCCACCCACGGGCGCAGCCGGGCGGGCGGTGGGAAGAAGCACCGCAGAGGGCTGGGGCTGAGCACTAATTAGCTGTCTGTGGGTTAAGTGGCAGTAGCACTGTCCCCTGCCCGGAGCAGGAGTGTCCCTGGGCTGTCCCTGGGGTGGGGCAGGCTGAGGACAAGGTGCACGATGGCCCCAAGCCCTGCTGCCGGCCGTGACCGGGGTGTGGACGGGGTTTGTGCCAGGTGGGATGGTGACCCGTGAGGGCAAAGACTGGCCGAGCCCCAGCCCTGCTGCTTACCAGGCCGTGGGGCTGCTGCCTCTTTTGGGGCGAAGCGCTGGGGTCTCTGGGGACCATGCCATGGCACGAGGGATTTGTGCCTTGCCTGTGCTGCCCATCTCCTGCGCCAGCCCTGGGTCCGTGCCCTGCTGGGCGCGCTCTGCCAGCTTTGCCCATATGATCCTGTGCTAATCACTCAGAGGAAAATCTGCTTTTAATGAGGTTTTGCTGGCTTCACTGCTAATCCCTGTGAGGCTGTGGATACCCGTGGGGGCTGTGGGGTGGCCGTGCTGGGGTTGTGACTAGTACCAAGGCTGGTACCTGGCCCCTCCGTGGAGCTCCCAAGGGACGGATGTCCCCTGGCCCCGGCGGTGACGTGGTGCCATGCCCGCAGGTGAACGGGGTGTGCATGGAAGGCAAGCAGCACACCGACGTGGTGGCAGCCATCAAGGCGGGCGGCGACGAGACCAGGCTACTGGTGGCGGACATCCTCACGGATGAGTTCTTCAAGAAGTGCAAAGTGGTGCCCTCTGAGAAGCACCTGGCAGGTGGGCTGGGGGCTGTGCTGCAGGGAGGGGGGTTTGTGCCACCTCTGCCGGCTCTGTGTCACCTTGTCACCAAACCTGGGTGTGCTGGGGGAGTTCCTGAGCCCTGGGAGGTGGAGGTCTCATCAACCTGGGGCCAGGCAGGGTTACCCGGCTTTGGCATCTCCCTGCCTGGCCGAGGGCCCCATGCCGGGGCAGTGGGGCTGACGTGGGCTCTGTGGGAAGGCAGGTTTATGGCCCGGGGTTGCGCTTTGGCAGGGTTTATGGGTCAGGGAGCAAACAGGCAGCAGCCGCCCTTCACACTCCTCTGCAGCCTCAGCTCTGCTGTGGCCACCTCCCTGCTGTGTGACGGTGGTCCCCGGGAGAACGGGGGGGGGGGTCTCACTGGGCTCCATGTCGTGGCTGTCATCACGGGGATGTACCTGGTGCCCGGCAGCATCGCCCTGTGCTGCGGGGCTGGCTGCGAGGGGTGGGTTAAAAAATTCAGGACCTGGCCATACCCTGGGCAGCGTTGGGTGAGCGCTGGCCAGGTGCAGCCTTTGCTGGTCACTGCTGTGCTGGCCGGTGAGCGGGGGCAGGTAGGAGGGGACAGAGCAAATGCATCTTCACCCAGCGCCCGTGTCCTCACCCTGCAGGTCCCTTGCCAGAACCAGTTGCCAATGGCGATATAGGGAAGGTAAGAGAGCCTCATCTTGCTGTTAATCCCATCTATGCCAGTCTCTGGGCAGGGACCATGCCTGTTTAGGTGTCCCCCGGGCCCTCTGTCCATGGGTGGGTGATGCCACCAGGGACTGCAGTGCTCCCAGGCTGCCACGCAAGAGCAGGTGCCACTGGGAAGGGGACTGGGAGCCGGTGCTCCCCAGGAAGGGGGCGTCGCCTGCGGGGCTGAGAGTCGTGGAGGTGGCTGCAGTGCCTCCCTTCCTCCTCCTCCTCCTCCTCCATCCTCATGACACTGCAGGGCTGGGAGCCCTCGTGCTGCCAGGAAGTAGCATCCAGCCCTGCAGCCACCGCCGCCCTCCTCCTCCTCCTCCTCCTCCTCCTCCTCCCACTAAGGCCAGGGCAGTCAGGCTGGGGTTTAATCTTTCCTTGCCCTGGATGGGCTGTGCTGAAGGTATTTATGAGCCTGGAGCTCGCAGGGGATTATGTGTGGGAAGGACGGATTTTGTGGCCCCCCCGGGCGGGACTCACAGCTCCGGGGGCCATTCCCAAACCCCAGGGCTGGAGCTGCCCCGCTCACACTCGCTCCCTGCTCCCCCCCAGGAAAACGGCGGAGAGCCGCGGTCCAACTCAGTGTCTGAGAGCCCGTCCAGCCCCCGGCCGCTGGCCGTGTCCCCCGACTCCAGCGAGACCCACAGCAAGGTAGGGCTGGGGATGCCGGGGGAGGCGGTGACTGGAAAGCGGAGTCTGGGCTGAGCCCCCACTGTGAGGCTGTCCTGGGGGGGCATGGCAGGGCTGACGCAGCCTCTCGCCCCCCAGCCCGATGCACAGGAGGATGACAGGCACCATTCGGCATCCGGCTCCCTCCTGGACCTCAACATCCCACTAGCAGTGGCCAAGGAGCGGGCGCACCAGAAGCGCACCAGCAAGCGAGCACCCCAGATGGACTGGAGCAAGAAAAACGAACTGTTCAGCAACCTGTGAAGGCCCTGGGGTCGGGGCGAGGGTCCACCAACACCACCCCCACCCCCCCCCCCCCGGCTTTGCACCCACCTCTCCTGCATCCCCCTCCTCCCTGCCAAGGGCTCCAGCAGGGATGCGGGGCTGCTCCCCACCACCCTGACCTAAGGGATGGGGCTCAGTGGCCAGCGAGCATCTCCGCAGCGGGGTCCTGGGTGGTGGTTTTAGGCTAGAGAGAGGCAGGGGGTGCTGGGGGGGCTGCCCCCTCCCGTGACCCCATCCCTGGGGTGCTCCTCCAGCCCTGTCTTGAAGCCCTGCACACCCCCGTAGGCACAAGCAGGGGTTCGGGGGGGATCAGGGATTTGGGGTGGCCCGATTCCCAACACTTCTGATCCCTGCTGTTCCCTGGTTCTTCCCCCACCCCAAACCATTTGAGCTCCATTTGAGTCGTGTGTCCCCCCCCCAATTGCCCTTTAACTGCAAAACCTGAGGCTTTTAGTGACTTTTAGCAAACCCCACCTGCCCGCCCACCGACCACAGCAATTCTTCCCCGGGGTGTTTGACCCCCGCCTGGCAAGCTCCGTCCACGATGACCCTGTCCCTTCACCTCCCAGGTCCCAACGGGTGCAAGGAGGGTCACGGGTGCCCGGCATAGCGGGGAGCCCCCAGCACCCTGCCCTTGGGGCTATTTTGGGAGAGGAGAGGGTGTCCAGAGCCAGCACAGCAAGCAATAATTGTCTCCTTTGCTCCCGCTCACTCCTGGAGACAGAGCCGATCAGGGTTTGAATCCAACACTGTTTAATTTAAAGGCTTCTCAGTAGTTTTTTTCCAAAATAAGAGTTTTCCAATCACACTGTTTATTTTTTTTAAAATGTATTTTGTGGAAATTCTTCCTGTGGATGTTTGGTTTCTGTGTTTTGCGATCGGGTGTTGTTGTAGTGTCCAGCTCAAGAGAAATTCTGTTTACTGGAATAAACCTTCCTGACTTCACGTGTCTGGTTTAAGGCTAAATCCTTCCGAAGCCTGAGGATACGCAGGGGGCTCACTAGGGGCTCACCGTGCTGCCGGGGCTGGGGGAAGAGGCAGGTAACGCTCCCAGTGGCGGGGGACACTGGGGCTGGTTTGGGTGCCCCCTCAGCACCCAGTGGGGCCGGGCTGGGGGGGCTGGGGGGGACCAGCTGGTCCCAGTGCAGGTTAATGCCTTGGGGTGATTAAAGGGCTCTAATCCCCTGGGGAGTGCAGGGGGCGAGGGGAGGGTGATGTGAGACTCTAATCTGTGTCTGCTGGCCTGGTTGGAGGGTGGCAGCTCTGCTGGGGGCAGTCCAAATCTGCCCCCAGCCCCTCTGGGGTGGTTTGGGGTGAGCCCAAGGCCCAGGGTTGCATCCTGGGCTGGGGGAAGGCAGGGGGGTTCGGCTGGGAGAGGGTTGCTTGTCCCTCTAAATCGATGGATCTTAGTCCTGTGTGTGGAGCGAAGCAGGGGGAAGCAGGCCAGAGAGGTGTTTCAGCATGGGGTTGGTGACGGTGCCGCGGCTGGAACGGGCTGGGGGCACAGCGTGGTGGGGCCAGGACGTCCCCAGGGCTCCGCCACCCTGCCTGCTTCCCGGGGCTATTTTTAAGCCTGTGCGGGGCAGCTTATACATGGCCAAACTAAGCCCTGCTGCCGCAGCAGGCAAGCGCGGCGGCACGCTGTGTCTGGGTGGCTCGGCAGGGCCGGGCTGGTGGCACCATGGCTGCACCGGGGAGGGTGGGATGGCGGCTTCCTGGGGACAAGGCAGGGCTGTGCTCTCAGCAGTGGCCGCGGTGTGCCGTGGACACGCAGCCCTGGCCTCTGCCTGGCATCTCCGCTTCCTCCCCTTCTGCACACTCTTGTTTCGCACTCCAAACCCCCCGAGAAGCTCCTCTACCTGAGCAGACGAGTGGTCGCAGAGGTCTGCAGCTCAAATGACGCCCAAGTGACAAAGTGCCACCAGATCTGCGGGGGACATGCAGGCTGTCACTCCCCCCCGGAAGCTGGGGGAGCCCATCTCAACCTGCCTTGTCCTCCAAAGTCCTACCCTCTGCGGCGGTGCTGCTGAGCGGAGGTGAGCCCCTCTTCCCTCATTTCCCACCCTCATCCCCTCGGGGCCAGCAGGGCGTCCCTGCCTGGGACGGGGTGCGACGCCGCGGGCCGGGGCTGCCCATGCGGGGCAGGAGTGGGGGCACCCGGAGGGTCCCAGGAGCATCTTTTGCATCTTTGCCTGGTCAGAGCAGCCTGGGGACTGGTTCCCTGTGGGAACCCTGGTGGAGCCCCACCGGGAACCCCCCCCCCCAGCCTGGGGGAGGGCCGTGGCTCCGGGACAGACCCAACTTTGTTTCGGGTTGCCAGGGCGAAGGCTTTTCCCAGCTGCCCATGGAGGCAGGGGAGCGTGCCGGCGTTGCTGGGGGACCGGGGATGCCAAGCGGGGCGCTCGCCAGCTCCAGAGCAACCGGCCAGGCACGGGGAGCCGCGGCGGGGCCGGGGAGGGCAGCACGGTTCCACTGTGCCCCGCTCGGCCCTGGCAGCAGAGGTTGAAGAAAAGGACTCCTCCCACCTTGGTCACTTTTTAGGGGAGCAAATCCCACCCCAGCTACATCTCTCCTGCCAGCCCGACCTCGCTCCTCTGGCGGAGGGATGAAAGGCTCCGAGGAAGGAGCGTAGAGCCAGCAGTTTACCTGGCAGGTTCTGCAAATCTCGTTCTGAGGGACAGAATTCATTCCTGCCTGCAGCAGGTGATGAAGAGCACGAGGATTAGCAGCCCTCGTCATGGTAATCCCAGCTGGAAGTAGAGCCGTTCTTCACTTTATTACTGCACAAAGCTTTCGCTACAACTAAATCCACGCTAAATACTTGTTGTTTAAAATACCATGATACAGTGTTCCCACGCTTGGTTTTAATATTAGTCACAGGAATGATGTATTTAAATGAACTAAAATTGGAAAACTAAAACCCCCAGGCCCTAAAAATACAGGCACAGCAACACTAAAAATTCCACAGTCTACCAATCTCTGATAAAAACATCCCTGGGCAAATCTGAAAGCTATTACCTGGTACTTCGTAATTGCAACAAATAATTTCTGGTCTAGAATTAGCCATTACAGCTGCTATTACAGTGGGAAAACACACAGGAGCATCCGTTATCCTCCTTACCTTCTGTCCCCTCCTCTCGGCAAGCTTCCCTGCTGTGGAGAGCGTGCTGTGAGGGGCGGGAAAGGTCAGGCTAAATAACTGCATTAAAAAGTCTGTCCAGCGGAGCCAGGCAAGTGCCTCTCCTTCAGCAACAGATCTCATATATCGCAGCGGAGGCCGGCTGGCTAACTCCTGCCCTAAAGGTATCTGCCCCCAGTAAGAGATATTTCCCCCCCCCCCCATTCGTCTTACTGGAGAGCAGCGAACGGAGCCTCCAGGCTCAGCAAAGTCCTGAGCTCCTTGAAGAAAGGGATCGCTACCGTGTCTCCTGTCAGTTCTGTTCTCCTCCTCCTCGCTTTCATAAAAGCAGCCTGGTAAAACAAAGTGCAATATCCCTTCACTGATGGCCTGAGGTTTCCAGGTCGATGCTCTTTAACAGGCAGCAGCGTGCCAAAGCACGGTCCCGAAACTCAGCAAGAGGTTTTGTCTCAGCAGCCTCCCGCAGCTGCCAGTTCCCCCCGTTACGCAGCCGTCGTGGCAAGGCTCTGCCCTACTCTTGGTCGGCTGGTACCAATAGTTTTCATCACGCTAACAGCACTTGCCCTCTGGTTGTGCTCACCCACACCCGGGCCTCTCACTTCCAGGACCCAGCAGTGTCCCCCTGCAACCCACCACCCCCCCAAAAATAGGGTTCAAAGAATCTCTGCTGTCCTTTACAAGTTCTAACCACCCTGTCACCAGCCAAAGCAAGCAGCCGAGCCCCACTGCTCCCAGATGGCTCTGGGGAAACCTCAGATCTTTGTCAGATTTTTTTATTCAAGAGAAAACAGACTGAGCTACCAGCGCACTGAGACTGCCTCTGTCGAGCTGATGAATCTTGCTCTAAGGGCAGTGGAAGAAGGAACGGGGGGTGCTGCTTGTCCAGAAACTGGTCGCACCAGGAATCAAATTAACTGCCGGTGATTTCAGGCTCTGCTGGAACAGCATGTTAAGGTTATAGTCATTCCTAGTCAAGCCTGTGAATTAGTGGCTGTTCTCCAGGTCCAAATTTCAGGCAGTATTCCTGGCCGGTGCAACAAGGTGCAAAGTTGACAAGATGACAAAGTAGCTGAAGGAGACAGATGAAAAGTCAAGTGCAGTGTTGGCTCACCAGTGTCCTCCACACCCAGACCTCCCAACAGCGTCCAACTCCGCCCTGGAAACCAGGCCCGTGTCTGGATGTGTCTGTCGGGTCTCCAGCACCCCAGCTGGCAGCTTCAGTTCAACGTAGCTCTTCTCCTCCACGTGGTCTGTCTGTTCCAGGAGCCACCGTCTCTCCTGGTCGCTGACATCCAGCCTCAGCGTCACCTCCTGGAAAACGCTGTTCACAGCAACCTGTACCACACAGAGGAAAAACAGCTCAATCCCGGTCACAGGGCAAACGCTGCTCACGTTCTCTGGGTAGAAGACGGGCTGTTACCGCACCTCCTTAAAATGAAGCTTTTTGAACATGCAGATACTGGCTTCATTTTCCTGACCAATCTTAGCCTCAAACGTGGTGATCCCCAGGTTTCTCACTCCTGCAAAAGAAACCAGAAAGAGAAGCATTTCTATTACCGCCTCGGCTGCCACATCTACGAAGGCACCGGACTCCAGTTTCCGGGGCAGACGGATCCCTTACTGCCCTGTCTGTATCACTGGGACTATGTGCTTCTAGATCACATCCCGACTGCACTCCCGTTCCGTTCCACCGAGCCACCCTTACCATAGGACATCATCATCAGAGTTGCCTCCTTGCCAAACCCTCTGCCTCGGTAGCTGGGCTCTGAAAGAGAGAGCCACAGAAGTCAGCATCCAGTTATGAGAGACAAATCAGCCATGCCGGGTACTTTTCGGAAGAGACCGTGACCCAGACCAGCAAAGGATGCTGATCAGGGCTGAACAGCCATGGTGAGGCAATGAGAAGAAAAAGCTGCTGTACATAACATCTGTCTGCAGCTGGCTTTAGCCACGGTGACAGAGGCCCAAGCTAGGAAGCAGAACTTGACCTGCAATCATAATTTCAATCTCGCCCAACGTCGGATCCTCAGTGTCAGTGAGGAAGAGATTCACGTCCCCCACCATGCAGTCCTCATCCGCACACGCCTGCCCGGACCACCGCTCCGTGTCCAACACAATGAAGGTGCACTCTGGGGAAAACAAAAATGTAGCAGCATTTTCAGGGCACGCTGAGAATTATTCACAAATTACTGAAGGATGAAATTAAAGGCATGCAATAGACAGAGGAACAACAGTTTCTACATGTTAACAGCAAGGAAGAGCTAATAATTAGACCTCCCATGCCAAGTGTGCCTGCTCCCATCCTGAGAAATATAAGAAATATTCTGAAAAACACATTGTGAGGGTGAC
Source organism: Aptenodytes patagonicus (assembly GCF_965638725.1). Classification (NCBI taxonomy): domain Eukaryota; kingdom Metazoa; phylum Chordata; class Aves; order Sphenisciformes; family Spheniscidae; genus Aptenodytes; species Aptenodytes patagonicus. The sequence continues at coordinate 677,279 of NC_134964.1, read as the reverse complement.
GTAGACACCAGGACTAGAAACAGCCTATTTAAGGAGCATGAAAACTTTCACCCCATGACTGAGGTCTCCCTGTCTTGTCTCACTCTGCAGCAAGTTTGGGCAAAGAATTGTTCGTTGCACAAGAGACCGAGACCTAGTGATTCACCTAGTCCGTATTACATTTGCTTTTAGTAAGGCTTTTAATGCCAGCTAAGACAAATATTCCAGATGGAGGTCTTTGCCAGCCTCAGTATTTTGCAGCTCACTATATTTCTACCAGGCTTTTATGGGCAGTGATTCATTACCTGTAGGAGAGCCAGGGAGCCAATTCAGTCAGCCCACCTCAACCAGGTAATTATAAAGTCAATCGATTTCTCAAGGAAAAATACAACCCCCTTCCACCTTTTTACGACAATGAGACCCAGGGAGTGTTGACTGTGTAGCAGCAGCTCAGCACATAATGCTGTGGGAAGTAAATCACTGTAATCTTTGAAAAACTGCATAAAAAGGACACCAAAAGCCCTGGACATTCTCTACTTCCCTGAGCATATACCAGCTATAAACAGAAAGCCAGTTCGAAGCTACTGTTGTAGAAGGTCTCACATCCCATCTGCTTCAGCACGTAGAGCCCACTCACCGGGCGCTCTCAGCCCACTGTGGGTCCTTTACAGGACAGAAGGGACCTGCTCACCACTCCCACCCACCCTTAGAAAACATTTAAGATCCTCACTGTCTGCGTCGTCCCGCCAGCTGCGCTGCATCTCATACTCCTGCTCCAGGCTGAGTGGTTCAGAGGCGGTCAGGCGCTGCAGCTCCTCGGACTGCATCCACTCGTGGTACCTGACAACGGGACCCAGAACCAGATCGCTGCCTGAGCTATAGCATCACAGTCCGATTTCCACAAGTGCTCTAAGGATCCGGCTGTCATAAACCGGTTCTGGAAACACTAGCCTGGCATTCATGGCAACTTAAAAGTATCCACAAGCCTCTCTCCCTTATCTAACACAGGAATCGGGGTTCTCCATGGAAATTTAGCAAGTTTGTCCATCCTGTGGCTTTGTCTGAAGAGTGCCCAATGCAAACTTGATGTTTTTAAAAGTACCGAGCATTGAGTTCCGGTGCATTTCATCCCAGCTGAGATTGATACAGCATCTCCTGGATGCTGACAAAAAGACTAATACTGGCACCTTTGTGCTGAGGCTGCAGCTGCCCAGGCCAGCACTTTACAAACTGCCTGCACGCCTGTTTCCAATTTATCAAACATCCATCTGGCTTTACACATTGAAGTTTTGCTCTTCCACTGTCATTAGAGAAAGACATCAATGAACAAGAGAACTGTTGGCAGTTCACTCACAGCCAGGTATTTCCCCTTCCGTGGGTACACAGTGGCACAGATGAAGTTCTCTTTGTCAGCAGACCTGGCGAAGAGGACAGACCTGCCAGGGATGTCTGCTGCAGGGCACAGAGGGCAAAACCGGTTGCCTTTCTATGAGTGCTCTTTCTGCTGAACAGTTCCCAGGGGGAAGAGGGCCCTGCAGCTGTCAAGCCAGCACCCTTTCCAAATATCACACTCCCTTGAAAAATAGAAGTGAAATCAGACAGTGCAAAGAGTATCAGGGGAGGACACAAGCCACGTACCGGGGCACGTGTGCAGAAGTGTATGGCACCAGGGTCACCCTCTGTCCTTGCAGCACCGTGTTCTGGTTGATCTTCATGGCCTCTGCACCGAGAGAGACCCAACACCCCACTCCGCATCTCCAGCGAGGCCAAGGGCTGGGACAGCACCCCTGGAGCCCTTCGGGAGCCAGTGGCAGCCGCTCTCACTGTGCGGACAGGCCCCAGCTCATACCAATCCCACGCACAGCAACCTTCCCACGTCCCTCGTGCTCCCCCCCCCCCCCCCCGACCCAGGGCAGGGCTCTATCGGTGCCGAGTGCCCCCAGGGGCCCAACATCGGCCGGGGGGGACTGCCCTGACAGGGGCCACTTAACACTTCATGACCCAGGTGGCGGTGGAGGCGCCCTGCCCCAACACACCGCGGGCCTCGGGGAGCCCCGGGACCTGAGGGGAGCCCCAGGGCTGAGGGGAGATCGGGGCTGAGGGGAGATCGGGGCTGAGGGGAGCCCCGGGACCTGAGGGGAGATCGGGGCTGAGGGGAGCGCCGGGGCTGAGGGGAGATTGGGGCTGAGGGGAACCCTGGGCCTGAGGGGAGCCCCGGGGCTGAGGGGAGATCGGGGCTGAGGGGAGCGCCGGGGCTGAGGGGAGATCGGGGCTGAGGGGAGCCCCGGGGCTGAGGGGAGATCGGGGCTGAGGGGAGCCCCGGGGCTGAGGGGAGATCGGGGCTGAGGGGAGATCGGGGCTGAGCGGGGGCCCCGCGGCCGGGAAGAAACGCCTACCTGCCGCGCCGCCCTTCCGCGCATGCGCGGAGGCCCACCCACCTCCCCGCCCCGAGCAGTCTTACGTCGCCGCCCCGCCCCTACACCTCCGCCCCCCTCCCGCCGACGCGCGCGTGACTCCGACGCCCAATGGCGGTCGGCGCATTCACCCCGCCCCCGCCCCGCCCCGGGAGCCGGTCACGTGCGCGGAAGGTCCCCGTGGGCGGCGCGTGCGCCGTAAGTGCCCCGCGATGAGGGAGGTGGGGCCGCCGGCACGAGCCGCCGCTGGTGAGGAACCGGGGTCCCGGGGGGGTTCGGGTGGCGTCCCCGTGAGGGAGAGGGTGGCGTGGGGCCAGGCCGGGGGGGTCCCGGTGTGGGAGAGGGTGGGCTGAGGCCTGGGGGGGGGTCCCGGTGTGGGAGAGGGTGGGCTGAGGCCTGGGGGGGGTCCCGGCGCGGGCCGGTGGTGAGCTGGAGCGACAAGGCCCTGGCGGGGGGAGAAGGCCGCTGGGCCCCGGGGGGGCGTGGGGGCCCTCGGGGTCGTAGGGGGCTTCTGCGGGGCGGGGAGGGCGGGTTGGGTGAGCAGCGCAGCCCGCCGGGTGGCTGGGAGGGGGGCAGGCAGGCCCGGGGGGAGACGGGAGGTGGCAGGTCTGGGGGGCTCTGGAGGCCTTGGCAGGCTCTGGGCCCTGGGGTAGGGCCTCTCCCGGGCTGGGGTGGGTGCCCTGCACAAGACGCTTTCCCCGGCCGTGTCCCGGAGGTGGCTGTGGTCTTGCTGCTTTCTGTCGGTGTGTTGAGCTCGACTCTGGCGACTTGAGTCGAGGTCTGTTATAAAGGAAGATGTTTGGCCTCTTCTTCCGAGGGCCGGTCTGGTTATGCCCACAGTGAGCTGTGCTGCCTGATTGATTTCTGTCGTCTAGCGCGTGTGTGTAAGCTGACCAACTGGTCGGGTTTTTAGTGGTGCTCTTAGCTTGTGAAGTTTGTGCTGGTGATTTGTCCCAGTTCGTGTGGCTAAGTAGGAGCATGTGTAGAAGTATGAGGAATTTGATAAAGTTCTTAAACAATTCAACTACGCCTAATTATTTACTGACTCTGAAACCTTTCAGAAGGCTTGGGTTCTCCCTCTCCCCTTTAGTTTTTCTAAGACAATGCGAAGTTCCCCAAATAATTCTGCTTTGGAAACCTTGGTACATGTAAGAAAACTTCTTGGTTGGTTTGGTTTGTTTTGTTTTTTCATAGGTCCAGTATTTTCATTTGTCTGCTTATTTCTTTACTTGCGATCATGGGGAGAGACTGTAGGCTGGTTTTTTACTGCTTTGATTTGCAGGAGGCACGTGCTCTCTAAGAGTAGTAGCTGCTTGAGAAGCAGCGGTATGAGATCATCCTCAAGGCAGGCATTCTACCTCTTGAGGTTTTAGTGTCTGAAACAGCCCCTCTGGCTGTTTGGGGAAGGTGAAGTTTGGTTGTTACGTGCTGTGAAAGGGCAGGGCCTTTTGGTTACTTCTAAACTAGTTTAACAGGTATGAGAACTTTTTGGTAGAGTATTGAAGCAAGTGCTGCCGGTGAGTGGGGTATATCTGTCCCAAGTGCAAGGCCCTGCTGAAATCCTCTTTTGTTCGGATGTCAGAAGGCTGATGTGTAAAAGCTGACTCGTGAATTCCTCCTCTTTCCGACAAAGCTAACACAACTTTATGATGTTTCCCTAGGTTAAAGGCAATAGAAGTCGAAAACACCCTCCTGAAAACACCTTCCTCACTTTGCTCTGAGCCTCCCCACCGTCTTCAACATGGCTGGTGGCATTACTGATACAGGAGAGCTTTACTCTCCCTATGTAAGTACTGCTGTTTGTGGTTTTGCTCAGAAGCCTTTGCAAAATCCTCTTTTCTCAACGTTATGTTTTCATTTCCTGCTTCCCCATAGACATAATTTCAGTGTTTCAAGATATGATGAAGGTCAAAGGGTACTTAAAAACGCTTGTACTTGGAGGGGTTTTTTATGTCGCAAATCCCTTTATGTACTGTGAAGGGATGATGTCTGCTTAAGGTATAGTTCTAAAAGTGTTAAAAAGAGCTTCATGCCCCATACCAGCTCTTGCACCCTTCTACCCACTTTCCTTATATTTCGCTAATGTTTTCATCAACCCAAATTGTCACATGAACATAAACATAGCATAAACAGGGGGGATCGTGACGTGGAAACTATCCCACTTTGCTTCTCTTTCTTTACTTTATGTAATGTTTTCTTCTGAATTTCTTAAAGTTTCCTTATTTGTAGCTGTTGTAGTAATCTGTTTTAAACCACTTCACTTATAACCAGTAATCAAGATGTTTCTTCCTTGTGATGTGGTGTCCCGTGAAACTGCAGAGCCAATTACTGTTTTACCATGTTACTGGAAATACTGGTTTTCATAGCCACAAGTGTTCATACCGTGTCAGCTCTCAAAAACAGCACTTTGCATACACTTTTTTCTGAAGTGAGCTCAGAGATGACTAAAGATAGAGCCACTCCTGAAATCTGTGTGTTGGCTTTCAAATGCTTTAAAACTTTCATCCCCATGTTAATGACTGAATTTAGAAGAATGGGATATTAGGCTGCAGAAATAGGTCACAACTGAGGAAATAGAGAACAAGACAGTAACTGGGATGTCTGGACCCTAAAGGATTAGTGTCACCTGCTCTTATGTTGTTATGTTAGTGTTGCATGAATTGCCTAGAGTCTAATCTCAAAGGCTATGACTCTCTCCTCTTTCCCTGAGGATGTCTAGCCAGACTGAACACACGGGCACCATCCTCATCTCTCTCTACTTGACCAAAGTCAAGGAAAATCACCTGAGGTGTGTTTTTTTTCAAGAGTCCTTTGCTGAAGAGTAAGCCATGGCCCTGGGCACTTGAGTTGTGCTCAGGGAATGACAGCTCTGCCAGCTGAATGAAAAGAACTTGCCTGCAAGCTGCAATGTCTGATTTTTTGTGTTTGTTTTTTTTTTCCCGTTGTTCTGGGAAACTTGTCAAAAGATGAATTTGCTGTGCTTATGTCAGTGAATGAAGGGCAGGACTGCTCACAGGATCTCTGGGGAATAGTTCTCCTGATATTAATTGCTCCACACACAGAAAAGTGTACGCAGACACAGTTCTTTACTGGCTCTTCTCTGGAGAGACTCTGACCTGTATAGAAACAAAAAAACCACAACTCTGGGGTAATTTTTGATCTTCAGGTAAATCTATAGTTGGGGGGGGTGTGTGTCCTGTGCAGGTGCACAGTTATCTTTTGCCCCTGGGCAGAAAAAAGCTCATTGCCAGAGAGGATAAAATTCTTTCCCTTCCGGAAGTAAAATCCCTTCTTCAGAATGTGCTCAGCTGCTTACTGGTGAAATGGCAAGCAGGCTTTGAATTAGAATTCTGTCTGGATATTTTCTGCTTGACTAAGAATAAAGAACAACAAGAGATTCTGAAAGGTAACTTACGTACGTAATCATAACTACTTAGGTTCAGTTCAGAAAACAAGGAGAGACCCCAACCCTTCTGGTAGAAGGCAGTGGATTTGAAAACAAACAAACAAAAAGCTCACGTGCTTTTTAACTTTAAAAGTTAGAAAGAAAAAAAAATATTTAAAAATAATTAGAAAAATGGGGAGGAATATCAGTTTCTCCAGAAATGTCCTGACATTTTGTGCTGACAACTTTTGTTCTTTGGTTATCTGTCCCCTCCTATATTTATTTCTGGCATAGGCTTGCTCCCACCCTGCTTGCTCAAAGATTGCTCTATCCATTTAAATCGGTATGTATGTGAGGTGTCTTGGGTGATCTCTGGCACAGCTGCAACCTCTCATGTTGGATTATGTGGATGATTGCAGGTTGGCCTGGTTTACATGTTCAACCTCATCGTTGGAACAGGAGCCCTAACCATGCCGAAGGCCTTTGCGACGGCAGGGTGGCTCGTCAGCCTCGTTCTCCTAATGTTCCTGGGATTTATGAGGTAGGACATGAGTATGTGTCTTTAGGGGATTGGGGGGTTCAGCTGGGTGGGGCTGTAAGGACAGTGCTAAGACCTTTGCTGCTTTTCTGAGTGATTCTGTCCCTCTCCTGCTCGAGCATTGGTCTCTGCAGTTGTGTTGCCTGTGGACCTTATTTGGAGGGATGCATTTTCTGACTGCCTGCAATAGTGCTACATCCCATTTCCTGACTGATGGGAAAGACTTTTTTTTCCAGTCCAGAGTCTTCTGGGACCTTTCTCCCAGCTTCCTTTTTTGACGCTGTCCTTGCTGTGGATACATCCCTGTCGTGGTTTAACCCCAGCTGGCAACTAAGCCCCACGCAGCCGCTCGCTCGCTCGCTCTCCCTGGTGGGATGGGGGAGAAAATTGGAAGAGTAAAAGTGAGAAAACTCGTGGGTTGAGATAAAGACAGTTTAACAGGTAAAGCAAAAGCCGCACACGCAAGCAAAGCAAAACCAGGAATTCATTCACTGCTTCCCATCGGCAGGCAGGTGTTCAGCCATCTCCAGGAAAGCAGGGCTCCATCACGCGTAACGGTGACTTGGGAAGACAAATGCCATCACTCCAAACATCCTCCCCTTCCTTCTTCCCCCAGCTTTATATGCTGAGCATGATGCCATACGGTGTGGGATATCCCTTGGGTCAGTTGGGGTCAGCTGTCCTGGCTGTGTCCCCCTCCCAACTTCTTGTGCCCCCCCAGCCTGCTCGCTGGTGGGGTGAGGAGCAGAAGAGGCCTTGACTCTGTGTCAGCACTGCTCAGCAATAACTGAAACATCCCTGTGTTATCAACACTGTTTCCAGCACAAATCCAAAGCATAGCCCCATACTAGCTACTGTGAAGAAAATTAACTCTATCCCAGCCAGAACCAGCACAATCCCACAGTTGCCTCTGTCGCAGATCAGTTCCTCAAACACCAGCCAGGTCACGGGTGACGTGGGGTTGTTTCTCTGCTTTGTGACTTGCAGATGTGATGCAGACCTGTTGTGTTAGCTTCCTCTTGGCTTCTGGCAATGCTCTGGGCAACTGCAAGAGTGTCAGAAAAACAAATCACTGTATAGCCGGGCCCGTCTTATTCCCCTACACGCCTTTGCTGCTCGAGACCTTGGAGCTGGTCTCATGATTTTCACACTGGCTTGCCATGAGCTCCTGCCCAGATGTCTCCCTGCTGGAGCAGCAGGTGGAGCTGAAGGCTGTTGATACAGCACTGATGTCTAAGTAGTTATTAATAGAATTGCCATCTTCTGATGGGCTGTGAATCCCTGTTTGCTCTTGCTTTGTTTTAAAATAAAACAAAATCCCCTCCTGCCATTTGAAGAATGGAATTTAGAAGTTCCTTTCTTGTCAGTAACCAGCTCTGTCAGCCTGAGTGTGCCTTTGATTTAGAGGCAGTGCTTTTAGGATCTGTTAAGTGCTGCTATATAGAGGTACTGTATGGTCAGTACTGACTGTAGTAATGCTTGTAAGTTCCCCACCTCAAAGCTGTATGCTGCAAAGGCTTGATAAAATGTAAACTGTGGGAGTACCAGTAACTGGGAACTTGGGAAGCAATTCCTTTTAGGTACATTAGTTTAAAAGCGTAAATTCAGTGTATGAAACTCAACACCAGCAGACAATCCTTCAAGGTCAGCAGAAGAGCACAAACCTCCAAACCTGTGTACCAAAACTGCACTGGCTTAAACTGAGAAGACGCAGCTCAAAGTACTGCGTGCCTTGGGAGCTGTGTTGCCCTGTTTTTGTTCTGGTGCTCGTGACTTCCTCATGCCCGCTGCGGACCCTTCAGTGCAAGAAGAGTCTGGGCAGAAATTGCTACACAGGCCTCAGGACAGGGCTGCTTTCTTTTATTCTCGCAAAACTAATCTCTCATTTGAGGTTGATAAGTGAGTCCAGTTCCTGAAGCAGTGAGAAACCACTTTAAAGCCTTAAATAAGATTGATTTGAGGTTTGGGGTGTTTTTTTTTAACTACAGGACTGTTTTTAGCTGAGATGATATTCCTTACATTAGTGGCTCTCGCTGTCTCCCTGGACAGCTTTTCCCCTGGCCTTCAGCAAAGTGTATTTGCACGCACGTGTGATCTGCTCCTTGGCCTTGTATTGCTGCTTTGCTTCCGATGCCATTTGTAAGATTCTTTAAGGGACCATAGTACCTTTGCCACAGGCCCTAATAGATAAGCTTCAGAATAGTACTGTGTTCATCCTAGGCCCTAAAAAGAAGAAGGAAGCTTGCTTTCTAACAAAGGGGGAAGTCCTCTTGCCTTCTTCAACCCACAGAAACACTAGGAAGGTGCCTTCCAGATATCTAAAGGGTCTTCTTACATCTGAAGGCATGTTATATTTTACTGCATTTTGTGGTCTGCTTGAACACCTTAATCTCAAGAACAGAAGGGAGCAGCAAACTGAGATGAAACACTGTACCAAAAATGCAGTGTGTGGGGGGGAGATGGTGAAAGGGTTGTTTTGGTTTGTTGGTTTGCTCCTACAAACAGACGGGAATAATTCTCCATCTCCCTTCAGTGTCAGTTCTTGACTATTATTGATATCAATTGAATTTCTCTCTAGCTATATGACTACAACCTTTGTGGTAGAAGCCATGGCTGCTGCAAACGCCCAGCTGCGATGGAAGAGAATGGAAAAACGCAAGGTTTGTGTGGGGTTTAATTTTCCATTTTCTCCTGTTCTTTTATCCTGTAGGACTTGCCTGAGATTCCTCTGTATCTTTGCCTTGCCTCATTAGTAACTCTAAAGGAATAAATTTCTGCTGTACTTAACTTTGCCATATAAAATATGGCTGTTAGTTCCCTGTGGGGTTGCTTGTTAAAGACAGGATTTTCTGCTCCTGCTTTGAAAAATCTCTTATGCTGTTCACATTTCTTACTGATTGTGCTCTCCTTGCCCAGAAGTGCTGCTCAGTGAATGTGGAGAGGTGGCAGCCAATATATTGGTGCCATTTGGAGTGTGCTGAGGTCTATAAATTCTTGCTGATCTCGGGTCATTTAACTGGGACAGGCTGGAATGTCCTTGCTGTCACTTGGGCTGTATCGCAGGGAGTGGACAGTCCTGAAGTACATCCTTGCTGTAAAACTTACTTGTGGCTTTTTGGATCCTGGCTTTAGTGGCTTTTCTGGATCAGTGCAAGTCATAATTGTTTGCACTGATTTAGATCCCTGCCTGTATGTTAGTGGGTTGGAGTTAGGAGCTAGACCTGTCTGCTCTGACTAGCTAAGGCTATATATGTTTGGAATTTTTTTTTCTACCAGTTCTGCAACCCTGCGGGTCTGCCGGAAGTTTCTGACTTCCTTGTGCCATATATCACTACATGAATTGGACACTGCTGTGTGCATGACCTAGGCTAGGACAGCAGAGCCTGTCACTCGCTTCAGCCTGCTCTGCTAGTGCCCTCTTCTGCTCTCCACAGCATCCTAAGCCTGGGCCAAGGGCTCCCTGGTATTGCCTTTGCTTGCGTGTCCTGCTCATCCCTCTTTCGGACCTTCCTCTATGTTTTTGGCAGTGAGACCATGACACTGGTGGTGCCACAGCCTGTATTGTGGGTAGCAGACATCTCAGCAGTGGTCTGGTCTTTTCTTCCAGGAGGACGATGAGGATGAGGATTCTTCTTCTGGAGTATCTGACAGTGATGTTCTCCTCCAAGATGGCTATGAGCGAGCAGAGACACGACCTATCCTGTCAGTTCGTAAGTACCCAGTTGGTGCTTTCACTGGATCCAAGACCTCTTCTCTGCAGACAGTGTCCCAGTGGGCTCCAGCAAGTGGAGAAGTACTCTTCTGTCCATTTCACCCTTAATTCCACATGTTCACATCCCAAAGTCCTTAGCACTTGCAAGATAAGACTCATTGAGAATTCAGTTCACCTTCTGCAGTCTGATAAAGATCTTTTCCTTCTAGGTCACTAAGATGAGAACATCTTACTTTGAAAACACTTTTAAACTAACTTCAGCAGAGTAATTGGACCAGTGACTCTGCAGCTGTGGAGTCATACATACTGTCCTTCAAACTGTTGCTAGACCTTCCTGAGTGTCTTCAGATAGTCTGGGTTTATTGGAGGGACTGGTTGAAACACTTCTTGTTTTCAACTTGCAGAGAGACGTGGCTCACCCAATATCTTTGAAATCACTGAGAGGGTGGAAATGGGCCAGATGGCTTCCATGTTCTTCAATAAAGGTAAGTGATTCACATTTTCAAAAGTCCCTTCAGGTCCTCCTGCACATTGTGTGTATGGCTTTTCCTTAAGTTGGTGTGCCTCTCAGTGTGGGTTTGCATCCTGATTTTGTGATGATTCCACCCAAAAGTATTGTTCTTTCTCTGTGGACTGTATTCATCCCCCTGTACAGTGTTTCTACAAAGTAGAGTATTTATGGGCCAGGTGGGCCAGAACCTGCATGAAGGGAGGGTGCTGTGGTGGTAGTGGAACTAGTCAAAATACTGCAGGTTATGGGCCCAGTTTCTTGAGGCAGGGAAGTGTAAGTCAGTGCCTTTTCTGACTGCCCTTAACCCAACTCTGAACTGCATCTATCCTCTGTGATCTCCACTGTCTAAAGCAGTAGAGCCCAGCTGTAGTGTTCGCTAGTTCCATCTTGGTTGTAGCATTTGAGAATAAGATGTTTGGGCTTCCCTGAACCCTGTAAGTATCAGTCTGAAGGAGAGAGACTTCTGGGGAGAGCTTTTGAGAATTGCGTGTGTCTGGGGAGTCACCAAGAGAGCTGCTGGGACATGAACTGCTGAAAGGGTCCCTGATGTGCATCTGATAGGCAGCTGTCTTGTCTTTTTGTGTTTAAATGTGTCTTGTATGCCAGGGAACAAACTTGTACCCCTACTCTTAATAAAGCCATATCCATTGCTGCATGCGATAGAAATGCAAACTACCATCTTAGGTATTCTGAAACTTGTAAAACAGTATATTTGAAATGCTGTGCAGAGCCAGAAAATCATCAGACACCATGGCTGTGCAATTTTGAGCCTGTCAGGCCCCATTTCTTGTGGAAAGTAACATTTTTCTCTTGTTCACTGGCCACCTTACAAAGATGCGATGGGCTGTTTTTTTCCGCTACATTACATCAGCTTTATGCCAGTGTGAGACTGTTGCCTCTGAAGGACAGCTGGGCTTAAGCAGTGAAGATTCCTTGAACTATATTTCTGATTTTTAAAGTCCAATTGAAAAAACTTTTTAATTTCCCTGCGTGCCTCTTCTGGGCCTTTGTAGATTTAAATCGCTTAAGACTATCAAAATAATCCACCTTGGATAAGGCTGCCACTTTTCTAGTCAGAGAAGAGGAGAGGTGACTTGAGCGTGGGCTGGAGACTCGGAAACGTCTTGTTCCTAGTCTTCCCTGTAGCACTGGGCTGCTCTGACTTTAGGCAAGTTCCCTTGCTTGCATGCTTTGCCTTCTGTAAAACACCATGAACACTTCCCTGTCTCAATCATTCTCTGGGGAGTAATATTTGGGAAGTGCTTTGAGAGCAAGTGCCTTATAACAGGGCTTAGCAGTGTTGCTGAGGATTCAGCTGTAGAGGCCTGCTCAGCTGCAGGAGGGCTGGGGGATCACAGGAGGCAGAGTGCTACCATAAGCAAGTTCCAGAAGGCCCCTGCTTTGCATGTGCTTCACAGGGGGAGATGGTAATGACCCCCCAAAGCCAGCCAGGCGTTGGGCAGTTGCCTTCTAGACCTCTCTGCCTTGATGCTGGCTGCTGCTCAGCCAGTAGAGGGTGCTGGAAATACACGTCCTCTCTCCCGTCAGGCACTGATGTACGCTTCCTAGCAAAGGGGTATAAACTGCTTAGTACCCTAAGTCTTAATCCCTTTTCTTAATGTTGCTTTAGCCAGAGTTACCTGATTTCTGTGTTAGGTATCCTCGCCAGGACCTACTCAGCCCAATGCAAAGGGATGAATCTCTCTGCAGGAAGGGGGCTGGAACAGCTGCAGACCATAGCTTGAGACAACTTGTGACTTCCAGATGAGATGAGGTGCACACAGCAAGGGGTCTGGGGCAGCTGTAACTCGTTTGCTGCTTTCCCTTCCTTTGTGCTCAGCAGTGAGGCTCCATCCCTCTGCTGTTGCTGAGTCCTCCTTCAGAGACACGCTCTGGTCTGCTGAGCGGTTACAGAGAAGAGACAAGTTAAGTACCTCCCTCTGCAGATCCTTACTGAGGTGCTTCCTTCTGACAGTTGCACAGAAAGGCCTTGAATAAGGGCAGTTGCTCAGTGACCAGTTGCTACTGCCTAGGGCTGAGAAACTGAGCCACACTTGGGAAGTCCTGGCTCCAAGCGCCAACGTCTGCAGTTGCAAGCAGCTTGCAAGTGTCTGAGTGGGTTTTTGCTCACAACATACCTTGGGTTTGGATCCGTGTTTTGTATCTGAGGGCTTTACAGCCTTCAGAGGGAAGGCTGGTGAAAGCTTTGCAATAGACCTCAAAGCCTCTGATTTCTCGTGAGTTCTCTGCTCCTTTCTCTTGACTGATTTTTATTTTCAACAATCTGACAGGAGTTGAATCTGCAGTCCTGGGAGGTAAGCTGGGGATAAATCTCAATTTCAGACTGTCTGCTTTCTTGAAGGGAGCTGACTTAGGTTTAGGCTGTGAAGGGCCTGTGTGCTCTTTCAAAAGAGCTGGCTCTGAAGAACTGCTTTCTGCCTCCGCCCCCCAACGTTGGGTGCTTTCTTCTGGGACTGAGCAGTCATTTATTGCAATAATGAATTCTGGGCACATCTATCATGCTGTTTCCTCACAGGAAGTCATTGATTTTTTTTTTTCCCCGTTTTGTGTCCAGTAATGAAAGTATTGATCAGGGAGGGTCAATAGCAGTTTATAAAAGAACTGATGCTAAAGTCTTCCTGCCTTCGAGAGGATGAGTTTGGGAGAGGACTGTCACCTGGACTTCCCACAGACAGAGAACTTGGCACTGGAACGGGGGTATAATATGTGCTGGTGGGTACCTGGTGGTGCTGCTGTGGCTTAGCTGGTCGTGTTAGCCTTATTTTGTGTGTGTGTGTGTGTCGGGGGGGGGCGGCTGAGGCCTGAGATCAGTAGCAGATCCCCAAAACAGAATCTATATCTGAATCTGTCTAGTCCTGTGCTTAGTGTGTCTTGCAGCTTCTGTCTTATGTCAGTTATTTGTTATAATCTTCAACACTTTTTAATATGAAATTGGAGAAAACTGGTAGGTAGGTTGTTGCCATCTTCAGAAAAATGTAGAGGCTCCTTAACTGTGAAGCTATCTTAAATCTTTCACAGAGGAAGAAAACAAGGGGGGAACTATATGAAATGATCTGACAATTTCTGTAAGATCTCCATTTGTCTGTTTAGACAAACCAGGAACAACTCTAGAATACTGGCCTTAGTGTGCTGCTTTACAGAAGCAGGAAAGTTTTCTTGCTGCTTTCCCAGTACAGCCCTTTTTTAGGAATGTTTTATGATAAGTAGGCACAGCATATTGAATAATTTATTTAAACGAAGGCAAATGCCTATTCATGTTTCCTGACATCCAGAGATCCAGGGGCAGTATGATGGCAAAACATGGTAAAACTCTGGGGCATCCAAGCACTGTAGAAATATTAGGCCACGTTCCTGCAGTAATGGTGTCCTTGTTTGATAGTTGTCACATGCGAGGGTTGGAGAGGTGAATTGATTTGCCCAAGCTGCATTAGGATTAAGCATCAGGAGGCGTCACAACTTGAAAGTATGGGCAGGTTCCTTGAGCTGTTTTCCTTCAATGTCAACTTCCTAAATGAAACAAATCTGAGGCTTTTTCTTTTGTAGCTCACCTGTCTCTGAACTAAAATATGTTCCAGTTTGTTTTTCCTTGGTGAGATTTATACTGACTTGCTTGGAAGAAAAGAAACCTGGTGTGTCATCAAGCATTTCTTTATCCCTGCAGATTTTAGCCCTCCACAGCAGTGTCTTGTTGTGCCCCAGTAAGACTGTCCTGTGCACCCAATTAACTTGTGTAAGACTTTTTAAATCTCATATGTGAAGGCAGGACAAGCTTGGGGGGGGGGGGACCCAAGAAAACAGTATGGTGCAGGAACAGCATACGCTGTGGCAGTAGAGTAAGAGGGCTGCAGAAACAGAGGTTTAAAGCTTTGCAGGAACCTTGGCTCAAGTTGCTGATGGTAAGGAATTTCCCAAAGCAGCTCCATTTCAACCCTGTGGAACCTGAGCTCTGCGGGGCCAAATACCTAATGTGAAGGTCCTGCAGGTTTGCAAGCAGAGGGTTTGGAATCAGCAGAGGCTAAAAGCATCTTCTCTCTTCATTTCACTGTTTGTCAAGCTGTGCTCACACCAAGTCCATGAGCATCAGCTAGATGTTTGCCTGTGGCTGTTCCAAGTTGACAGCTTCATCTGGCAGATGACTTATGTGAGACCTGTTGGTCTTGACCAGCAACTGGAGGATGGGCTTGAACTAGAGGGCCTGTGTCAGGGCCAGGTATTGAAGGAGGCAGGGTTGAGCTCTGAGGCACTTTGTGTCCCGTCAGTTCCTGTGCTGTGGCTAAGTTCCCGAAGCTGCTGATGTGACCCTTGGGTGGAGTTTGCTGCAGAAAGAAGTAAACTATGGAGGCAAATGGTGATTTATTTTTAAGGCCTCGCAAAAGTTTTGTGTATTTGCAGTGCGGAGTTCAGGAGTCCCTGTGTACTGTACAATATTTCCTTTTCCTGCAGTGGGTGTCAACCTCTTCTATTTCTGCATAATTATCTACCTCTATGGAGACCTGGCAATCTACGCAGCAGCTGTACCGGTCTCTCTCATGCAAGTGACCTGGTAAGTGTGCTTACTGCTGTGGGGCTGTGTGCTAACAGAAGAGAGCAGGCTTTTGGATTTGATGGGCTGATAAGTCCTGAGTGGGATCAGCTCTACTTCCTGAAGAACCGAGTGGAGAAACGACTCAAGGACAGCTCATCACTTGTGGGTGGGAAGGTGAAGATGTTTTATATTCCCCACCCAAGTGCCTGCTACCTGCCTGGAGAGTAGCTGACCTGATTTCAGATGAGTCCTCAGGTGTGAAGTACATCCAGCTTCAGCACTTGCAGACATGGGACTTGTTGCTCAATAGTTTGGTTGCAATACTCTGTGCAATATTTCAGCTTCTCTGTCTCTTTGGGTAAGAGCTGAGAGGTGTGATGCTTACCAAGCCTGTGACCAGCGAGTGGTGATGTTACATGGACTTAGCTCTGGACTGAGACCAGTTCCTTTCTCAAAGAAACAGATAATGAAAGAGATTGGTTTGATCAAATCTGGGCTGGGCTGGATTTGGACTCATGACTTGGAAATGGAAAACTTCAGTGATCCATATATGACCTAAACTTGCTAGCTTGATCACCAAATGACCAAACTTGTAAATAACTGCAGGCAAATCAAGAATTTGCCTTTAAATGTATGGTACTCAGTGACTTGCTCTGTTACACAGTCCAGAAAATATAAGGAGGGGAGGGTGTTCAGGGAGGGAGAGGAGGAATGGACACTTCAGGTCTCTGATCATTCTTCTTTCTTGAACGCAGGAGAGGGGAAGACAACTGCTAGGAGTTAATTAGTGTCTCTTGTTTCTCCCTCCTTTCCCAGCAGTGCCACTGGCAACCATTCTTGCAGTGTTGGAGATGGCACAAAGTATAACGATACAGACAAGTGCTGGGGGCCAATTCGACGGATTGATGCTTACAGGCTGTATCTGGTGAGTTTCTGAAACTGGAATGACCATTATTTCCATTTAAACTTTGCTTCTAGTGGACAGGGATTTTTTTCCTGTAGAGATAATGTAGTTCAAGTGAACAACAGAGGTGTGAAGCTTTCGGTTCAGTCTGACCTTTTTGGCCAAATACCCCCTCTCTATTCGTGGTGATATGGCTGTATTTTAATTTGGTGGCCATCAGAATGATCCTTACAACTTTGAGTTTAAGTAGAGTTCTGTTCTTGTTGTGCAGTTTTATATTGCTTAAGCAGGTGATGTGTCCATGCCAAAGGGTGGGGGTTTTTTTCAGTGGCTGGCTAAGTAATTGTTGCTTTGAGGTAATTGTTGTCAATATACTGGAGTATCTTAAGCTCTCTTGAGTGCGTTCTTTATGTGAATAAAATTGTTTATGCTGCAGGAGAATCTGCTTTTTGAGATGATGGAAACAGCCCACTTAAACAACATCCAGTGCTGTATGCTGCTTTAGTAATAGCTTTCTGTCTAGTTTAGGACTGTCTATTGCATCTATTACTGTGCTGTGGTTCTGCTGTGAAACCGAGGTTTTTCCCAAAGGATGATAAACACTGCTTCTCTTGAGCCTGGGGAGAGTTGAGCGCTTGTACCTGGAGACAGATGTCAGTAGGGCAAAATGAGAAGAGGGAGGTATGCAAGTGCTGTACAGTGTGGCTTCTGTTAAGGGTCTCGGTGAGAATTTTAAGAAAAAAGAGTGAAGGTGGCCGTGTGTGCAGAGAAATCCAGGGGTAAAGACTACTTGAAGCAGTTTTGCAGTTAGTAGATTTTGGACATGCAGTGGATCACATCCCTGAGTGTACTTGTTCCAGCATTATTGCAAAAGTAAGAGCTGGGCCTCAGAAATATTAGTGAATGTCAAAGCCTAGTTAATTATTTAAGAGAAATATTACTGCTTTATTAAATTGTGTCTTGGTCTGTTTCTTTAAAACTTCCAGAAGATTGAAGATTTCCTTCCTGAATTTCAATAACTCTCCCTGACCCAGCAGAAGGAGCTAGTCAGAAAAGGCAGACATGCATTAATTACTGCCTGCATCTCTCAGATATTATGTCTATAATTCATGAAGATAATTGTTGTTAGGACTTGAAAAATTAAAAAAAAAATTAAGACTGTATAAGCATTAGACTTGCTGTTGGTGTACATAACTCTCAGAGGAGCTTTTTCCTCTGCTTGTCTCCTCTTGTGGATTTGGAGAATAAATATCTGCAGAGTCTTTGATAGTGGTTAATCCTTCCCTGCTCAGTAGTTGGGATGAGGGTTTCAGTGCTTTTCTCTGCTCCCCCTTAGAAGTAGGGAGGGATTGTTTGTGGGAGAACATACCAGTCTGTAGTGGGTTGCTGGAGGGGGACGGTTCCCACAATCACTTTTTTCAGGAGACTGCTGGGTGTCAGCATCACCTCAGAGTTGTGGTTTTCTGTTAAGGTCTCTAATGCTTCTTAGTGGATGAGTATGGGAGTAAACTGGGACTTGTTCTACCTCCAGCTCTGCTGGTCCCACTCCCTGGTTGACCTGTGTGGTTTTATTCTCCAGAAAACAAAGACGATGATGACTTCCCCTAGAGAGGGATAAGAGATGTAGTCATTTATAAAACGTTCAGACCGCAGTACTGACACCGTCTTCAAGTTTGGGCTGCCTCTGAAGTGACTGTGCTGGTTAATATTTTCCCCTCCGCTGTCCTGTTTGCAATGTGGACAACTAGTGACCAGTAGTTAGAGCTCTTAAACTTTCTGAGAGAAACCTGGGGGTGGGAGGGCAGGGGCAGGAAGTTGCTTGACTTCAAGCAAAAATTGAATGGCAAAACACTGTAACTACCTCTACAAATTTTGTCCAAGCTTCTTGTGTATGGAAGTGGAGTCTTGAACATGCAAGAAAAGCTGAAACCTGCCTGTCTGAAGGGGAAAAGGCAACGTGAAAGCGAGGAGGGGTGAGATGCATCAAGAGTGTAGCTATTCTCTTGGTCCCAGGGGATCATACCCACAGAGAACTTGCTCTGTTTTCTTGACTTTTTCTTTTTTGGACTTTTGCTTGTCGGAATAATCCGGGTTCCACATTTCAGTGGACAAACAAGGTCTCTTTTTGCAGGCAAGGGGACAGATGGATACTGAGATCCCAAAAGAAAGCAGCTGAGTTTTTGGATCAGCCCTTTTGTCCTAGATGCCTGCCTCTAGTTTTCGCACCTCGTTTTAGTACTGTATTTAGGTTTAAGTGACTTTTAGGAGCAAGATGGGTGGATATAACTGGAACCTCTTGCCTGTTCCAGTGAAGCAGGTCTCTGGATGTAGTGTGATGTTTCTTACTCTGTGCATGCCCCCACAGAAAATCTTTTTTGGATTACTAGGAGAAATAATCTATTTGAGGTTTTCTGGGAAAATGGTGCCAATGGGAGCTCTCTTGTGCCAAGTACCACCAGGCTGCCAAAGATCTGTGCTGCCTTCCTCCTGTCGACTCTTTCTCTCCCAACGCTATGTCTTTTCAACAAAAACCATTTCAAACACTGACTCTTCGAGCTGGGGGTGGAGAGGGGAATAATGACTGATGTAAAAATCCTATTTCACGGTTTATTGTCCAAAAAGGCTTCTGGAAGCTGTCTCTGCTCTGATCACTGTGAATGGAAGCTGAAAACTATGTACATAATGAGAATATTTAGACAGATTAAATGCTTCTCTTGAGACTTGCTTGTCTGTGCAGCATCTTTATTGCTACTCCAAAATTTCACACCTAAGTGTGACTGCAGAGTCTTCAGAGACCACTAGGTCCCTATTAACCTTTGTCTGGACAAATGGTTATCTTGCTTCTTGTTTGTAAATTGCCTTAGAAAATAAAGGCTTGCAAAACAAATAAGTGAAGGAAATACTGAAATAGACTTTTGCTCCTGTCCCATCACTTGCTGCTAATATTTGCCTTCTCTTGGGGACCGTAGGAGTCCTGGGAGGTTTAAAAGGTGAGCCTTGCCATGCTGTTCCACGCCTGTGAGGGCAAGACCACGCAGGGCAAATCGGCTGGAAGAAAGGCGTGTGTTAGATGGCCCAGCGACCTTGTTGAAGGCAAGCACTGATTACAGTTAAAGCAGATCGATGGCTTTCTATCTTCGCTTCAGATCCGTCACCATGCTGCCATGTCCTCGACAGCTGAAGTGCCTCCTGAGTCCCTTGGCTGTCTCGATGGCAATGCTAAGGACAGGGTCGAGTTCTCTCTGCGCTGAATTCACACTTCAATGCAGTCGCTCTATCATGCTTTCTGTAAGGTCAGCTGGACGTCTTCTGTGTAGGCTGCGGGGAAGGGGCAGCGGATTTAAGTTTCAGATATCTCATCATAACACTTTCTTGTATTTCTGTTCCAGTGATGTAGGAATGTGACACGATAGTCCCCATTTCTAGAAAGCAGATACTGAGATAAATAAGAGATTAAATCCTGGGGATCAGCAGCCATTCAGAGTGTCTGATCCAAAATGCATTCATGACCTGGCAAACGGCACTTGTCTTCTGCACCAGGGCAGCTGTTGTAGCTAAAACCTCTACTCTCTTCTCGTCCCTCCTCTTCTGGCAATTTGGGACATGGTGTCTTCCCATGACGGGAAGGAAATGGCTTAAATTCTCAGAGGGAGCCGTACGCCTTTCAGAAGAGGCACTGGCACAGGTACTCCTGGTAGCCTGGCTCAGTAGTGTATCAAAGCTACCAGGTGCATCTGTTCTGTCTGAGTCTCTGTTGGTTTTTTAGCTGATTGGGAAAGGGATGCAGCATCCGCTTTTGCCAGTTCACAGATGCTGCAGTATCGCAGGCAGCCCAGCGGGTGCGGGCCGAGCGAAGATGGGAGTGCAGATGGTTTAATGGAGATTATCCCAGTTGGAAACGTGCTTGTGCAGTGAATAAAATGAGCGGGCTTGCGGGCGCTTACCGTCCCTCTTCAGGAGGGGACAATGTCACCCCAGCCTGATGCTCTGATCAGAATACCCAGCGACCAGAGCGGGGCTGGGCTGCAGCCGCGGGAGGCTGTGCAGGGGGGTGAGGAGGTAGTCTGAGGACATGTAAAATTGCTCAGTGCCAGCAGAACTTAATCGGCAAATGCAAAGGCTGAACTGATAAGTGTTGATGTAGATCCCATCTGCCTCGGCACGGTGCTGCCTTCCCAGCCCTCTTTGGCTACAGGCTGGAGCGCCATGCTTTGTGCCGCTAGCGTACGTGCTCTGCTTCCCTCCTCAGCATTTCTCCTCCCTGACTGTGCTGCATGTCTGTGTGCACCCTGTTCTCTGGGTGAAGGTACCTGTGATTTTTGTTGTCAAAAAGGATCTTTCCAGATACGTTTGCCTGCACTAGGGCAGTTTTATCGGCTTGTTCAGTGCATGAGACTCTTGTGGCCTCTCTGCCCCGTCTCCAGCTCAGGGTTGCCTTCTGGCCTCTGTGGGTTTTCTTTGTGGGTTTTTTGTTTTATTTTTTTACCTCCCAGCAGTGATATGAGGGGAGCCCTCATGGCAGTACTTGAACATCCGCACTTGATCTACACTGTCTCTTGCCAACTGGGAGCTGGAGAAACAGAGCTGGAGCAGTGCTGCAAGCAGAGTGCTTCTTCCAAGGACACCTGGGTTTGCTCCGCTTGTTCCCTTTGCAGTAAGCGCTTTTCCTCTGCCTTGCCTTCTTCAGCTGTGCCCTGCAGCAGCATCCGGTAAAAAATGGGTCACAGCTGCTGTCTCCTGGATATTCATTCTTACAGGTCTCAGTGTCTAGAGACCTTGAGAGCCAGCAGTGGGGAAGGTAGCTGCTTCAGTGGCAGGTGTCTGGAGCAGGGAGGGCTGATTTCACAGCACATCAGTCAAAAAGGTTTGGGGTGCTTGCCCTGGGATCCCAGGGTGAGCCAGGGGAAAGGAAGGAAAGCTGATGGAAGTTTACCCAGCTGGTGTGAAGCCATCACCTTGTTTAAATAAATTGCTTACACTGTAGTGTTGTTATGTTCCAGGTTACCCCAGCTTACAGTAAGGATGCAGCAGGACTGGGGCACTATTAGCATGTCACCTTGCATATCCTATAAGAAGTTATTCATGGTAAGACCTTCTTGCCAAAGATATTGCATTATATTCCCTACCACAAATGCGCTGATGCGTTTTATTATGATACTGATATGGAAGTAGAAACAAATGTACAAAAAAGGTGGCTGCTACTTCTGTGCATAGATCCAGTTCTAAAAGCCTTCAAAATAGGGAAAAGCCTCTCGAGGGTCCAGAATATTATGCCATTTCGGTATGTACAGGCACCTGAGTTTTGAGCTATTGCTGTGGCAGGAGAGGAATTAGTACTGCGTTAAGCATAAATATCAATAGCCCTAACTTTGTTACAGGTGCCTCTGAAATACAGCTTTGCTTGGCTAAAAGCCTGGTCTCGGGGGCTGATTGGAGTCTTCTCATGCCTCTCATCTAGTCAGCTTCCAAAAAGTAAGATCAGTTAAGTTGATGCTTTGCTCTGAAGTGGTTGAAGAAGGACAGGAGCCAAGTTCATTTAAAATAAATGGTGTCTGGATGTGGGATAGGAAGGTGATTCTCAGCTTTTTTTTATTGTGAAACTAATAAAGTTGAAATTGGCACACAGCCTTGTTAATATGGCATAAATCCTGCCTCCTTCATCCTGGTCCATGCTTCTTCTGTGGGCTTGTCAATAAATTCTTTCGATTGCTCACTCATCGTATGCCTGTGACAGATAAACTAGCTCTTTTGGAGTTTCCCACACCCCTCGTGTTTCCTATTGCAAAGGGAACTTCAGATAATAACTGGCCTTTTGAATAAGAGGTTTCTCCTGACCTGGCAGGAGGAGAGGCAGAAGGAGTGCGGTGTTGTGAAAGTGGAATATAAACTTGTTGTACTAGTGACCTAAGAGCTGGAGTTCAGCTTCTGGTGTGTGACTTTTTTTTTTTTTTTTTCCCTTGCTTTCTTTGTAACTGATTGCATTTTGAGTAAAAGAAACATCAGCCAGAAGGCAAGCCTCCCTGCTGCTAGGGCTGGGTGGGAGAGTGAGCCTGTGGTACAATAGTGAAGCAACTGCAAGACCACAGATTGAAACAACTAAGTTTAAAGGATTAGCTTGTCTCTTTTCACAGGAAAATCAATAGTGCAGGGGACTGGAATGTGTTTTCTGCACAGAGCTGTCTGTTCACTTCACAATGAGAAGTGGGGTTTTTTTTTTTTGCTTAAGTGGGGCTTGGGTTGCGCTGTCACTTGGACACTGAGCTTTTCCAAAGGGCCGATCCTTCCCCCCGCCACCTCCAGCTGGCTGGCAGGGGCTGTGTGGAAGGGAAGGGTGCTGTGCTGCTGGCTGTGTGCCTGGCCAGATATGCTGCAGGTGCTACCGGCCCTTAAGAAGAAGCAAGGTGGCTGGTGTGACAGGCAGAGGCCATTGGTGAGCTCCGATGCACTTGGCTTCCCCATAGAAGAATGTCCTGCACACTTTAGTGCTTGGTTTGACTTACGTGATGATGGACGGTGGGCATGAACCTTGGAAGTAAGCCAGCTAAACAAATTGGGCAAAGAAGTGGCTCTAGATATATCCCTGCTTTTGTGCACTCCTGCAGTTACAAACTCACCAACGCTGTTTACTGGGCTCAGACTACAGCCCTTGCTGCCCTGCAGAGCCACCCTGGTAAGGCTGAGAGGCCATGCTGCTGCTTTTCCTAAATAAAGCTGTCCCTTGGAGTAAGCTCACCTGGGCAGCAAGGCACCAAAGCTGACACTGTTCTCTCAATACTGGAGACCAATCTCTGCCGAACAGGGCAGGTGTCAGAACCGATACCTGTTTGTGATCACCCATGCACTACACAAGTTTTAAAGGTTTAAAAAGGGCCTTTTAAAATTCCTTTCTTGGACGAGACTGTTCCAGCAGACTCCCAGATCTTTCATTTTTGGAACAATTCTGTGGAAAATAAGTAATAAATGCATTTCCCCTGTGCAGTGTTATTTTGTGCAGTAGTAGTGACAGCATCATAGAAACCAGAACTGGAGAAGACCTGTTAAGTCAGCGAAGCACTCCCCTGGGAAATGCCATACGAGCCTTTTTCTCACCAGCATATTTTCAAGTATTTTGTTCGGTGCTTTAACACCAGTTTTGTTTTTAAACAGAGGTCTGACTTTGCCTGCCTGATTCATGTCAGTGTTTTCATTGAGTAAGACAGCAGTCTTGATCTCTCCTCCCCTGAAATTATCATTAGTTCCTTCATACACAGGTAAAAGGCACCAGGGCTGCAGAACTGTGCAGTTATGCCACTCTGAACACTACCAGAGGCTGCGGAGGAAAGAGCTCTGGACAGACTGGTATCTCTTTATATTGCTAAATAAGTCTGCAACTTCTTAACATTCTCCTAAATTGCACTTTATGTCTGAGTGAGATCACTGATGCTCTTGTCCAAAAATGTGGATTTTTGGACTACATCAGCAAATCCCACACGTGGCTCATGCTTCTGTAAGCAGGACTATAAATACAAATAACGCAGCTGGGATTTATCTTGTAAGTTGAAGTCGGTATAATGCTCTCGGGCAGAGCTGATCTCTGAAGCCTGTTGCACCACTTTGGTGTGCACTGTACAGGGAAGGCAAAGGAGGAGGCTGGGAGCAAGCAGACTCCCCGCTAACCCCAGGCAACAAGGCTTTATCTCTTGCTTTTGTGCTGCTGCAAGGTAGTTTCAAAGTGTGGGACATTTCCTTTCCCTTCAGGCAACTCTGGCCTGAAACAGTGAACGGGGATAATGCTGTCCCTGAAACTACATCCTCCAGGCAGCTGAAGAATAGTGTGAAACTCCATTGAGAAGTTTGTAGGGGAAAAAGAGGGGAAATAATGGCTTAGTGGTGGAGGCACTGTTTGCCTTGTGGCAGAGAAGGGGTTAGTGGCCTTCAGGAACAGTCATCCTTGCTGAACCCAAGTACCTCCTAACCCTGGCAGTTTGTGGCTTGACATGTTTGCAGGGCCCTCTTGTGTGTACGTGTCACGCTGGTCCATGTCTCCCTCGCTTTATGCTGTCTAACCCAGGGGCTTTTGTAGTCAATATAAATATTATTGCAGTTGCCAGTACCCTGCCAGGAGAGGATATGAATATGCAGGAATTTTGGGCAGTGTCTGTGTATAATGATTATGCTTTCACACTTTGTTGGAGGGAACTCATTAATCTCTCGTACCATGCTAATAAATTGGGAAAGCGGAGGATGACTCCTCAAGGTTACCCAGTGTCAGGAAGGAGGAAGGCTCCTGTTTCATAGCCTGTGGGAGGTCAAAGCAAGCTGGTGGGGGGGTACAGCCAGACCTGGCTCTGCAACTCCTCTGCTGTCCTTCCAAGTATCACAGACCAACCATTCAGCTCTCCTGCATCTATCCACTTTGCTGCTTCCCTCCTGCTTGTTCAGATGCAATTAGGAGATGCAGAATAAGGGGGAGCCAGGGGTCAAGGTGGTGGTAAAGTGATTACAAGATGCCGCAAATGGCTGTGCCATAAATACTCCAATGATGAAAAATTAGATGCCAGTCACCTCGGCGTTATTGCTGGCCTCCATCTTCCTCTTCTTGTGAAAAATGATAATGGAAGTGTATTTACCCTGGAGAGTGCAAGCTTGCCACTGGCTGTGATCCTGCACACCCCAGGTGTGCCAGGGACTGCAAACCAAATGACTTTCTGAAAACACTTTGCACCTGGATTTCTTCACTTTAAGAGGAGGAAGAACTGGTTTTCCAGAGTGTTCCTTCCAAAGTGGAAAGTTCCTTGTGCTCAGAGGTGGGCCAGCTCCAGAAACAGACTGCGGCCCTGAGTCAGGGTGGGGAGAGGAGAGCAGCACCCTCCAGTACTGCCTCGCTGTCCATGTGCTGCTTCTGCCGTGACCTCCCAGAACTGCACGTAGAGGCTGCTCAGTTGCCAGCTAGTCCTTGGTGTGTTGGATGCCCAGCAACGTCATAGCTTGCAAGGACATCAGCTGGGACAAGTACGCTTGTTTGCTGGATGGGCGGTCAAAAGCAAGCTGCCATCAGCTGGTGCTGGACTAGAACCTTTGAAAATCCCTAGATCATACTCAGATTCACTAAACTAAGTAGCTTTGGGGATACAGGCGCTTCTTTCCATCTCTTGCAGAAGGTCTTCCATTTGGAAGAAGTGCTGGCAGCGCTGTGGCACAGGAACCGTGAGTGGCAGCATCCAGCTTAATGGGTACTGTGGGTGAAATGCCACTTGCTTTGCTGGCAAAAACCGGCCTGGCAGCAGCTGAGGTCTTAGTTCTTGGGGGGTACCTCCTTCCTGCCTCAAGATACTGGGGAGAAAGGTGGGTGAGGGCTCCTTAGTGCCAGTGATATGCTTCATGTGAGTTATGACTATAAACCTCTGCCAGGTGTCCCAAGAGCAGCATGTTAATTACCGGAGCTGCTGTGGCAGCAGATGCCTGCTGTACTCAAAGCGTAACTGCCCTTGTTTCTTTATCTATAAATATTCCTTGTAGGATGTCTGGCAGTTGCGTCCTCCCTCCGTTGTGATCTTCCTGACTCTACGGGGATCCGGAGGTTAAAATCCCTCTTGTCTCTCAACTTCTTTGAGCAACCCTTGTTCTGTTGCTGGTTTATCTCTTTTTCAACCAACTTAAGAAGTTCATAATTGCTTGTCTGCTGATAACTTGCTGCCTATCAGCATGGCCCCTGCTGCAGCCCTGCCTCCAGCCTTGAGAGGCTGTGGATCTTGAGCGCCTTTTTTTTTTTCCCAGCTCTCTAAAAAGCTCCTTCCTGAACCATCAGACTCCTTTCGTGTATTTATATTTGTACTGTCCACTGCAAGGGTAAAGCTTTACCAACGAAAGCTTGGATCGCCGCCCTCACTGATGTGCCATCTGTCTCTCTAGCTTGAGATATGAGCTCATGCAGGAGAGAAACATGGCCTTGTCACCCTAGTGAAGAGGAGGAGAGATGGCAGAGGGGGCACCATGTTGCCCTCGAGACCCTTTTCCTTTGATATGTTTTAGCTGAAAAGCACTGAAGCCCTGGCATGAGCAACTGGAGCCTGCCGTTGGGTAGCATAGCGGTTGTCACAACTTGAAGTGGATGCAGAGGAGCTGCCAGAGGCTGCGGGTGGGTGTTGGTGTAGCTGCAAGTAGCTCTGAAATATTACAAAGCTCTGCTTTCTTTAACTAGGAGTCCCAAACGGGAGTGGGGCAAGCACCTTGCATTTAATATTTCTCTCCAAAGTCAGCCCTAAAAATTCCCTGAGGATGTGAATAGGAACACCAATTCATAAGAAACTACTCTACTGAAGACGATAGGTCTGGTTCAAGCTTCCAACCAGGGATAAAATCTCTGACCTGTGTCAGTGCTGGTAAATCAAGCTTTAGTTTTGGGTTTTTTTTCCTAGGTGTCTCTTTAGACACACTCTAGAGGAGAGTACCTGAGGTGGGAACAGATCAGCCAGTCCCTGGCTCTCCTAACATCTTGTTTGATCTCCATACTTGCACAGTCTGGTTTTGTTATATTGTTTTGTCTGTCCCTTCTAGTGCTCATCTAGGTTGTGAAATAACTCTGAGCTCAGGGACGTCTTGCAGAAGCAGAATGGGTGTCAGAATTGCCACTCCTGACAGCACGTATGAAATGTCTGCTTTTTCCTACCGTGCTCAAGGAGACTTTCCTTGTGTCTGAGCACTGAATCAAACAAAGCTTCCTCTGGGAAGTGCTCGTTCAAGAGAGCTTGCATCTTCCTATGGTTATCTTGCTTTGCAGTGGGAATGCTGTGTACCCATAGTCCTGTATAAAGCACTCAACTCAGCTTTCCAGCCAAGGTGGCAAAGGCTACCAAGGAGAGTGATCCATTTTGTTTGTCAGCTTGCTCCCCATTAGAGTTAGGGTTATTTGCTGTACTCTATCTTTGGGGGAAGACGTACTGTTGCTCAACAGTTGTGAAACCTAAGCATCAATATCTGCAGAGGTAGAGTTGGTACTATCCTGAAATGAAGTTTGTGTGAGATGTTGGCACTTCTTCTATCAAGGGGAGGCAAGAGCCTTCAAGGAAGGATTTGGTTTGGGGTGAGTTCTGGTTCTGAATGAGGGTGAGGAAGGCTGGGAGGAGGAAGAGAAGAAAAGGAAAGAAAAGGGTGGTTGGGGCCTCAGCCCAAAGGGAGA
Source organism: Aptenodytes patagonicus (assembly GCF_965638725.1). Taxonomy (NCBI): domain Eukaryota; kingdom Metazoa; phylum Chordata; class Aves; order Sphenisciformes; family Spheniscidae; genus Aptenodytes; species Aptenodytes patagonicus. The sequence goes on along the minus strand of NC_134964.1, from coordinate 650,132 downwards.
TATTTAAGGAGAGAGCACTGCAACATCTCTTTACCATCTTCATATTAAAACTGAGGGATCCTTGGCCTGGTATCTGAGACTTACTAACTTTGCATTGGTATGATAGCCCTGTGCCACACAAATGCATTTATCCAAAACCTCTCAAACTCTTTTTTTTTTTTTTTTTTTTTTGCTCTGCTTCTGGAGTATTTGCTGCATTTAACAAGGTTAATCGTCATAGTCTCACTTTGCTCAGGTAAATACCTTGCTTGTACTCAACTGTCTGCAAGTTTCCAGGTTCTGAATCAACAAGAAACAGTAGCTACTGTTTTTAATTCACTACTCAGCAAGCACCAAAGAGATGCAATTCTTACAGATGAGTTTGTGGAGCATGGAAACAAGTAAGTTCTGATGACAGTTATGAATGAAGCTGGTTTTCAGATGGCCCTCTTGCGAATGTATGCAGGTACTAGCCGTAATGCTGTAACTACTGCATCTAAAACATGAATCAGCTATGTTTGGGGTGCTAATTGTGCTTCCTGAGCCGTATTGGCGCTTTCTGTAAAAGCCGTATGCTGGGAAGCAGATGAAAGCTATTGAACTGTACTGATTCAGGGTGATATATGGGACCCTTCAGGTCAATAAAGAACCTGTTTAGTCAATACAGCCCTCTGACTGGCTTAAAGCATGTTTGTATGGTCTGAAACACTCTTAGCTGGCCATCACTTAGTGGTTGAGAGCTCTCTTGATGGTCCTCTTGGCTGAAACTAAGCTGATAAAACCAGCCAGATGTCCTATTAACGCTTGATCTTACTTTTGCTTTTTAAAGATAAGCCAATAAACAAGGTTATGTAACCAACTTTTAACATAAGAGCTTTATATATTTCTAAAAGTATATTTTATTAAATACATATAAAAATATATTCCAGGCAACGGTAAGCCCCAGCTAGTTTCCCCTGTGGCAAGAAGACTTGAGTTGACCTGCTTGCTTTTCACTTTGAAATGCTAAGAGCTGACAGGTGCAGAGGCTGGGAAAGTGGTGTCAGCTGAGTAGCCGGCTAAGAGAAGCTCCCAAACCTTGGTGCCAGTACTATTGTGTCTTGGCTTGGTGGGAGGAATGGATTCGAAGACCCTCCCGGGGGTTGAGCGAGCTGATGTGCTGCTCATGGCTCCTACTAGCCTGCAGGGCAGAGTGTGATTCAGAGTGACAAGCTGCTGTTCTTCCCTCTACGCTCACTGGCTTCTAACTTTCTGACTGGAAATGTCGGTAAAAGCAAGAAAAACACTGTTTTCTTGGTCACTAATGTGCTGGATCTTCATGTTGTTTTTGAGCATGAGAAAAGAAGGAAAAATAAAGAATTTTGCATCTGTTGCACTTACTTGCTGTGTGTGGGTTCCACGTACCCTCCACAGCAAGCCTGGTGACCTGTCTAGCCTTTCCTGTTTAATGGAGGAGCTTGGAGAGAAATTAGGGAACTATGCTTAACAGCCAGTCTGTGCAAAAACACAGTAAAGGTTTCTCTTTGCCATCCTGTGAATATAAACAGCATTTGATAGATCTGATGCTCCTTCTTGGCCAAAGGGAGGATTTCCTTAACTTGCTTAAGTTTAACAATGAATCAGCCACGTACGCCTGCTTGTTTCTAATAGGAAATAATTTCACTAGTAGAAAAATCTTTAATCAAAGTAGACTATGCTCGTTCTGCCTTGGGTTAATTTGCTGAAGCTTAGGAAGAGAATTATAAACTCCTAGAAATCATCTCAGCTAGCTCAAGAGGTGAACTGGAAAACTTGGGAGAGCTTTTTGATGTGTCAGAGCTCTGCATATTTGATTTCTGGCAGGGCTGACTGGTGCAGTTTTCTATGTAGGTTTTGGATTGTTTGAATAGCACGTGCAATGAAGCACTTTGTAAATTATATCCCTCTGGGGGAGACCTGAGCTTGGAGAACATCAGGTGGAAAGTTTGGGTATATGTCTGAGGTGCTTATTCGGGCTTACTTTTTCCTCAGGGAGAGGTTATGAAACTAATTAACTTAATGGGTCGGAAGAGCATTTAGGTGTCTGGCACAGTGAGGTAGAGAAAGTAGACATCCTCCTTCTAAGCAACATAGTCTCTTCTCAACCTTTTGGGGATGTGTTCTTAAATAGGCTTCCTGGCCTTGGGCCTCTTCTGAGGGTTGATGATGAGATTAGCTCTAATCCAGGGACTGAGTCCTTGTTCCTCGTGTCCTGGTTATTGGTGAGGAACTGATCCCTCTTTCCTGACCTGTGCCGAATCCTGTGGAGCTGTACACAATTTCACTTTGAAGTGATGTTAATCTGGCAGTTTAATGTCTTCTTCTGCCCTGCCTTTCTCTTCTCAAGCAGTCCAGCGTGTGCTGTGGCTTCCCTTCCTAAAAGTGGTTGGCACAAATCTCTGCAAAGCAGGGCAACCTCATCTCATTCCAGGCCTTAGCATCGTTTGTATTGATCTGTGGATATCCATCTTGGTTCGCTAATGGGCGTCAAGTGGAAAAGGTAATAGATTTCTATTGCATTTGAATTAATCTCTCACTTGGTTCCTTTGGATCAGCTCCAGGATCTTGTTAAGAACAGAAGACACTGATCATCTTAAAGGATGGGAGGGGAATCCGACCATTCAGGCACAATGACTTGTATCTCTTCCCCGTGAGTTGAGCACTAAAGGCCATAGAGGAGGGGGAGAGTTGAAAGAGTTGCTCAATGGATTTAGTTGTTTAAAATGCCTCAAGCACCGGAGAATAACTGCAGAAAGTGGAGTGCAACATCCAGAGGAATTCCTTATGCTTCATTAGCAGTTGTGGGGGAGCACATAGGAGACCCAGGTTCTTCCAGCACCTAATGATGCTTTTGATGCTTTTCAGCAACTGAGCTCCAAATCCACCTTAACACAGCTCTTTCCTCGGTGCTTAAGACAAATCTAGGTTTCAGACCCAGCTGCTTTGGTGCTCAGTGATCTTGTGTCAATCCTTGCTGTGGTTTGAGATGCTGTTTTGCCAATTGGTTCTGGTGCATTCTAATTTGCAGAAGACACCTGTTCCTTATTTACCACCATCCTTTGTCCCTCTCTCTTTGTTTCAGCTCTTTCTGGCACATGAGCTATTAACAAGATTTGAAGGGAGGCTGTGTTGAGCAGTGTGTGTGTTGGGAGGGGAGGTTGAAAGATGTTAGTCACAAACTTGAGTATAATTTCCAGTAAGAGAGTCAGTGTCTACTTGGTTCGGTCTGGGTCCTTGACCTACATCTTTTTAGTCTAAAGTTTATTTAGCCCTTTGGGGTTTGTGCACTATCCTAGGATGGAGTGGCAGTCTGTAGCGAGTGGAAGAAGAGTGGAGTTAAGCTTGAAAAGGAACAAGAAAGGAACAAGAGGGAGAAGATTTAAAAAGACTTGTAACTGGCTGGTTTGCTTCAGTGTTAAAACTGAAAGTGTCTTAACTAAGGCTGGTTTTGCTCTTAGTCTTGCCAGTTATGCCTGTGGTGTTGTATTCTGTGTGATTTCAGCATTTCCTCCAAGGATCCTCAATTGCTTCACAAATCTGAATTCCGTGCATGCTTTGTCCCCCTTTTCTTTTTTCTTTTTTTTTTTAAGCAGGAAAAAACAAGACTTGGTGTAAATGATGGCCTCAGGTCAGAATACCTCTTGATCGAGCGATGTGTGAAACCAAGGGTTCTCTCCTCTGGTCCCCTTCTGGGTTTACTTTGGTTGTCTGAGAATACTTGTGATGCGAGGCATTTCCAATTTGCCTTGCAGATATTCTGAAACCATCTCAGAGGTTTCTTGAGGTTGTACTGATCTTAAAATAGCTCAGATTAATTTCTGTCACTGACTCTGTTGGGGTCGACAGAGACCTCAAGGCTCTGCAGCCTGCCCTTTTGAGTCCCAGTTCTTCCCTTCTGGTGACACCTTTTTTGAGAACTGCTTTAAGAAGTCATGGAAAAGAGCAATGTGTAAATATTAATGTTGAGTATTTGTCTTTAAAAATCCCTTTGGGATGCTCAACAAATCTGCACCGTGTATGCTGTGGCTTTCTAGATACTGCTTGCTTACAGCTTTTGGACCTGTGGGTATGTCGCTAGCCCGTGCCATCCCATGGGTCATGGGCAGGGCTGTCTTCTGTAACACCCATTTTGTCTCCCCGTCACAAGTAGCTTCTCTCAGTTCATGTTCAGACCTCGGTCAAGGTCTGTCGTCTTCCTGCAGTAAAGCCTTTCCTTTTCTCTGGACTAGGCAGGGCTCTGAGTGCCGCTCAGTGTCTCTCAATATACAACTAAGAGGGCAGTGAAGAAAAGTCTCTCCTCATTGACAGTGTCTTTAATTTCCACACTGAATGAAGCTCATTCTTACGAGTATCTCTTTGCTTTATTTTTTTTTCCCCTCACTTTGTACAGGTTTTCAGCTTCCAAGTCAACAGCTTAACTGTTACCCTATAAGCTTCCCACTGTAAAACAAGCAGCTTAAAGCATGGGAAAAAAATGTTCCGGGCAGTCCTGGCTCCATTGCTGGAGCAGGAGGGGACACCCCAAAGCTAACCCATCAATGTTAATGAGAGCAGACTGGTCATGACTATTGCTATCCAGACCTAAACTGAGCATGTACCCGGACAAAGAGGCCACAGTTTAATATTTAATGTTCCATAAGGCTGCACTGAGAGCTTTTACTGAAATGTGTCAGTAAAGGCATGCTGTAGCCGTGATAGCAAGTGGCTAAGAGCCAAGAGGATCCTGTGCTCTACTTCTGCCCGAGGCATGTTCTCTGATACAAAGCAGCTTGCTTGACCCTCTGTGTCTCAGCCAACCTAGCTGTAAAATTAAGCAACAAAGAAAGCTCCATGACAAACAGACGTGTCTGGAGGTGAACTTTAAAGGCGAGCTTTGGTTTACTGATAAATTTGTCATACTAGCAGAATTTCTGGTTTCTAACCTAATGGGTGTTTTTGTTGTCCTTCCAGGCAGCATTCACTCTCCTCCTGGGTCCTTTCACCTTCTTCAATGTGCAGAAGACCAAGTATCTTCAAATCATGACATCCCTCATGAGATGGATAGGTGAGTCTTGGCCAGATGGAACCTGAGTCATGCTACTGATGCTTTTTTTTTTTTTTGCAAGATATTCTTGTTCAGAAGCAAGTGCTTGTCAAAACAACCTCTTTGAGGAGGATTGTCCAGGCCTGAAATCTCTGAGGAAAAGGATTTTTGTTCTAGGATGAAATTTCTAATTAAAACAAAACAGATTGTTCTCAATCAGACATGAGCTGGTAGATGAAGTTTTAACCTGGTTTGTGTGAGAGGCAGAAGGGATTTGGAAGAGTCTGCTGTGTGGGGGCTAACTATGATACCCACCAGTTGCTGTTCAGCAGTAAGTTTCTCATTCTCTCAGCATGTGTACAACAGACTTTGAACAATCTTTGTTTTGATCTGAGAACAAAAGGCACTTCTGTCAGACTTTACGCCCTTAGTTTTATCATCTGTTTGCATTTTTTTTCTCCTGGGTCTTGCTTTAGCATAGGATGTGCTGCATTGAAAACCCCTAAACCAATGTGTGTTGTCCTTGGGAAGCCCCGCTGTCGTGAGTTCTCTCCAAAATCTTACTGCCAAGAACTTCTGGGAAGACAGATAATTCCCTTACGGGAAATAAGACATCACTATTTTTTTTTAGTGTCTTTGTCATCCAAAGATGCAGCTGCCTCACATCTGGCTTGTATGTGTACATGCCCTTAAAGGCTGGGGGGGGTGTTATGGAGACCTATGTTGAGGTTTGTCTTGTTTTATGTAACCTAGACAGAGTAACTGATATTCAGGGCTAACAGAGAGGGTCTTAGAGCACCAGCAGCATTTCTGCAGGCTAACAGTCTCCTGGCTCATGGGTCCAGATCATTCAAGCACAGAATTAGCTCTGTTTATACCTATCACTGACCTGGAATAGGAAGAAAAGCTGATTCTCAGACTATTTCCCACTGCACACACATGCTTGACCTTACTTCGGTTGGCTATCGTCCCTTTTCTGTGAGTTCAAAGGCCTGTGATCCTGTTCGGAAGTGGCTGGCAGCCACTGCGGAGGAATAGAGATCCTCTGTTCTAGAGAACATCTGAGATGAGGTTAAGCAGTTGTCACCCAGGAAAATGAAGTTGGATTTTAAGCCCTCAAGTCTCAGATGCTGAACAGCTTGAGTTAACAAATCTTGACCTCGGATGATGTGAAAATCCTGAATGTCTGTTTTTCCCTTTTGCTGTCTGAGCACATGAAAGGTTTGAAAGCTCCCATGTTCTTCAGAGAAAGAGGTTATCTCATTAAGGGGTATTAAAGGAAGTTGGTTTTTTTGGGTTGGTTTGTTCTTTTTTTTTTAAAGAGTAATTTCTGCTCAGCTCACTGGCCTGTTTCCAATCACCCTGCCTCCTCTTTCCTGGTAAAGACATCAGTCAGACCTCATCCTGTCTTTGTGACAACCTGACACCTGCCTGATCTGCCATTGGTTTCCCTTTAGCCGGCTCCTTCCAGTATGAGGATTGCTAAACCTTGGCATAAAGGCAGAACTGCTTCTCTTTTTCATCACTTGATGGAGAGGGACAAAGGCAGTGCTTGGAGAAGTGTAGGGGAAACTCATGCTTTAGCCTGATTGATTCCTGTGTCAGCACGCTGGGGAACAGCTGCCCTAGATAATGATATTTAATGACCCTGACAGCACCTCAGTGGCTACTTAGAGCAACGGATTCCGTATGTGTACAATGAGGGATAGATCTATTAGGAAAGACGATATATCAAACAGCCATGGGATGTAGGGAACAGAGAGAAGCTCTTGCTGCAGATTCCAGGATAAGGATGGATCCCGTACTGTTTAGATTTATCAAGCTGGCTTCTCCCATGTCCTCACATCATCGCTGTCCCCTCC